>NW_027204159.1:4300000-4900000 GCF_024711535.1 Dipodomys merriami | reverse complement strand
TCCTAAAGCTGGCCATAAGAAAAATTCTCTGACCTACCTTGCCTAACAGTAGATCATAAAACTCCTCTTTCAGAAGAAATTCTCCCCCTACACTGGCAGAAGGAATGCTGCACAGAGAAGCCAAGAAGAATCTGCACAGGCAGGCCTCTCTGCTTTTCCCCATTCTGTCTGTTAGCATTAGATCAGACACTTCTTGTTTAATCACCTTTCCACATAGATGTCTCTGCTGCAATCATATTTATGCAATGAAGTCTCCATAAAACTCAAAATTTATCATAAAGGATACAACTCAAGAACAATCAAATGGAAGAGATACATAGTGATAGTCTAAGTGGAGTGTGTGCTGAGCTTTTGAGACAGGGCAGCTCCCTGCATGTGTTGGTGTTCACCAACTAGGAAGCTCTCCAAAGATTGTTGCTCAAGAGTTTTAATGGAGGTTTCATTGTACATGCATGAATGAAATTAGTAGCCATTGGTGATTGAACTCGGTCTTCATGCACCTTGTCCTTCTTGGAGGTCTGGGGTGGAATTGGAATTCCACCCTCTATTTATCTGACTGGTCTTTCTGGTGATTTACTTCTATCTTTAAACTATCTAGGAACCAACCTTGAATAACCTCATTAACATAAATTCAGGTACGGTTGAAAGGGACTTAAACTAGGAAAATTCCAAGGGTTTTAGGAGCTCTATACTAAGAACTTGGAGTAAAGATCTAATATTCATTTTAATTATATCACACTTGCAAATTCTTCCAGATATAGTTTGAAATATTATGAACAAATATATATATATATATATATATTTTTTTTTTTTTTTTCAAATCATTTCTTTTGGTTGGTTGTGGGGTTTGAACTCTGGGCCTGGGCACGGTCCCTGAGCTCTTCAACTAAAGGCCAGCATTCTACCAGTTGCGCCACAGCACCACCTTTGGTTTTCTGGTTGTTAATTGAAGATAAAAGTCTTATGGACTGGGCTTCCTGCCTGGGCTGGCTTTGAACCACAATCCTCAGATCTCAGCCTCCTGAGTAGCTAGGATTACAGGCATGAGCCACCTGTGCCCTGCTTTAAGTCATTTTTAAAAGCATTCATGAAATCATATTCTTCCTATTTCTTTTCTTTTTTTTCATTTTTTGACAATACGAGGGTTTCAAACTCAGGAACTTATGCTTGCTGGCTACATATTCTACTATTTGAGTCATGCTCCCAGTCAATTTTTTGTTTTAGTTATTATTATTATGATGATTATTATAGATAGAGTTTTGAGTTTTTTCAGGAGGCCAGCCTTAGACCATGATCCTCCTACTATGTCTCTCACATATCTGGGTCTGAAGATGTAAATCACTAATGTCTGGCTTATTTGTTGTAATGAGGTCTTGCTAACTTTTTGCCTGAGCTGGCCTTGAATCATGAGCTTTCTGATCCCTGTTTCCTGAGTAGTAGAATATACTACATGGTGTCTTTCATTTTAACAGAACTCTAATTTGGAGGGAGGAGCAAGAAGGCACATACTAGCTTCCCTTATAGATGGGTGTGGCTCTGTGAGTCAGCTTTCCACGTGAGCTGTAATCCTACTCACTAAAGGTATTCCAGGGAGCAAGTGGATGAGCTGGTGTGAATTTTTTCCTTTCTGCCAGGAACATGGACAAGACAGTGAAGACAGAGCATGATGAGATCTTGAAGGACCTCAAGCTTATAAGGAAATCACTCTTACCACTGAGTGACAACTCTGGCCCCATGAAGCATACTGTTTATAGTGACTCAACACAGACACTTGGGTCTCTGTGGGTTTTACTTAATCTGCACCTGGAACCAGGGTGCTTAATGGTTTATGGCCAAACCTGAAACTGCCAACAGCATCTTGAGCATATGTAGAGGGAATCCACAATGATGCTGTCCAATCATAACATGGTGAACATAATGCTAACCATATTTGTAAATTTCAAACCTTTAATATTGGAATTTAATGGCTCCCTTTTACTTTAAACAACAAAGAATAGGAGCAGAGGGAGAAATCCCAAACTCATTCTATGAAGCCAATATCACACTCATCCCCATACCAGGCAAAGATGCAACAAAAAAAGAGAACTACAGACAAATCTCTTTGATGAACACAGATGCAAAGCTCCTCAATAAAATTTTAGCCAAAAGAATCCAGAAACATACAAAAAATTCATACATTATGGTCAAGTAGTCTTCAAGTAGATGCAGGGCTGGTTTAACATACATAAATCAATTAATGTAATCCATCACATCAACAGATCCAAGGTCAAGAACCACAGGATTATCTCCATTGATGCAGAAAAGGCTCTTGATAAAATACAACTTCCATTAATGTTAAAAGCTCTGGAAAAAATAGGAATAAAAGGAACAGTCCTTAAAACAATAAAAAGCCATGTAGGACAGACCAATAGCCAATATTATACTAAGTGGGGAAAAACAACCAATTCTCTTAAAATCAGGTCAAGGCAAGGATGCCCACTCTCTCTACTCCTCTTCAATATAGCTCTGGAATCCTTAGCCAGAGCAATAAGGCAAGAAAAGAACATTAAAGGGATCCACATAGGAAAGGAAGAAATTAAATTATCCCTTTTTTCAGATGACATGATATTTTTCCTTAATTACCCCAAAAACTCCACCCCAAACTCCTAGAACTTATAAGCCACTTTGGCAAAGTAGCAGGATACAAAATTAACCCACAAAAATCAATTGCCTTTCTGTATAACAACAATGTGCAAGCAGAAAGGGAAATCAAGGAAATAGCCCCATCCACAATAACCTCAAAAAAAAAATCTAGGGGCTCAGTGGTAGAGTGCTTGCCTTGCATGCATGAGGTCCTGGGTTCGGTTCCTCAGCACCACATAAGCAGAAAAAAAGCCGAAGTGGTGCCATGGCTCAAGTGGTAGAGTGCTAGCCTTGAGCCGAAGGGCTGAGGGACAGCGCCCAGGCCCAGAGTTCAGGCCCCACAACCGGACCCCCCCCCAAAAAATCTAGGAATTAACCTAACCAAAGATGTAAAGAACTTATTTAGTGAAAACTATAAAAGCCTAAAGAAAGAAACCAAAGAAGACACCATGTTCTTGGATAGGCAGAATAAATATTGTGAAAATAGCCAAACTGCCAAAAATGATATACAAATTCAATGATGTTCTTTCCTGAAATAGAGAAAACAACCCAAAAATTCATGAGGAACAACAAAAGACCTAGAAAAGCCAAAGCAATTCCAGGCAAAAGAAATAATGCAGGAGTGATCACAATACCAGATTTCAAGCTCTACTATTGAGCCATAATAACAAAAAACAGCTTGGTATTGGCACAAAAACAGACCCAAAGACCAATGAAACAGATTAGAAGATCCAGAAATAAAATCACTTAACTATAGTCAGCTGATATTTGACAAAGGAGTCAAAGACATACAGTGGAAGAAACATAGCTTCTTCAACTACTGGTACTGGGAAAACTGGGTGGCCACATGCAGAAAAATAAAAGTGGACCCCAGCCTGTCACCATGCACTAACATCAACTAACATCAACTCTGAAACTACTGCAGGAAAGAGTAAGAGAGACACTTAAATATATAGGTACAGGCAGAAACTTCCTGAATAGAGTCCCAGGGTCACAACAAATTGGAGAGAGACTGGACAAATGGGACTACCTTAAAATAAAAGGTTTCTTTGCAGCTAAAGACATAGCTACCAAACTAGAAAGACAGCCAACCAATTGGAAAAAGATATTTACAGGCAATATATCAGACAAAGGCCTAATATCCATTATATACAGGGAACTCAAAAAACTAATCCCTCCCAAATCTAACAGACCAATCATTAAATGGGCAAGGGAACTAAAGAGAGATTTCTCAGAAGAAGAGATAAAAATGACAAAGAAACACCCGAGGAAATGCTCATTATCCCTGGACCTTAAGGAAATGCAAATTAAAACAACCCTGAGATACCACCTTAGCCCAGTCAGAATGGCTTATATCCTAAATTCAGCCAACGACAAATGCTGGCTGGGATGCAAAGAAAGAGGAACCCTATTGCCTTGCTGGTGGGAATGTAAACTAATACAACCACTTTGGAAAGCAGTCTGGAGGTTCCTCAGAAAGCTAAATATAGACCTCCCCTATGATCCAACCATACCACTCCTAGGCATCTACCCTGAGCAATAGGAACCAGGATACAAGGATACATGTACCTCTATGTTTATTGCAGCACTGTTCATAATAGCCAAGATATGGAAACAACCCACATGACCCACTACAAATGAATGATCCAAAAATTGTGGTACCTATATTCAATAGAATATTATGCAGCCATTAGAAAGGACAAAATAATGGTATTCACAGGGAAATGGATGGAACTAGAACAAATCATGTGAGCGAGGTTAACCTGAGATCAGAGAGACAAATGGCACATGGTCTCCCTGATATGTGGATGTTAAATCCAAAATGCAAGGAGATATGACAAAGTAAACAGAACTCAAAAAACAAAGGACCTCTATTTAATTTATCATGTCATTTCTAGATGACTCTATATACCTCATATATGGTATATACATGTGCACATCTGAGGGAAACTAGGAGGAGGGCACAGTATCAGAGGGAAATGGGACAAAATATGACCAAGGGGTCCATCAGCTGCACTGGACATTGATGAAAATGAACTAAGCAACTCAAGGGCAGTGATGGGAGGGAGGGAATGAGAGGGAAAGAGGGAACAGCCTACACTAAGAAAAGGAAAGAAATGTACAGATATTTGGAAGAAATAGTTGCGCTGTCAAAGTTTATGGAATTCACAAACTTCATAGACCATGATAATGACAATTTGCCTTGTGAAAGTTAAAATGTGTTTGTGACGGGCTGGGAAGGTGGCTCAGTGGTAGAGCGCTTGCCTTGCATGCCTGAGGCCCTGGGTTCTATTCCTTAGCACCACATAAGCAAAAAAAGAAAAAAGCCGGAAGTGGCGCTGTGGCTCAAGTGGTAGAGCGCTAGCCTTGAGCTGAAGAGCTGAGGGACAGCGCCCAGGCCCAGAGTTCAGGCCCCACGACCGGACCCCAAAAAAAGAAAAAAAAATGTGTTTGTGACTTTAACTAAGTATCACTATCCCCCAATATTGTGAAATTTATATAATTACTTAATCTCAATAAAAATATTTTTAAAAAACAAAGAATATATTTACCCAATATTATCCAAACATTATTTTTCAATGTGTAATAAGTATTAAAAAGTATTAATGAGATCATTTGCATTTCTTTTTAAAATTCATCATATATTTTGCACTCACAGTATGTCTAGATTGGGATTATCCATATTTCAAGTGCTCATAGTAACTACCATGTTGGATAGCATAGATCTATACATTTTTATTATATTCTTTAATAACCAATAATAAGAGTAGATAGACTTTATGAAATCCTACATACTATTTCTCTTTGGTTAATTGAATAGCGACTAAAAGAAAAGCTCAGAAATTTTATAGAGAAAAGAATTGTAATTTCATGGGTGAATAATTGTGGTTGATATTAAAAATAATAACAAATGTTAAACATGGACTTGGTAAGAAAATTGGAAAGTGAAAAACTTAATACTTCTTTACTATTTACTTCCAGAAAATACTTTCTTAGGTATACAAGCCCCAATATCTATATAATATGCTCGCCTCTTTACATGGAAAGTCACCTTGTTCTATAAAAAGTTAATAGCGCTCAAATAATTTTCCACATTCAAATATAACATGTCACCTTTTGTGTGTGTGTGTGTGTGTGTGTGTGTGTGTGTGTGTATGCACCAGTCCTGGGGCTTGAATTCAGGTGCCAAATGCTCTAGCATTTGAGCCACAGATCCACTTCCAGCATTTTGGTGGTTAATTGGAGAGAAGAGTCTCATGGACTTTCTTGCCCATGCTGGCTTTGAACCATGATGCTTCTGTCTCAGTCTCCAAAATAGCTAGGATTATAGGTATGAGCCTCTGACACTCAGCAATATGTCACTTCTTTTTAAAGATAGTCACATGACATTTGATGGCGCTGATGAATTATCATTTATAATTTATGTGACCAGTCTCCTCTTGATGGTCATTTAAGGTTTTTTTTCACATTGTTAGTGTTAATGTTAGGCCACTGCAGTAGCCTTCCTGTTCAAATCCTTATTTTGTTAACTTACTTTCCCAAAGAGTTCCTAGAATTGTATTTCTATTTTGACCAAATGATGAAATTCCTCCAAAAATTTACTGAAGTTGTATATTCACCAACAGTGTAATTTAATCTGTCTTTAAATGCTAAATTTTATAATATTTTCAACTTACAAATACAAGTAAAACTGGCATCTAATTTTTGTTTTGATTTACATTTCTGTAATTTGGAGTGAGTCTTTTAAAGTGTTTGGCTACTTCCTTTTTGTTGTTGATGACTGGTTATTTATATTTAGAAAAAATTCTTCTGTCAGGCAACAATGGCCCAAGGCTGTGATCCTAGCTACTCAGGAAGCTGAGATGTGAGGATTATGGTTCAATGCTAGACTCAGCAGGAAAGTCCATGAGCCTTTTATTTTCCAATTAACTACCCAAAGGCCAGAAGTATAGCTGTGGTAAAGTGCTAGCAGTGAGCAAAAGAAGCTCAGAGATAGCAGGTAGGTTCAAGTTGGTCTCAGGACTAGCAAAAAAAGAAAAGTTCTTCTATGATTTTAATTTTTTCATGACCATCTTTAAAAATGTCTTTTCCAGTACTAAAGCTTGAACTCAGAGCTTTGCAAAGCTTTGGCTTGCTTGCTTGTGGCTGGTGCTCTACCACTTGAACCACACTTCCAATTCTGGCTTTTTGCTGATTAATTGAAGATAAAGGATCATAGACTTTTCTGCCTGGTTGGGTTCAAATTGAAATTCTCTGGATCTCAGTCTCCTAAGTAGCTAGGATTATAGTCATGAGCCACTGGGACCTGGCCATTTATGAGCACCTTCTCTGTTACATATGAATTTTTTGTTACTGTTCTATTTTGCTTAAAGTATTTTTGATCTTTTTAAATTTCATATTGTTATGTGGTTAGATTCATTATTCTTTTATGCCATTTTAAAAACAGAGAATAAATGGGCATTTTTGCAGTTGTTTTCATTATAGGAATATAATGCAAAAAATTACTGTCGAAATTTAGAAAGTATAGAAAAGACGATAATAGGTGAAAAATGATTATTGATATTTTTGCTGTTAGGAGAAAAGTTCTTTGTTTTTGTTTTTTGTTTTTGTCAGTCCTGAGGCTTGAACTCAGGGCCTAGGCACTGTCCCTGAGCTTCTTTTGCTCAAGGTTAGCACTCTACCACTTGTGCTACAGCACCGCTTCTGGCTTTTTCTGTTTATTTGGTACTGAGGAATCAAACCCAGGGCTTCATGCATGCTAGGCAAGCGCTCTATCACTAAGCCACATTGCCAGCCCAGAAAAGATCTTTTATAAGGCTAATTCTTTTAGCCAAAAAATTATTATTGAAAATTTTCTAGCCTTGGTGACAATGAGTGATTTGGGAGCAGATTTTCTAGGTCAACAAGTATGAAATAGAGTAATAGTTTGAAGTAGTAATGTGTTTTATAGATTTGATACATTAATAAATTAATGCAATTAAATTAGCTATATATGCCAAATAATTAGCATTATTTTGTTCCATTCTGTCTGCAATCTTAAGCCAGCATTTTTCTTACATCCCTGACTAATGATGCTAAAGTCTGGATGAGGGAGAAGAGAAGGATTTCTATGGAATGGTCCTAGACCACTTTCTTTCTAGGCCAGCAGAGATAGGCACTGGGGATGAAACTTAAAGGCAAAGAAGATCATTGTTTTCTATACCAGACAGTCTCCCAAAAAGTGACCAAAAAATCCAGGATTCTCTTGCCCTTTTCTCTCGTGCGAAAGTGGGGAAAAACCTTAGCAGGGTGAGACAGCTAGGGCCTAAGATAGCTTCTGAGTTTCCCTTAGATCAGAGTGTCTGAAGACATACCCAAGGTAGGTACAAAAGAGGTCTGAGCCAGGAGCTATTATCTCATGCCTGTAATCCTAGCTACTCAGGAAGGTGAGATCTGAGGATCACTGTTTGAAACCAGCCTGAGCAGAAAAGTCTGTGAGACTCTTATCTCCAATAAACACTGAGACATGATAAATTATACAGGTTTCTAGACATTCACACCATGAGACCAAAGGAGGATACTCTTAGGAGAGGATCACAAAGGCCCAGTAGCTTTCTGCATATAATCATATAAAATAATATTTTTCAAAATGAACTCCAAGAAATGGAAATGAGAGGTTTTTTTCCCCTTTGTTGCTGTTTTTGTTTTCTTTACCTTTTCTCTTATTTGTTCATTTATTTATTTTGGGTAGGGTAAGGGGTCATAGTCATGGTGGGACAAGGGTGATCAAATGCAGCAGTGATACTAGATACTATGTTGAAAATGAACTATACAACTTGTGGGTGAGAACGAGAGGGAAAAACTGGGAGAGAGCAAGGGAAGGGATAACATTGTTCAAACAGAAATGTAATCATTACCTGACTTATGTAACCTCTCTGTACATCACTTTTACAATAACAATAATATATATTGTTTTAAAAGTCATTAAGAAAAAAAAATTTAAAGAGGCCTGAAGTGGTCCTGTGGGAATAGAATCCTACTCTTGAGCAAAGAAAGCTCAGGGATAGTGCACAGACCCTGAGTTCAAACCCCAGGATGGCACCAAAAAAGAAAGAGAGAAAGAAAAGAGAGGTCTGGCAGATTAGCAGACACTTCATGCTGGGAAGATGTAGCTAAAGAACGGCTGTTGGCACTGCCCTTGCGTCAAAGGGCAGATGGGAGCTCAGTTGTGTCTATAGATGCCAGCAGGGATAGATGCTGACAATTGGTGCCTCCTGGGAACAAGGACATGGTAGAAGATGCCAGCACGGATAGATGACAACTAAAGACCAGATGAACCCCTCATGTCCAGATGTTCTTTCAGCCTCTATCCACTCCCCAGGGCAAAAAAATAAAAAAGGACAAAGGGTGGGGAGGAAGAAAAACTCTGAATGGATCCTGGAATGGATTCATTCCCAGATCTGCCATCAAATAGAATGGGAAAGGGGCTGCAAAGGTAAGACTGAGTTGGCACATATGAAACAGAAATGTTTCCCAGCCCAGAACAAAATAAAACAAAATAACAACAAAATCCCAAGAGTCAACCTTAAAAAGAGATTCTGTAGAGAAATTTGCAGACAGAAGTAGGGCATTTTGCTATATAGACAAAAATTTTGGTGCAACAAAATTTGCAACAGAATGACAATGCCATTTGAGTATCTTATTCTAGAAAGTCCGTCTGTGGTTTGCATTCCAGATTCATTGTATTCCAATGAATCTACAGAAGGAAGTAAGTTTCTGTGCTTTTGGAATGTTCTACTGGGCTTACCTCTGCTCAGAGATCTAGGTAAATAAACTCACTCAATAGGATGTAGGAGCCAGGTGCTCAAGGCTCTGGTTTGTAATCTGTTAATCCCTTACTTAGGAGGCTGAGATCTGAGGATGGCAGTTTTAAAACAGCCTGGGCAGAAAGGTCCCCATGAGATTTTTTTTTTTGGGTTCAGTTGTGGGGCCCGAACTCTGGGCCTGGGTGCTGTCCCTCATCTCTTCAGCTCAAGGCTAGTGATCTACCACTTGAGCCACGGCGACACTTGCGGCTTTTTTCTTTTTTTGCTTATGTGGTGCTGAGGAATCGAACCCAGGGCCTCATGCATGCAAGGCAAGCGCTCTACCACTGAGCCACCTTCCCAACCCCCCATAAGACTTTTATCTCCAATTAACCACTTAAAAAACCAGAAGTGGAGCTGTGGCAGAGCACTAGCCTTGAGTAAAACTGCTCAGAGACAGCGCCCAGGCCCTGAGTTCAAGCCTTCAACTGACAAAAAAAAAAAGATGTAGGTTTAGAAAGGGGACAGCATGACTACATTCATATTAAAAGCAGAGATCTTCAACTTTGATTTTTTAAAAATAGAATTACCTAAGGAGCTTTTTATTTTTTATTTTTTAATCAGTTTTTTATTGTGAAAATACTGTACAGAGGGGTTACAGTTACATGAGCAGGGTAATGAGTGCATTTCTTATCAAGCATTGCCTCCTCCTTTGTTTTTCCCCTACCATCCTGTCTTCCTTCCTCAACTACCTCCCCACCCCCACCCCACAAATTGTAAAGTTTGTTTTTCAACATAGCATCTTGTACATCTCATTGTTGCAATGGGTCAATCTGTATCCCTATTTAAACCTTTTTTCCCCCTTCCCCTCCCCAAATTATACCAACTTCAAATACAGTGAAAACAGGGGTTAATACCATGGGGAGGGACATACAAAGCAACAAAAAAAAATTACATGGTACCTTATAAATATGTTAGAAAAATAGCAAGAAAGAAAAACCACTTGTGTCCCTATCTTGGGGTTCATTTTGCTTAACATCATCTTATCTGACCTTTTCTGCTTGTTCCAGACATATACTAGTTATTGCAAATAAGGGAAACCATGGGACTTATGTTTCTTTGGGCCTGGCTTACTTCACTTAATACATAATTTTTTCCAAGTCTGTCCATTTCCTAACAAATGGGGCAATGTCATTCTTTCAGATGGAGGCATAGAATTCCATTGTGTAAATAAACCACATTTTCTTGATCCATTCCTCTACTGAGGGGCATCTGGGTTGGTTCCATATCTTAGCTATGGTAAATAAGGCTGCAATAAACATAGTTGTGCTGGTAGTTTTAGTATGGTCTTGTTTGTGATCATTTGGGTAAATGCCCAAAAGTGGGATTGCTGGGTCATAGGGGAGCTTTATGTGGAGTCTTGAAGAACCTCCATACTACTTTCCAAAGTGGTTGAACAAGTTTACACTCCACCAACAGTGCTGTAGGGTTCCCTTCTGGCCACATCCCCTCCAAGGACAAGGGTCTCATATCTAAAATATACTTGGAACTCAAAAAATTAAATCCCCCAACAACAAATCCTCAAAGAAACAACTGCCCAATAAATAAGTGGGCTAAAGACTTAAAGAGAAACTTCTCTGAAGAGGAAATAAGAATGGCCAATAGACACATGAAGAAATGCTCAACCTCTCTAGCCATAAAAGAAATACAAATCAAAACAACATTGAGATTCCACCTCACCTCAGTTAGAATGGCTATAATCAAGAACTCTAAGGAGCTTTTTAAAAATATTGACTCCAGGGTCTAACATCTCCAAAATTCTGGTTCAGTCCATCTATTGGTTTGTGATCATCCGATTCTAGAGGACTAGAGAAGACAGAAAGCTTGACTTCACGTTGCAGTGTAATGTTAGCTTTGGATCTCCCTACGTGTACACTGTTAGATATCCCCTTATATTAGTAAATTTTTAGTTAAACGTTTTAATTTAACTTTTAAAATTTGAATTGAATGCATGACCACCTAAAAATAAAGGCTGTATTGTCCAGCCTTTTGCCTTTTGTCACGAGGTCTGCCCATTCCACAGAGAATTTAGAATGTATTTGATTTAACAATAGGGAGTCATTTTTCTCCCATAACAATAGGCATAGGGACTGGCAGTCCAAGGCTGCAGTGGGAGATCAAAGATGCCATCAAATCCTAGGCTCTTCTGTGTTCCCATCCTGCCATTCGTAGCGTAGTTGTTTCTCACAGCCTGATTTGTCTCAACACAGTATCTGTCACAGTTCCAAGCATCACTTTCTCGTTTAAGTCAGCAAAGAGACCAAAGGGATGGCCCCAGCTGTCTCTGTCTCTTTTATTATTAAGAAAAGCAAAAGCTTTCACTAACTGCTCCTAACACGTTCACATTTATCTTATGGGCTACTGCTATTCTCTCCAGCTTATCTGCCTTTTAAAAAAATGTTTCCTTTCCACCAAAGGCAAATCTATTGTGAACTAGTTGCCATTGTCCAAATATCCTTTACTCCCCCCACCCACCGCACTGCCTAGTACACACTGCTTTTCTTGCTCCCAAGTCTTCTCTAAACCCACTGCCTCTGCCCCTCATAGCAATCTCAGATCACAGTCCTAGCACTGGGTGGGCTCAGGCTGGACCTGTTCATATTCCCTCTCACAGCTTGCAGTTCAGAAGTGGTTGTGGCCAGGCTGTGGGGAGAAGGCTAAAGCCTTACATGAGGCACAGTTGATGCATGCTTGGACAGGATGGAGGCAAATCATGTTCCACATTATAAAATTCCTTCTTTCTCAGAACATCTCTCCTCCATTCCATTCAGCCCTGCTACCCCAAAACCAGTAAGGAAAAAAACCTGGATTCATTTTGTAACAGAAGACCTCATGCTGCAGCTCCACATCGTGCTTTAAAATTTTAATAGCAGGCTAAATCGAAAACCACATAGGGAGCATTTTGAAGACGCCCTGCAGCTGGATTTGTTTTAGGCTAGAGCAATTTTGCTGCCTGGCTGCTTCCTGCTGAAAGCACAGAGGATGTGTTGAAATGTTGCTACTGTAAACAAAACTAGATCAGGCAGAAGCCTGCCTCTTCCCTGCACTGACAGACCTACCTTATAAATGGCTGGCAGCAGTGCTGTTTGACAGGCACAGTGGCTTCACAAATAAGAATTGAAGGGAAGAATCCATCAACACAAGCTTGCAAAATGTCAGCTCTGTCTGACCATTTATAACCAAGGAAACTACGAGCAAGAAGGTTCATTTATCATAGGTCACCCAGCTAATGAACTGTGGCAGCTTGATCTAGAACACAGATTGCTTGGCTGCTTCTACTATTTTTGCTCCATGACATTGTATTCAAGTTCATTACTTCACCTTAATGTTTTTATTTTTGCCATTGCTCCTTGAAGAAATTCCTGTGTACTTCCTAAAATCAAAGTAACTCTATGTAACTACACATAGAATGGCTCTTATTTCCGTCACTGGAAGAAACAGTCAGCTAACAAGTTCACTAATTGGACCATTGTGTACATTTCTCATCTCAAGGCTAATTATTTGTTTAATTAAGGTCTTTTGCTTTGATTAGAAATGCTATCACATAAAATATTTCATGAATCTTGACTGTGCAATGAGGATCCAACATATGTATGAAGTGCTTTCATTAGAACTTAGGAAAACCAAACAACTAATTAGCTTTGAGATGTTTAAATTTTAAACAGGAGCAAATTCATACATTTTTAGAATGATTCTCTATTTTGTATGTATGTATGAATCACCTTAAGGAAGCTGAATTATTTGTGGAATTATGATTTACTCTGTCCTTATGATTTTCTTGGTGAAGCTTCAAACAGGTTATTGAGTTAAAGCAATTTGTTTGGATTTAATATTTGTGTGTGTGTGTGTGTTCTGCACTTTATCTCCCTGCAGCTCAAAGTACTTAATGCATATTAACTCAGTAATCCTCACTACAGTAAAGCCAGGGAGCACAGACAGCAAATATGATGCTCTTCATACAGAAAGCTGACTTGCATGTTAAACAGAGTATTTTGTGCACTGTGTAGAAATTGTCCTATTTATATGTGGCTAGTTATTTGCTTCTGGGCATCTTTTCAATTGAGAAAAGAGGGATTGACAACAATATAGCACACTACTGAATGTAAAAACATCGAATTGCTAACAACATAGGTTGATAACATGTTTAATTTTCTTAGGATGTCTTTGTCTGTAGCTAACAAACCAAAACAGTGGAGGGATTAAATATCTACAAGAAACAATCTACTAACAACATGATTATAATCTAATGAACTCCTATTCTTCTCACTAAGTCAGAGTATCTTATATATGTTTCTCTAATCCTTACACCAACCTTTCAAGGACATACTTGTTCCTCTTTCACAGATCAGGAAAGTGTTAATATGAGAATTTAAGGAACATCCTTGAAGGTTGTAGCACCAGTTAAGACTAGACTAGAGTCAATGTTCAAAACCATTTCTTTCCCTCCCTTTTAGTTCTTCTCACAATATCCCCTTTCATTCAACAAAAGTTTATGGAGCACATACAGATTGACTGTCCTTAATTAGAAAATATTAAATCTTTCTGATGGAGGCATAGAATTCCATTGTGTATATATACCACATTTTCTTGATCCATTCTTCTACTGAGGGGCATCTGGGTTGGTTCCATATCTTAGCTATGGTAAATAATGCTGCAGTAAACATAGTTGTGCTGGTAGCTTTAGTGTGGTCTTGTTTGTAAACATTTCAGAAAGAATGACAATGCCCCATTTGTTAGGAAATGGAAAAACTTGGAAAAAATTATATTAAGTGAAGTAAGCCAGGCCCAAAGAAACATAGGTCCCATGGTTTCCCTTATTTGCAATATCTAGTATATGTATGAGTTAAGCGGAAAAGGTCAGATAAGATGATGTTAGGAAAATGAACCCTTAGATATGTATTTTCATGTTTTTTTCTTTCATGCATTTGTTTCTAACGCATTTATAAGATTATTTCTTTGTTGCTTTGTATGTCCCTCCCCCACAGTATAACCCCTGCTTTCACTATATTTGATGTCAGTATAACTTGTGGAAGAGATGGGGAAAAACAAGTCGTTTAAGGATACAGGTGGACCTGTTGCAACAATGAGAAGTACAAGTTTTCATGTCGAAAAGGAGCTTTACAACGTTGGTGGGGGGGGGAGGGGGAGGGGGGAGGATTGGATGTGGGGGGGAGGCTGGGAGGGGTGTGAAGGGTAAACAAAGAAGGAGGCTGCAATGCTTGATAAGAAATATACGCATTATCCTGCCCATGTAATTGTAACCCCTCTGTACAGTATGTTCACAAAAAAATAAAATAAAATAAAATGAAAAAAAAGAAAATATGAAATCTAAATGGTTTCAAAATCCAAACTCTTTGAGTGATAGTATGACGCTGCAAATGGAAAACTCTTCTCCATGCCACCTCATATGATGGGTCACAATCAAATACTGTATAAAGTTACTTTCAATTCCTTCCTTCCTTCCTTCCTTCCTTCCTTCCTTCCTTCCTTCCTATGATAGTACTAGTGTTTGAGCTCAAGGCCTTGCACTTACTAAACAGGCATCCTACCAATTGATCCACACTGGAGCTCTTTTTTTTTTTTTTTGGCAGTTGTGGGACTTGAACTCTGGGCCTGGGCGCTGTCCCTGAGCTCTTCAACTCAAGGCTAGTGCTCTACCACTTGAGCCACAGTGCCACTTCCTGTTTTCTGGTGGTTTATTGGAAATAAGTGTCTCACGGACTTTCTTGCCCAGACTGGTTTTGAACAGTGATCCTCAGATCTCAGCCTCCTGAATAGCTAGGATTACAGGTGTGAGCCACCGATGCCCGGCACCCCCAGCTCTTTTCTTACATTGGTTATTTTTGAGGTAGGTTCTGGCTTGATGCCTGGACTATACTCCAGTCTGAGATCTACCTATATATGCTTCCCCATGTCACTGGATGAGGTCACTGGCATGCCATTGTACCCAGTTGTTGGTTGAGATAAAGTCTTGAGAATTATTTATTTATTTTAACCTAGGTGGCCTCAAACTTACTCTACCCCCTAAATTTCTACTTCCCTAGCTAGGATTTAATCCTGTGGCTTGAGCCACTGACCTGGCTAGAGTTTGGATGTCTTTACAGCAATGTAAGAAGAACACTTAGCTATAAGCTGACCCAATAGGGCAAAGAAAACAAAATGCACAAGTAAAAAAATTATCTAGTCAAAGATTAATTCCAGAGTTGGAAAGTGTGCTTTTCACTTCTCCTCAGTGATTTTATTTTGGTCAGAATGATAATAAGCCCAGTACCAAGCACCCTACTGCAGAAAGGAAGAAGACTACAGTTGGTACAAGTGGGTGGCTATGATCCAGTAAAGATTACTGCAGAATCTTTAAGAATGCTAAAAGTTTAGGTAAAATATTCCAAGGCATTCTGAATCCAGAGGGGCTACCTAGATTGTTCCGCCAGTCCCTGTGCTTCACCGACTAACCACTCCCTTGTCAGCTTAGCACCTTCCCTCGCTCTCTACCTTATGTCTAGGAGGGCATGAATTGTCTCCTCTCTAATTTCATGTCTATGTGGAACCTTAGAGTGTGGCCTTATTTAAAACCAGTGTCTTTGCAGATATAACATGGAAAGGAGTCTGAGGATATCATATGGGGTTAGGTTGAGCCCTAAATTCAATAAGACTTGCCCTGTATGAGACAGAAAAGGACACAGAGAGACACCCAAGAAGGAAGGGCATGTAAAGACAGAGCCAGAGACAGATGTGATGGTGCAGCCACAAGACAACAGAAGCTGGAGACACAGGGGAACTTTTTGTTTTTGTTTCTGTTTTATAGAGGCTTCACTAACACCTTGGTTTGGGACATGTGGCCTCCAGATCTCACAGAGAACACATTTCTGTTGTTTTAAAGCACCAAGGCTGTGACAATTTCTTAAGAGCAGTTGTAGGATATGAATACAAGCCATGCTTTCCCTTGATCACTCTTCTAATGCTGAGCGGTTCTTTCAGTCCCTCACCTACCTTCCCCATGGCCATGCTAGAATCTATTACCTGAGGGTCTAGGCAGACATTTGGTTGGCAGGAAAGCCTTGGGCACTGGTTTTGAAAGGTTGCAAACACCATTTCTACTTGTAATGGTGGCTTTAGGGGCAAGTGAGAACACAGCATATACACACTTACACTTGCCAGAGGGGGCATTTGGGGCTATCTGGATTATTCTGTATAATCCCTTCCTTCATAGGAATTGCTGTCAGGGTTCCAAGCAGGAGAGATTTCTGCCTGTGTGGCTCCCTAGTAAGTGAAAAATGATTATAAGTCACAAATGCAGTCCTGGGTTAGTCTCCACGGGAGCTTCCTAATCTTGAAGAATTTTACCAATCATCCATTAAATAAGGAACATTGTACCTAGCTGAGGTTTTTTTTTTTATGTCAAAGGAACTTGATAAAGAAGATGATTTTTACATTTGATATTCAAGAAGACATTTGACAAAGAGCTCCAATATCAAGTTTCTAGCAGTGACTTATATGTATCACAGATACATATAAGGACATGTGAGAAACAGGTGTTTATAGCACCATTTCAAGTATGGGTTCTTAATACCCTTATTGGATAGCTACCTGGGGCAGTCTTGGATTATAATTTCAGCATTCATGTGGTCCAGTCCTACAAAAGAAGATTTTGTTTGGGGTTCTATTTACAGAAACATTTCTTATAGGTTTGGAGCCTCAGCAGTCAAAGGTACTAGCAGATTTGGTGTCTGGTATGGCCCATCCCTCACAGGCGGCACCGTCTAGCTGTGCCTTCTCATGGTGGGAAGGGCAAATAAATGACCATGGGCCTCTTCTAAGGATACTAATCCTATTCAAGAGAACTTTGCCTTCATAACCTAGTCGTGTCCTGGAGGCTCCCCATCTAGTGGTGTTATACTGAGGATTAGGAGAGATGAACATTCAGCTCATAGCAGAAGCTGATTGACCCCCTGCCACTGTATCTTCCCCGACCCCATAACCAGCATCATTGCTTAGGGTTCCTGGCTGACCTTAACCTTGACCTACAATGTTTTCTTATCCCATCTCATCATTTCAGCTTAGCTCTGGTGCTAAGGGATAGTGTCATTCTTCTTCATCCATAGTTCCTCTCCATATTGGTACTGAAGAGAGCATGCCCTCATCAACACATCCATCACTCTGGGATCTCTCAGCAGTGAGGTTTAAGGATCCTCCATTTGTGATTGTCTTAAACCTGCCTTTGCTGAAGCCACCATAGCTTTCCACAACCCTCTGCTACCTTTGTTGCAGACATTTCCTATGTGTTTTTGCTACAGTTCAAACTCGATCATCTGTTCTGTTGCTCCCACTATGATCTTGGGCCACTCCAAAATAACTGTAGCTTTGGTCCCTGGCAGCATCTAAAGTAGACCACATCCCTTTCTAATTCCACTGCTGATTATCCACTTAGGATCCCCAAGTGACTGCTTCCAAAACTGGGTTCTGATTGTGTCTTCTCCTGAATTCTGAAACAATTCCCCTACCTTTCACTTTCTCCAGAAGTAGTCAATATCCGATAAATAGATATAGAGGGCTAGTCTATGGATTTACCCAACCCCTTCCCATCATGGCCCTGCCATGGGATCTCCTGCAGCAGGTGCAGGACACCAGGGAGAAACTGGACCCATGCCTCCATTAGTATTCCTGCAGCAAAGGACATGTGGAAATAGTCTGATGGAGGAACTGACTCGCTCACCTTTATTTCTTAATTAATCTTGGCATCAATACCTAAACCTCTCCAGGAAAAATCTTTCAGGATGCTAGCAGGAAAGTTACTATCTATCATTTCATGTGCAAGGACTCCATTTTGCATTTAAAGCTCACCTAACCTCTTAAGAGAAACTTCTTTCTCTCAGGAGAGAAAATTGCCTTTGTTCTCTGGACTGCATTGTTTCTATCCTACATGTATTTCTATCCTACATGTATTTAGGTTTGGTTATTATAAAAGGAATTCTGATTAAGATAAGAGGGGCAGGATATAAGACATCCACATTAGGATTGTCTCAAGACGCTGGAAGCAGGAATATAGAAATCAGTAGATTGTAGAATGAGCAGTAACTAATGAATGAAATGATGATGTATCCATGAGAAGGACAGAAGGTAATTTTGAAATGTAGAAAGGCAGAGGAAAACGTGTCTGCAGGGAAAAGAAGAGGCAATGAAAAGAAAATAAAGGGAAAGGAAAGACATGAAAAGAAAAAAAGGAAAACGTGGGCTAGGGATATAACTCAATGGAAGAGTGTTTGCCTAGCATTGATACATAGCACCAAGAACAAAACAAAACAACATAAAAACCAGCTGATCCCTGACTTAGTGATTCTCAATATGTGGGTTGTGACCCACAGGCATGGATATAATCTGAGGCCACATGGGAAATTCTCAAGTTTGGAACCTCAACCAGAAACTGAGGTGGGGGGGTGGCACTCAGCAATCTATAAGTGAAGGCCTTCTCGCTGTAGGAAAATTCTCACATTCAGGTGAGAATTTCCCATACATCTATACATCTGGTGTGAGATAATGTCCCGTCAATATGAGTTTCATGTGGGAAAATTGAGCCCACCCATGCCTCCTGGCCAAGGCTAAGAAGAAAGTTTAGGAACTGAAGCCCAGATGCCCCCCTGTGGGTTCCTTTAGGACTCAAAGGAGGACTTCAAAGCTGAGCTGCTAAAGACCCTCTAGCCAGATTAATTAGTCTCTAGAAATTTCCTGTAAGAGCTGGAAGTGCTAAATTGGAAACTAGCAACCAACTGCCCGGGTGAAGCAGGGGGAAAGGGACCAACAGCATTGCTCAAGTCCGACAAAAGCCCTTCCCCTCCTAGGCAGACTGAAGGCAGGCTTGTCCCTGGGCATTAATTAGGCTGTGAAAGTTCATTCCTTTACTTTGATGGGAACTGGGCTCCAGAGAGTTTCCCTTCCAGCAAGGAGCTGAGCAAAAGAAAAAAAGAAAAGAAAAGAAAACCCCACAAAAACAGTTGCTAGATTTTGTCTAAAGTGCAGATCCCTTGGCTAGTCTGCCTGTGGGTTTGCTTGCTCTCCTCACCCAAGGCCCTGCCTTCTACCTGGGCTGCTTCCTCCTTCATAATGGTCAGAGACCTCACCTGTCCACCTGACTAGGGAAGGTGCTGCTGGGCACAGGACATGGAGGTGTTGACTTGAGCCTATCATTTAAGTTCTCAGGACTGAATGAAATACGCCCTTACGTCTTTTGAGACATTTACGCCCTTATGTGTTTTGCTTCTTGTCTGTACTTAGCACCTTATTCTTGCTAGGCTTAAGTGTTACCACTTAAGCCATCTCCAGCCCCCACTTCATTTTTTTTTTTGTTTTAGTTATTTTCCTCATGTTTCTACCTAGAGTCAGCCTTGAACAGTAATCCTCCTACCTAAATCCTCCTGGGGAGCTGGAACCATGGAGTACAGTTCAACACACAGTTGTGTTTTGTTTTCTTCTTTTTTTATTGAGACAGGGAGGAGGGAGGTCTCAGAACTTTTTCTGGCCTCAAATCAAGATCCTCCCAATCTCTACCTACCAGATGTCTGAGTTTGGCTGAGATGGAGTCATGCAAATTTTTCCCCACCCTTCAGGCTAGCCTTGAACTATGATCTTCTGATCTTTGCCTTTGAAGTATGTATCTTTAATTGGAGCAATTTTTCTAGAAGTGGACAATAAATGTGAGTATAATTGTTCAACCCAAAGAAAGTAGGTCACAATAAAGTGAAAAACAATACAGGAGAGAGAGTTTGGCATATCATCTTCAGAAGAAATATATGTCTTCAGGCAATAAAAATGTACAATAAGCCGGGTGCTGGTGGCTCACGCCTGTAATCCTAGCTACTCAGGAGGCTGAGATCTGAGGATCGGGGTTCAAAGCCAGCCCGGGCAGGAGAGACCGTGAGACTCCTATCTCCAATAAACCACCAGAAAACCGGAAGTGGAGCTGTAGCTCAAGTGGTAGAGCGCTCGCCTTGAGCTGAAGAGCTGAGGGACAGCGCCCAGGCCCAGAGTTCAAGCTCCACGGCTGACCAAAAAAAAAAAAAAAGTACAATAAGTCATTTCTGAATAGATCACTGTCACATATTTGGGTAGTGGCATGGATTATAAATTGTTGGGGAAGGGGAGGTATAGCTAAAAAAGTTTAATTCTTGAAGCTTTTGTTATTATTGACCATCTTGGTGCATGTACATTTATAAAATCTGAGGAAAGATGGCATTCTGTGAAACTGTCTCACAAATGAAAGACCAGAATATTGAAAACAAAAAAGAAACACACACACAGACAAAAGTGAAAACTAGGAAGTTAAATTAATGTTTCATCTTCTCTATAACTAGAGGTAGGTGTCTTTAGCTAGTAACTGCTCACCTCTAAGTTGCTAAGTAATTCATAATCTGATGTCCTATATGGTCACAGCAGCTTTAAAAACTGTCAGCTAAGGAGATTTACCAAGAGTGCTTATTGCATTAAGGTGATGTGTTGAAAAGATTTCTTTTCTTGCCTCAAAAGCACTAGAGCTAGAGAAAGCATGTGAAAAGCCTCACAGTGAATTGCTGCCTGTCAGAGTCTCTGAAAATGTTAAGTGCCATACAAGTGCCCAGCAGGGCTCCTGCGAACACTGTTTTATTGTTCTACCAAATAACTATGGCAATATGATGCCATTCCCAGCACCAAGTTTAACATATCATTTGCATTTACAGTGTCAAGTTGTTATTAAAGGCAGGATATTTTTACAAGTGCAAACATCTTCTCTCTTCCCTTTCTCATAGTAGCACAGCGCTGCTTCACCACCTGTGCATGTTTATTCATGAGAAAACCATGTTCCTGTCATCAGCAGAATTTCTTTCTTCAGTTGTGATATTGCTCCAACTGTGTTTAGCATGACTGGCTTCAGAAGGTGCAGTGTGGGACGTGAACCGCCCAGGTGTGTGCACAGCTTTGCCTGCATTGGGAATGATGGGCTCCCACAAGGCTCTTTCTTCCTCTTGATAAAAATCTCCTAGTAAGGGGCTGCTTGTCATCTTTGGGTCATTCTCAAAGGATCCATTATAATGATAATGATGATGATGTATGTGGGGGGGCGGGGCATGCCCATGTGCTTGAACTCTGGGCCTCACCTTCTCACTCAGCTTTTATTTTTGGTCAGTCGTGGGCTTGAACGCTGGACTTGGTCGCTGTTCCTGAGCTCTTCAACTCAAGGATAGTGCTCTACCACTTGAGCCACAGCGCCACTTCTGG
The DNA here is from genome assembly GCF_024711535.1 of Dipodomys merriami. Taxonomy (NCBI): domain Eukaryota; kingdom Metazoa; phylum Chordata; class Mammalia; order Rodentia; family Heteromyidae; genus Dipodomys; species Dipodomys merriami. Next base: position 4,878,287 of record NW_027204159.1, on the reverse strand, counting down.
TCTTCTGGTAGTTTATTGGAGCTAAGAGTCTTATGGACTTTCCAGCCCCAACTGGCTTTGAACTGCGCTCCTCAGATCTCAGCCTCCTTAGTAGCTGGGATTATAGGCATAAGCCACCGAGTTCCTGGCTCACTCAGCTATTTTGTTCAACCCAGAACTGCCTCTTCTAGTTCTGGCTTTTTACCAGTTAATTAGAGATAAGAATCTAGAGGGTTTGCTTGTCCAGACTAGCTTTGAACCTTGATCCTCAGATCTCAGCCTTCTGAGAAGCTAGGATTATAGGTGTGAGCCACCAGGCCCTGGCCCCGGGCCCAATGTTAACATGCACACGGACAGCTCTAGAACTTTCCTTCTCTAGACCATATTATCACAAATACTGAAAACCCCTGGGTTTGGGAACTAATTTAAGAGCATTCTGATAAGGAGACCCAGAATACTTGATACAGATCTATCTCCTGACTATTGTAACCCATTCTAATATTGGCTTCTTCTATAAGAAGGGTGGCAAAGAAATAAAAATTATTTAGATTTCATTGCCAATTTGATTCATTAGGGGTGACACAGACCTTGTGTGACACTTTAGTTTTATGACAACAAATGTAAAAGCTAGAATACAGAACAAAATTAGACAAGAATGTCTCTTGCTCTTGCAGCCTAATTTATGATCTCCTCTGCCTTTATGTGTAGCAGCAGGAAAAAAGGACTAAAATAGAGAGAAGAAAGAAAGGAAAGGAAAAAGTGAAAAAAAAAAGATTAATATTAACAAAGTAAAGGAGGGAGAGAATAGGTCCCTGGGCTGGGCTGGTAGAACCATGCTTAGCACAAAGAGTCCTAATGAATGCTCAAGAGCAGTGTCTAAATTCAAGAAGAACCTTGGCCTGGTATTCTGGTACTAAGCAGGGAGAAAAGGGTAGGCTACATGAATCTAACTCACATTTCTACCTCAGCTCTGAGCTGTTGCACAAAGTCTCTAGTTCCTTGGAAGACTACTAGGCTATTTGGGAGACCCTTGGAAGGGATGTTTTCAGCCATCAGAAGTAAGACTCTATTTTAAAAGGAGAGGAGGTAAAAGTTGTTCCTGAAGAGAAAGCAGTACATGATGGCTAGAACCCTTGCTCAAGAGAGAATGTGTGACCAGACTAGGTCAGGGCCATGGAGACCTAGAGTAAGCTTCTTTACAAACTTGAAATCTGAAAGAACAAATGTTGAAAAATTATTATTAATCAAAGGGAAATAAAGGAAAGAGGGCAAATTATTAAAGTTACTTAGCAGAAACTAAATGAGTAGGGAAACAAATAAATGAAGTTAGAAAATTAAGAGAGAAAACAGAGCCAGGTGCTGGTGGCTCACACCTGTAATCCTAGTTACTTGAGAGACTAAGAATGGGAGGATTGAGATTCAAGGTTAGCCCAGGCAGAAAAGTACTAGATTCCATCTCAACAGAAAGATGCTGGATGTGGCTGCACATGCTTGTCAACCCAGCTAGGACTGAAAGCCTGAATTGTGGCCAGTAAGAAGTAAGACCCTAATCTTAAAATATAACCAATACAAGCCAGGTGCTGGTGGCTCATGCTTATAATCTGAGCTACTCAGGAGGCTAACATCTGAGGATTGTAGTTCGAAGTCAGCTCAGGCAGGAAAAGTCTGTGAGACTCTTATCTCCAATTAATCACCCCAAAAGCCAGAAATGGAACTCAAGTGGTACAACGCTAGCCTTGAGCACAAAAGCTCAGGGAGAGCATCCAGGCCCTGAGTTCAAATCACAAGACTGGCACAAAAATGAACAAACAAGCAACAAACAAATAAAACCAATCCAGAAAAGGGCTGGAGGCATAGCTCAACCATAAATTGCTTGCCTGACAAGTATAAGGCATTTGAAAGAGAGAGAGAGAGAGAAAGAAAGAGAAAGAGACAGACAGAGACAAAGACAGAGACAGAGAGAAAGATAATAAATTAGATCACCAACATCATAATGCTCTTAGATAAAAACTTGTTTTTCCCAGTGACTTTGGTTCAGTTCAGTAGAGAATAATTCCTACAGTTGCATTCTTCCTTTGGTATTTTTTTCCCTACCTATCAGAATTGTCACCTGGAAACCAACTTGGGCCAAGAAATGGAAGAAGCTCCCTCTTCTGGCATCCTGTGTCCCCCAACTGGAGCAGTTAGTTCTGTTTAGATTGCTTCCACTGGTTTAGAGCTCTCTCTCTCTCTCTCTCTCTCTCTCTCTCTCTCTCTCTCTCTCTCTCTCTCTCTCTCTCTCTCTCTCCCTGATACCTAACCCAGGCTTAACCTCACGATCCTCCTGTTTTATCCTCCCAATCCCAAGTGCTGGGATTACAGGTGTGCAATGTCATGCCTAGTTGAGGCAATATCTCTGACTATCATGCACACCATTCATTTCATTTTTCCCATGAGTTGGTGGATTTACACTTAATTTGATTAATTGTTCAATGTTTTAAAATTATATACTTAAAATTTGTTTCCTCAGCATCATACCATCAACTTGGTCAAAGGACACAAGTTCCTTAAATAACCATATGGAATCATCATCTGCAAAATATGTTAGGTATAACATGTATATGTGTGAGAGAGTGTGTATGTGAGAGAGAGACAGAGACAGAGACAGACAGAGAGACAGAGACACTGGGAAATGAACTCTGGGCCTCACACTTTCTAATCAGGAAATCTATGGTTGCATGCTTCAAGCCAATGAAGTTGTTCTTACTTGGTGTAAATAAAAAGGGAGTTGATGCCTCTTAGACATTCCATCTGTGTCTCAAGCAATATTGATAACCACATGGTACACATTGTTTTATGTATTCAAGCAGTTGTTCAGCATTTGCTGCACATCGACTTTGCTTTAGACACTGTGGACATAATGGAGTTCAGAACATGGCACTCGCGTGTATGACACTCTCACATGCTGAGTGGTTTGAGCTGAAGGAGGAGAGGAGCCCAGAAGCAAGGGGGTCTTTCTGACCTTCTCCTGCTCTCCTGTCTGCTATCCCTTCTACTATGCCAAAACAAGGATTAAGACTACAAAGGTCACTGTGACCTATGTCTAAGGAAAGTAGATCATAAGATCCTTGTATGACTCATGTCCTGCCCTTGGCCTGGAGGAAAGGATTGCTCCACAGAGAGGCCAGGCCTTGGTCCAGCAACAGGTCTTGTTGCACCTCCCCTACCCAGTTCTCCTTTCATACTCTGGTACCCCATGGTGGTCATTGGGTTCTCTGTCCTCAGGCTGAGCTCAAACATGCAGCTTTCCCTAGGTCTTCAGATCTTCATTTCTGAAGGCTCTTCTCTTAGGTGAACCTTTTGCCTTTTCCTTTTTGGTGTTAGAGATTGAACCCAAGGCCCTGTGTATGCTAAGCATGTGCCCTATCAAAAGCCATACCTCCAGCCCTGTCATGAAAATATTCATGGTAACTTTGTCAGGTATTTTTCTTGGGCATCTGCCTTTCATTACAGGAGCAGCAGCAACACTGTTGTGGTGAGTGAGGATAAGGTTTTATCTCTTTTATCTCCCTTACAGAGGCCTCTGAGGGATTAAAGAGGAACAACAGGGCTGGGAAGGTGGCTCAGTGGTAGAGCGCTTGCCTTGCATGAATGAGGCCCTGGGTTCAATTCCTCAGCACCACATGAGCAGAAAAAGCCAGAAGTGGTGCTAGCCTTGAGCTGAAGAGCTGAGGGACAGCATGTAGGCCCAGAGTTCAGGCCCCATGACAGACAAAAAAAAAAAGGAACAACATGATCTCTCTCGCAGGAAGTTTATGGGAAACAGAAGGAGAAACCCCAAGGTCCCTTGGGAGAGAACCTTTCAGGGAGGATCTTGGGGGACCAGTGTGGTACTCACAGGCCCAGTGAGGATTTCATTCTTATAGCAGCACATCCTCTTGGAGAGAGGCAGACAACAAAAACCTACCTTGATGTCCATTTTGCCCTCTGATTTCATAGGAAAAAGTTGAAAAAGAGCCCACAGATAAAACACAAAACAAAACTGCAAAGAACAAAAGAAGCTAGGGCCTAAGCACCTCACAGAGAATTTGAATATATGATAGTTCTCACAAGTCTTGCATTTCTTGGAGGCTTGGAGAATTTTTTTCTCTCTCTTTTACACTTTGGGAAGCATGCTTTTTAAAAATCAAGAACAGGAAGGTGATTTTTGCTTAAGGTTTTTCAAGAATCAAAAGGATTTAAAAAAACTCATACTGATTTTTTCTAGTCTGTATATAAACTGAAATTTTTACTTAAGTGATTCTGATATTTGTTATGTTAAAGAGAAAATCTTAGCCAGATATTGGTGGTCCATATCTACAATCGTAGTTAACTCAGGAGGCTGAGATCTGAGGATCATGACTTGAAGCCAGCCTAGGCAAGAAAGTCCATGAGATACTTATCTCCAATTAGCCACCAAATGCCAAAAGTGGAGCTATGGTTCAAATGGACAGAGGTAGCTTTGAACAAAAAAGCTAAGGGTTAGTGTCCTGACATGGAGTTCAAGCCCCAGGATTGGCACCAAGAAAAAAAAAGAAAAGCAAATCTTTTCAGACTTGAAATATGGGTAAGAAGTATATTAGAGGAAATTCTATTGCAGTGTAAAATGATTATTTCTTCATTCTATGCAACTTATCAGCAAGAAGACAAAATGTGCAGACAAAATGTTTTTCCTTCCTTCCTTTCTTTTTCCTTCCTTCTTTCCTCCCTCCCTCTCGGTCTCCCTCCCACCTCCCTTTCTTCTCCCCTTTTTTCTTTTCTTTCTTCCTGTCTGGGATCAACTCTCAAATAAGATTGGGACATAAGGGGACAACTGGGGAGGAGGGGGAGGGATGCAAAGAAAAGGGCAACAGTATCCAGAAAGAAACATAGCGATTACCTGACTCATGAAACGGTAACCCCTCTGTACGACACCTTAATACTACTAATAAAATTACATTTAAAGAAAGCATAAGGTTGTAGACAAAAGAAGTGACTGCAACAAGTGCAAATTCAAGCAAAAGCCTCTGATGGAGGTGAGGGGAGGAATTCAGGACCTCAGGGAAGGTATTTACCACGCAGGAAAGGGCAAGTGTGAGGGCTGGAATAGAAACAAGGACAGTCTGGTACCCTGGGATGGACACAGCATTTTGCATGTATGTGTGTATGTGTGATGCTCCTAGGGATGAGAGGCTACTCAGCACATTGTAGAAACAAGTTATTTTTTATCAAAAGCACCAGTGTGGGGCCCAGTTTAATGGCTATAAACCATTGCCTATAAGCCCAGCTATTCAGGAGGTAGAGATCAAGAGGTTTCAGGCAAGCCTGGAGGAAAAATTAGTCAATAAACTGGGCATGGTGGTGCAGGCCTAAAATCCTAGCAAGTTGGAAGGTAGAGATTGAGAGGACACAGTTGAAAGCCATCCCAGACAAAATAGGTAAGTAGGCTCTGTATTTCCAGCCACATGGGAGATTGTAGGTAAGGGAATTATGGCCCATGTAGTCCAGGCAAAAACATAAGACACTACCTAAAAACAACTAAAGCCAAAAGGGCTGGAGGCATTGTTCAAGTAGTAGAGTGCTTAACAAATGCCAGGCCCTAAGTGCAAACTTCAGTATGGTCCTCCTCCCCCGCAAATGAACAAACCCATCATTCAGGAGTTGTTTTTATCTCCATGGTTTGAGGGGGAAAGAGCCTGTGGCAGGGCATGAGTGGTCAGAATTGTGGATTGAATTCTGCCATCTCTTAGTTGAACAAGTCTTTGGCTTCACAGGAATGATTGAAAGCAGGAGACCAGATACATTTGCCTCTGAGAACTCTTCCAGGTCTAAGACAAACTAAAAGAGACACAGAGAGCTCTATAGGCTGCTCATATGACAGCTTGGAATGATGGAGAAATGGAGAAAAGTAAAGTCAGTTAAGCAAGGATTTATTGAGTGCCAACTATGTGTCAGATGCAATGGAACTTACTGAAAATGGGTTATTTTTATTTTAATAGGCAACGTATAAAATGACATAAATCCTTCCCTCAAAAAGTTTTGGAAAGCCAGACTAAGTGTGAGGAATTGAGTTCTGCCTATCTTCAGTTTTCTGTTACCAGTAGTGTAAGTGAGTTACTTGTTCTCTCTGTTTATAGATATTCTTAGTATTTTAGTTTGTAAGACAAGAAAAAAATCATAGTCTACTCTCTGGGGGATTAGACAAGATTATGTGCTTAGAGCAAGGGCAATATCAGATCTTATAACATGGTACCTCAAGGTAGGGGGCTGTGTTCTCTTTGAGTTTTTAAAAGAGACTAAGCAAGCTGCAGAAGCAGGAAATTCACTGTCTGACCTTACATCTTTCTCCCCTCCAAGCCCGCCATTAAAGATTTATCTGACCCATCCTCTCTAAAAGTAGGACATGAGACCTTGACCTATATCCAGAAGTCAAGAAGAATCTGAATGGAGGGCTTGCTAAGCTCCTATGCTTATAACCTTTAGCTCCCACCGCCTGCCTCCAATCATACCTCTGCGTGATTGTTCACAGAGAGACACAGGTTTTCTTTGGATCTTCACTGAAGGCTCTCTTGTCATGCAAAACTTCTACGAAAATAAATTTAATTTGCGTTTTTCTTGATCTGTATGTGGCTATAAATGTCTTGACCCTGAACTTAGTGGTAAAGGCAATGAGATTGCTTCTCTGCCCTATAGCAGGTTAACAGAGTGCCTGGATCACAGCAATCTTCTCCCTGTGAGTTGCTGTTGTTACCAAGAATCAGATGTCAGGGGCACAGGTAAAGGAGGCTGCGGCTGGAGGAGAGCTCCGCCTAAAGACAGCCAGGCTTGTTTTTCAAGCTATTGGTTGAAGTCAGTGAGTGGTTAGGGACTCAGCATAAAGCCTGTGTCTAGATGGTTACCAATTTCCCCCATACACACTGGGATGGAATAGAGTAGGAGAAAAAAATACGTATATCAGAGTGCTTTGCAGAGTAAGGCTTTTACTTTAACTTTTATTCCACTTATAAGTACAACGTATTTTTGTGTGATTATATTAGAACATATAAAAATAGATTATTACTTGAGTCTTTGCAAAAAAAAAACCCCACAAAAGTTTAGAGCAATCTGTGTTAGGGGTGGGCTGCAGTGGAGAGCACAGAGCAGGTGTGAAATTAAGAAGGCAGAGCCAGCCCAGGTACACCTGCTGGTAACAATGAAGATTAAGGTAATTAATGCTTACCCATAGTTGAACACTACAATCACCTGGGAAGCTATAAAATTATACCAGTATCTGGTCCCAGCACTTGAGACTCTAATTACGCTGAACTGTGGAATGGCATTGGCATTAACATTTTCTCCCTTTCCCAGGGGGTTCTAATGTTGAGAGCTAGGATTAGCTAGGGTGTGAGCCATAGACACCCAGCTCTGTCATTCTTAATCTACTATTAATGAGAAAATTTTACCCTAAAACAAGAAATCTCGATGAAAGTTGATGATTTACCCTAAAACAAGAAATCTCGATGAAAGTTGATGATCAATAAGGGGCTGGGGAAGAAAGGAAGAGAAAACAATAAGGAGGGTTATTCTGAGCAAAATATAATGTGTACATCTGAGATCCCATAGTGAAAACCCTTGGTGCAATTGATATATACTAAAGGAAAAAAAAGAAGAAAAAGAAAAAAAGAATGACAGAAAGGCAAAACAAGCTTGGCTGAGGGGTAGGTAGAGGACACCAGTGGAGGGAGCTAAGAAAAAGAGAGAATGAAGATGAATATGGTTGAAATAGTTTGTTTGCATATATGCAAATAGAACAATGAGACCTGTTGGAATTGTTTTAAGCAGGGAGAGATTGAAGTAGGAGAGTGATAGAGGATGCATTAGATGGGGTCACATTGCATACATATATGGAAATGCCACAATGAACTCCCAGTTTTACAACTAATGTATGCTAATAAAAAAAGAGACAAAAGCTTGGAAAATAAAAAACTGGTAAATAATACATATTTGAGCACATTATCATTAAAGAAGGGAAGTCACTGGATATTTAAATCACTATTACAAATTTACAGAATTGCAAACTATGTGAGGGAAATAAACAAATATTCAGAGGAAATAAAAATTTCCCTTTAAAAGTAAAATCAAAACCTTGTATAAAAGGAGTATTAGGGCTGGGAAGGTGGCTCAGTGGTAGAGCACTTGCCTTGCATGCTTGAGGCCCTGGGTTCGATTCCTCAGCACCACATAAGCAGGAAAAAAAAAAGCTGGAAGTGGCCCTGTGGCTCAAGTGGTAGAGTGCTAGCCTTGAGCTGAAGAGCTGAGGGACAGTGCCAGACCCAGAGTTCAGGCACCATGACCGAACCGCCCCTCCCCCAATAAAAAGGAGTATTAGTCCATTTTCTGTTACTAATGTAAAATTCCCAAGGCCAAGTAACTTATAAAGAAAAGAGGTTCTTTCGGTTCTGGTCCAGAGTTGAGGGCCTGCAGCTGGTGATGGTATTACTGTGCATAGAGTATCGTCTGGGGATTATAAGGAAATGTAACTCTTCTGGTCTCTCTAATAAAAGCTACCAACATTTAATCTTGGGGGTTCAAACTGATTATCTTATCTAGTGATGCCCTAATTGCTACCTACCCAAAGAATGTTCATAGATAGAGCCCTTTGGAACTTTCAAAGAATATTCAGGAGAGTGAAGGTAGTCCAACATCTGGAAATGTAGTAATATAGCTCCCCATATTTCTCAAAGAGATAAAACCAATCAGTCATCTCTATGGGTGCTGAAAAAGAATTTTATAAAATGTCACATATATTTATTAGTTTACAAACTGTTTCTAATAAATGAGAAATGAGGCATATGTGTGTGGGGGTAAGAAAGAGAGAGAGAGAGAGAGAGAGAGAGAGAGAGAGAGAGAGAGAGAGAGGAGTCATAGCTCTACTAATGTATGTAGAAAAGACAAATGAAAGAAAATATTGTATTTTCTAAATATCATTTAAGTATTAAAGCTAACTTAGCTTTGTGCTGTGAATGGGGAGAGAAGAGAGAAAAACTCTAACAAACTTATTTTTAAGTTCATATAAAACAAAACAAACAAAAAAGAAAATAGGAATGGTCAGGAAAATCCTGAAAAAAGAGGGAAACCAGCTTTCCCAGATATTATAAATAATATATAAGCTCAGCTCTTTGGTACTGATACACAAACAAGCAGATCAGTAGAACAGATAAAAAAAACTAGAAATAAAGCCAAGAGGGGTTCAAATAAACACAGAAATCTAGTGCATGGCAAAGAAGACAGAACAAAGAGGTGGCAACACATTGAGACAAATGTTAACCTAACTAGAAAAGGAAATTTCTATTTCTTTCCTTACACCAGAATTTTTAAAAAATCCATAATGGTAAAAATTTGAACATTAAAAAATTAAATTATAAGTAGTAGAAGAGAACATGAAAGAAATACCTTATGAATTTCATGATAAGGAAAATACTTCTCACCCTGGCTATGAAACCAAACACCTTTCAAAAATCCTCAAATAATAACATGTCTTATATATAATTTTTCTATTTTATAACTGCATAGCAATAATACCATAAACAAAATACAGACAGCAGATGTATCTCCACTGCTGGCTAATGTTCTTGGCATCATTGTAGGAGATGGCCTCAGCCCTTAAGTGATTTTGAGCTCTGTGACTGCCTGAACCTTACTGCTTGCTTGCTTCCTCCATATAGAAAGGAAGTGGCGTGTGCTTAGCAGGTGCTTTCCTGCAGAATGTTGTGTACACTTGAAAATGCATTAAAATTATATATCCCCTCCTTCTATTTTAGCAACTCCGGAATGGCTGGCCTGAAGAATTCATTGACTTTCTTCTATCTGCTCACAGGGAGTCGATGGGAAATTGTAGAGACACGCTATCCACTGTAGGCTTTTATTTCTAAAGGAAAAAACCTGAGCAAATGAAGTGGTTGGTTTTTTAAAGTTTTTTATTGTAAAAATGCTGTACAGAGGGGTTATAGTTACATGAGCAAGGTAATGAGCACATTTCCTGTTGAGCATTGTTGCCTCCTCTTTTGTTCCAGAACTACCACCCGCTTCCCTTGAAGTTGTAAAGTTTGTTTTCTACATAGTGTTGTGTGCATCTCATTGTTGTAATGGGTCAACCTGTATCCTTATTTAAGCATTTTGTTTTTTTGTTTTTTCCCTTCACCTTCCCGAATTAGAGAAGTGTATATACAAGATGCAGGGCACCAACATTTCACCAACAGTGAAAACGGGGGCTATACCATGGGGGAAGAACATACAAAGCAACAAAAAAAAAAAATCACATGATACATTAGAACAATAGCAAGAAAGAAAAAAAGATATTTGAGTCCCTGTCTTGGGGTTCATTTCACTTAACATCAGCTTATATGGTCATATATACATAGCTTTTGGTCTTTTCTGCTTGTCCTCCACATGTACTAGTTATTGCAAATAAGGGAAACCATGGGACCTATGTTTCTTTGGGCCTGGCTTACTTCACTTAATATAATTTTTTCCAAGTTTTTCCATTTATGAAGTGTTTTTTAAAGCCAATATTTAAAGGATCTCACTTTTCTTTTTCTTTTTTATGCTAGTCCTAGGACTTGAACTCTGGGCCTCAGTGCTGTTTCTTTTTTTTTTTTTTTTTCGGTTGTGGGGCTTGAACTCTGGGCCTGAGCACTGTCCCTCAGCTCTTCAGCTCAAGGCGAGCGCTCTACCACTTGAACTACAGGGCCACTTCTAGTTTTCTGGTGGTTTATTGGAGTTTCACAGACTTTCCTGCCCGGGCTGGCTTTGAACCACGATCCTCAAATCTCAGCCTCCTGAGTAGCTAGGATTACAGGTGTGAGCCACCGGCCTGGCTGTTTCTGAGCTTTTTTGCACAAGTGCTCTCCCACTTGACCACAGCTCCACTTTCAACTTTGGGTAGTTAATTGGAGATACGAATTTCACAAGTTTTCCTTTAGGGTCTGGCTTTGAACTGAGATCCTCAGATCTCAGCTTTCTGAGTAGCTAGGATTACAGACATGAGTCACTGTGCCTTCACTTTTCTTAATCAAACAATGGACAAACACATAAGCACACAAGTCACATAAAAGGAAGTATGAAGCTGGTAAAGTGATGCACATCTGTTTTCCCAGCACTTGAGAGCCTGAGGCTCATGAAGTTGAACTATATAGAGAGTTCTTGGACTGTGTGTACTGCATAGTGTGGTCCTGCCCTGTCAAGAAAGAAAGAAAGACAGAAAGAAAGAAGACAGACAGACAGACAGACATAAAGAAAGAAAGAAAGAAAGAAAGAAAGAAAGAAAGAAAGAAAGAAAGAAAGAAAGGACAGATGGATGAAAGGAAGAATGGATGGAGGAAAGGGAGAAAGGAAGGAAGGGAGAAAATAAAAGAAAGAAAAATCAGAAAAACAAAAAATCTGAAAAGGAAATGTGAATTATTTTGAAAGATGTGAGTCACTCCCGTTTATCCCAAGTAAAATGCAAATTAAATTACAATAAATAATTTTACTTATCAGATTATCAAAGATTTTGAAAATATTTGGTGTTCACAAGGTTAGGGAGGAAATGATCACATACGTGGAATGAAGGAAGACCAAACTTAAAATCTCAGTGGAGAGCACTTTGATAAAACCTTTCAATATTAAAAACATCCAAACCCTTTGATCCAGCAATTGTGTGTTAGAAATTAATGAGTAGAGCTGGGCGCTGATAGCTCACATCTATAATCCTACCTTCTCAGGAGGCTGAGATCTGATGCTTGCAGTTCAAAGTCAGCCTGGGCAGGAAAGTCTGTGAGACTCTTATCTCCAATTAACCACCGGAAAACCAGAAATGGTACTGTGGCTCAAAGTGGTAGAGTGCTAGCCTTGAGCAAAAGAGCCCTGAGTTCAAGCTCCATGACTGAAAAACAAAAATTAATGAGTAGTGTCCCTGCACATAGAAATTATTTCTATGTGCAAAAGAGTAGAAATAGTTTGTCAATATGTGACTATTCCTGTCAATTCCCCTTTTTTCCTATATAGCAACAGCAGCATGCTTTGCGTTTTTTTTTTTAAAAAAGGGTATGCATGTTATTATTATAACAGGCATTATCTTCAAAGTATACTGATAACATTAGACTTAGAACATTCTATGGCACATTGCAATTTGTAGTGAACCAGGGAACTGGGGATGAACTATCCAGAGTGGCAGGGAGCTGGGGTTTGTTTTTCTTTCTTTACTAGATATTTTTAGGTTGTGTGAATTTTCTTTGCAGTGCTCTACTATTGAGCTGCATCTTCTGCTGGATTGTGGAAATTTTATTTACATGCATTAGTTGTACGAGGAGGTGCTATAATTGTGACATTTCCACACACATGTACTAAGTATGCCTATCAACACCACCCCTTCTATCTCTCTCCCCCATCTACCTCCTCTTCTTAAAACCTTTTCAACAGGTTCTTTTTTCTTTTAAAAAATTTTTAATTTGTTTTTATTTTTTATTATCTTTAAGTAGTTGTACAAAGAAGTTCCCATTCTACAAAACAGTATATGAGTACAAAGTGTCTGATAACATTGGTACCCATCTCTCTTAATTCATCCCTTCTCTCACTTTTTTAAACAGGTTCTATTTTCATATAAGCATATATCTATGATGTTGAACTTTACTGGCCATTTAAAAACAAAATCATTTAAATAAATCTGGTACCAAAAGAAAAGAAAAGAAATCCCTAAAAAAACCAAACAAGTGGCTCATGCTTGTAATCGTAGCTACTCAGGAGGCTGAGATATGAAGATCACAGTTCAAAGCCAGCCCAGGCAGGAAAGCCTGTGAGACTCTTCAATTAACCACGAGATAACTTGAAGTAGTACTGTGGCTCAAGTGGTAGAGTGCTCGCCTTGAGCTGAAGAGCTGAGGGACAGCGCCCAGGCCCAGAGTTCAAGCCCCAGGACTGACAAAAGCAAGCAAGCAAACAAAACAAAAACTGAACAAGGTAATGTAATGTGTTTCTTGTCACCTTCCTGTGGCTCCTGTGAATTTGGCACACAGGGTGAGCTAGATCCAGTTGTGACTTGAGGAAAGAAAGAGAAACAGCAATGTTGACTCCAAACACTGCATAAAAACTTTGGTACATGGCACACATGTATGCTAAGCTTAACTTTTGGTCATACAATAATGTGGATTTTGACGTTCCAGAGCGTGCTGGTCTTGAGGCTGGGTGGTAGGTCAATGGACCTAAGCAGGATCACTGGCAGTTGCCCATAGCTCATTCTACCTTAGCCCTCCTGACTGGTACTTTCCTGCCATGGACATCTTGTCCCTTCCCATCAGAACTCTTTCTCCTGGCACAGGGATGGTCAACCACTGCCCTTTCTTGCAAAACCCTGATGCCACTGGGCATCAGGAACTGACAAAGGAAGTCAGGAAAGTTCTACCAGTCGCCTGTCAGTGGCAACAACTTAACTCTGTGGGAACAATTTCTAGGGGTTTTACAATTCAAACTAAAATATCCCCATTAAAGTGGAAACAGCATTCTGAAAGGGAAGGAGCCACTGTACTGGGAGTTCCCTGACGAACAACAACCCAGAATGGCCATGTGAACCAAAGGTAAACTGCCCTTCACAGACGTGTTTTATTTGACTTTCTTTAACCAAACAGTGATTAATAGTCAACGTGGAATTGCTTCACATAAAAATTTGCATACTCAGCTTCTTTTGACGAATCATGTGCTCTGACCTCACTGGGCCAGCCTCCAGGGGTATAAAGGGTGCAATTGAAGAGGCTACTGTCCCTCCCTTGGCCTGGTTCTGCTTGGGCAGATGGCCCCCATCCCCTCCACTGGCACAGAATCATCGGCCTGATGATTTACTGGATCTGCTGGCCTGGCAGGTATTTAGTAGTATCCTTTAATCATTCTGTTAGGCTTCTTTCACTTCTACAACTTAATGGTTCTAAAATTTGGTCCAGCTGTCGGTCTACAAAATAAATCCCCCCCCCATTTCCTACCCCCGCCATATTGCTTAAAAGCCTGGTCATTTTGAGCTAATGTAATGCACTAAGCTCTGGCCCGATGCTTCTCTTTTTTTTCCCATTAGCTTGTAGCAGACGAGCCTTGGTTACCATGGTGATTACCAGCCCTTAATGATACTGCTGCTCCTGAACTGGGAATGTAATTTTCTTTAAGCACAGCAGAAAGCGGGTGGGAACAGCGGTAGGTAGAAAAGCTTCCTCTCCCCTCTGTCCCTCAGGTGCTCCTCTGTTCCAACAAAGGACAAGGCCAGGCTGCGGATCTCAATCACTCCAGAAGAGCCAGTGTGAGAGCTGCTGTCAGGATTTAAATACCTTCCTGGAGTCCTCATGCACATGTGGGAATCCTGAGAAAAGCTATTTTCATCCTTTGACAGTGTTCTGCATCAGGTCTCATGGGACTTAATTAAAATAATCCATTTCCACAGCCACAGCTTTGACTGTAACTTCTCGCCCATCAAATGAACATCATTTGTGTGACACCTCAAACTACCCAATTTCCTTCCTGGCTAGGGATCCCACGGTCTGCCTCCAGCCCTTTGTGACTACACTGAGGACCATGGGAGATGATCTAAGGCCTGTGATCTGGCCCAGACCTTCCCAGTCTTACTTCTAGGAAGCCTAAGGTTCTGACATGTCTGGAGAGCAGAGGAGTGAGTACAATGTCTAGATGAAACTCTCTAGCATCAAGGGCCCGCTCCCATAAATCACTGAGAGAGCCAGGTTGGATCCATTCAGTGCCTACCCAGAGCACCAGACATTTGAAGTTCCTGATTCACAGTTTCCAAGTTGTTTTTTTTTTAATTTTTTCAGTACTAGGATTTGAACTCAGGGCCTTGTACTTGCTCAAGGGATACTCTACCATTAGAGCCATGTCTCTAGTCCTGCTTTTTATTGGCAGTTTTGGAGTCTTGAAGATTTTTCTGCTTGGGCTGGCTTTGGACCAACATCCTTCCAATCTTGGACTCCTGAATAGCTAGCTAGGACTACAGATGTGAGCCACTAGCTCCCATCTTCGAAAGTCTGGTTTTAATTCAGACAAAAGGAAGCTGCTGAACTTCAAGAAATAAGGTAATCCATTGGAAACACCTCTACAGGACAATCCCTTTTCTTCTGTCTTCCCTGCCCCTTCAAACTCCCAGACAGTTAAATTCAACTGAAATAAGTAACTGATATGTGATACATTAGGAATGTTCATAATAAATATTGGGAAATAAATATCTGATGAAAGCAGACTTTACAAACAGGTGGCCCAAAAGCCATATGAAGCTCATAGACATGAGTTACTTAATCATGCAATGATTTTTTAAATAAAATCCTTTCCAGACATTAAAAAAATCATAATTCCACAAAAATCGGTATTTCTACTAGGTATGTTGAAGCGCATCTGTAATCCTACCACACTGAGAGTCTGAGATAGGAGGATCATGTGTTGAGGCTAGAGCAGGATCCTGTCTCTGAGGAAACAAAACTAAAATTTGAAGAATCTGGATTCCTAACTTCTGCATACACACCAAGGGGATTGGATAACTGGCGGGTCCCACTTCCTTACATGCAACAGCTGGCTAGGGCAGCTCAAGGTCCGTCTTTGTTCTTTACTTGAGATATTCATTCCTTATCCTGTTACTTGCCTGAGTCCATTTCTCTGTTTGTGACACTGATCCAGAACAAACTCAAAAAAGAGAACATGTCACAAAAAGGATGCTTGAAATCTGCGTGTTGTGGGCACACATGCAGTTGTGTAGGAAAACGCAATCCTGCACATTGGTTTTTGTTTTGTGTGGTCAGGGGCCAAAGTCTTTGCCTGCTCCCCCCAGAGCCCAGCCTGAGCTGCTGCTCTGGGTCACACAAGGCTGAGAGTGAACAGCTCATCATCCACTCTGGGTGTGGCTGTCGTGAAAGGAAAAGACTTGGACTTGCTGGGCTGCATTTCCTTTGCAATGTTTGCCTTCTGACTAAACTACCTCACTCAGTGCCCTTAAATAGTCCAGTCTCCTATCAAATTGTTGCCATCACCCTTTATCAGAAAGCGTCATTGTTAGGTGCCAGGTAAAGAGAGACTTGCAGAACTCAGGTGTCTTACAGCCTAAATCTGATCTGTGCATATCACGATGGGAAAGTCCTACTGTGTATTCTCTGTGGCACAAAGGAAGATGTGAGGCTGAATCGCTTTCTCAGAGGTAAATGGCCGCTTGTCACGGGGCTTAGAGTTTCCCCCAGTTGCCTTTTTCTCTGCCTATGGCTTTTCCTAGCAGGGATCGGCGCTCACAGGTTTGCCTGCATTGCCATGTCCTGGGATCGGAGGCCAGCTCTGGGGAAGGAGATCCTACAATAGAAGCCATATCTATTGAAGCTTAATATTCACTTCACTGTGGACATCAAAAGGTAATCCTTTGGTGATCCTTGGTGATAGTTAAGGGGGGCTCAGGTCCTGGCACCCTTTTCCTCCCTCTTTCTTGAATGTTCTCTATGGAGCTTGGAATACAATCCATTTCCTTCCTTGTGGCCAAGGTGTCCTCACACAGTCTTGCCCTTGATTGTCTTCCAGCCTCGTTTTGACCCACTTTTTTCTTCCCCTCCCCATGTTCCAGCTACACAGACTTCTATTTCGTGAATGCTCTAAGCTTGGCCCTCGTTGGGGCCGCTGCCCCTGCTCTGCCTGGATTGGGCTTGTCCTAGCTCTTGGCCTGGTGGCTCTTTATAATTCAGTCTTCCTGATGGCCATCACCTCTCCCTCATATTGGATGACATTATGGTGTTATTTGTCTTTGCAGTTATTGTCTAAAATTATTTCCATTCTTGGTTAGTATTTGCCTCTTCTATTTTAGTGCAAGCTCCTCCAAAGCAAAGATCCATCTCCTGATCTCCACACAGTTCCCATTCCTGGGACAAGTATTAATTGATGATGGCCACACCCAGGCAGCAGGGCTAGCCTGACTGTGAGGTGGCAGTTACTGATTGGTAGACACATTGAGGAAAATCACATTAGATGTGTTTAATGCTCCTCCAATTGGATCCGATTTCAACAGTAGTATTTGCCTTTTTGATATATGTAGATGTCAATATTAAAATCGTTTAATGGTTTATTTCCTTACATCTTAGTCTTTTTTTAAAAGGGCTTTGAGTGGTGACACAAAAGGCAAGATTGCCACCTACTGTTCAGATGTGTAGATGCATTCATGACAATAACAATGCCTTAAATATTATGTCTGTATTATAATATAAACTAGAGTTTGTGGAGAGTGTAATTCCCACAAAACCTGGATTAAGAGGGCCCAAATAAATTCATTTTATTCTCATAGTCTTCTGCCAAAGGATGAGATAGTGTCCTTGTTTGAAATCCAAACTAAGACATTTGTCTTGCTTAGCTTCACAAGGTAAGACATTCTCCAAAGTTTTCTTTAATTCCACTTGACCTCCCCTATTAAGGTACTTATAAAATAATTGAAAACCACTAATCTTAAAATAGCAACCTCCTTCTCAATTGCCTTTTGCCCTATTGTTTTTCCTATGTTGGAAATTTCCCTAAAGGTTTAGGAACATGTACAACCATCCTGACTCCTAAGTCTTACCCAACTGATTACGACACTTCCATGAACGATACCGTCTTGGGGGCCCCCAGCTGGGGGTTTTCTATTCCTCAGCCATGCTGAAGACTCTCCAGATAAAGAGAACAAAAGGCTGGGCAAAGGTGGCACTGAAGGAAATCATTTACTAAAAAGCCTGATTTATCAGCTCCTAAAGTACCACGTTGGGAAGCTGAGTTATTAGAAGTAATGGAAAATGGGTGGTGAGGTGAACTGGTAGATGGGAATAACCATGGCAACCCAACTGTCCTGACGATTTCACTTTCCTTGGGACTAAAATTAGATCAAGTGTAGATCATTGCAAACAAGCCCAGCAATGGTTTATATTTCTTACAAAGCCTTTGGTTGGCTTGGCTCTTCTATCTTTGAAAAAAAACACCACAAATCTTTATTCTATACATTATCTTGATGCATATAATATTCTTTTTTTACACTTTAAAATGCATTTATCAAAATGAATACCAGGAAGCAGAAGCATGTTTTTTGGGGAGAACACAAGGGAGGAACACAAATGGAGGGAAGAAGGGTGAGAAAAGTCAGTCATTATATTAATTGTACAGTATATAAAAATTGAACTACACAACTTGAAGGCAGTGATGGGAGAGGGAAAAATGGGTAAGAGCAATGGAAGGGATGACATAGATCAAGATGCATCATAGTCATAATCTGATTTATGGAATTGAAATGTCTTGGTACAACTAATTAGCAATAAAATTTTTAAAAAATTAAAAAGACAATAAAAAGAATAAATAAGAAATAATTGTGAAATTACAAAGGCCAGAATTATTAGAATCCTTGCTGGAAACTATTGAAACTACACAAGAATCTCCTTCCCTTCCTCCTTCCTGTCTTCTCTTTACTCTTTTCCCCCTCTTCCTCTTTCTTTTCCTATTCTTCCTTCTCCTCATCCTTCTTCTATTCTTTCTCCTTTTCTTCCTCCTTCTCCTCATCATCTTCTTCCTGTTTGTTCTCTTCCTCCGATACTATTCCTCCTTCTCCTCCTCCTTCTCCTTTTCCTCCTCCTCATCCTTCTTTCTTCTTCTTCTTCTTCTTCCTCTCCCTCTCAGTGTTTCAATTAGGTCTCCTCAATATCAAAGAACTTATAACTTGGTGATGTAGCAATTCTATCACTAAATTGTTGAAAGGCTCTTTCTCATTTTCACTTATTCAGATAACTAGTATTATTTAATACCTATTTCATGTCAAGAATTGTGCCAGACTCTTCGTATATGCTGGTTGCCTGCCATACAGAACTGTCCCGGATATACAGAAGTCATAGTCTGCTCCTTGTACCTTTCTGGTGAACACAAGCAATTGAAAACAAATGAAGACAGTTTTGTTTCTGTTTTTGAACTTTCTAGTTGTGAAGGCTTTGCTGTCTTAAACACTACAATTCTGCAGAATGAGTGCAGATTTATCCCACTGCAAATCTGACAGTTTTTTTTCTTGTAGAAATACAGTTCACACAAGAATATCCTAGGGCTTTCCTGATGGCTAATGTCAAAACTAAATATCTCTACATCTATTTTCTAGGATAGAAGAAAGTCTTGAACTCTCTCCAGTATTCTGCCACTCCCTCTTCATCCCCATGTTTTTTTTGGAGATTAGGATAGTAACTCAGATCATGTCTTCAGGCTCCATGTCTGACTTTGGAATATAATTCACCTGGGTTCAGTCATAAATTTTCATAAAGCTGCCATACACTTGATCTAGTGTTTACATGACCTATCCTGTCTCTATGAAGGCTGATTAGAGTACCAGTGTCCTTGCTACCAGAGACCACAGAGCAAGTAAATAGATCCATACTCTCCTCCCCCCCCCCCCCGTCCTCCCCCCATCCTCACCCTGCAGAGCTGTAATGTTTAAAAGGGCAAGGTCTTTGCAACTGGAAAGACTTAGATTTAAACTCTATTTTGAAAAAGGAGGAAGGAGAGAGAGAGAGAGAGACAGACAGACAGACAGAGAATGACAACAGAGACAGAGACAGAGACAGACAGACAGAGACAGGCAGGCAGACAGACAGACAGACAGACAAACAGAGATGGTCTATGCAATTCAGGCTGCCCTCAAATTTGCTAGCCTCCTGCTTCTGCCTCCCAAGTGCTGGGGTTACAGGTATGTACCACCATTTGCAGTAGGTTATTTGCCTGTAAATTTATATTTTTGGGCTGGGAAGGTGGCTCAGTGGTAGAGCCTTGCATGCCTGAGGCCCTGGGTTCAATTCCTCAG
The DNA here is from genome assembly GCF_024711535.1 of Dipodomys merriami. Classification (NCBI taxonomy): domain Eukaryota; kingdom Metazoa; phylum Chordata; class Mammalia; order Rodentia; family Heteromyidae; genus Dipodomys; species Dipodomys merriami. Next base: position 4,858,486 of record NW_027204159.1, on the reverse strand, counting down.
TACCACATAAGCAAAAAGGAAAAAAAAAGCCAGAAGTGGCACTGTGGCTCAAGTGGTAGAGCACTAGCCTTGAGCTGAAGAGCTGAGGGACAGCCCCCAGGCCCAGAGTTCAGGCCCCATGACCGGACCCCCTCCCAAAAAAGTTACGCTTTTATATCTCCATCTTCTTATGTTAAAACTGGGCAGAATTTCATAGGCTTCCCATCATAACTGGGATGATAGACACACAGTACTACACCCAGCTTCTTCTATTAAGACGAAGCCTTTTAGATTTCTTTGACTGGCCTCGTACCACACTCTCCATTTTCAGATTCCCAAGTATCAAAGATTACAGATGTGAGACACTGGTGCCCAACTGGAGTTATACATTTTTATTTGAAGCTTGTTTATTTGTCATTTAACCAGAAAGAATGATAAATATTAAAATCTTAATGTTTTCTGATTGTTGAGTCACTATGCTATAAGATTAGGGTAGGGCTGGCAGGAAGCCAGAGCCAGCTTCAGCTTTGCTCCTAATCCTATTTAATAGTTTGTGTGACCCCAAGCTTCAGTTTTCTGGGTTTCAGTTTCCTCATCTGTAAAAGTAGTAGGTGATTGTTGAGTCTTCTTCATTTTAAAACTAGCTAGAAGCTAGGCACTGATGTCTCACATCTGTAATCCTAGCTACTCAGGAGGCTAAGATCTGAGGATGGCAGTTTGAAGCCAGCTTGGGCAGGAAAGGCTGAGAAACTCTTATCTTTAATTAACCACCAAAAATCCAGAAGGGGTGCTGTGGCTCAAGTGGTAGAGTGCTATCCTTGAGCAGAAAAGCTCAGAGACAGTGCCCAGGCCCTGAGTTCAAGCTCCAGGACAAAAAAAAAAAAAACCCTATGATATGAAATGACACCAAGTAATATGATTTATTATTAAGAAAGTATTATTAAGAAAGAAGTATTATTAAGAAAGAAGTATTATTAAGAAAATTAAGGTAGGTTTTGAATTTGCTAACTATAACCATAGCTTTCATGTCTAAATCCATTCTTTGAGCTTCAATGCTCAAGATAAGGTAACTATCAATTCATATGAACTGTGGCATACACATATATGTAGTTTATCTTTGTGTATTTTGTTGTTATATCTCTAGAGATCTGACAAAAGATGTTTTTACAAATTGCAGTGAAATTCCATCTAGCTTCTAGTATTTACAAGTAGTAGCAAAATTTCATCTAGACACTGCCAGTAAGAAGTGTGTGATTGGTTACTGGAAAGTCCATTAGCTTCTTCACATGACCCAAGAGCATCAAAGTAGTGTTTGTTTGGGTCTCTGCCTTCTCAAGGCTGGGCCAGAATGCCTTTAATCACTAACACTGACTTCCTGTCAACCCACGCTAACTTGAGACAAGAGTGAGTGAAGAGAGCCTGAGAAAGGTAAAGGTTGAAGGAAGAGAAAGGGGAATTGGATGAAGGATCTCCTGGAGTTTTATGTGGGTATGAGATCTTGCCCAAGGCTTCTCTTAGGAGTTCAGATACTTGGAAATGGCGTGGAAAGGGAAGCAGAGACTGGCAGTAGTAAAGTGCAGCCCATTCATTTATTTGGCCTTATTATTATTATTATTGGAATTGAACTCAGGAATTTTTTCTTGTTTTGCTTGCTAGATAAGCTCTTTATCTCCTGAGCCACACCCTCCAGTCCTTTCATTTTAGTTTGGTTTTCAGCCTGACCTGGGACAAAATTTTTCCTCCCACAACTCAGTAGCTGGGATTACAGGCATGCATCAGTCTGAATCTAAGGTTGATTCTAAATTGCTGAGCATGAACAAAGAATTCAGAGGTGGTAATCAGACTTCATGTTTTGTTAGCATGACCTTGTGCTGTTTCATAGAGCATTCTGTTTAGGCAGATCTCATGCTTAAAGTTCAATGTTTTGACATTACCCTTTTGAATATTTAAATAGCTTTATCATAAATTGGTGTTTTATAAGTGAAAATGGATGAGGTCAACTGATTTATTTGTCCCTGAGATGTATTCAACTGAGGAATTGTAGATTTTTGTATTAAAACAAAGCAAAGCCAAACATCATAATAGCTCACAGAAAATTGCTCTGATATATGTAGTAAAAGAGACTTAAAAGCATTGTTTCCAAACTGATAGTACCATCCTAAATTGGCCAAATCTGAGTACAACAAACATATCCTTATAAAGTCCTCTATGGGCTTGTACTTTGTTTTACATTTGTTTCACTAGGACTTGTTATTTTGAGTATGTACACCAAGAGACAACAGGAGATACAAGCTGGGATCACTAAGGGTACCCTGAGCATGCTGGAGACCAAGGAGAAGAGGAATGCTCTTATACACAGCAAAAAATCAATTGAATGTGACCTGCAGAGGCGCATTATTCAATTGATCTGGACAATGGAGCATGAACAGCGGGTTTGGAGCCTGAGCTTCTGAGCAGTCTTGCTTCTTATCACCTCTAGACTCCCAGGGATGGATTCTCAGCTACCTCCCACCTTGTTCCCACTCTTTCCCAGCAACCACTGACTCCCTCCACACACCCTGACTGGAGCTGTGGTGTGATCTTTGGAAGGATTGAGGCTTGGCATGTTCATGTCGCATACTTGGCAGGTGTCAGGCTATGGGGCTGGGACTCACTCATCCTGAAAGTATTCTTGAGCCCAAGGGAATACAACATCAAATAAAATAAATAAATAAATAAATAAATAAATAAATAAATAAATAAATAAATAAATAAAACACCCGCCGGGCGCTGGTGGCTCACGCCTGTAATCCTAGCTACTCAGGAGGCTGAGATCTGAGGATCGCGGTTCAAAGCCAGCCCGGGCAGGAGAGACCGTGAGACTCCTATCTCCAATAAACCACCAGAAAACCGGAAGTGGCGCTGTAGCTCAAGTGGTAGAGCGCTCGCCTTGAGCTGAAGAGCTGAGGGACAGCGCCCAGGCCCAGAGTTCAAGCCCCACGACCGACAAAAAAACAAAACAACAAAAAAAAAAAACACCCAAAATGCAGTCAACCATACAACAAAAGCAAAAGCAAAAACCCACCATAGCAAGTTAAGAGAAGATCACAAAAAGAATGGGAGAGGGAGCTTTTTCTTTTTCATCCAAGAGGCCCCATACGTTAAATTTTCACTATGCTCTAAAAATTATAGAGCTAACATGTGGTCGACAGTGATGCCTGAGGAGGAGTTAGGCCTCTGCACACACAGCTGATCTCAAGGTGTAAATGTGGAGCATTGGGGGCGATAATGGAAAATAAAGGAAGTCTAGATTGGAGTTTCTCAGACTCAAATGGCCAAATGTCAAGCCAGAAGTGCTGACTGTGGGCAAGCCCTTTGCTAGTCCTGAGGACAAGAAGAGATTTTCCTGATCCTGCGAGAATTTATGGAAGACTGAATTTTTCTTTCAATCCGCCTGACTGAGGGAATGAATTTCACAATGAAAAGTAAGTTGCCTATACTATGCATTAAGTATGAATGTGATTTTTAAAAGACTATCCCATAACATTCCTTTTGTGTATTTTAATCTTAAAAGGAGAAAACTGTCATATATAACAAATAATGAATATGTGTTTATATATATGTAATATATATTCTCTTAGGTTTAGCTTTGTAGTCATATATGTGGGGGACATCAATACAGGCCACTGCTCCTAGAAATGCAACTCAGGAACCAGATAATCAGTCCTTGTTTTTCCAGGATGCTAGAATTTCACAGCAGTATTTACTTAGCTCAGGGCCCCTGAAGTTGAGCTGAGTCTTTAACAAATTGAATTAAACATAATTTGTCTTCTTAATTTAATATTCTAAAGCCTTTAGAGTTTCCAAGTTGCTACTGCTAATTCCAGGTGAGTGGGAAGACAAAATTCAACCCTATTTTTTTTTATTGAAAAGGTGGTGAATGGGGTGGGGGTGGGGCTTACAGATACATAAGTAAGGCAATAAATACATTTGTTTTTAATCTTTGTTACCTCATCCTTCATTATGTCCCACTTCCTCCTCCCTATGCCCCTCCCCTCAAGTTGTAATGTTCATATCCAACATAGTATCAAGTGAGTATCAATGTTGCTGTGGTTCATCTGTTATCTTGCTGTCTCTGTGATTCCTTTTCCCTTCCACATATTGCATTATCTAATATGCAAAACAAGAGGTACAAAAAACTAAGAGAAATGCAGAAAAAAATAAGACAATAGAGAAAAAAGAACAAATTACATACACGGTCTAATAAAAACTTCTTGTTTCCCTAAATTGGAGTTCATGTCGATACAGTTCATTATATATAGTCCTATGCACTAAGTAGCTGAGTTACTGAGAACCCCTGTTAAGAATATCATATTAGCCGGGTACTGGTGGCTCATGCCTGTAATCCTAGCTACTCAGGAGGCTGAGATCTGAGGACTGTGGTTCAGAGCTAGCCTGGGCAGGAAAGTTCATGAGATTTTTATCTCCAAATAACCACCAAAAACTGGAAGTGGCGTGGTGGCTCAAGTGGTAAGTGCTCACCTTGAGCTGAAGAGCTGAGGGACAGCACCTAGGCCCAGAGTTCAAGCCCCACAACTGACAAAAAAAATAGTAAGTAAGAAAGAAAAGAATATCATATACATATTCTATTTCTTGCAAATAAGGGAGATCATGAAACCTACTTTTCTTTGGGTCTGACTTACTTCACTTAATATAATTTTTTCCAAGTCTTCCTATTTCCTTATGAATAGAACAATGTTATTCATTCTGATGGAAGCATAGCATTTTCTTGATCCATTCATCTACTGAGGGGCATTTTAGTTGGTTCCATATCTTAGCTATGGTAAATAATTCTTGATAAACATTGTCATGCTGGTGGCTTTAGTGTGGCCTTGTTTGTGGTCATTTGGGTAAATTCCCAGAAGTGGGATTGATGGGTCATAGGGGAGCTCTTTGTGTAGTCTTTTGAGGAACCTCTACCCTGCTTTCCAGAGTGGCTGAACAAGTCTGCACTCCTACCAACAGTGTAGTAGCATTCCCCTTTGGCCACATCCCCACCAGTGTTAGATTTTTTGATTATGGTCATTCTAACTGGTGGAATCTCAATGTTGTTTTGATTTGCATTTCTTTTATAGTCAGAGATGTTGAGCACTTCTTCATGTCTCTTGGCCATTTATTTGTATTTCCTTGTCAGACAGGTCTCTCTTAAGGTCTTTAGTCCACTTTTTTAATGGGGTAGTTGTTTCTTTGGAGGTTTGCTTTTGGGGAATTTAATTTCTTGAGCTGTTGGTACATTTTAGATATGAGACCCTTGTCTGTTGTCTGGCCGGTAAAGATCTTCTCCCAGTCTGTGGGGTTTTGATATATTTTGCTAGATATGTCCTTTGCCGTGCAGAAGCTCTGCAGTTTAAAGCAGTCCCATGTATCCAGACTTTCTTTGATTTGTTGTTTCTGGATCTTTATTAAGCAAGTTTTGACCTGTGCCAAGGAGCCCTAGTGTTTCTCCTAATCCTTCTTTTTTAATATTTTCACGGTATCTGTTTTTACTTCGAAGTCTTTGATCCATTTGGAGTTAATTCTGTGCAGAATGATATATAAGGATGTAACTTTAGTTTTCTACACGTACTTAGCCAATTCTGCCAGCACCACTTATTAAAGAGGTTGTCTTTCTTCTATACTATTTTTTTTGGCTCCCTTGCCAAAAATTAGGTGGCCATAGGTCTCTGGGTTCATTTCTGGGTCTTCAGATCTATTCCATTGGTCCTCAGTCCTGTTCTTGTGCCAGTATCAAGCTGTTTTGAGTTCTATGGCTTTGTAATAGAGTTTGAGGATTGGTATTGATACTCCTCCAGCATTATTCTTCCTGCTAAAGATTGTTTTTGCTATTCAGGGTCTTTTGTTGTTCCATATGACGTTTTGGACTGCTTCTTCTATTTCATTAAAGAAAGAAATGGGGATAGCGATGGGTATTGCATTGAATTTGTAGATAGCCTTTGGCAGTATTGCCATTTTCATGATGTTAATCCTCCCAATCCAGGAACATGGAAGGTTTTTCCACTTCCTGAGGTCTTCTTTAATGTCCATTTTTAGATTTTTGAAGTTTTCATTGTAGAGGTCCTTCACTTCTTTGGTTGATTCCTAGGTATTTTTTTTGAGGATATTGCAGATGGAAAATTCAACCCTATTTTGAATCAGATTTCACTTATCAGAACAGCCAGGGAGGGAGGCAACATCTGGTGTGTCTGCCACTTTAGATGTTGATTTATTGAACAATGTTAAATATGTAGTGTTTGCTCTGGTGCCAGCCACTGCTTGAAGTGCTTTATACATACCAAACAATTTAGTATTCAGAAAACAATCCCAGACAACTTGTCGAATAGACAACAGTCTCAAGGGAGTGCACAGAAAAGTTGTAATTTTCTTTCAAAATGAAAAGAAAAATTCAACATGATAATAATAATAAAAATATGTAATAATACATCCAGTCTGATTATATTTGTCTTTTCACTAGTACAGTGATTGTAATTATATAAACAGTATATATACACATATATGTGTGTATATGTATACACATGCATATATGAGTATGCATATACGTATACTCATATATGCATATATAAACATACACGTATATGTACATATATTTAATGTCATTTTATGGAGAAAAGGACTCATGAAGGTAGAGGTATCCAAGGCCAATGAAAGTCATAATTCAGCTCTGGCAACAACTTAACTGGGATCATAATTGTAAGGATAAAACTAAAGCACACTTAAATGACTTGCTTAATGCTACATAGTTAGAAACCAACAGACTAAGGATATGTGTATCAATAGAGTAGTTTTTGTGATTTTTCCAAATAGCTGAACTTGACACTTGACTTTAGTAGGTTTAGGGGAAGGTCTTTCATACTGTTGTCATTTACATGCTTTATTGGATTATCTTAAACTAATTTTTTTCATGATAATACAGTATCTTTTTCCATAGCTAACATACAGTGAAAATCTTTTAAGTTCTGGACACAATTCTAAGATTTTTATATGTGTTAACTCATTGAATTCACATAATCCCCTGAGGCAGGCTTTATAGCTAAGGAGAGGCAAAGGGAGAGGGAGTGGGGAAGGGGATGTATGGGACGGTGAACCCATCCAAAGTACATACATATGGGATAATCACAGAAAACCCTCATTCCATCTAACTATTCTAACTAAATTTTGTTCTGAAAAATATTTCTGTTATTTAAAACCACTAAGTTCCACCCAAGGAAATAATATACAGGACACATCAAAGGTTAGCAAGGAGTAGAGGAATTACCCTTCTCATGTGCTGCCAGTAGGAAGGTAAAAATGGCACAATGGCTTTGGGAATTAGTGATGATTCTTTAAAAAGATAAATAAGCATTTGTCATACAATCCAATAGGCCATGAGAAATTAAAACATATGCTCATAAAAAGATTTCACTGTGAATATTGACAGCCTAGAGTTAAACTGGAAATATTGCAAATGTTACCACAAAACATCTACACCGTGGACTACTGCTCAGAAATGAAAAGAAATGACCTACTGACATATAATACAATGTGGATGAATTTCAAAAATAATTATGCTGAATGAAAGAAAGGTAGGCAAAAGCATGTAATAATGTATAATCCAATGTGCATAGAATTTTAGAAAAGGTAAAGTGACTTATAGTGATAGATGAGATCAGTGGTCACCTGAAGAGGAGTGTGGGGCACCAGGAACATGAATGATGAATATGTTTTTCACCAGGATTATAACAGTGGTATATACATATGACAATATTGATCAAATTCTAGTTTGAGCATGGTAGCATATGCCTGTAAACTCAGCATTCCGGAAGTTAAGGCAAGAGGATCAGGAATGTGAATCCAGCTTGTGCTATGTAGCAAGACCCTTTCTCAAAACAATGACAACATAAACAGTTGCAACAACAATAACAAAAACACAATAACAAAATACCAAATTCTGTACTTTAAATGTGTAAATATTAAACATCAATTATGCAGCAACAAAACTATCACAGAAAATAAGTACTGTTGGAAAGCAGTACCCAGGGAGCTATGATAGTATATATGATATACTCATATAGTAGTATAGTATATACTATATGGAAAATGGGTGTCACTACACAAGGACCAGAGTTCTAGTACTTGCTTCCTTATCAGCCCTATTGTTGTCCTTTTTAGTTTAGAAGGAAAGGTACCCTGCCTTCAGCCAGGGTCAGTTGCTTGGGTCCCACTGTTCTGGAGACAGGATTTGTGCTCACAGGGCTGAGAACTCAAATTTGACATACCCACTGGCACTTTCAGGCATTCTCAGGTATCCACTGCAGTTGTAGAGTGATAATCCAAAGAGAAAAAAGAAACAACTCAGGTGAGCTGATGTTAAAGATACACTGATGTAGGCAACACTAGAACAGAGGCCAGGGTTGTTTGGGATGAGGGATACAGAACATAGCAGGAGAAATGGCAGGGAAAGAAAGATTTACAAGAAAGCAAAAAGCCCAGTTGGCCTAGAAACCATGTCTTCCTACCTGGGAGCCATTCTCCCTCTCCATGATGGAAAGGGACAGGAAATCTAAGTATCAGGAGCCAAGCGGGCCATGTCTAAGGAGAATTTGGCAAGAAATCTTCCTGCCAAACTGAAAAACAAGCAGAACAAAATAATGCAGAGCTTTGATCTCCAAAGTAGGCAGACACTCCACCCCCACCCCACATATACATCAGGCTTTTAAAAATGCTTTGAATAATAGGAAATATACTAAATGTCAGCAATGTTTACTATGTGGACACATTATTGAATAGATTTACTTTAAAATAAGTATCCATATGGGACACCAGGGGCTCACATATGTAATACTACTCAGGAGGCTGAGATATAAAGATCACAGTCCAGCCAGCCTGGGCAGGAAAGTCTGCAAGACTATCTCCAATTAACTATCCAAAAAGATGGAAGTGGAGCTGTGGTTCAAGTGGTAGAGTACTAGACTTGAGCACAAAAGCTCAGGGACAGTGCCCTGGCCCAGAGTTCAAGCCCTAGGACCAGCCAAAAAAAAAAAAAAATCCACAGAGGAGTCATGCATAATTTTTTGCAAAAAAAATTAAAAACATATATATATATATATATATATATATATAATCACAAACATTTGGAAACCACTGTTATGTAAACAGTGCCTTTTCCCCCTGCTCATAGTTGAGCTCCTTTTTTTTGTGCAGAACCCAGGCTGGCCCTGCCCCAATCTTACTTCCTATAGAAATGAGATCATGGTTTAGATCTAGACACCCAGACACCTTAAGTTAAATTGAAGAGAATCCTCTCCTTTCTCTGTGATTATGAGCCTAAGGACTGGGTAGATCTCTGACTTCTGGTAACTCTCTTTTAACCTTTTGGTCCTCTTTTTTTTCTTTTTTGCATGACTTAATTGCTGTTCTGCTCATCCCCAGATATATGCCCATCATCGATTATTAGACTTTATCCCTCATTCTGTCCATATTAATTCAGAAATTTATTACTCAATTCACAACCTCTTAGGCTTAACTTCTTTCATAGTAGTATTCTTTATACCTATATAATTTTTAAGTATTCCAATTTTAAGATTTTTTATTTTTTCATTTTTCTTTTTTAATCTCTCTCTTCCTATCATTTTCTTTTCTCAATATCATTTCTTTAATCATACATAATTTTTAAGTGTTTCATTTTTTAAATTTAAATTTTTGTTTTTTCATTTTTTAAAAATCTCTCTCCTTTCATTTTGTCTTATGCATTTCCCTCTCTGAGATTAGGACTTGGTTAACTCACTTTTTCCTTTTACCTGTCTATATCCCTCTAATCCTATTTTTCCCCCAATTCTCCCTAAACCTATTAATTTCTGGTCTGCTGAATCCCTATTTGATGTTCTTAGCCCATTAATCCATAATTGTTTGATGTTGAATAGATTGTATCTGTTGAACTAGATTGTATCTGCAGCCATTTTGACTGTGCAACTACAGGACTCTGGTTGATGCTTGCCTTTAAAATAGTGTTCTAGCAAAAAAAATTGCTGTTACTTTCATACCAAAAGGTCAGAACAAGCTGGAGAAACACAAGAAAAATGATAAGTCTGTGAATCTCAACTCCCACTCATGATAATCGGGATAGAACAGTTAATGAATAATCCAGAGGATTATTCCCCAAAAGCTCTACAAACACTACTGGTAAACATGGTGAATGAAAAGATTGTAAACCTGCAAAGGACTTAGTGTGAGCATGATAGGTAGCTAGACGAGGCAAACCAAAGATTAATACAGGAACTTCATGAGCATGATAAGGCTAACCAAAAATTCATGCAGGGATCTCATGAGTGTGTGGAAGCTAATCAAAGGTTAATACAGAAATTGTGTGAGCAGCCTGAGAACAGTCAAAGAGAAATACAGGAATTGCATGAGTGGGATGAGAATAGACAAAAATCAATAGAGACGTTCATGGAATCCATAAACAGACAGCTGAAGGAATCCAGTGAGACCACAAGGGGAATGCTGAATGGAGCCTGTCAGAAGGAAAGGGAGTCCAAGGAAACCATAACCAAGCAACTAAGTTATTTGAGAATAAACAAATTAAGGAAGTAAAGAAGTTCATACAAGATCTAAAACAAAACTCCAACAAAGAATTTGAAGCTACCAAAGCCGACCAATTAGAAGGAAAGGGTATAAAAAAACAAAGTAGAAAGTCTTGACAGTAGATTAGACCATGCAGAAGATCGAATCTCTAGGATTGAAGACAGCCTAGCTATTATAGAGAAAAAACATACAACTATCCAACACAAACCCAAGAAATAGGATAGATCTATTCCACAGTTATAAGACACCATTGGAAGACCTAATCTGAGGATAATGGGTGTAGAGGAGCACCTAGAGACAGAAGTTAATGGTCCAGAAAATTTATTTATCAGGATCCTAGCAGAGAACTCCCAAACATCCAAAAAGGTAGGCCTATTCAGATACAGGAAGTTTTTAGAACCTCAAATAGACCAGACAAGAATAGAACATCCCACCATCACATTATAATCGGCACAGGATCAATTCAGACCAAGGAAAGGATCCGTAAAGCTGTCAAGGAGAAAAGATCAATCACCTATAAAGGGAAACCAATTAGAATCACCTCAGATTTCTCAGCAGAGACAATTAAATCAAGAAGACCCTGGAATGATGTATGCCACACCCTAAAGACAAACAACTATCAACCAAGAATACTGTACCCAGCTAAACTCCTTCATAATGGAAGGTCAAGTAAAAACCTTCCATAGCAAAGAAAAACTGAAACAATATATCTCCACCAAACCAGCCCTATAAAAGATACTTAAAGATGTCCTACACATAGAAAACCAACAAGACCACAATAAAGGCCAAGAAACCACACCCAAACTAAGAATCCAAGAACCATAGGAAGAACCCAGCCTCCAAGAAGGTGGATAACATGGCAGGAACTCTAAGTCTTAACTCTCAACATTAATGGTCTTAACTCTCCAATTAAGTGACATAGACTATCTAGTTAGATTAAAAAGCAAGATCCTTCTATCTTCTGCCTTCAAGAGTCACACCTTGCCCATTAAAACAAACATATTTTGAAAGTGAAAGGCTAGAATAAAATCTAGCAAGCAAACGGCCCCCATAAACAGGCAGGAATTGCAATCCTAATAGCAGGTAAAATAGACTTCAAATTAAAATTAGTGAGAAGAGATAAAGAAGGTCGATACATACTAATTAAGGAATCTCTCCTTCAGGAGGATATTACAATTCTAAATATCTATTCACCAAACAACAGAGCACCCAAATTTATCCAAGAAACACTACTTTCCCTCAAATCTTACATAGATCCAACGACAGTAATTGTTGGGGATTTTAACACACCCCTGTCCCCACTAGATAGATCAACTCGGCAAAACTCAACAGAGAAACTGCAGATCTAAACAACTGCATAGATCAACAAGATTTAACAGACCTCTATTGAATATTTCACCCAGCCGCATCAGAATACATGTTTTTCTGAGCAGCACATGGAACATTTTCCAAAAGAGACCACATTTTAGGTCACAAAACAAACTTGTCCAAATTCAGAAACATTGAAGTTATGCCCTGCATTCTCTCAGAACACAACGGAATAAAATTAGAACTCAACACCAAAAGCCACCAAAGAAAGTCCTGTAACACATGGAGACTGAAGAACCCACTGTTGAATCATCAGTGGCTCATGGAAGAGATTAGAAAGGAAATTCAAATGTTCATGATATTCAACAAAAATGAACACACAAATTACCAGCTCCTCTGGGACACAGCAAAGGCAGTATTCAGAGGCAAGTTTATAACTCTGAGTTCCTACATCAACAAATTGGAGAGATCTGAAACCAACAATTTAATGAAACATCTGAACCTCCTTGAAAAAGAGCAGTAAGATAAACCCCAATCCAGTAAATGAAAAGAAATAATTAAAATTAAATCAGAATTAAACGAATTAGAATCCAAAAACACCATAGAAAGAATCAACAAAACAGAGTTAGTTCTTCGAAAATATTAATAAAATTGACAGACCCTTAGCAAATCTTATCAGAAAAAGAAGAGAACACACCCAAATAAACACACTCAGAGATGAGAATAGAAATATCACCACAGAAACAAGCAAGATTCAGAACATTGTAAGGGAATACTTCTCAAACCTTTATGCTAATAAGTTTGAAAATCTGGAAGAAATGGATGATTTTCTAGCAAATATCAACATGCCAAAACTAAACCAAGATGAGTTAAACCAACTTAACAGATCCATATCAAGCATCTAAGAAAAGCCCAGGACTGGATAGATTTACAGTTGAATTCTACAAGGCCTTCAAAGCAGAACTCACACCAATACTCCTCCATCTGGAATGAAATTGAAAGAGAAAGTTCACTACTGAACTGTTTCTATGAGGCCATCATAACCCTCATCCCCAAACCAGGCAGGGACTCATCAAAGAAAGAGAACTATAGACCCATTTCTTTGATGAACATTGATGCAAAACTTCTCAACAAAATTTTGGCCAATCGACTTCAACAATTCATCCAAAAAATCATACACCATGATCAAACAAGATTCATTTCAGGGATACAAAGATGGTTCAATATATGCAAATCAATTAATATAATTCATCATATCAACAAGAGCAAGGATAAGAACCATGTGGTTATCTCAACAGATGCAGAAAAAGCATTTGACAAGATCCAACACCCCTTTGTGATGAAGGCTCTGGAAAATTAGGAATTCATGGAACATTACTCAGTACAATAAAGGCTGTATATGACATACCTACAGCCAACATTATACTTAATGGTGAAAATCTAAAACCATTTTCTCTAAACTCAGGAACGAGACAAGGATGTTCACTCTCTCCACTTCTCTTCAACTTAGTATTAGAATGCCTATCTACAGCAATAAGACAAGACGCAATCATAAAGAGGATCCAAATAGGGAAACATGAAGTAAAACTCTCCCTATTTGCAGATGACATGATCTTGTATTTAAAGAATCCCACAGACTCCGCTCCCAAATTACTTGAGCTGATCTGAAACTTGGGCAAAGTAGCAGGGTATAAAATTAACCCTCAAAAATCAATGGCTTTCCTGTATGCCAACAATGAGAAAAGTGTGGCTGAAATCAGGAAAGCAACTCCTTTTGTAATAGCCCCACAAAAAATAAAATACCTAGAATTAACTTAACCAAAGAAGTGAAGGACCTCTATGATGAAAACTTTAAAAACGTGAAAAAGGAAATCAAAGCAGAACTTAGGAAGGGAAAAACCTCCCATGCTCCTGGATTGGAAGGATCAACATCATGAAAATGGCAATACTTCCCAAGGCTATCTACAAATTCAATGAGATACCTATAAATATTCCAACCTCGTTTCTCAAGGAAATAGAAGAGGCAATCCAAATATTCACATGGAACAATAAAAGACATTGAAAAGCAAAAACGATCTTTAACAGAAAGAACAGTGCTGGAGGAATATCAATACCAAATTTCAAACTCTACTATAAAGCCATAGTAATCAAAACAGCTTGGTACTGGCACAAGAACAGACCTCAAGACCAATAGAATTAAAAACCCAGAAATGAACCCACAGACCTATAACCACCTAATCTTCGATAAGGGAGCTAAAAAAATTAGAAGACAGCCCCGTCAGTAAATGGTGCTTGGAAAATTGGTTAATCACTGTAGAAAACTAAAGCTAGATCCTTATATATCACCCTGCACCAGAATCAACTCCAAATGGATCAAAGACCTTGAAGTCAAACAGACACCTTGAAAACATTTCAGGACAGAATAGGAGAAACCCTAGGTCTCCTTGGCACAGGCTGAAATTTTCTTAATAGAGACCCAGAAACACAACAAATCAAAGAAAGGTTGGACAAATGGGATTGCATGAAATTGCAGAACTTCTGCATGGCAAAGGACATAGCTAGCAAGATTAATAGAAAGCCCACGGATTGGGAGAAGATCTTCACTAGCCATACAACAGATCAGGGTCTCATATCTAAAATACACTTGGAACTCAAAAAATTAAATCCCCCAACAACAAATCCTCAAAGAAACAACTGCCCAATAAATAAGTGGGCTAATGGCTTAAAGAGAATCTTCTCTGAAGAAAAAATAAGAATGACCAATAGACACATGAAGAAATGCTCAACCTCTCTAGCCATAAAAGAAATGCAAATCAAAACAACACTGAGATACCACCTTACCCCAGTTAGAATGACTATAATCAAGAAATCTAATAACAACAGATGCTAGAGGGGATGTGGACAGAAGGGAACCTTACTGCATTGTTGGTGGGAGTGTAAATTTGTTCAACCACTTTGGAAAGTAGTATGGAGGTTCCTCAAAAGACTCCACATAGAGCTCCCCTATGACCCAGCAATCCCACTTTTGAGCATTTACCCGAATGATCACAAACAAGACCACACTAAAGCTACCAGCACAACTATGTTTATTGCAGCATTATTTACTATAGCTAAGATATGGAACCAACCCAGATGCCCCTCAGTAGATGAATGGATCAAGAAAATGTGGTAAACGTACACAATGGAATTCTATGCCTCCATCAGAAAGAATGACATTGCCCCATTTGTTAAGAAATGGAAAGACTTGGAAAAAATTATATTGAGTGAAGTAAGCCAGGCCCAAAGAAACATAGGTCCAATGGTTTCCCTTATTTGCAATAACTAGTATATGTCTGGGACAAGTAGAAAAGGTCAAAAGCTATGTACATTTGACCAGATAAGATGAAATTAAGCAAAATGAACCCCAAATAGGGACACAAGTGGTTTCTTCTTTCTTGGTATTGTTTCTAACATATTTATAAGGTACCATGTGATTTTTTTGTTTCTTTGAATGTTCCTCCCCAACAGTATAACCCCTGTTTTCACTGTATTTGATATAGGTATAATTTGGGGAGAGGAAGGGAAAAAACAAAATGTTTATATAGGGATACAGGTGGACCCATTGTAACAATGAGATGTAGAAGACAATGTTAAAAAACGAACTTTACAATTTAGGCGGGGGTAGAGGGTGTCGGGGTGGAGGGGAGTGTAGTTGTGGAGATGGGAGGGAAGGGATAGTAGGAGAAAAACATAGGAGCGGGCAACAATGCTTGATAAGAAATATACTCATTATCTTGCCCATGTAACTT
The DNA here is from genome assembly GCF_024711535.1 of Dipodomys merriami. Classification (NCBI taxonomy): domain Eukaryota; kingdom Metazoa; phylum Chordata; class Mammalia; order Rodentia; family Heteromyidae; genus Dipodomys; species Dipodomys merriami. Next base: position 4,842,815 of record NW_027204159.1, on the reverse strand, counting down.
TAACCCCTCTGTACAGTACTTTCACAATAAAAGACATTATAAAAACACCAAAACCTCTCTCTTACTTCCATTTCTTGGAATTTCTTCCTTCCCTCTCTCTACCCTCCATCCCTCTCTCTCCCTCCCTCCTTCCCTCTCTTTCTCTTCTCTCTCTCTCTCTCACTCTCACTCTTTCTTTCTTTTCTTTTTTCTTTTTTGCCAGTCCAGTGCACTGTCCCTGAGCTTCTATTGCTTAAGGCTAGACTCAACCACTTGAGCCACAGTGCTACTTCTGGCTTTTTCTGTGTTTGTGGTACTGAGGAATTGAATCCAGGGCTTCATGCATGCTAGGCAAGCACTCTACTACTAAACCACATTCCCAGCCCTCTTGGAATTTATTCCTATAAGCATCATTTTTATTTTTTAATTTTTATTTAGATTATATATTTATATTTTGATTTGCTTATTTCTATTTATTATTTATTTGCTTTAAATTTTTTTCTTCTTTGTTGCTATTTTTATTTCTGTACCTTTTGTTTTGTATGTAGTTTATCTGTTTTGGGGAGGGTAAGGGGGAGCACAGAAATAGTGGGACAAAGGGTGAAGAAATGCAGCAGTGATATTCATTAGACAGTATGTTGAAAATGAACTATATACCTTGTTGGGAGGGAAAAATTGGGAGAAAAGAAGGGAAGAAGACGTGACACTGTTGGAAAAGAAATGTACTCATTATGTAACTATGTTTTATATAACTTTAACACCTCTGTATAACACCTTTACAGTAAAATATATATTTTACAATAAAAATATATTGTAAAGGTGTTATACAACGGTGTTGTAGTTACATAAATTTATTTTAATAAATTCATTGTGTTTCCGTTATTTTCAGGGTCATGCTTTCTCAATAAACAAAACATGGCAAGTCATGAGCAAACAAGTCACATCTGAATTCACTTGTTATGTTTACTTATAAATAACAGGAACCATTAATTTTCCAATCTTAATGTGGAGCCTGAAATTCAAAAACAATTCTATTATTAACAGTTCTATCTAATATTAAAGAAATCCTATTTCCAACAAAAAGACAACTATAGAGTGAGTTTTAAAAGCAATACAAATCTAAAAGTATCTTATATATAGAAATAACAAAAAGTTAAAGCAAGTTGTGGCTGGGTGCTGGACACCTTAAATCCTAGTTACTCAGGAGGCTGAGATTTAAGGATTGAGGTTTGAAGCCAGCCCAGGCGGGAAAGTCTGTGAGACTCTAACTACAATTAACTACCCAAAAAGCTGGAAGTGGATCTGTTGCTCAGTGGTAGCGCACTCAAGCAAAAAAGCTCAGAGACAGTGCTCTAGAACCTACATGCAAATGTGCGCATGCACATATATACACAGCAAGTTGTAATGAAATTATTGAAGGAGACAGTTTGTTTGTATGCCCGCAGTAGCACCTATTATGAACTTCATTGGGTGGGCAGGACAGCCTCTGGGTTATAATTGAAATTTTGCATGTGATAAGAAGGACAGAACATCATTTTCTTTTTCATAAACTAAATCAAACAATTGGTCTAGCTCTAATCATGAGCACAGTATAGTATTCTATGAATGTCAGTCAACTGAATTGTTAGAATGCTGTTGTTCAGATTTTCTAAGTCTTTACTGGTTTTCTAGTTGTTCTTGGTTACACAGAGAAGTGTCAAAATCTCCAACTGTTTTTTCCTCACTTCTTTACCCTTCTTAGTAACATCAGATTTGCTTTATATATTTTTAAATTTCTGTTAGACATACACATTTAAAATTATTATACTTTCCTGTGGAATTGGCTTTTCTGTCATTATGAACTATCTTGTAGGAATGTTCCTTGTCTTGAAGTCTACTTTCTTTGATCCTAACATTTGAGACTTATTGGGACAAGTGTAGAGCAGTCTTTATTTGACAGTTAATCAACAGAGTAAATCTGAATGTCTCCCAGCTCCATGTGAGTTCTAGGAATTGTTCAGTTGCCCAGGATTTTACTTCCCATAGCCATGGAATCTTACCCCATATGTGCATTCAGCCAAGATTCAAAGGGCCCCCATGAAGATTTTTGTGTAGTTCCTTTCTGGCTTGGTATATCTGCCTTAGTCTCAGCAAATCCCACTATCTGTTCCATCAACTCAGTGAGGACTTGATACTCTGCTTGGATTCCCCATCCCTGCCCAACAGTCCAAAAAGTTCCAGGAGGAAGAAAGCTGAAACATTCTTAAGGGCTGCTTTTTTTTTTTTAAGGAAAAAAAAACAACACACTTTTTCTTAGGAATCATACTACAGTGCTACATGCTGTCTCATGTTTTATCTATTGTTGTACAGCTTTTTGTTGCTTACAGCAGGTGGGCAAGCCCAGTAGGTTTCTTTTTTGACCAAGCCTGTTGTGTGTAAGGAATTAGGATTAACACTGCAACAGCCATTTTGTGACAATGAGGAAAAAGCCAAGAGGAGGTCAGAGAAACCAGCCCAAACTGTCTTGCAGAGCTGGTATATCAACCAGTATGAGAACTTGCTACTTCAGGGCCTCTTGTTATATGAAGTTAAAACGCTTGTCTTCAAAGTTAATTTTACTTGAGACTAATACTATTTGCAGGCACATGAGTTATTTATAAAGTAAGAAAGCTCAATGGTAGGAGTGGAAAATAAACATACCAAATCAAAGAAAACCAACAAAACCTGGCTAATTACTACAGCTGAGGATTAAATTTAAGTTCAAGGCGAAAGGTTTATTTGGGATTATATAACTTTAATTAACCAGAAAATGTAAAATATTCTGATGAGACTCTCATTTCTAAAAATGCTAAAAAGGGGCTGGGAAGGTGGCTCAGTGGTAGAGCACTTGCCTTGCATGCTCAAGGCCCTGGGTTCGATTCCTCAGCACCACATAAGCAAAAAGAAAAAAAAAGCTGGAAGTGGTGCTGTGGCTTAAGTGGTAGAGCGCTAGCCTTGAGCTGAAGAGTTGAGGGACAGCACCCAGGCCCAGAGTTCAGGCCCCACGACCGGACCCATAAATAAATAAATAAATAAAAATGCTAAAAAGCCAGGTCTTTTTTCACAAGTCAAAAGAACTGTGATGCTTTGGTGCTGAGAGCACTTTCTTCTCTCTCCTCTCTCTCTCTCTTTCTATGGTATCAGTCCTGGGACTTGAACTCTTTTTTTTTTTTTTTTTTAAATTTTTTTTTTTTTTGTCGGTCGTGGGGCTTGAACTCTGGGCCTGGGCGCTGTCCCTCAGCTCTTCAGCTCAAGGCGAGCGCTCTACCACTTGAGCTACAGCGCCACTTCCAGGACTTGAACTCTTGAACGCAGGGGCAAGGTGCTGTTGTTGAACATTTTTGCTTAAGGTTTGTGTTCTATCACTTGAGCCACAGCTCCACTTCCAGCTTTTTTCTTTTTCCTTTTTTGGCAGTTAATTGGGATTAGAGTCTCATGGACTTTCCTGCCCAGGAAAGTCTTTGATCTTGGCTTTGAACCAAGATAATCAGATCTCAGCCTCCTGAGTAGCTAGGGTTACAGCAGCCACTAGCAACTGGCTGAGGGCACTTTATCACTGTCAACATGTGATCAGTCTCTGAGCTTGCCATCTTTTGAGTAAGGGGCCCTTTCAGTCCCTCCAGTGCAAAATACTCTCGTTAACTGTAACATAACTGATAGCAAAGCAAGTACACACAAGAATAAAATGGATCACCCTTTTGTTACATTTGCTAAACCGATCAAGGCAAAGTTATTTTTTTTTAACTCTTGGAAAATACCATGCAGAGACTTCAGGATCTAATCAGATGCCAGACTTCATTAGGATGAAAATAACCCATGTGTGTCTCTCCCCAGGCAGGAGGAAGGCACACCAGCTTTGGTCTGCCATGTCACAAATGCTACCTGGAAACCTCACCCTTGTGGGTGGCAGGACAAGAAAATAATCCCAGGTCTCAAATTTCAAACTCTACTACAAAGCCATAGTAATCAAAACAGCTTGGTACTGGCACAAGAACAGACCTCAGGACCAATGGAATAGAATTGAAAACCCAGAAATGAACCTACAGACCTATAGCCATCTAATCGTCGATAAGGGAGCTAAAAAAAATAGAATGGAAGAAAGACAGCCTCTTCAGTAAATGGTGCTGGCAAAATTGGTTAACTACTTGTAGAAAACAAAAGCTAGATCCTTATATATCACCCTGCACCAGAATCAACTCCAAATGGATCAAAGACCTCGGAGTCAAAGCAGACACTCTGAAAACATTACAGGATGGAATAGGAGAAACCCTAGATCTCCTTGGCACAGGCTGAAATTTTCTTAATAGAGACCCAGAAACACAACAAATCAAAGAAAGGTTGGACAAATGGGATTGCATTAAATTGCAGAGCTTCTGCATGGCAAAGGACATAGCTAGCAAGATCAATAGAAAGCCCACGGATTGGGAGAAGATCTTCACTAGCCATACAACAGACAAGGGTCTCATATCTAAAATACACTTGGAACTCAAAAAATTAAATCCCCCAACAACAAATCCTCAAAGAAATAACTGCCCAATAAATAAGTGGACTAAAGACTTAAAGAGAAACTTCTCTGAAGAGGAAAGAAGGATGGCCAATAGACACATGAAGAAATGCTCAACCTCCCTAGCCATAAAAGAAATGCAAATCAAAACAACATTGAGATACCACCTCACCCCAGTTAGAATGGCTATAATCAATAATAACAACAGATGCTGGAGGGGATATGACAGAAGGGAATCTTACTGCATTGTTGGTGGGAGTGTAAACTTGTTCAACCATTTTGGAAAGTAGTATGGAGGTTCCTCAAAAGACTCCACATAGAGCTCCCCTATGACCCAGCAATCCCACTTTCAGGCATTTACCCAAATGTTCACAAACAAGACCACACTAAAGCTTCCAGCACAACTATGTTTATTGCAGCATTATTTACCATAGCTAAGATATGGAACCAACCCAGATGCCCCTCAGTAGATGAATGGATCAAGAAAATGTGGTAAACGTACACAATGGAATTCTATGCCTCCATCAGAAAGAATGACATTGCCCCATTTGTTAAGAAATAGAAAAAATTATATTAAGTGAAGTAAGCCAGGCCCAAAGAAACATAGGTCCCATGGTTTCCCTTACTTGCAATAACTAGTATATGATTGACTCAAGCAGAAAAGGTCAGATAAGTTGATGTTAGAGAAATGAACCCTAAGATATGTATTCAAATGTTTTTTTTCTTTCATGCGATTGTTTCTAACACATTCATAAGATTATTTCTTTGTTGCTTTGTATGTCCCTCCCCCACGGTATAACCCCTGCTTTCACTGTATTTGATGTTGTTATAATTTGTGGAGGGGAAGGGAAAAAACAAATCATTTTAAATAGGGACACAGGTGGACCCATTGCAACAATGAGACGTACAAGTCGTATGTCGAAAACGCACTTTCCAACTTTGGTGGTGGGGGGAGGAAGGTTGGGGGGGCAGGGGGAGGATGGGATGGGAAGGGGAAACAAAGGAGGAGGCTACAATGCTTGATAAGAAATGTACTCATTTTCTTGCCCATGTAATTGTAACCTCTCTGTACAGTATTTTCACAATAAAAAATTTTAAAAAAATAAATAAAAATAAAATAAAAGATTACTTCCTAAAAAAAGAATAATGCATATTATTTCATATTTGGGAAAATGCATATTTGAACAAGTAACCTGCTGAAACATAGCAGTATATTAACTGAAGTGTTTGGTTTCTCCATGAGGGTAGAGTTGAGATAATGCCAACAAGATATTTACAAATCCTCACCTATTTGGAACATGTTTAAAATCATTTGGGAATATGAAGTATGAGAACCCAGGCCATACTGATAGACATTAATTAGTAATGGGCCAACTCTGGCTTTGGAAAACTCTGATTTCCATGTGTTGGAAATATTAAGAGTGGAAGAAAGCATAGCAACTTTCCAGAAGCTGTCTACAAACTAGACCTGGAATAGAAAGGTGGTGAACCAAGTTCTCTTATTATTTATTTCAGTGTATCTGACAAAGCTTATTGGGGAATGTAATTTCTTGTACTTCAGAACTAAATAAAATATATCTATAGGCAATCAGGGCACTTTCTGGCATTCTTCAAATTACTCCACAAACCCACGAATCACATGACATCCATGTATCCCCAAAGCATGTACTTAAAAGAGCAAAGAAGGACATGGGATAATTTAGTAGATTTAAATGTCACAGGCATGTCCTGGAGACATGCATTCCTCTTTGTATATGCTTGACTTCTGTTATGAAGTATCACCAGTTCCAGTTGAAGTGATTCGCCTGAAGCTTAGATGAAGTACAAGGTGAACCTGCTGTAGAATCTGATTCAATTTAACAGTGGAAGTACATACTATTTAGCTTTACAAGGTATTACTTTGATTTGTGAAAACTGATTAGATTCTTGAGCTCTGAGCTATTGTGCATTTAAAGCTTTTTCTCCACAGAAAAATAAATCCATACTTTCTGTACAATATACGACAAATGTGGTGATTGAATGGGGAAGGATAAACCTAACAAGGTATTGAAAAGCAGATAGCAAATAACTCCATTTCAAATGACATATATGGGTGGTCTCCTTATAAAGGTATATGTTGAAAGTCAAGCCTGGTGGCTATTCCAAATCTATTGGTCAAATTAAATTTCCTCTGAATAGCTTTATTATTCCATAATTTCATGCAATATTTCTAACTTGTAACAATAAATCTCCCATTACAGTAAAAATCCTGGTATGATGAATGTGCAGGTGCCCTCTGGCTTATTAAAATGAATCCAGGTGTTGCCAGGTGTTTCAGTGTCTCATTCAGAATTTTGAGGAGACATTTTGTTCAATCAGACAGAATTCTTATAGTTGTCTTTCCCCTTTTAACCAGTAAGGTCACTATTAATAACTCAGTAAAAGTACTTTTAAGAAAATAAATGAATTTACTTTTCCTTTTTAATGTATGTCTCAGTAAGTAGTTACTTTTTAAATGCTTGAATAATATATTCAAATACCAGGTGGAAAATAAGAGTAACTGGTTTCAATCTCAAGACATCCATTGGCAGTGTTGATACTGAGCAAGTTATCTTGCCTGCATTGTCTTCTAATTTGTACACTTTAAAGATAGAGTAAAATATCTTCAATGTTTTTGGCACAAGTGCCCAATAGAATTTTGGGAACTTCTTAAAGTGGATCTTTACTGGCCAGGATTCGGTGGCTGACATCTGTAATTTTAGCTACTCAGGAAGCTGAGATCAGGAGTCCAGTGCCTTGAAGACAGGCTGGTTAAAAAATCTGAAAGATTCCCATCTCAATAGATAAAGTTGGACATGGTGGCATGCACTTGTCCTTACACCTACAATGGAAAATCATAAATAGGAAGAGCACAATCTAGGCTATCCTAGGCAAAAAGAAAACCCCTATCTTAAAAATAACCAGAGCAAAAAAAAACAGATAGTCACGGTTCCAGTACTAGAGTGCCTGCTTAGTTTTGAATGATCTTAGAATTAATTGGTCATCTAAGAATTTATTTTTTCTCCCCTAACTCTGCACCATCCTTACTTTTCCCGAGTGTCCATGTCCTTAGAGCTGTTACAATAGACTCTTGACACCTTCTGTCACAGATAGTCAACCAGGCACAATTTCCTTCCAATTCTTACTTTTACTTCTTATCTTTCCCTCCCCCACTCCAAGAACTCCAATAACAGGAAATGAAATTCAAAATCAAGGACACATTGATTGAAACAAAATTGAGATGATAGCTTCTAACCTAAGGCTACTTTCACCACAGAATCTCTGTTCAGTGCCTGGCTTGTCAGATTACTCTGTCACTGCAAGCAAGTAGTGGGGCAGAACATTCCGTCCTTCTGAGTGTAAAAGAAAAAGTGACAAAAGGTGGAGGGATGGGTCAGTCAGAGAACTACAAGGCCAAAAACACAACTTGAGAGTTGACCAATACTTTTAAAGACTACTCTTACTCACTCACAGCTATTTAAAAACAGGCTTTGGCATTACACTCTGTAGGCTCACTGTGATGGCTGGGGATTGTGACTTTTCCCATCACCACACATGCTGCTTCTTTCATGGCCCACTTTGGAGTCTGCCATAGTTGTTTGCTGCCAAAGTTCACCAAGTGTCAGAAGTAAGTCATTTGTTGATGATAGCTACTTTCTATTTCCCCACATAGCAACGTATAGACCAGATGGAACAAAGGTAAAATACACGACTCCACTTTATGGAGTAGCAACAGATGCCACAGGTGAAACCTGGGGCTGCTACTTGACTAACTGGTCTGTTCAGTCTTCTTTTTCCTTGATGTTGAAAAATTGGATCCTGGGGCCAAAGTTTTGTGAGTCTTAGTAAATTTATAAGCACTTAAAGAGCTATAGAACTTTCTGTTAATATATTCTGGCCCCGTGGAGAAGTATCTCATTTAAAAAAGAGAAGAGAGGTGGCAGCATTTGTTCCCTAAATTGATGAAACAGGTTTATAGAAATTATTGTTGGAAATAATTATCTATCTTTTGATTTTATTGCAATGATCTTAAGATCATCTTCATTTCTTCTCAGATTGTGCTTGGATTGCTACAGTGGCAAGTATTCTCTAGTTCATGCACTGTGGATGCCATGAAGGCAGGGACTGGGTCATGTATGCAACAGAAAGAATTGTGGGATGATCAGTTCTTTGTGTCAACTTGACTAAGCTATGGCACCCAGTTATGTTGCTCAGCACTTGCCTGAATGCTGCTGTGAAGGTTTTTTCATAGATGTTACTGAAATCTATAATCAATTGAGTTTATGTATACAAGATTATAAATAATATGAGTTGGAATCATCTAATCAGTTGGAAGGCTTAAGACCAGATCTAAAGTTTCCCTACAGAAGAATTCTTCCTCCAGTCTGCAGCTTCAGTTACTAGCTATACATATCTTCTATAGGTACATGCGTATATCTTACTGGTTGTTTCTCTCATAGAAAGCTGGCTCATGTGCCATGCAATGAATATTTAATGCATTCATCAATGAATTAAATGCAAAATGGAACAAGCAAGCCCCCTATATCTAGGCACTGGTATTATTTTCCCAGCGTGAGTGTATTCTCCCTTCTACTAAGGGATTAATTTTCCTTTAACATAGATTTTATTACCTTATTTACCTTCTAAGGTCTTTAACCTCAGTACTTAGATTTTCTAGATCATCTTCTAAGCTGTTTATCTCATTACATAGTAAGAGCTAGTGGTTAAGAATATGGTCTAATTGATCAAGAGGGACTATATTCATAAACTGTTCTGTTGAATGGCAATTCCTTTGTACAACTACTTAAAGAAAATAAATAAATAAAAGAATTTGGCCTATTATATCAAAAAGACCTGAGTTTAATCCAGGCTTTACTATGTACTAAATATATGAAGTTGGTGCTTTTTCAGAGCTTCAGCTTCCTCATCTGTAACATATAAATGGCAGTAGTTATCTCAGAGAATTATAAAGAATAAATAAGACAATATATATATTACTGGACCCCAGTGACTCATGCTTATAATCCTGTCTCCTCAAGAGGCTGATCTGAGGGTCATGGTTTAAAGCCAGCCCAATTAGCCAGCAAAAAAGCAGAAGTAGAGCTGTGGTTCAAGTGGTAGAGTCCTAACCTTGAGCAAATAAAGCTGAGTGTAGTATCCAGGTCCTGAGTTCAAGCCCTAGTACCAATACACACACACACACACACACACACACACACACACACACACACGGATGATATATCTTAAATTCTTAATAGACTATCTGATACTAATGAGCAAGTAAAATTTAATCTCAGATTATTGTCTCCATTCTCCAACATGAACTCTCCATTCTAGACAAGTTGGTCTTCTCATGGGTCCATTGATTCATTCCCAACCCTATTTCCCCTCAGAGTACCTTCAATTCTTTCTGCCATTTCTTGTCTTCTTGCTATTCTTCTCCTTTAAAAATGTAACTAATTTTTAAAATTTTAATTTTATTGTCAAGGTGATGTACAGAGGGGTCACTTACATAAGTAAGGTAGTGATTACATTTCTTGTCTAGCTTGTTACCCCCTCCCTCATCTTTCTTCCTCTTTCCCTCTACCTCACAAGACCCCCCACCAAGTTGTACAGATCACTTCCAACATATTGTCTTGTGAGTATTGTTTTTGCATAGGTTCCCACTTTGTCCTTTATCTCACCATTTTTTGTTCCCTTTCCCTTCCCTCATTCAGATAAACGTATATACAATACCCAAGGTACCAAAATTGAATACAATGACAACAGGGTATAAAGCATAGGAGGAAAAACACAAAAGAAGAAAAATCATGTAGTACATTGAGAACAACAACAACAAAGAAAAACTTCTTTTTAAAGGCTTGACTCAAAACTATTTCTACTATGCCAGGCCTGTGTACAACATTTGATCCATATTGAAAAATGGACTTTCAAGAAGATGGAGTAGATGTGATTTTTCTCATATTTTTCCCACTAATACAAGTGAACTCCCTGGATATTATATATTTAAATAAAATAAGATGATTCTAAAAATTAGTGAGACAAAAGACAAGCCTATCTAAGGATACTCTTGGAAAACCTTGGAACACAAGGAACAGCACAGTTGAAAGTTCCCTGGGTTTTCTGTTTGTCTCATATATCTCTGACTTGGAACTGAGAAGGCTAACCAAACTCAGAAATACTAAATAGACATAAAAGGGTCCCAACAAATGCCCAAAGAACTCCTTATTCAAAGAACCAAGGAAGGGGATACTTGGCAAGACAGAACACACTTATACAATAACAACTCTGCTCTAACCAAATAGCCCAGAAATCTCTGGCTTCATTCCTACCCATGTCAACCAAGGCCAAGTGGGGGGCCCACATTTCCACACTTGTGAAGCTATAATGAAGCATCCAACACCCCATCTGGGATGGTTTCAGAACAGGGCAAGTATATAGCCTGTGCTTTTACTCCCTCTATTTTCCTGGAGCCACTTCAAAGGAGGCCTGAGAGAGAATCAAGCCTTTCACCATTGCCAAGAGTAATGAGGCTACTCTGGTTGCAGCAAACACACAGAAATAAAAAAAAAATTAAATGAAACATTTCTAATTTTCTCTCACACACTTATTTAGATGTATATCTAGCAAAGTATGTAGAGACATACTATGTTCATGGATTAGAACACTCAACAAAATGGATTTATGAGTTCATGATTAATATATAGGTATAACACAATTCTTAGTAAGATCCCAACATTTTTTTTTGTAGATTTAGACACAAATTATTCCAAAGCTATTTGGAAGAAAAGAAACTAGGATAGCTAAAATAATTTTGGCAAAGAACGTAGTAGGACTGGGCACTCAATTGCAAGGTTTGTTTTTTTTTGTACATAACTATAGTAACCGAACCTGTATAATATTAGAGGAGAGACAAACACAAGGATCAATGGAACAAAGTAGAGAATCTAAAATCAAACCCACAAAAATATGTCTATCATTTGTACTTTGGATAAAAGGCTACTTAAGTTAATGAAGGAAACATCATCAATCCTTGGTGCTGGTACAAGTGGATATACATAGGAAAGAAAGGGATAAAGAAAGAAAAGAAAGGAGGAAGAATCCTGCTCTGTCTTATACTTCACATAAAAGGTAACTCAAAATGGATCAAGACTTAAATGTAAAATGTAAAATTATGAAACTTTTAGAAAAAAGTGTAGGAGAAAATATTTGGTAACTAGGAATTGGCAAAGACATCTTAGACTGACACCAGAAGCATGATCAATAAAGCAAATAATTTGAGTAATTGGATTTCACTTGAATGGAATATTTTACTCCATGAAAGATTGGAAAGAAGGTGAAAGAAGCTACAGACAAAGGGAAAATACTTTCAAAGTATATATCTGAACAAAGCATTAGTGTTTAGAATATAGAAAGAACTCTCAACTGGAAAGTAAAAAGCAAATAGTCCATTTAGAACATCAATAAATACACAGAATTTTCGCCAATGAAGATATACAAATGGAAAGTAAGCATGTGGAAAGATGTTCAACTGTCAGGAAAATGCAAACTAAAACCACAATCACTGGTTGCTAGATGCTGTGGAGAGGGAGAGATGAATAGGCAGAGCACAGAGGATTTTTTATTTCAAAGGCTTCATTTTCTTTTTGGACTAGTTGTAGGTTCAACGAAATTTGACAGTAAAGTAGAGCTATCCCTTGTATTTACAATTGTGTAGCCTCCACCATTCTCATCATCTTTATGCAGAAGATTTTTAGGGCAGGGAAAATCCTCTGTATGATATTATATGAATGATAAAGGTATACCATTGTCTATTTGTCCAACCCAGTAGAAGACACAGTACAAAGCACTTTAAGGGCTGGGAATGTGGCTTAGTGGTAGAGTTCTTGTCTAGTATGTATGAAGCCCTGGGTTATTCCTCAGTACCACATAAACAGAAAATGCCAGAAGTGGTGCTGTGGTTCAAGTGGTAGAGTGCTAACCTTGGGCAAAAAAGTTCTGGGACAGTGCCCAGGCCCTGAGTCCAAGCCTCAGGACTGGCAGAAATAAACAAGGAGGGTTTTAATGTAGACTGTGGACTGTGTGGTAATGATGTGGCAAAACATATTCATTAGTTGTAACATTCACACTCTGGTAGGGGATGATTTGATATTGTACAATACTATTGCTTGGAGATGTTACTATTTAGAGGAAACTGGCTAACTGGTTTGTCTTACAATCATATGCAAATCTGTAAGTATTTCAAAACTAAACGCTTACTTTTTGAAAGTCATTATATATTATATTCTCTCATATATTTTTACTGTTTGCTCGAAATGATATTGCATTATCTTCTTAGCAGATTTTAAGAGACTTTGTCTAAGTGTTTCTGTGGTATGGCTGGTCTTCAGATAGCCTTTACTGAGTAAATATTGTTGAGTGAATGCTCCTCTCTTCCTAGGAGAGATAAATATAAGTAAGCATATGGCTTGAATTGATTTGTTGAGGAAGATGGAGGAAATCTGCTCCACACCTCTGCCGTATCTTCCAAGAATAAAATATGATAGCACAGAACTGTCACAGTAAGCATGCCCAAGTTCCCTTCTAATACTCTCCTACCAAAGTGGAATGTTGAAAGGAGGAAATGAGATAGGGTATATATCTCAATAATATTTTTTTTCCTGCTTGGAGAAGCAGAGGAGTTTATCACACAAAATAATGCAGTAGGAAATTTTATGCAAACTAGGTTTCCTAACTTGAAGCAAATAGCAACAGGACAGGAATTTCTGCATTCTCTCACTCTTCTGCTCTGGAGCCTGCAAATAATGTGGCCAGGAGTCTATCTGATTTCCTGATCTGAAAAAGAGACCTGAAAGGGATAAGAGCTGGGTTTAAATCAGAACATTTCTAAGAAATAAAACTGATAAAAATCTTTTATTCATGTTTTTGTAGCTCAGTTTATGAAAATCAGGTTTCTGTTTCTTTATTATTATTATTATTTTTATATTGCCTAGATATCATTTTATGTATATTTATAATCTTAATATTGATATGAATAAAAGTATGAATTGGCCCCTAAAAATGTAATGGCCTATGAAATCCAATTGAATAAATAAATAAATAAATCCAATGGAAGGTGACCTATTTTCTGGCTAGTTCTGTGGAAGGCCAAACAGATTTGTTGGTCTTTCATCAAAGAATTCATATTATGGAGCAATAAATGAAAAAGGTATCATTTTCTTCCTTCGAGGAGTTCACAGATCGAGAAGACAAATGAAGAATCCATGAAAACAAACAACACTTTTAATAAGAGTATATAGAAGCACAGAGAGGAACTAACTCAACCTGTACTTGTAGGGCTTCCTTCTAAGAATGATAGAATCTTGCGGTTTTTTTTTTTTAAGATCTCATTTTTTTTCTTGGTTCTAAAATTGTCTCTATTTAACTGTGGGAAATTATAGAACACTCTGTGGTTTCAAATTTCAGATTATGCAGTTCTTTTGTGATGCCTATGTCAACCTGTCTGAAGCTTAACTAGTTCCTGGTACTGCCCAGAGGGTCAATGGCTATAGTTAAGATCCCAGGATTTGAGCTACAATGGCTATAGTTAAGATTCCAGGATTTGAGCTACAGTTCTTGGGTTCAAATTCCAGATCTTTTATTTGTTTGGCTGTGACTAAGTTATATAACTTCTCTGAACTTTGCATTCCCTAATTGTAAATGAAGAAATAACACATTAGTTACTAATATCTCTCTTCCTCCTTTTCTTCTTTTCTATTCTCTTTTTTTAATTCTTACTTTTTTTTAATTGTGAAAATACTGTACAGAGGGGTTACAATTACATGGGCAAGATAATGAGTACATTTCTTATCAAGCATTGTAGCCTCTTCCTTTGTTTCCTTGCTCCTCCCTCCCCCCCCCCACCAAAATCGTAAAGTTCATTTTTGACATAACGACTTGTACATCTCATTGTTGCAATGGGTCCACCTGTATCGCTCTCTCCCTCTTCCTTCCTTCCTTCCCTCCCTTCCTTCCTCCCTTCTTCCCTCCTTTCCTTTTTCCCTCCCTCCCTTCCTTTCTTCCTCCCTCCCTCTCTTTCTCCCTCCTTCCTCTTTCTCTCTCCTTCCTTCCTTCCTTCTTTCCTTCCTTCCCTCCTTCCTTCTTTCCCTCCCTTCCTTTTTCCCTCCCTCCATTTCTTCCTTTCTTCCTCCCTCACTCTCTCTCTTTCTCCCTCCTTCCTGCTCTCCCTCCCCCTTTCTCTCTCCTTCCTTCCTTTCTCTCTCCTTCCTTCCTTCCTTCCTTCCTTCCTTCCTTCCTCTCTCTCTCTCTCTCTCTCTCTCTCTCTCTCTCTCTCTCTCTCTCTCTCTCTCTCTCTCTCTCTCTCTCTCTCTCTTTCTGCCCAGGCTGGTAGGCTGGTTTAGCACTCGCCATCCTCCTGCCTCAGCCTCCTGAGTACTGGTGATTACAGGTATGTATTTCACCACTCACTGCTTATCTCTAATTAATGTTGAAAACTACTCATGAATTTAAATGATATATTTACTATCATTTCATCCTTACTCTATTACTTTACATATTTGCTTATACAGTCATAATCTGAAGTGACGACTTTACTGTAGAAGATAGTTTTCACAATTCTAAATGACTTATGCAACTTTTTCTGACACCATGAAAAATTCCAGAACACTCATATATATATATATATATATATATATATATATGCATATATATGCATATTTGACTAGAAACAAATAAATTGGACATTTTGATAGCATCTTGAAGTTTGGGATCTGAAGGGGGGCAAAAGGCTATTGACAGAGATCTGAAGAGAGTAGAGGACAACCCCAACTCCCTTAAACTTTTGCCTTAAGTATTTTGAATGAAAGATGATTAACACACCCTTACCCATTTTTTCTTTGCCACTTCCTTCAATCCAAAGTGGAGACACCGAGACAGGAAGTTGTAAAGTTGTAGTGGCTGGGGTGGATAATGTTCTTTCTCCACTGCTGGCTATGGATGGCAGTAGAGAAAAGCAGGAAAGATCAAATTTTCATTTTTTATCACAATGGATTCATTAATAGTGTGCCTGAAAAGAATAAAAAGCTTTTAAAATTTGAAAGGGACAGCAAATCCATAAGATCTGTGTAAGTTATCACTTTGAGCAGGGAAGGAAGATCTGATAGAACATATCTAAAGATCAAAATGGGAGAAAAATGAAGGTGCTTTCTGCCTGCATCCTAGAGAGTACACTCCATTCAATAAACCTGTTATTTCTGGGTGCTAGGGAGAAACTAGGGGGAGAACTATGTAACACTCTAAAAGCCAAGTAAATGTCACACTGGAGAAAAACTAGAATTGATGTTTACAGTGCTATGCCTCTTTTAGTATTAAAATTACTGCATTCTGGCAGGAGGCACCAAATTGGGATCTTTTCAAGATTTCCATCAGTAATAGCCATCTTTCCTCACTCCTTTGTAAGTAAAGAAAGTATGATTTGCTTTTTATACTTAACATTCTACCATAACTATTTTCCATGTTATTACATACTCCTTTTTAGTTCATTGTTTAATGACTTTATATCTCCACCCTAAGTAGCTTTTTCTTACTAATAAGTGACTTTTTTCTCATGCATGTAGATAAAATTTCTTTAATTTTTTTTTTTTTTTTTGATCGGTCATGGGACCTGATCTCTGGGCCTGGGCCCTGTCCCTCAAGCACTCTACTACTTGAGCCACAGCGCCACTTCTGGCGTTTTCTGCTTATCTGGTGCTGAGGAATCGAACCCAGGGCCTCATACATGCAAGGCAAACACTCTACCACTGAGCCACCTTCCCAGCCCTCTTTAAATGTTTTAAAGTATATTCATTTTAGTTATATCCCATGAATCAATTGAACTTTTTAAAGTGCTATGATTATTTACTTTTGTACTTGTGATTATTTAAAGTATAATTAATTTGTATTGATTATAATTTAAAGTAATATTTTTGCTTTGTTAATTGCAGGGCCTTGAGTTTTAGAAAATTTTCTCAGATTTTCCTAATTTTAAAAAACAGTAATTTTAGTCAGGCACCAGTGGCTTACCCCTGTAATCCTACCTACTCTGAGGCTGATATCTAAGGATTTAGGTTCAAAGCTATCCCAGGAAGAAAAGTCATTGAGACTTTATTACTATAAGGTTGAGTTGGTAGAATGTTAGCCTAGCAAGCAAAGCTAAATAACTATGTGGCCCTGAGCAAACCCTAGTACCAGCCCAGCACTTGTTGTTCATGCTTCCAATCCTATCTACTCAGGAGGTTGAAATATGAGGACTGAGGTTCTAAGCTACCCTGGGCAGGAATCTCTTATGTCCAATTAACCAGCAAAAAGCCAGAAGTGGAGCTATGGCTCCAGTGGTAGAGTGCCAGCTTTGAGTAAGAAAGGCAAGTGAGAACACAAGACCCTGAGTTCCAGCCCCCGTACCAGCACACCTCTAAACACTGACCCCTCCCAAGCCTCCTCCCCCCCAGCAAACAAACAAACCCAGAAACCTTGGTACTGTGGGGGGGGAAAAAGGAACAAAAGCAAAAGCTATTTTAGTCCAAAGCAGATCACTTTTTTTTTTTTTTTAAGGAAGAATCCTGGTGCTGGTGGCTTATATCTGTAATCCTAGCTACTTAGTAGGCTGATGGATGTAGATTGGAAACCAGCATGGACAGACAACTCCATAAGATTCTTATCTCCAATTAACTTCCAAAAAAGCCAGAAGTGGAGCTGGGGCTCAAGTGGTAAAGCACTAATATTGAGCACAAAAGCTCAACTCACAGACAGAGCCCAAGCCCTGAATACAAGCCCCAGTGAATACAAATCCCAGAACTGCCTCCCTTCCCTGCCCCCCTGCAATCTAGTACATGGGGAACAATTTCTGGTTTTAGCAATAATTGTTTTGTATTAAATCATTTGTGCTAATTGTTCAAACAGTATTAGTTCATTTTACTCCTTATTTCTATATTATCTGGCTTATATAAATAGTGGATCACATTTGAATTATTTTTAATTTTTAATTCTCATAGAGACTGTGAATTTGGTTATTGTTTTGTTTGTGAGATTAATCATAACATACTTATATTACCAGACTCAAAAGGTTATTTTGAGAATTCATAGTCATTTTAATTTATTGGCCAGATAGTTTTGTGGAACTAAAGTAGTTTATACAGTATCTGAAAAAGCTTGAATGGTAAAATTGTCATTTATATTCTATTGTTTCTCTGATATTTAACAATAAAATCATGTGAAATAAATCGGAATGGGCAGAATGAAGAATTTTGCAAGATTCTTTGTTTACAAAATATAGTTTTTAGAATAAATATGTGTTCAATTGTTAGAGAAGAGGAAGGAGAATAGTGGAAATACCAAAGGATGCCTCATTTAACTTTTGATGCCTAAACAAACATTAAACAATGTGCAAACATAGGCTGGATTTAAGGACTTCTACCTGGCTTCATTATTTTCATAAGATAAAACTATTTTATAAACTATCATAATTTTAAACTTTAGCTTGAAATTTTGGTAGCGTGTCTCTCAGCAAATAAGGCTGGACTCTTTCTCAGTTCCCTTTGGCAATAAACCCCCTATAACTGATCTTTATGACTTCATCTTGGAATTTGGCTTGAATGACTAGTTTTAATCAATCTGAAAGTAATGCTTGTCTATTGGAAAACACATGGTGACAGATTGACTCTTTCTGTGATAACCACAGCTCATCTGACTAGTGCTGTCCATGAAATTCATAGAAAGTATGGAAATACAATTTGAGGAGTTAGCTGTGTGTGAAAATCTTAATGAACTCAGTTACCTTGTAATTTAATGGCCAAGAAGCAGCTGTCTGAACACATTTGCTGTTAAATCTCAGATGTGGGGTTGTTTGACCTTAATTTGCATATTAAAATCAAATTTTACAGAATGATTCTGGCTTCCTGAGTCAAGCAAGGGTCCTGAGTATCACCTGGGTTCTGTCAGGTTCCTGAGGCTACGACAGAAACTGAGCCATCACCTCTGCAGAAACAAAAGGTGACACTGATTCCCCTTGTTGTTTATAGATTGTTACATTAAAACTGCTTTGAAAGATTAGTATTAGCTTAATGGTCAATTTTGTTTTCTGAGATGATAAGTTAGTAGTCATTTACAAACTGGGAGCTGACTGCTTATACCTGTAATCAATTCTAGCTACTCAGCAGAAAAGTATGCGAGGCTCTTATCTACAATTAACCACCAGAAAGCTGAAAGTGATAAGGTGCCAGCCTTGAGTGAAAAAGCTATGGGCTGGGCACTGGTGGCTCACATCTGTAATCCTGGCTACTCAGAAGGCTGAGATCTGAGGATCATGGTTCAAAACCAGCCTGGACAGGAAAGTCCGTGAGAGTATTATCTCCAATTAACCAACAGAAGACCGGAAATGGTTCTGTGGCTCAAGTGGTAGAGCACTCGCCTTGATCTGAAGAGCTGAGGGACAGCACCCAGGCCCAGAGTTCAAGCCCCATGACCGACAAAAAAAAAAAAAAAAAAAAAAAAGCTAAGGGACAGTGCGTAGGCCCTGCATTCTAACCCCAGTACACACACACACACACACACACACACACACACACACACACACACACACACACACACACACTGACTTAAAAGAAGTATATTTAAATCAAGAGAAATATATAATTTGTTGATTTTTGGTCATTTATTTATTGTGTAGTGCTGGAGATAAGGCCCAAGGCCTTGTGCATGATAGTCAAGCACTGTACCATTTGGAATATGCCCCCAACCCTAAGTCGTTCTTTATATTATAGTTATGTCAGACTATGGATATAATTAATAGTGCAGGGATTCTGAAAAATGCCAATGAATTAACCAAGACACTAAAATAATGGTGACAAAGGATGTGCTGGACAACCGGGCAGGTAAAATTTTGGCAAAGCAGACTAATGGGTTTTGCATATTAGTAGCAGAATCTTACTCAAGATCTATATTATGCTTCCCATACTTCCTTGCAACTAGTGGAGGCGACATTTTGGCCTATGAGTAATCTGCAGAAATGATGTGGATAACCCCTGGGTTGCACCATTGCAGGGAATGGGCATACTATTTCCTATTTCCCTTCTATCTCATCAGCTGCAATCTGTCCATGGTGGAGGTGAGCTATCTTGGACCACTGGGCAGAGGACAATGCCTTAGAGCTAATTGAGTGACAACCCTGAAGGGGTCTAAATCCCTTCCACCATAGACCCATCAATCCAGCTCTGTAATGCTTATACTCAGACTGTTACCTGACAGAAAAACAAGCTCCTGTTTACTTTGAGGCACAGTTGGTGTCTTTGTTGTAATAGCAGGATTGACTTCTCATTTAACACTGTGTAAGGAGTTAAAATCCTAAGAGCATTCAAATCTAGACACAGATATGTGGGCAAGGTAAAAAATAATGCATCTAAGCACATTGACTATTCTGGCTATATTTGTCCTGTTTCTATAACCTGGCTATTTGTGAACTGTGTTGCCATGAACATGGGTGTACAGGTGTCTTTCTTCTATCTTGAGGTGTAGTCTTTTGGATAAATGCTCAAGAGTAGTCTCTCTGGATCATAGGGTAACTCTATATTCAGTTTGTTGAGGGTTGGAGAAAGGAGAGACTCTGATCAAGAAGCAATGAACACTTACATGGTATATTAAATCATAACCCCTTTTGAAGTCCAGAATTTTTTTAAAGTGAATCTAATGAACTTATTTGTAATTGTGACCTCTGTTCTTCAGTCTCTTTTCTAAGGCCTGGACTGAAGAAGTTTGGAGAAGTTGTCACATACCATGTACTCATTTCTCTCTGTGCAGGTTATTAAAGCACCCTTCTCACAGAGCCCAGTAAAGATGACCCTGCCTGCCAGTTCTTTAGCAGGTGGACAGGTGGGGGTAGAAGGGGAAGTACATAGTTTAGGTCCATCATTGCTGAATGGCTAACTAATTGTGAAAACAAGAAGGCATGGGTTTATGAGGGGCCAGAAAGAAAGGAATTTAAGGCTGAAATGGAGGGAAAGTACTGTTGGAGGGTGTGGGCACAGGGCCACTCATTGTCCTTGTGTAGGTTGGGAAGTGCACAACTACAGGAAACCCATTCTTGAAGGGGTTGAGATTTATATGTTCTGACATTCTCCTAGCAGGTGTTACTAGAGAGTCAAGGGTCCATTTTTTCCTAATTTGCATAGTTATAATGTGTAAGAATGAGCTACGATTAGTGTTAGGCAGCTGTGAAAGACTGGCTGGGGCTAAAGTCCTGTAGTGGGTGACATCTTGGGGCCAGAGACAGATAGAACATGCAAATATCCAAGAAAAGAAAAAAATACCTTTCTCTTCATTAGTATTAGAGCGCATTGCAGCAGGAGTAAGACCTAAGTTTCGGAACCAACCATGAAGTACTATTCAGATTTCAGGACAGCTTCTGCTGTGAGGCCTGTGGGCCATTGCATAGGAAATCCTAGACTCTCAAAATGACGGTAGGGAAGTGAAGTGTGTGTGTGTGTGTGTGTGTGTGTGTGTGTGTGTGTGTGTGTGTGTGTGTGTGTGTGTAAGAGAGAGACAGAAAGAGAGAGATCTCCAATAACTCTTTAAAAAACACATTTTACGCTAAACATTTTAAAGAATGGCTATTCTAAGCTAGTGGCTCTCACCTGTAATCCTAGCTACTTAGGAGGCTGAGAGCTGAGGAGTACAGTTTAAAGCAGCCTAAGAAGGAAAGGCTATGCCACTCGAACCAAAAAAAAAAAAAAAAAAAAAAAAAGAAGCTGGAAGTGGAGCTGTGCTCAAGTGGTAGAGCAATAGCCTTGAGCATAAAAGCTCAAGGACAGATCCAAGCTCTGAGTTCAAGCCCCAGGACTTGCACACCTACCCTCAAAAAGAATGGCTATCCCATATTTCATCAATTTCCAAATTTTGGAGGGAAGGAGATAATGACAGAGAAATAATAGCACTTTATAAAATTTATTACCAGTATTTACAAAGGTCATATAATATTTTACACCAGATTGTAAATTGGCTCCGCAGGTCAAATTTGGCCTTGCATTCAAGTTTAACTTTGCTGATGTAGTATTATTTTAACAATCAAGATTGTGAGCAGTATTTAAAAAGAAAAGGATTCAGAATAAAATCCAAATCTGAAGCTCCTTTTTAGGAAAGCTGGAAAATATGACAGTTCTGAGCTCAAGGGCCTTTATGGAACTGTGGTGACCCACCCTCATTTGTGGTTTTGCCTTCGGAGGTTTCCATTACCCACATTAGCTAGTAATTGATGAGTTCTACATTGCTCAACATTCTGAGTAGCACTATAAACTCTTCTGATGTCCTCTTCCCATCTTGCCCAGGGGTGTAAATCATCCCTTCATCTCCAATATTTCTACTTTGTGTATGCTGACTGACCACTTGTCACTTAGTAGCTTTCTTTGTTATCAAAGCAACCACCAGTGCTTTGCAGTGTGTTGCAGTGTCTGTGATCAGATAATTCTTGTTGCACTCAAGGTGGCCCCAGAGTACAAGATTAGTGACATTGCTGGTTCAGATATGCCAAAGAGAAGCCATAAAGCATTTCCTTTTTAAAGTGAAAAGGTAGAAAGCACAAAAAGGTATTTTGAGAGGAAAAACTGCATTTGCATGACTTGTATTACAGTCATTCTACTAGTGGTTGTTGTTGGTAATCTCTTACTGTGTCTCATTAATAAGTGACACTGTATCATATGAATGTGTAGAAAAAATGGTATACATAGGAGTTGATGTTATTTCTAGTTTAAAGCATCCACTCTGAGTCTTGGAACCTACCCCCCTTGGATAAAGGGGAACTTCTGGAGCCGGTGGACCTAAACAGAGGCAGCCTTTTATAAAAAGTGTGTATTCATTCAGTTTATCATAACTCCCAGGGACCATATGGCCTGCTTATTTATATGACCCACCTAGCTTCAATCAGGTTTTGGCTTTGCTAACCTTGCTAGATTCGGAGTAGGGATTACTTTTCCCTCGAAGAACTAATATTGCTAGTAATATGTGTACTCCAAGCACATTCATTGGAGAATTCATTCATTAGTGAATGAATGAATGATTGAATGAAATGAACCAATCTTCCTTTATGTTCACCAAAATCTGACATCAGTGATCCTCCTTAGGTTAGAGGGAGTTATGGATCAGTGTTTTGATCATCTGGTCTGGATCTCTGCTTCCAGCTGGGGCAGGCAAACTATTCAAGACAAATATCTTAATCCATCTCCGGGGAAGCTGCTTTTGTTGATATTCCTTGGTGTGTTGCTGTACCTGCTCATGCTCTTTATTTTTATGAAAACCTGTTTCCTCATTGCCTGCAGTCTGGTATTTAGGGCACAAAGTGATTTCTGGGCCTAAACTCTCAACTCATGTTTCTTTGTAAAGCTGCTTTAGATGCTTTGTTCAAGAAAAGATGACTTTCCTGGTGACCTGAGTTTGCTTATCAGCTTTTTCAACAATATTGTGATTTCACTTATTTCCTCAGGAAACCGTGTTTGATTCCAAATGAAACGTGCGTTTTTATCTGCAAGTCACATGCAAATGCCCCCAGTGCACTGGCTTTATTTATCAGTCAGTTAAGAGAAAGGACTATTAAAGGAAAACTAGGGAAAAAATTAAAAGCTGGCAAGAAATGAGCAGTGGAGGTTGGTTTGAGATCTTGGCAGAAGGAAAGAGGAGAGAATCTTGAAGGAATAATGTAATCTTGAACTACATGGTATGGGTGTATAAATTCAAATATAAAACTCTTTGAAACTAAAAGAAAATAATCCAATTCATGCTTTGGAGGGGAAACTATTTGGATTCCGGTTTATTTTCTGACATGCTGCTTTGCCCAATCAGGATCCTCTTTGTGGAACAGAGAAGAAATCTCCCTAGGTTTCTGTAGGATTGCTGGTGCTTCCCAAGTAAGCTAAAAAGGATGTTACCATCTTTCTAGAAGGTATATTTTTAAAAAAAAATACTAAAATTTTAGCCACTTCATTGTCATGACTTTGTTATGCCTGTAGGTGATATACATATTATTTTAAATTAACTGATAACCCTAAGACAATCGATGAAGCTTACCCTGAGTGTGTGTTTTCTTAGCCCATTTCTAAAGTCTAACACTTAAGAGAGAGAAGGAGACATTTTTCCCATTCTGGAATTATTTACTTGGGTGTCTGTGGAACCTGAGAAGTGTAATATTCAAGTCAACTGGATACTTGAATACTTGATTGGGATGGCATAATGCTCATGTCTTAGGAAGCAGAGCTATGATTTTAAATATTTTGGGGTAGACTTGAGAATCCCAGGAAACAAGGCTAACCTATTCCAAATTATGAAATAACTAAACATCATTTTAAGCTCTCCTACTTAGATTTTCGGTTGTTCAATCTGAGGGCCCTCATGATCTCTTCCTTGGATTTCCCAGAATTCTCTTCTAAGGTTCCTGAGCCAACCTTCCCTGCTGCCAGTAATGCTGCAGGCTTATGAAATTTTCTGCCTTTCCAGGTAGTAAGATACAAGCTACTGGAGGGCAGGGGTTGTCCTGTTTCTTTTTTTCTTTTCTTTTCTTTTCTTTTTTTTTTTGTGGGTCATGGGGCTTGAACTCTGGGCTTGGGCGCTGTCCCTCAGCTCTTCAGCTCAAGGCGAGCGCTCTACCGCTTGAGTCACAGCACCACTTCCTGTCCTGTTTCTTAAGAGAAGCAGTGATTGTCTCTAATTAACCTCATGCAGTCACATAGTGATAAACACTTGCTTACTCTGCATTTTCATCTAGCTACTTAGAAGATAATTAACTGAATGTCCAAAATACGCAACATGAGATTTTTTTGGAGTCAGATGTCAACCCAAAAGAACACAAGAGAGATAGGGAAACTTTAGGAAGATGAAAAATTTGTAGAAGACTGTCTTCCAGGCCTGTCAAATTATACAACACACACAATCATCTACCTAAACTGCATTAACCAAGCTTGATAGAAAAAAAAATCATGAATTCCACATTTGGTTATGGTTGAAATAATCTACATAAAAATGTTCGGAAGATCATGAACTAGAACTATAATTCAAGTTCACTAACTGTTCTTTCTTCCCTGTAAAAAATAAGTCATTATACAGATCAGAAACACCTACATTCATTTGAGGACTTTTATTTAATTTCACGAATTTATAGTACCCTCATCTATGATCTCAGTATTTCATGCTGTAACTGCTCAGAATCTTCCACACCAAACTTTTGGGACAATGAGTTGCACATCAGATTTCATTGACAGTCTCTCTTCCTCATCTCTACAAGTTCCCAGGCCTATGGAGGTAACCATGGCTTTCTGTTACCAGTGCACTGTATCTATTGGTCATGAGACTCTTTTCCTTGTAAGAACCAGATCCAAGCTGTGTCCTGTACAACACTTTGCATTTGGCAAGTAGCAGAAGCTCAATGATGGTTGATTTCAATTGGAATACATAGTGGAGAAGGGGAAGCCTTCCAGAATCTCCTGTTTTGAAAGGAAGCTGTGTCTAGAGGCAGGAAGTAGATTCTAAAAATCACAAATTTATTATTGGACCCCAGAGAGGTCAGACTCTTGCCTGCAAGGCATTCTATCCTCAGAGACCTCATCTATGCCATAAACTCAGAAAGAAGAGATTATTTGGAGTTCAATAACGGTTACAAGATCATAATGGCAGCAATTATTTACAATTTATATGTCCAAAAGTACATTGATTTTTTTCTCACAATAACCTAAAAAGAGGAATTATTGTTCTTATTTATCAGCCTAAGATCAGAGAGGTTAACTGACTTGTCCAAGATTACGTGGCTAGGAGGGAATGGGAGTTTTGGTCTCTAATTTCTGAACATGAGTTGCAAAATGTCGGGCTTGCTGCCCCACTATTTATGGATTAATGTAGCAGGCACTTCCTCACTTCTCACTTTTCCTCCTGAAAAGTAAGGAAGCCTAAATGAATCACTTGTAGTTAAGTATGTTGTATCCTCTGATAAAGGGGTATAGGAAGTGCTGTGGAAAAACCAAAGGAGAGATACTTAAATCAGGTTGGGATTCAGGGGTTGTCTTCTCAGAGGAAGGGATCCAGAATTCAGTTTTGAAAACAGTAACAGTGTTATAGGTAGAGTTGGCAGAAAATGTTTGTTTAGAGAACTGAATTGTTCAGCCCTTGCTTTTAAATCTTGTTTCATCTATGCTTTATCAGTGTGATGATGGAAAAGTTACTTAATCTCCTTGAATCTCAATTTACTCTTCTTAAAATGAGCAATAATTTGTATTATTCTGGGATCTGAGGAAAGGTGGGTGGAACAATGGAGTAACACCAGGTACACATGTTTGTGGTAAACGGTGATGGATGGTGGCTATGGAGTGGTTGTTCTCATTTTGATTGGAAGTGGTTAGCATGGTTGTTGTTATGATAGAAGGTGGGGGTGCTTATTTTCATTGTGACTGAAGTGGGGTTGGTTATCATGACTGAGGGTAGAAGCTTGGGTAGGGTCCCTGGAGTGGATGAAACAGATGGGGTAGTGGTGGTGGTGGTGGTGGCTGTGTAATGGTAAGAATGATGAAGCCTGAATTCAGGCAACAGTTGTGGGGAAAGCAGGAAGACTTGAGAAAGATGAGACAATGGTTGTAGGTAAAATAGTATGAATCTAGTGGTGGTTTGGACAGATTATGAATTAAAAGAGAGGGAAGAATATTCCCCAAGGTTTCTTTCTTTTTTTTTTTTTTTTTTGGGTCTGGTCGTGGGGCCTGAACTCTGGGCCTGGGTGCTGTCCCTCAGCTCTTCAGCTCAAGGCTAGCGCTCTACCACTTGAGCCACAGCGCCACTTCCGGCTTTTTTCTTTTTGCTTATGTGGTGCTGAGGAATTGAACCCAGGGCCTCGAGCATGCAAGGCAAGCACTCTACCACTGAGCCACCTTCCCAGCCCCTTCCCCAAGGTTTCTGCCTCAGGTGCTAGTGTTGGTGTGGGAAGGCAGGGAGAGGAAGAATTGAACCTGCCATAGACATCTGTGAAGTCAGGAGAGATTTCACCCTGATCATTGGAGCTGACATAGAGAGTATTGGACTCCTGCTGGCTGCTCTGCAAAGCCATTTTGTATTTTCCCAGGTCCAGCTTGCCACAGCCACCTCCAACACAGGCCTCCTCACTCTGCTAGCTTTCCTTTCAGACTCTGGACCTGTCACTTTCTTTCTCACTCACTGCATTGGATAAAGGCATGCCCTACCATGTCAGGAGTGACTGTGGTTACCAGCTCCAAGATCACCACTGAGGAGAGGAAGCTGGGCCTGGTTTTGGTTACTCTATGACATGTAAAGGTCACTCACTCTATTTTGTAAAGCAATGGTCTTTTTTTTTTATTGTGAAAATAGTGTACAGAGGGGTTACAATTACATAGGCAAGATAATGAGTACATTTCTTATCAAGCATTGTAGCCTCCTCCTTTGTTTCGCCTTCCCATCCCATCCTCCCCCCCCCATACCCCCACCTAACCTTCCTCCCCCCCCACCAAAGTTGTAAAGTTCATTTTCAACATAACGACTTGTACGTCTCATTGTTGCCATGGGTCCATCTGTATCCCTGTTTAAACGATTTGTTTTTTCCCTTCCCCTCCACAAATTATAACAACATCAAATACAGTGAAAGCAAGGGTTATACCGTGGGCGAGGGACATACAAAGCAACAAAGAAATAATCTTATAAATGTGTTAGAAACAATCGTATGAAAGAAAAAAAACATTTGAATACATATTTTAGGGTTCATTTTCCTAACATCAACTTATCTGACCTTTTCTGCTTGACTCAGACATATTCTAGTTATTGCAATGGTCTTTTTTTTAAATGTTTTTTTATTGCGAAAATACTGTACAGAGAGGTTACAATTACATGAACAAGGTAATGAGTACATTTCTTATCAAGCCTTGTAGCCTCCTCCTGTTTTCCCCCTACCATCCCTTCCCTCCCATCTCCACAACTACACTCCTCCCCGCCTAAATTGTAAAGTTCGTTTTTCAACGCAGTGTCTTCTACATCTCATTGTTACAATGGGTAAATCTGCATCCCTATTTAAACATTTTGTTTTTTCCCTTCCCCTCCCCAAATTATACCTACATCAAATATAGTGAAAACAGGGGTTATACTATGGGTAAGGGACATACAAAGCAACAACAACAAAAATCACATGGTACATTATAAATACGTTAGAAACAATAGCAAGAAAGAAGAAACCACTTGTGTCCCTATCTTGGGGTTCATTTCGCTTAACTTCATCTTGTCTGGTTATATATACATAGCTTTTGACCCTTTATACTTGTCCCAGACATATACTAGTTATTGCAAATAAGGGAAACCATAGGATTTATGTTTCTTTGGGCCTGGCTTAATGTAATTTTCTCCAAGTCTTTCCATTTCTTAACAAATGGGGCAATGTCATTCTTTCTGATGGAGGCATAGAATTCCATTGTGTATATATACCACATTTTCTTGATTCATTCATCTACTGAGAGGCATCTGGGTTGGTTCCATATTTTAACTATGGTAAATAATGCTGCAATAAACATAGTTGTGCTGGTGGCTTTAGTTGGTCTTGTTTGTGATCTTTTGGGTAAATGCCCAAAAGTGGGATTGATGGGTCATAGGGGAGCTCTATGTGGAGTCTTTTGAGGAACCTCCAAACTACTTTCCAAAGTGGTTGAACAAGTTTACACTCCCACCAACAATGCAGTAGGTTCCCTTCTGTCTACATCCCCTCCAGCATCTGTTGTTATTAGAGTTCTTGATTCTAGCCATTCTAACTGGGGTGAGGTGGAATCTCAATGTTATTTTGATTTGCATTTATTTTTTTAAAATAAGTTTTTTTATTGTGAAAATACTATACAGAGGGATTACAGTTACATGAGCAAGGTAATGGGTACATTTCTTATCAAGCATTGTTACTTCCTCCTTTATTTTTCACCTACCATCTCATCCCTCCCATCTCCTAAACTCCACTAAAGTGTAAAGTTTGTTTTTCATCATAGCGTCCTGTGCATCTCATTGTTGCAAATTTACATTTCTTTTATGGCTAGAGAGGTTGAGCATTTCTTCATGCATCTTTTGGCCATCCTTCTTTCCTCTTCAGAGAAATTTCTCTTCAAGTCTTTAGTCCACTTGTTTATCAGGCAGTTGTTTTTTTGAGGATTTGTTGTTGGGGATTTAATTTTTTGAGTTCCAAGTGTATTTTAGATATGAGACCCTTATCTGTTGTATGGCTAGTGAAGATCTTCTCCCAATCCGTGGGCTTTCTATTGATCTTGCTAGCTATGTCCTTTGCCATACAGAAGCTCTGCAATTTCATGCAATCCCATTTGTCCAACCTTTCTTTGATTTGTTGTGTTTCTGGGTCTCTGTTAAGAAAATTCAGCCTGTGCCAAGGAGACCTAGGGTTTCTCCTATTCTGTCCAATAATGTTTTCAGGGTATCTGCTTTGACTTCAAGGTCTTTGATACATTTGGAGTTGATTCCGGTGCAGGGTGATATATATGGATCTAGCTTTAGTTTTCTACAGGTGATTAACCAATTTTTCCAGCACCATTTACTGAAGAGGCTGTCTTTCTTCTATTCTATTTTTAGCTCCCTTATTGAAGATTAGGTGGCTATAGGTCTGGGGGTTCATTTCTGGGTTTTTAATTCTATTCCATTGGTCCTGAGGTCTGTTCTTGTGCCAGTACCAAGCTGTTTTTATTACTATGGCTTTGTAGTAGAGTTTGAAATTTGGTATTGATATTCCTCCAGCACTGTTCTTTCTGTTAAGGATCGTTTTTTAAAGCAATGGTCTTAATCTAAGAATCTCTCTCTATCTTGTTTGTGGAAGTAATAAACCACCATCTGGATAGACTGATAAATCTTTTAATTCAAGAACATATGGATACATATTAGAAAAGCCAGATCCATGAACTTATCAAATACACAAACTCAGTGATTGTCATTCCTCTACCTGAATCATGTAGAAGGAGGGACTCCTAGCAGTGGGACATGGAAACACAGACTGACTTGTCACCAGATCAGGAAACTCCTGACTGTGTCCCTCGAGCTTCAGTTCAGCTCCATCCCCTATCAGCATCCATCCCCATCCAGCAAGCCTGAAAAGTATCTCCATGTCTGGACTCAATTCTGCCTGAAATCAGTTTGGCACCTACAACTGTGGAGCAATTCTGCCTTGTGATACAACCAGACCTCCACAACTCTATACTAGGTTCATAACCAGTATCTAATCTGACCACCTGCAGTTACTTTTCCCTTCTGTAAACCCCCTCTGCCCTTGTCTTAAGCAAGGTCTCTTTTAATGCTGTAGCCACTGCTTTAACCTTTTCTTAGCCTTTCTTTATTACTGTGAACTGTGATGAGTGATCTGAGAGGTAATGGTAGTAAATTAAGATTGGAATGTGTTGCCAACTGCCCAGAAGTACTTGGCACATTTAACACCAACAAAATTGACATAGCTTGTGAATTTGTTGTTATTCAATGAATTTTGACACTGGAGAAAGACACAAGGATGTCTGTCTATGTTTCGGATCATAGCTTGCTAATGACAACCACCAAAGACTTTTAAGGAGAAAAAAAACATTGTGGAAGAGGCAGATAATGGAAGAGAGGCTCTGTCACTGGGAATTCTAATTAGGAAAATGCTGAGCTAATGAAGAGGAAGAAGGTAGAGGTGTGGAGGAGGAGGAAGAAGATGGTGATGAGGGAAACTATAGAAATAAATTAGGCTGAGGCAATTGAAGATGATAAGAATCACAACGGTGATATCAGAAAGCAGAAGTCAAATGAGGATAACTACTATACAGAAAAAACAAAAAGAAAAAAAAAGAAAGAAAAGTTAAAAAAAAATTTAAAGGAAAGGATGCTGTTGTAAGAGCAGCCTAAATGTTGGTTTTGCTGGGCCCTGTGAACTACCTGAAAGTCCCTTCAGCTTTGGATCTGAGCCTTTTTATGTGAGATATTCACTGCTGTGGTAATTTTGCAATCACCTTGGGCTCCAGGAAAGATTATATTCACTGATAATCTTCTGTGTGGAAGGCAACTAACTCTCAGTCAATGCTGTCTTATCATTTTAAAGAAAGCAGTCTAAAACTCAGGAGATTACCCACCAGGCAACTTGTTCCATTGGTAAAGTGGTAATAACTTCTCTAGAATTCCCCTAGAAACAAAGAATGAGCTAATGGTCTGTCAGGCCATACCTGTGATTTGGGACTGTTTTAACATGCATACCTTTCTTGCCTGCTGCCCCAAATCTCCCTTTTAACCTGAAGTCGATATCAGCACCCTAAAGACTGCTGAAGATGTACTGAATGCTATCTTCCAATGGCTGCCATGTAATACATTTCCTTTCTCTGCCCTTCATTATGTCTCTTTATTTGGTCAAGTGTCAGGACCTAATGTATGCCAGCAAAGTGATCAGAAGGAGGCTGAGGCAGGAGGATGGGGAATTCAAGGCCAGCCTAAGCTACAGAGTGAGACAAAGTCTCACTCAAAAATAATAATTAAAAAATAAAAAATAAAAATAAATAAAAATAAAAAGAATGTAATGAAATGAATAAGCTCAGGTTAAAATGTTTGAAAATATTTCTTTTCAATATATTAATTTAATACATTTAAAAAAGCTTCCTGCAAAATGATGGTTAAAATTTGTTAGTTTTGAGAATACAAGAAGATTTGTAAATAAAATAAAAGTTGAGGGAAGGCCTAGAATTTTCATTTTTAACTTCAAAACATCACTTATTTGAAAAAGAAAAATGAATGTTACTGGATAATTTCTGCTCACAAAAGCCACTCCCACCCAAAGGCATAAAAATAACATTGATATGAAGTATGCCCAAATTAAACAGAACATGATGTGTTTCCCAGTTTATTAGTATATTCTCAAACATACTCATTGTATAGAGAGCAAGTTTTATAGTGATGTATTTTCTTTTTAATTTTCTTTTTGAATTAGCCACACATTTGCAACATGAGAGTGCTTCACTGTGATAGTTCCATATGTGCATACAGCACACTTGAAACACATTCACCTCTTTACCATATTTCCATTCCTCCCTTCTTTTCATTCCTCCCTTCCATGTAGAAGCAATGTATGGTCAGTATTTATGTGTGTATATTAGTGTGTGTTCATTGCTTTCTCTTTGCACAAGGGAAGCCAACACTGCATGCTAAGGGATGGAAAGGCTTGTCAGAAAGCAGTTTGCCTCCCATTCTGAGATCCAGTAACCCATGTAGAGAACAAAGGGATTTTGCTGGTGAAATCTAATTGCCTGCTGAATAAATAAAGAAACAGAGGAATTACTGCACATGTTCAATGAAGGCAAATATTGACCCTGACACCATATGTTTCCTGGGTACCAGCTGAAGCAAACTGTCAGGTTCCATCCATCACAGGGCCACCAGCTCTGCAAGCAGGGGCCTCTGCCATGCAGGAGTACAGACTGGGAAGACACAGAAAGGTCAATTAGGCCCTCCTGCTTATGCCTTAATCCCTGGATTCCCCAGGCAAGTCTTCTACCAAAGGCAGCTCAGGAAATCATCCACCCCCCCCCCCAACCTGGCAGAATGGGATGGATATTGATTGTCTAGCAGGAGATCGTCCCATGGGAGCCTTTGTTAAGCCAAACTGTGGAGGATAAGCATATCTTGTTTTTATTTCACCTTTTATTAAGAAAAGAGGAATGACTCTGTTGGTCAGTTCTTGGAGTATATAGGCTACTGCAATATGCTCAGAAGTGCATTGTGTCATTTTGAATCTCACTACCTCTTTGAGCCCCAGTTTACTGATCCATACAATAAGTACAGTACTGGTACTCTTTTTTAATTACAGATTTTATTACAGGGTTAATTATGTGGTTCAACCTAGTAAATTTGAGGCCCTGAGTTCAAAATTAAGAGCCACCAAAACAAAAATAAAAACAAAACAAACAAAAAAAACCCTTAACAATTCTCATTGGCTAGATTGGATCATATGACCATAACCATTTGCAAGGGAATCTGAGAAATGTGCCTAGCTAAATATTGGGTTTCAGTTTCAGTGCTGGATTACTTGGCACACTTTGCCTTCATTTGTAGATGATGACAAGGGAAACTTTAACCTCAAGTTCTCCTAAGTTGAAAATCAGAATTATCTTTCAGATAAGCATTCTGATAAAATTCTTACCAACTCTATCCAGGCACACTACATTTTGGAGTTTGGACTGAATTAACTAAAAGCTATGGGTATCTATTAAGTGCTATGTATCAGCTTCAGTGATACAGATAAAAAAACTGAATGGGGCTGCTTTTGTCTTTAGGCAACCCATAGTCAAATAAGGAGACTGATGTCACATTCAGGAATATAGTACTATAGCCAGGAAAACAATCTACTCACATGATGGTTTTCTAGGTTCCTGTTTGCACTTTTATTTTAAATTACAGGCATCTAGTTACAATAAGATATACTGGCTAAGCACTATCATCCTATCAGACTACAAGCTCCATGAAGGCAGAGGCCAGTTTGGCACAAGAGTACCTAGCTCCCAATGAATGGCCAGTCAGTCGTGACTGAGCTATAAAACCAAAGGAAATATGTGGGCCAAAGGAAAGTCTGAATAACATCAGTAAAATGTATAATTCATATCACATGGAAACTTAGTATATGAATATACATCTTTCTGAAAGATTGAAAGCATACAGTGGTTATTTTCTATGAACATATGGTATTCATTTCGATTCTGATTTGTCAAACTTTGTACTTAATACACCATGCTTTGGATATTGGACATTGATTGGTTGCCCCTGCCTGCATTCTGGGTTTTATTTCCCCAGTTCCTGCTTCTGATTCATATTCGAGGACCCGTGTAGTTCCAGAGATGCTATTATAGTTAGTTCTCTAGTGCTGTTCTGGTAAACTGGGATGGATCTGAACCAAGACAGCCTCGTTCTGGAAACTTTGCAGTTCTCCAGCTAGTCCATTACAAGCCTTGACTAAGAAGGTAGGACGGGTGGCTCGTTTGCTGTGTCTGGGTGGTGAGCAGATGTGTCCTGGAACTACTCCAGCATGTGATTGTTTTCAGGGAGGGAGGCAAGGCTGAGTTCAAGGCCAATACATGGAGGTGGCAGAGGTAAAAGGATGCAGAAAATTGGAATCAGTGCCAGATGATATTGTGAACATTCTAGTCAGTGAGGCATAAACTTTTTATTTGAAAGGTTGAGTTGAGTTTCCAAAAACATCTTGACATTGATTCATTTATTAAAAACAATATACATGTACTCTTTCTTTTTGTTATTATCTTTAAGTAGTTGTACAAAGGGGTTTCAATTCAACATGTCAGTTTATGAGTACAGTGTGTCTTGATCAATGCCATCCCTTTCATCATTCTCCCCTCTCTCCACCTCCACTCATTTCCTTCATTTTTTTAGCTTCATTTTCACTTATATACATTGAATTTTATGACCGCATACTCCCACCCTTTTTCTCTCCATTTGTCTAGAGCTCCCCTTGATCCCTCCCCCTCAGAATATGTGTTTAGTTTGTCATTTTATGTTGTAGTTTGGGCTGGCTTTGAATGCTTAATCCTCTTGCCTTGGCCTCCTCAATGATGAGATTCCAGGTATACGCTACTACATGAAAATATTTCTATCTGTATATATTTCACTTATATTTTAACAAAGATGAATAATATTAACAGGAACCTATGTAACACTGTGTTTCCTCAATTATCAAGTTAATATGGACAGGTGCTGTGGTACAGGTCTGTAATTGCAGCTACTCAGGAGGTGATTGAGAGGGCTGCATTTTGAAGCCAGCACAGACAAAAGAGCAAAAGAGGCCCCATCTCACTCAATAACTGTGTGTGGTGGCATGCACCTGTGGTACCAGCTACACAAAAGGCTAGAGGTAGGAGGATGGTATTCTGAGGCTAGTCTTGGGCAAAACTGCAAAACCCTACCAGAAAAATAACTAAAAAGCAAAAAAAAAAAAAAAAAGGCTGGGGGCTGGTGGCTCACTCCTAGCTACTCGGGAGGCTGAGATCTGAGAATCACAGTTCAAAGCCAGCCCAGGCAGGAACGTCTATGAAACTCAAATCTCCAATAAACTACTCAGAAAACTGGAATTGGTGCTGTGGCTCAAGTGGTAGTGTTCCTTGAGGTGAAGAGCTGAGGGACAATGCCTAGGACCAGAGTTCAAGCCCCATGACCAGAAAAAAACAAAAAACAAAAAACAAAAAAGGGCTAGAGTGTGGCACAGTGGTATATTGCCTTCTTTTAGCAAGTGCAGGGACTTGACTTAAAACTTTAGTACTACTAAAAAAAGAAAAATAAAGTATATATATATATATATATATATTTCACTTTTTAACATTTTTGAAATTGAATATGTCTTATAAATGGTGATGTCTTAAATTAATTTGCAATTTCTTTCTTTATGTAAATAAAGTAAGTTTGTAAATCAATGACATCTTGGATTCACTGAAATACAATGATTTGATTATAACTGGATATATTCCTCTTCATAAATATTAAATATTCTTGAAGATTAAATATTAAGATATAGTGATTAGTAGAACATTAGTGATTATTACATGTATGAAATGAAACTTAAATTAATTTCATACTGTTCCAGTTTTGGTGAGGTTATGTTACAAGTAATGGTGAGAAAGATTACCTAAGACAGACCTAAGGAGAAATACCAAAATATGAAGTGTTCACAGATAGCTAAATTATTCAGCTGTTCATACTTTCCTTTACAGAAAACACAGTACTAATAGCTAAAGGAAGAAAAAAAAAAAACTATACAAGGTTAGGAGTCCAATGGTCAAACCAAGAAGTAAATAGTTTATCTCTTTGTGTCTCAGTAACTTCATGTGTAAATAATTCGAGAATGAGGTTAGGTAATTATTAAGTTTTATCTAGATTTCACGTGCTGTGGATCTTCTAAATTGAATTGCCCATCATTGTTGTATAGAATCACCAGTACCACGAGTTATAATCACAATACCAATAAAGCATGGACTAAATATAGATTAAGAAAATTATTAAAGATTACTACTCATTTAACATAACATTTAGCTTAACTAAGCTTTCTAAAGGACCATAGATTATTAGAACTCTTGTATCAGTAGTTTTTTTTCCCTTAAAGAAAACATAATACTAATTATTAAAGGAAGAAAAAAATTACAAGGTTCCAATGGTCAAACCCAACTCTGCCAAGAAGTAGACACTTTGTCTCTAATAGTATTCAGCATTTATAAGGGACACCTTGAGTGCGAATGCTCTTTCGTTTGCTTGGATAAGGACAGTCTGAACTGTTTACTATAAACCTAGTTATTCTTTGGGATTTACTGTTATTTACTGTTATATACCTGTTCAAGTTTGAGGCAAGTCTGGGCAAGAGTAGGGAGAGTTAGTTCAAGGGGTAGAGCACTCGATTAGCAAATGTATGGGCTTGGGTTAAATCACTTGTATCACAGAAAGAGAGAGAAAGAGAGGAGGAGGAGGAGGATTGAGGAGGAGGAGGAGGAAGAAGAGGAGGAGGTGGAGAAAGAGAAGGAGAAGAAGAAAAGAGGAGAAGAAGGAGGAGGAGGAGTGAGGGAGAGAAATAAATGCTTGAAGTCAAAAGTATTAGCTAGCCACAAGAATGATATTCAAGGAACAAAATTTATAACAATAAATAAAATCACATAAATGTTCACGAACAGTTCTTCCACAGAGACATTACTGTTGATATTTTTACATATTAACTTATTCTTATTTGTTGAATACCCACTTAGAGATATGATATCATAAACTATATTTTGTCTTTTAAAATGGTTTAAAATACGTATTTAGGCAATGGCTAGGTAACACATGAATAGAATAACAGAATACAAAATTCTGAAAAGGAATATGGCCAAACAATGTCTCCAGTCTAGCTTGTCCACTAGTCACTGTTCCCTTTCCCCAGAGGAAATAACTGTTTTTAGTTTTTCTTGGCAAGGTCTTATCCAGAAAGCTAGCTGTTAGTTCAGAGGACAATTCCTTCAGAGGTTCCTTTGCTAGATGTGTCAGTGGGTTGCACCTTCCATAGGACACTATTTTTATGGAGAGGCAATGGAAAATCAACATGTTAAATATGTTGCATCACAGCCCATCTATATCTTAGACCCTTTATTTATTTTTTTTAATTTTAATTTTTTGTGAACATACTGTACAGAGGGGTTACAATTACATGGGCAAGATAATGAGTACATTTCTTATCAAGCATTGCAACCTCCTCCTTTGTTTACCCTTCATATCCCTTCCCAGCCTCCCCACTCCACCCCAATCCTCTCCCCCCCACCAACATTGTAAAGTTCGTTTTTGACATGACAATTTCTACTTCTCATTGTTGTAACAGGTCCACCTGTATCCTTAAACAACTTGTTTTTCCCCATCTCCTCCACACATTATACCGACATCAAATATAGTGGAAGCAGGGGTTATACTGTGGGGGAGGAACGTACAAAGCAACAAAGAAATAATCTTATAAATGCCTTAGAAACAAATGCATGAACGGAAAAAAAATTTAAATACATATCTAAAGGTTCATTTTCCTAACATCACATTATCTGACCTTTTCTGCTTGACTCATACATATACTAGATATTGCAAATAAGGGAAACCATGGGACCTATGTTTCTTTGGGCTTGGCTTACTTCACTTAATATAATTTTTTCCAAGTCTTTCCATTTCCTAACAAATGGAGCAATGTCATTCTTTCTGATGGAGGCATAGAATTCCATTGTGTATATATACCACATTTTCTTGATCCATTCATCTACTGAGGGGCATCTGGGTTGGTTCCATATCTTAGCTATGGTAAATAATGCTGCAATAAACATAGCTGTGCTGTTAGCTTTAGTGTGGTCTTGTTTGTAAACATTTGGTTAAATGCCCAAAAGTGGGATTGCTGGGTCATAGGGGAGCTCTATGTGAAGTCTTTTGAGGAACCTCCATACTGCTTTCCAAAGTGGTTGAACAAGTTTACACTCCCACCAACAATGCAGTAGGGTTCCCTTCTGTCCATATCCCCTCCAGCATCTGTTGTTAGAGTTCTTGATTTTTGCCATTCTAACTGGGGTGAGGTGGTATCTCAATGTTGTTTTGATTTGCATTTCTTTTATGGCTAGGGAGGTTGAGCATTTCTTCATGTGTCTATTGGCCATCCTTCTTTCTTCTTCAGAGAAGTTTCTCTTTAAGTCTTTAGCCCACTTATTAATTGGGCAGTTGTTTCTTTGAGGATTTGTTGTTGGGGGATTTAATATTTTGAGTTCCAAGTATATTTTAGATGTGAGACCCTTGTCCGTTGTATGGCTAGTGAAGATCTTCTCCCAATCTGTGGGTTTTCTATTGATCTTGCTGGCTATGTCCTTTGCCATGCAGAAGCTCTGCAACTTCATGCAATCCCATTTGTCCAACCTTTCTTTGATTTGTTGTGTTTCTGGGTTTCTATTAAGAAAATTTCAGCCTGAGCCAAGGAGACCTAGAGTTTCTCCTATTCCATCCTGTAATGTTTTCAGAGTTTAGACCCTTTATTTTATAGATGAGTATGCCAAAGTACAGAGAAGCATTTCTTCAAGGTCATAATGATTGGAAGGTAACTGAAAGCTTATTTCCTTATTCTTTTCCTCAAAACTTGGTGGAGAGCCTAGTTAGTACCCATACCACTAATATGGTGTTAACTTGATATAATTTATTCAGGAAGTAAACCCAAATGCATTAGCCAGACAAATTAGCAGACACATCAGAACCTAGGTTGAAATCTAGAAAAGGTGTCCCATTTTAAATGAGAGTTGAGTAAAAGAATCAATTTTTAGCAGGAGGTGGAAGCTCACACCTGTAATCCTATCCATACAGGACACAGATTAGGAGGATCATACTTTAAAGTCATCTTGGGAAAAAAGTTCTTGACACCTCATCTCAAGCAATTAAAGCTGGATATGGTGGTATATACCTGTCATCCCAACCACACAGGGAATGTAAATAGGAGGACTGCTGTTCAGGTTGGCCTGGACACAAACTCAAGACTTCAGTCTAAAAACAAAAAAGGCTATAGGTGTGAGATTCAAGTGGTAGAACACTTTTCTGGAAAGTGCAAGGCCCTAAGTTCAAAACCCTGATGTAAAAAAGAAAGGAAGGAAGGAAGGAAGGAAGGAAGGAAGGAAGGAAGGAAGGAAGGAAGGAAGGAAGGAAGGAAGGAAGGAAGGGAGGGAGGGAAATAATCCATTTTCAGTTAAATTGATGCTCAGTGTAAAAAATTCAAACTTTTTTTTGGTACCAGTCCTGGGGCTTGAACGTTGTCTCTGAGCTTTTGTGCTCAAGGCTAGTGGTGTACTACTTGAGTCACACCTCCACTTCTGGCCTTTTGGTGGTTAACTGAAGATAACCAATTAACTTGCTTGAGCCTGGCTTCAAACCATGATTCTCAGATCTCAGCCTTCTGAGTAGCTAGGATTACCAGCGCCTGACTCTGAAAAAGTATTAATGTTGTCAACATGCATAATAAATATCTTTTCCTATATATGCATGCACATTATTGAATAAGGCTAAATTCATATATGTTGAATTTCCATATCAAAGTATATTTATATTTACATTATTAATGACAGACCATATTCCAGAACACCTGAGTTAGCTTTAAGTTCTAACAACAATGTATCAAAATGCTCATTTCCCCCTACTCTTGCCAGTCTTCGGAGACTTTCAATTGCATAGGTGAAAGAAGCAAATCTGTTTTAAAAACTTTTAAAAAGCCTCTAAGAGAACAATACTTCTCCATTAGCTACTCTTTTTTTGCTAGCTTATCTTTGAACAGAGAGGAAAGTAGGATATTTCAAAGTAAAAATCCCAACTAATTGATGTTAAATACAAACTATTTTAATATATTCACCAACAAAGATTAATAACTGTGCATAATAAGAATTCTTCTGTGAACCATCTCCAAGTAATTTTCCTACCTGCAATATTAAAGGGCTAACTCTGATTCCCCCTGGCACTGTGCCCCTCCTTAAAAAAAAAAAGAACTCTCAGTAACTCAAAGAAGATTTACTTGGTGATCACCTGCATGAAGAAACAGCTTAGGTGGCACAGCAGTCTTGGAAGATGACTTCTCTTGCAACATGGGTAACAGCCTAGAGGCATTTCAATAAATGAGATCTAAGGCCTTAGTTCTTAGAAGAGAGGATAGCTGGCTAATGACATATATGTGAAATGAGTCAGAAGGCATGATGGTCTTAAAAACTGGATGTGCCTGGACACATAGCTATGTTAGAAATACAAGTGAGTATAGGATCCAAATAAACCAGGTAGTGGTATGAGACCCAAACAGAGATATTGCTCTTCCTTAAAAACTGTCCTTTTTGATGTAATCTACCTGACAGGGTCTTCAATCCTCTTTTACCTGGCAGGCAGTAACTTGATGGATGAGGGAGGATAAGAGAGAGGCTGCTGCTGAAGAATGAACCACACTCCAAATTATCCAGATAAAGAACAACTTCCATTATGCTTTAAAAAGAAAATGTCTAGAGCAGATATTTGCAAAATGACCTTGCCAATTGGCAGCTTGTTAGAAATGCAAGTTCTCAGGCTCTACTCCAGGGTTCCTAAATCAGAAACTCTGAGGGTGCCACTAGGAATTTGTGCTTTAACAAGTCCTCCTAGATGATTCTGCTGTCTCACCCTCTGGCATATAAGTAAACTACTTAGATACTTACTGTCAGTGTTTTCAAGTTCTCAAATTAAAAAAAAATTACAGTTAAGTTACACATGTTTAAAAAATGTAGAACTATGAAGTGATAACAGATCCAGGCACTAGTGACTCATGCCTGTAATCCTAGGTTCTCAGGAAGCTGAAGGCTGAGGTTCGTGGTTTGAAGTCAGCCTGCACAAAAAAGTCCATGAGACTTTTATCTCCAACTAATTACCAACATGCTGGATGTAGAGCTGTGGCTGAAGCAGTAGAGTGCTAACCTTGAGTGAAAAAAACCAAGCAAGCGCTCAAGGCCCTGAATTCAAGCCCCAGTACACACACAATGAGGAAGGGGGTGGAAAGAGGGAGACAGAGGGAGAGAGGGAGAGAAGGAGGGAGGGAGAGAAAAAAGAGACATGGGTTTAGATGTATAAAATATGATAGGTTTAAAAGAGCCTTGTACAGGGTGCCAGTGGCTCATCCTAGCTACTCAGAAGGCTGAGAACTGAGGATCACAGTTTGAAGCCAGTCTGGACAGGAAAGTCCATGAGACTTATCTCCAATTAATCATATACACTTAGAAAAGGCTGGAAGTGGTGCTGTGGTGTATCTCCAATTAATCACAGAAAAGGCTGGAAGTGGTGCTGTGGATGAAGTGGTAGCCTTAAGCAAAAAGATGCTCAGGGACAGTACCCAAGCCCAGTTTGGACCCCAGGACTAGCAAAAAAAAAAAAAAAGGAATGAAGAAAGGAAGAAAGAAAAGAAAGAAAGAAAGAAGGAAAGAAAAACAGAAGGAAAGAAAAAAAGAAAGAAAAAGAAAGAAAGAGAGAGAGAGAGAGAGAGAGAGAGAGAGAGAGAGAGAGAGAGAGAGAGAGAGAGAGAGAGAGAGGAAAAGCCTTGTCTGTCATTCTGCAGTATATGTTTCAGCCAGGGTGAGGGGGCCATTTTATAGATTTTTGATGAGTCTCACTACAGCATCTACATATATACATGAATGTGCTTTGATCATATTCCGGGATGTTTTCTTCCAGGGTGAGGATCCTTAAAACCCCACACAGATGGTAAGCATATTTTGTAGAATTATATTGATTCTGAATTTGTGTGTCATTGACTCATCTACATTAGGTTTAGTATGACAAAATATCATCTGGACCAAAGAAAATATTTTTTTATAAAAACCCAGAAAAAAGATCAAAGCCTTTGACAGAGCTTTAAACAGAGTATTATGTTGTGCACATGTTGAAAGGCTCTGTGATTTTTCTAATAAAAGAGTTTCAATAGTATCTTGTTAATTCATTTCTCTGGATAGGCAGAGAAAATGTTCCTACCAAATTCTGTGGAAAGTTATGTATAGCTTTTAAGAAACTACCCAAGTATTAGTCAGTGTGTAATATATACCTAACAGTGTTTGAGAATTCCAGTTTCTTCTCGTCCCTTGTCCTTACCAATGCTTGGTATGGTGCCATAGTATGGTAGCAAAGCCGATCTGTGGTAGGACAGCCATCCCAGTAGGGGTATAGTCGTATTTTACAGTGATTTTATAACATGCATTTCCGTAATGACTAATATGTCAAATATCTTCTCATGTGCTTACCTGTCATTTGGCTATCTTCTGATCTAGTCATTTCAATTTTTATTTAAAAAGAAATAACAAGTTCATATTAAGACATGGATTTTTACTATGGATCCAGTTGCATCTCTTCAGATTCTTATGTGGAAACCCTAATATATTTAGAGACAGGAGATTAAATGAAATAAGGGTAGTACCCTGATACTAAGGATTTGTGTCTTTATGATACATCCCAGGTGCTCAAACACATTCCCTCTCTGACTCCCTTCTTCCTCCCTCCCTCTCCTGAACACACCAAGAAGCAATCACATGAACACACAGCAAGATGGAAGCTGTCTATAAGCAGCCATGAACCATGATACAATGAACATAGACTTATGGCCTCTGGAAAAAATTGTTTTAGCCACCCAGTCTATGCTGTTTTGTTTGGGCCACCTGAAGTGACAACTATGAGCTCTATAGAAGCTTTATTTGCAATTGTCCCAAACTGAAAAACCATGAAAATGAATGGGAAAACAAATGTGTAACACACAATAAAATACTACGAAGAAATAAAACTGAGTGAACTTTTTCTATATACAACATGGATAAATCTCAAAATAATTGAATTGAGTGAAACAAACCAGACAAGAAGACTTGACAACGTGTGATTCCATTTATATAAACTCAAGAAAGTTAGGTAATTTATAGGTTAGTTACAGAAAGCAGAGCTGTGGTGCCTTGGGAAGTGTGGTGAGGTATGGGAAGGAGGGAGGGATTCCAAGAGTGTGGAAGAAAACTTTAGCCAGTGATGGACATGTTTACCAGGTGATGGTTTTATAGATGTATACATTTGTCAAAACCTACTAAATTGTTTGCCTTAAATATATGTAGTTTATGGCATGCCAATTATACTCAATAATACTGTTAAAAAGTCTATGGAATCATGAAATGTGTGTGTGTGTGTGTGTGTGTGTGTGTGTGTGTGTGTGTGTGTGTGTGTGCTAGTACTAAGACTTCAAGGCAGTACTGGGACTTCAACTCAGTGCCTCACTCTCATTGAACTTTTTTGCTCATGGCTGCTACACAACCACTTGAACTATCCCTCCAGTGTGGCATTTTGCTGGTTCATTGAAGATGGTGTCTCTCCAACTTTCTGCTCAGGTTGGCTTGGAACCTTGAGCCCGCAGATCTCAGCCTCCTGAACAACTAGGATTGCAGGCAGAAGCCACAGGTGCCAAGCTTGTGAAATCTTATCTCTAAAAGCTCCAACTTTTTGTTGAAGAGATTTAATTTTTTCTTTTTTCTAGTCTTTACTAAAGAGCTAGAAGTGAAAATGGCTCACCTAGCAAAGAGCATCTTGCGTGTGTCATGACAATGCTTTTTTTTTTTTTTTTTTTTAACCTTTCTCTGTTTGGAGCTGGTAACAGAATTCCTGGCTTACCTTTTCCATTATTATCAGAAGTAAAGCAGCAAACACACACCCAAATCAAAGTATTATAAAACGTGGGGCAGTGAAATGCAAACTAGGGAAAAAAAGATTACGTTTGTACTTTTTGTTTTTGCAAGTTTATGTGGCTCAGTTAACTATTGTGGTAAAGAATAAAAATTCATTATATCTTCCAATCACATTTGGTAACTTGTGTTAGGGAAAGTCTACTTAGAACAGCAAA
The DNA here is from genome assembly GCF_024711535.1 of Dipodomys merriami. NCBI lineage: Eukaryota > Metazoa > Chordata > Mammalia > Rodentia > Heteromyidae > Dipodomys > Dipodomys merriami. Next base: position 4,799,361 of record NW_027204159.1, on the reverse strand, counting down.
GCTTCCATACCCAGAGAAACTAAAACTGAAAGGTGTCAGCCCAGAAAAAAAAAAAAAAAACCTTGCAATAAAACCCGAAGTTGATGCAGAATTTCAAAACCTGCTTCAATGTCACAGAAATCCTGAGAGATAAAATAGGTTTTATTTACAAAAGGTAAAGTTCATGCCAAACACGAACCTTATTTTGTACTTTGGAAACAAAAAGTGGCGATCTGCTTTTAGATGGGGGCCACCGTGTCAGGGAAGGATGAGGCTTCCACAAATCGCTAGAGATTGGAACCCCCCTCCTCACCCCGCCTCATGTTGCAAACTGTTCACTTTATCTCTATTGTGCTGTGGAAACCACTTTTTAAATAGCACTACCTTCCTGATGTGTGTGTGCGTGTGCCAGTATTGGTGGTTGAACTCAGGGCCCGGGTGCTGTCTCAGCTTTTTTGCTCAAGGTTGGTGCTCTATCGCTTGAGCCACCTTGTATTTTTGGCGGTTAATTGTAGATAAACTGTCCAGGCTGACCACGATTCAGGGATCTCAGCCTCCTGAGTAGCTAGGATTATAGGCGTGAGCCACAGGCACCCAGATTTCCCCAGGGTTTTAAAGCTTTTTCTTTTCTTTTTTCTTTTAGCTCGGATTACCCAACCTAATGGGTGGGAGAGGAGGGCACTCAAAAACGATGCCTTACGCAAAAGTTTTTACTCTAATATTTAGTATAGAGCAGAGACGTTTTCTGGGAGGCCCAAAGTCCACCCGGCTCCACGTCCTCCCCAGGTGCCTCCTCTGAACTGCGACTCCCTGCTGGTTCCCAGCTGGAGAGCCCCGGCTGCACCTGCTCCCTGAGTCTCAGTTTCGGCCCTAACTCAGCCTTGTTGCCTGTGCACGGACACGGGGACCCACCAGGGGTCACTGCAGCCTCAGAGCTATTGTGCCCGCCAGTCCTGACGGCGGCGGGCCGCGCGGAGGGCGTGGGACTGGGTTCGCCCAAGGCTGGGTGGGTGGGAGCACAACTGCGCCCGGCCCTCTCGGAGCCAGCCTCCCGGTCTCCCAGGGAAACGGACACCGCGACCTCCCGACGGCCGCTGGGGCTCCGGCGCTTCGCTGCACGCGGTTCTCTCGACGAGACCTGTCGGCGGCACCTAGCCGCTCCGCCCTCCGTCCCCAGCTGACGGGCGCCCGGCTGAGGTCCTGGGGCTGCCGCGTCGCTGCGGGCCTTTCTTTTGCCCACGCCAGGGCCGGGCCCGGGAGTACCTGGGCTGCTTCCGCCCGGGGCGCCCCCTCTCGCGCTGCCAAAAGAACTTTCCCCGGAGCCTGCGGGGCCTGGCGTGCGCCCGGGGCGCACCCCCGGCCCCAGCGCGCGGCGCAACCAGCCCCGCACCCGCGGCTCCACCGCGCAGATACCCCCGACTCCCGGCTTTCCTGAATGTTCGGCCGAAGCAGCGCTCCTACTCGGCGGCCGGGCATGCCCAGAGGGAGAGCTTGAACTTGCCTCCCCCCGCTCCCCAACCCGCCGCGGCCCTCCAGCTCCCGTGATGAGTTCGGGAGCCCCTAGACGGCCAGCGCACCCCGCGACGAGCTGACCTGCCCTCGCTGGTTTCGGTAAGCAGCCCCGCTGCCCTTTCCAGTCCTCTTCCGGCCTCTCGCTGCCCGAGGGTTGGGGCGTGAGGGGTGGTCGACCCTCGCCTCTGCCCCTGCGCCCCTGAATGGGACGTGTGGCCGATACAAAAGAGAAACCCTACCCTCAGCCGACCCGGGGCCCGGGGTGGGGGTGGGGGGCGCGGGGCGGGGGTGAGGGGCGCGGGGCGGGGTCGGCTCTGGAAGTGCGCGCCCGCGGGAGACTCCGCGCCCCGAGGGGCGGCCAGTGCGTCGCGGCGGGCGGCTGACCTGGCGTGGGTGGGAGGGAGCGACCGAACGTCTAGGGACTTCCAGTCCGGGGAGGGTGTCTCGCCTTTGTCCCTTCCTTGTGTGTGTGTCCGTCCCCCTCACCCCCCCATTGCCCGGCCACTCTTGTCGTTCCCAGGGCTGCGGGAGGAGCCGCGTCGCCCCTGCCTTCAGGAGCCGGAGCTGCAGGATGCGCGGGGACGCGCCGCCGCCCTCCGCGCCCAGTTCCGCCCGTGCTTCCCCGGCGGCGCCCGGGCGCTGACCTGCCCCGCCGGCTCCGCCCGGCCCGCTTCCCGGAGCCCACCGGGAGCCGCTCGCTGGTCCTCCCGCCCCGGCTCCGGCTCCGGCTCCGGCTCCGGTCCGGACGAGACATTAATGCTCCGTGCGTGAGGCGAGGGGGCGTCTGGGCGCTTGGGTCGCCGCTTTCTCTCCGGGCTGCAGACGGTGGCAGCCGACATGGGCTGCTTCTGCGCTGTTCCGGAAGAATTTTATTGCGAAGTTTTGCTCCTGGATGAATCCAAGTTAACCCTCACCACCCAGCAACAGGGCATCAAGGTAAGTGCGTCCGGGAAGTGTTCCGGGCGGGGTGTGTGTGTGTGGGGGGGGGGGGCAGGCTGGCAGCCCGGAGGGCTCCGGAGTCCTCGGCTTTGTGTGCGGGGAGCCGGGAGGGCCGGCTGTCCCTGAGCGCAGACCGAGGGAGGACGGACGTGTCCGGGTTGGTGAACTTCGAGGTCCTGGTAAAGTAAGTTTGACGTCCCAGAGGTTAGCGAACGCGCCCACTCCCGGCCGAGACTCACCGCCCTGCAGCGGGGACAGCTGCCCACCACCCATTTCTTCCCCTGGAAGCCCCCGGAGAGGCTCAGAATGGAATAAGACAGGTTGCACTCCACCCCGCCGTGGAAGGCATGATTCCTATAGGCCCTGTGGAAGGCCCTTTCTTTTCTTTCTTTTCCTCCCCTTCCCTTGATAGCGTTCCTGGGGAAGTCACCTAACTCTCCGGGTCTCGGTGGGTGACGGGGTTCCTCGAGTTTGTCGCTAAGTAATGCATTAACGTTTGCACTGAAAACAATAATTTTCCGTCCACCTCCCTATTTCTCAAAGCACTCCGGAGTAACTGCGCTCCGGCTTGTAGTCGTTCAAGGTGCAGTTCCTACTAACAACAGAGCCCAAACAAAAAGCCTGAGGAGCACTCCTACCCTGATCCACTTCCCTTCATTCAGGCGCCTGCTTAAGTTTATACCTGACAACCTGAGGCTGCGCCTGCGCGCTCGTTTTCCTTCCTCCCCACAGTTGTAACTGCAGCGGGGGACCGAATCCCGGGCGTTTTATTGTTTGGTTTTCCTTCCCCTTCAGTTTGAATCACTAAGGCATTTTTAGATAAGGGCGGCCTGGCCCCCCTTTGATAGAGCTGGCTGGACTGGGAAACGCAAGGCCCCGATGCTAAGTGTCCTGGCCCAGTCCTGTCATTTCAAAATCTAATCCTAATGGTGATGTGGGGTGGGGGTGGGGCAGGCGGGGGCGGCGGGGAGGAGGAAGCCCTGGGCATTGCCTGGTGCGAATCCACTTTTACATAACTTTACCCATACTAGGGTAGCTAGTTGTTCCTGGCTAGAAATTGCAGGCATAACTGTGGCTGTTTTGGGTTATAGTATTCTAAGTTCACAGGTATGAGCCTTTTGTAGGAGAAACTGGGCAAAGTCAATCAAAGCTATACGATTGTGAACTCTTTCCTAATTGAGGTAGTTGTCTAAGATATTATTATTTCCGCATTAACTATTAATAAGCAAAATCCAATCCGATTCTTATTTGGTGTGTTCTTATGTGACCTATAACATAGACCCTTTTGGGAGACAATGTTCATTTGGTATTTTCAACTTTTATGTTCCCAAATACGCCCCTGGCCAGGTCAATGAGATCTGGGAAGGAACTTACAAGATGATGGAACATTCTATGGTGTACTATGTGAATAGATAGAATAAAATAAAATTATAAACGCCCTGTTCTTGGTGATACATAGACTGTGGTGTGTGAGTGGAAACAATTAGAAAAAGATAAGTGATGATCCAATATTAAAACAACAAAGAGATCTTTCTGAAGTGCAAAAGCCTAAACTCATCTGGAGTCTAAAGTCATCTGTGGTGTAAGCTTCCTATTTAATCATGAAAGCCATACTCCTTTCAGCTGTGCAGTATGTACATTATTCTGTCAAGAGAGCAGGCAAGTCTTGGGGTCAAATAGAAACAATTTTGTCAAAGAAACAGGAATCAAAAGTCCTGATCCATAATCATTTTTAATAACCCAAATGGTGCTTATCTTGTTTTACTAACAAGTTGAAAATTGTGTAGTAATTCAAAGGCACCATCAACTTTATAATACTGTTATTCTGGCTGTATGCCATATAACTAAACAATAAGTTAAGCAGGCTTTGGTTGGAAGTAATCATTTCACACCAGGCTTGGACTCTTTTGGTGTCATAAAAGCATGCTATGATTATTTTGAAGGCCATGTGTGTAACACAGATGTTGTCTGCTGAAGAACCATATTTTCTGTAACTGCCATGTTGCATGTGTTAATACCTCTATACTTGTATCCACTAAACTAAAACATTTATCAAGGATAGAAGGTTGGGAAAAAGCACCTCACATATAAATGATACTCAAATACATTTAATTATACACGTATTTTATTCTGTGTATACTTGACCGTTGATAAAAACATTTTCCTAACTTTCTTGCATTATGATATATAGGTACAGCTATTGTATATTATTGTAATTAGATAAATTAGTTTCTCCTTTAGTTCATGCGTGAAAAAGTAAATGATTTAAAGTTAATAGCCTATGGCTACTATTATGTATTTTCTTTTGAGATGATTTTGGTTGTTACTAATTAAAAACAAAGATAATGCTATGTACTTTCTAAAGTAAGAGAGATCTTACACTGCTTTGAATGCAGAAAAGAAATGCTTACATCTTCAGATCGTAGAAAATGAGCAAATTTTGATGAAAAATTTCAGGAATTTCTAAGTATTGAGTCAGAAAAGTCAGACCTTCAGGCAGTATACCTGAAATTTAGTATGTTAAACTATTTCTAAAGTTTTAAACTTGAAAAAATGCTCAGAAACTTAATTCTAGTTGAAGCTATTATACCAGGAAATCCACTTGTAAATGCTGGAAGGATAAGAAGAAAAACAATAGCCGGGCGCTGGTGGCTCACGCCTGTAATCCTAGCTACTCAGGAGGCTGAGATCTGAGGATCGCGGTTCAAAGCCAGCCTGGGCAGGAGAGACCGTGAGACTGTGAGACTCCTATCTCCAATAAACCACCAGAAAACCGGAAGTAGCGCTGTAGCTCAAGTGGTAGAGCGCTCGCCTTGAGCTGAAGAGCTGAGGGACAGCGCCCAGGCCCAGAGTTCAAGCCCCATGACCGACAAAAAAAAAAAAAAAAAAAAAAAAAAGAAGAAAAACAATGGAAAATTGGTAGGCAAAAACTGACTTTCAACTTTATTTTAACCTTATTACTGCAAGCATGTTTTTGCATATATTTTGAATATTTTAGTATTTTCATGAAACTATAATTATATATTGCTAGAAAATACTGATTTTTCACTTCATGTGCCTGATATATTTATTGACAGTTGTGGGGCTTGAACTCTGGGCTTGGGTGCTGTCCCTGCACTCTTTAACTCAAGGCGAACATTATACTGCTTGAACCACAACGCCACTTCCAGTTTTTTAGTGGTTTATTGGAGATAAGAGTCTCATGGACTTTCCTTCATGGGCTGGCTTTGAACCATTATTCTCAGATGTCAGCCTCCTGAGTAGCTAGGAATACAGGCGTGAGCCATGGTTACCTGGCTTCATGTAAACTATTACTAACATGTAAACTATTTTCTGAAAATAGCAGTAAAAATAACTTAGGCAAGCAAAATCTTTCCTCTGAAATTAAGACAAAAGTATCACTTTTTATTTTTCAAAGTGTTTTTTAATATTTATTTTGAGATGACCCTCCTTATTTTTCTATCCTCAAAAGAAATAGAAACAGCCAACTTTGCATTAAAATCATTCACATATTTTATCCTCTAATAAAGAAAATTTTGCTGATTTCTAAATAGTTACTGAAGAATTACTTAAAAAAAACTAACAACAAAAAGAATTTGCTTGTAGTATTGATATAATAATGCATTATGAGTTCCAAGCTTAATTGTGGTAAACAATGTAGAAATGAAGAGAGGCTAGGCAAAACATTTTTTTTTAATGTGTGCAATTTTGAAAAGTACTCTATGGATTTATCACACATTAAAAAACTAGTTATGAAGTAATTATCTAAAACTTAGGTAAAAGTTTTATATCAACTTTAGAAAAAAGAATCAATGTGTTGCCATTGAAATTATTTCAGCTTGATGCTAATAACCACATACCTTATATGTTCAAATAAATATTACATAAGTGGAAAATAACATTTTATTGAACAAACGGCAAAACAAACTGTAGTATTTTTGTGTCACTATTAATGTTACATAGGCATTTGCATTCTTGCCTTGGACGTAGCCTCATTTGACTAGCAGGAAGTTTCCTCCCCCTCCCCCCCCCCCCCCCCCAGTTCATTGTTTGAGCTCTATCCAAGATTTGAAAAGACCAAGTTTATATAAGCTGCAAACTATTGGTTGTATGTTGCACTCTCACAATGGCCTTTAGCTGTTTGTCCTCTGCTGCTATCTCTATTGTTTATTCAACTTAAGAATTTCTGCTATGGTTGGTCTCTATTTTTTTTTGAGTAATGTTTGTTCTAGGACACTTTTGTTAGGCCTTTTGTAATTCTCTGAGCCAGAATAGAGATCTTTCTTTATGCTCTTTTAGGAACCTAAACTTGGTGAGTCATACTACTTTTCTAGATTTTATTTGGCTAGCATAAAGTTTCTCAGGGAAAAAAAGTCACAAGGTGTGATTATAAATTTAGGCCTCAGACTTGCTGTTGCAAATATGAGAGTCATGTTTTCACTCATCAAGCTTTTCGACCTTAGTAAACATAAAGGTTGTAGGTTTTTCTCTAGGTATGTTGGCTGAATTAATGAATTAATATGGCATTAAGATAGAATCTCCACTAACATTTTTAATGGCTTTGAGATATGTTGTTCAGTTTACCCAGTCAAAACATACAATGTGTGCATTAGCAGTTAAATAATGTTACCTCCTTACCATCCCAAGGTTTGAGAATTACTGTGAGTCAGTTCTGATCCTTTGGTCAGTAATTTCCTAGTAAGCCAGAAAAATAATTACAAGGTGAGGTTTTAGACCATAGGCATCTCACTTGAAAAGAATTGTAATTTTCATTGCATTTGAATTGGTACAGAAAACATCTCAGAAGATTGAGGGAAAAGTGAAAAGCAGTAGCTTTTCATATATTAGACATATATATGAATACCTGTGGCTTTTTGTATCAAACACATAACTTAGAGTTAGACCCGAAGTAGGAGTAATGTGCAGTAGCATTTCTATTAATGGAAGTGGACCGATGGTCTTCATAGGTTAGAAAGTCAGATGTGAGTGGAATGGAAAGTGTCCTTCTTCCATACGGCTGCACCAACTTTCTAAAATTCGTATGTGACATCCCAGTTGAGGCTGCATAAATACCTCTTCAGTATTTCATAAAGATTTTTTTCTTGAAAGGGTACTGAAATGACTTTTATTATCCATGACTTGAATATAATTTAAACACTAAGGGAGAAAGATTAGTTACCTGGAGCAGCCGATGACTCCCTTTCTCCAGGGGCTTATAATGTTCTTGATTGATGATGAACCAGACTTTTTGTAGCCCAGTCATTATATCTGTCTACTCTTTAATTCTATAAGTTGAACTAAGTTTGAACTAAAGTCAAATGAATGCAATGTTTTCAGCATGAGTGGGATAAATAAGGTTAAATCTAAATTGAATGAGCAAAAGTCCAGACTAACTTCTGATTAGGCCTGTGGACATTCGTTTGGTTTGTTAAGATATTTACAAGATGAAAAAGTGATCCCTATCCCTGTGCCTGTTTCCCCCCTCCCCCCACATGCTTTGGAATGTGTCATGTTTTATCCCAGACCATAGAGCCAGATAATTCTTTAATATGGGAGGCTTTCCTGTTTATCCATTCTTGTAGTGGCTCATTCTGGTCTAGAGATAAAGTCCAAATGTCATTTTTTGTTTGGTTCAGCACCCTACCTGGTTTATCTATACCTATCTGCCAAAAGGACTTTCCCTCCTGCTTGCACAGCTGTGGAGTTTATCAAACATTCCAGATGCTCTTGAGCCTTGTTGTATCCTTTGTTTTTCCTTAAACACATATTCAGCTGAGCAGCTAAGAAGTAGAATTAAGTGCTCATCTATTTTTCATACACATCTTAGTTAAGGCACCTGCTAGGTTACAAAAATGCCAGAGTAAACTAATAGAATATTTTATTTCTATGAAAAATTTTGTTTTTCACTTCGATGTGAAGTATATTTGTCTACAGGCCTGTAGTAAACCTGACTAGTCAGAGATCAGGTTGGTTGTATCTCGCCTTCTCCTTTTGACTGCTTTGGCAGAGCTTTATCTCCAGCCTTTAAGCACAGGTAAAGCTTGTACATGTTGTTCCTGGTCAGCTTGCTTGGGGTTGTAATGACTAATTGCTATTTGCTTCTGCATCATGAGTTTGTCTCCAAGTTTCACATGTTAAGATTAAAAAGGCACCTGTTATCACATGTTGTAGTATAGACTAGGTGTGTGAGTTCAGGAACCAGTCAGTTTACTTTGTGACTCAAAAAGCTTGCAACTGCAATGTAGAGAGTTTGTACCCTTCTTGAAAATGTGCATGACATTCCTGTGCTCCCTGACCCATTTCCTGTTTTTTCTTTTGTTTTTTAGAGTGAAACAGATATTTTTTCTTAATGTTGTCTATGTTAATCCCTTACTCTGTAACTAAACATTCTTGTAAGGAGATTCCCAAGGGCTAAATGGCTCCTTTGGAGAATGTCCTAATCATCACTGAAAAGGATAGGCTGCTTTTCCAAATGTGAAACTTGTTTCCTAGTGGGGGAGACTGATATGTTAAGGAAAGTGTGGGAGTGCTAACCTGGAGTGCCAGTGATAGCTCACCCAGACAACAAAAGGTCAGATGGGAAGGGAGGGTCAGCAGGGATGATTTTAGGGCTGGCTGTAGAACATTGTTTATTGTGCTAGAACTAGAGCTTGAACTCAGGACCTTGAGCTTTTGCTTGGCTTTTTTGCTCACAGTTGATGTCCTACCACTTTGAGCCATACTTCTACTTTTGACTTTTTGTTGTTTATTTGGTACTAACAGTCTTTTGGATTTTTCTGCTGGGATTGGCTTTGAACTTTGATCCTCAGATCTCAGCCTCCTGTGGAGCTAGGATTACAGGCTCAAGCCATTGGTGCCTGGTAGCATATTATTTAGAAAGGATACATTGTGAGCCTACCATAAACCACAGGTAGTGACTGAATTTCCAGCTTATTTATGTATTTTTTAAAATAACTATAGCATAAGACAAACTGTAGAAACACATGACAGAGGGCTTAAATTCTCCCCAGGACCTCATTCTGATCTCTGTCAGAGGCAAAGATCCACCTCACTGTTAAAGAATCAAAGAGAGAAGACTGAATGGCAGGATAACACATCACAGCAGTGTGAAACAAAGAGGAGGTGGTGGGGCAGGGTGTGTATCTTCTTGTTGATTTCTACTTTTTGTCTTCTGTTTTTTTCAGTTTTGCTTTCTGTGTTCGGTAGGCACCAGTACAGGCATTGCATGTAATGGAAGTTGGGAGCAACAGGAGAGGAAAGGGATAAAGAGTTCAAGGTTAGGCAGTACAAATAGAACAGGTGTTATTTCTGTCCACTAATGGACTGTGATATAGACCGGGGAGAGATCATGTCTAAAAAGTATTCTCACTGTTAGTCTGTCAGACTGGGGGCTTTGTGTCCTCCGATGCCAGTGTTGATCAAGTATGCAATGTTGACACCAACCAACCAACCAACTGAATTTCCAGTTTTGTGGGCATGGCTTTCCGGAAGGTGGTTGAAATTGTTTGCAATCTGTCTTTTCACATGAGCAGTGATGTGACTGAAGTTCAGGTTCCTGAGCTAGCCCACAGGTGCCATTTGTGTATGTAAGTTGTTCGGATCCCACTATCAAAGTTTGAGAAGCAGTCTTGAGCCTCTGTTGTCTGTAGTGGTCCTTGTCAGAACTTTTTTTTTTGTCCTCTGTTCTCACGGCTCTTAGTGTGGCCTTCACACCCACTTGGCCTCCTTACTGGGCTGCTGTGTGGTCTCCTTTTATCATGTTCCAGCAGTGCATCCAGTAACATTGCCTCAGCCACTGCTGGAATGTGAAACCCCACATCTATAAGATGTGGACCACAATCAGTCTCCTCAGTTTTGGCTTCCTTCTCATTACCTGCATTATGTGTATTTCTTATTGCTTCCTGTATACCACAGTAGATACCTAAGCCCCAGTTCTTATCCCTCTGCTCCTTCCAAACCTGCTACCCCTAGTTTGGTGGATGTTGGTGAATGATACCACACTCTGTTGATTAAAATGTTTTGCTCTCCTATGGAGATCCCATTGCAAGGCTGCCTCAGTGTGAAGAAATTTATCAGCTAACCTATCAGGGATTCCAGGGGCCAAGAAAACACTCAGGGCAGGTACATAATGTCAAGGCCCTGCTCTCCCATCTCTCCCTTTCTCTGCCATCATGGGAGTCACTGCAGTCTGCAGACTGAACAGGATGGTCAGAGGGTTCTGAGACAAGATGATATTCATATATGGTAATGTGCTAGATAGGAATGGAAGTAGTCCTGCTTTCTCCAAAAGTCTTGCAGACTTTTCTATGTGCCCTTTGGTCTGAATGATTGTTTTCGAGTCACATGGTAACAAGATCATCTTTACATCAAGGATCCTTCTGGGAGTTGGGTAGGGCTGGAATCAGTTTCCCAATAGCCAGTGGCTGCTCTGGAGAGGAGCTAAATAAGGAGAGGAGTAGGGGGTTGTGGGTGTTTTGGCCACCAACAGTATGCCTGCTTTCTCCTTTGGGCCAGGATCCTTAAATTTTCACATACTTTTAGCATCCCAAGCAAAATCTGAATTTATTTCCTCATTTCTATGGTCATTCTTCCAAACTTAACTAAGCCTGTCCTCCATATAGTAGTTTCTATGGTTTCCTGCCTACCTCATCCTGGAAGGAATATAGTGGGGTGAAGAGGACAGGCTTTAGCCATAGTTCATCTGGCTTTTAATCTCTCTTCCTTTGCTTAGCACTGTAAACACAGGCAAGTTAACTTTTTGAGTGTTTTTCCTTATTTGTAAAATTATGGTTAGTCTTTTCACCATATTTTGAGATGCTATACATGAAGCCTGTAGCTTTATGCCTTACAAGTGGCAATTGTATGGAAATCCTTGAGGAAGGGGACTAGATATTTCTTAGGAGATTCCTTGTCATGCCCAGTTACTAAGAAATGGTAGACATCAAAGAATTAATGTTGACTGGCTAAATTAATTGGAATGAGAAAAATGACCTCTTTATGGACATATGCTAATGAATCTGAAACATTCCTTTTTGCTTTTTCAGAACATATAATACACAAGTTTGACTCAACTGCTTATGCAGCTTGAGATATATAAATGATATACTAGGCAATTCACTCTTTTACAGTATATAATACCATGGGTTTCCCATATATTCAGAATTGAGACCAACACCACAATGAATTTTCAAACATTAACAGTCCACTCTGCATTTCCTTCTAACTCCTCACATCATCCCCCTCCCCACATGATTTGCGTAGTCTGGATATTTCATGGTGGATTCATATAATATATGTTCTTTTGTGACCAGCTTTCACTTAGCATAATGTTTATAAGATTCATTCATAATATAGCATATATTAATGCTTCATGTCTTTTTATAGCTGTATATTTAATACTCTATGGTATGGGTATAGTGTATTTATAATCAACTTTCATGAGTTGATGGACTTTTGGCTCATGCTTACATTTTGGTGATTTTAAATTCTAAATAATGTTATCATGAAGATTCATGTACAGATTTTTTTTTTTTGGTTGGTTGTGGGGCTTGAACTCTGGGCTTGGGCACTATCTTTCAGCTCTTCAGCTCAAGGTGAGTGCTCTACCGCTTGAGCCACAGCACCACTTCCAGTTTTCTAATGGTTTATTGGAGATAAGAGTCTCATGGACTTTCCTTGCCCGGGCTGTCTTTGAACCGTGATCCTTAGATCTCAGCCTCCTGAGAAGCTAGGATTACAGGCGTGAGCCACCAGTGCCCGGCCATGTACAGATTTTTATGCAGACATTTTCCCTAATTTGCTAAATTTCCCAGTTTCCTAATTTTCCAAATTCCTAATTGCATTTTTTTTTAGGATTGGAAATATAACAGTTTATGGAGTGCCAAGTCATTTTCTACAATGGTTGTACCAGTTTACATTCTTACCAGCAATAAAATGGTTGCAATTTCTGATTTTTTTTTGGGTGGGGGGGGCATGGGGGCAGGGGGGGGAAGGTCTGGTTGTGGGGCCTGAACTCTGGGCCTGGGTGCTGTCCCTGCTGCTCTTCAACTCAGGGCGAGCGCGCTACCGCTTGAGCCACAGCGCCACTTCTGGTTTTCTGGTGGTTTATTGGAGATTAGTTTTATGAATTTTCCTGCCTGGGCTGGCTTTGAACCGTGATCCTCAGATCTCAGCCTCTTCAGTAGCTAGTATTACAGGTGTGAGCCACCGGCACCCAGCTCATTAACAATTTTTATAATCTTTTTTATTATGACCATCCTGTTGGGTGCAAAGTGGTATCTCACAGTTGTTTAGATTTGCATTTTAATGGTTGAGTATCTTTTCATGTGCTGATTGCCCATTTGTATAGAGAGATGTCCATTGAGATTCTCAGCCAAGTCAAAAAACTGGCTCATTCCTGTAATCCTAGCTACTCAGAAGGCTGAGATCTGAGGATCATGGTTTGAAGGCAGCCAGGACAGTAAAGTTCATGAAACTCTTATCTTCAGTATACCACTCACAAAACTGTAAGTGGCACTGTGGCTCAAAGTGGTAGAATGCTAGCCTTGAGCAAAAGAACAGAGGGATAGTACCCAGGCCCTGGGTTCAAGCCCCATGGCTAACAAAAAAAACAACAAAAACTGATTTATTGGTTTTTAAATGATTGAGTACAAGAGTTTAAAAATATATTCCAGAGAGACACAGAAAGGGAGGAAGGGTGAATAAACACAGTTATGCTGTTCAGTATACATTATGTGGAAAATTACCTATATAATTTGTTGGCAGGAACAGGAGGAGGAATCTGGGGGGAAGCAAAGAAGGGGTAACATTGTACAAAAAAAAAAAAAAAGAAATGTACTCATTACCTGATTTGTGAAAAAGTTATGTTTAAAATATACCATATATGAGTGTCTTATCAGGTATTTGAGTCACATGAATATTCAAATACAATTAACTTTTTTTTCTTTTTCTTCTTCCTCCTCCTCTTCCAAGTCAGGGCCTGGACACTGTCCCTGAGCCTCTTTCTGCCCAAGGCTAGCACTCTACCACTTGAGCCACAGTGCCACTTCTGGCTTTTCTGAGTAGTTTATTAGAGATAAGAGTCTCATGGACTTTCCTGCCCAGGTTGGCTTTGAACCGTGATCCTCAGATCTCAGCCTCCTGAGTAGCTAGAATCACAGGCATGAACTACAGGTGCCTGGCTTAAATTTTTCTTAATTAAAAAAAACCAAGATCAATTTTTGAGGAAGCCCAGTTTACTTATGTGTTTATTTGTTGATGTTATATCAAAGCATGAAAATTAATTTCTGTTCCCTTTCAGGGTCTTACAGTTAGATCTATTATTTATACTTTCATATGAAGTTAATCAGTTGTCACAGAACTGTTTATTCCCCATCTGATTGTCTGGCACCCTTATTAAAAACCAAGTAAGAATAAATATGAGTATTTATTTCCAAACTCTCAATTCTAGTCCATTGATCTACGAGGACTTTTACTATAGCTTGTTTATTTTCCCTATGTCCTTGTAAGGTAGGTTTGTATGTACTTTAGCAGAGGTAATATTCCTAGTTTAAAACAGTTAATATTTTTAGAAAAATGTCTGTAAAACTCTCAGTGACATTGTGTCTTCATGGACTGTTAATGTCATCAAGCACTTAAAAGAATGCCAAGCACATGGTGGTGGTCAGTAAATGTTTGGCAGAGGACTAATTGAAGGATTATTTTAATCATTCTGATGCTATTGCTTTCATAACTTGAAACTGTGCCTTAATAAACTGTGTCTGTTTTAAAGCCTTGCATATTGCTATTTATTTATTCTTGGAAATCAAAATTATTGGATGATTTAAAAAAGGGCATTTGACTGTGATTTATGTTTTGGTCTTTTCTTTTTCGGTACTAGGGGTTGAATGCAGGATTTTGCACTTGCTAGGCAAGCGCTTTGCCACTGTGCTACATCCCATCCCCTTGTCTGTGTTTGTTTTATGAATAGTTTTGCGTTGGGAGTTTTGATAAACAAAGGGGTTAGGGAAGGTAAATGTGATTTATATATGTATTTTTCATTTGTTACCTTGAAATAACTTGAGAAATTGTTAGAGATTTGTTCTGAGAAAGGTGAATGTGTTGTTGGTGTTTTTTCTCCCCTAGGGAAATAATGTCAATGGCTAGAAAACTACTTCTCAACACACACAGCCTCCCCTATCAATTTGAACTCTTATCTTCAGGGATTTCTAGTAGGATTGCAGGTTAAAACCTAGGGAACAGACAGGGCTTTATGGAATTGGACTAAGATTCCTTGTGACTGGGGGGAAGGGTAACTGTAGCAAATCTTTGTGGTATTGAAGCTGGCATAATATAAGCTTTACAGTCTTGTCTGGCTTGCACATTTTTAAAGTCCATAGTTATCCAAAGATGTGAAAAATCCCAGCAGCTGTACAGGCCACTGAAGCTCTGTTTATGAAGAGTATCTCAACCATCTAGAATCTGAATTAGAGACATAACATCACAAAAATCTTTTATATATCTGTTTCTGCTGCCATTGCTTTTTTTTTTTCTTCTGTATGCCATTCATTCTTTTGCCCAGCAGCTCAGTTGTGTAATCCTCAGTACCAAACATGTGCATGGTCTCTTATGCTCAGTTAATCCAGCCCAGTGAAATTCCCTGAAAAGACAGCAGAATGCCAGGTTGAAGTTATGGAAAAGGGGACATAAATTACACTTGATTGGATTTCACTTAACAAATTAGATTCCAGTCATCTAATCCTTTCCTCATATCCTACAAATGAGGGACTGGACCCAGTGTGTGAGCCTAGACCCTGTTTCTGGTCTCCCCATCTGCCTACTTCTTTATTCACCGCTCACCCATGCTTGTTTTCTTTTCTCCATGGAAGGAAGTACTGAGAGCTGATTGTAGCAACTGATGTCAGAATTTATTGAAAATTTCTTAGGTTCACCACTAGTTCCAAGTGTTCCTGTATTCCCAACCTCTTCTGCCACCTCTCTAAAATTAAGTCTGCCTAGGTCCATCGCCTCTCTTGATAACTGTGCTGTCTTGGCATTTGGATTTATGGTTAGGACTTTCTTGGTTAAGTCTTTTCTTTCCTTCATTTAAATTTTCATAAGAGATTATGTGGGGCTTCTTTTCAGAATAATAGTTATTGCATGGCATTCTGTTTTAGGGGTTTTGAAAGTGCTTATTTAAAAGATCTAGAATAATTTATTTAATGGCAGGGTTTTAGAGCTTTAGTTTGTAATGATTTTTACCTTGAGTGTATATAGCTTCAGGCCAACTATCTCTACAGGAAAGAAAATTAAAAACTGATTAGTGAACCTTTTTATTGCCTGCAGGAGGGTACAGAGCAGAGTGAGAAAGGTGAAATTACTCTTCATTGAAGACTCAGATGGGCCAATCATCAAGAGGCTAATAGATCTTTCCCCCTGATGGCTATTATTTGGATTATTTCAGATTATTTTGTGCTTCTGCTGCTGCTTACAAGGGGACTTGGAGGATATGTAGCCTTCTTTTTTCTTTCAGGCACTATTTTGACCTCATGTTCTGCCACAGTTTTGAAGACAAATAGGGTTTAAGTGTGAGGGTACCAGTGCTGTGTGTCTGTAATTGTAGGCACATATTTGCATAAGAGTTTATGTAGAGTTTGTTGTGAACCCGGGGTTGTCAGGATTTCTGGTGAGAATAATGAAGTTGAAAGACTCTTATTCCATAGGAAATTTAATCTGTAGATGGAGAGACAACATTCACTTATAAAACAGCAGAATATGGGCTGGGAATGTGTCTTAGTGGTAGAGTACTTGACTAGCATGCATGAAGCCCTGGGTTTGATTCCTCAGTACCACATGAATAGAAAAAGCCAAAAGTGGCACTGTGGCTCAAGTGGTAGAGTGCTAGCCTTGAGCAAAAGAAGCTCAGGGACAGTGCCCAAACCCAAGTTCAAGCTCCAGAACTGACAAAAAAAAAATCAGAATGTTTAATATGTGGCAGAGATTTTCATATACATAGAAATTTTGATAAGAAATTACTTATATTTATATGCCAGCATGAAATTAATATGAAATAGTGGGACTATATTTTATAGTGCCTTATCCGAAACTCTTGAGACCAAGTGTTTGCAAAACTCAAACCTTTTCAGATTCCAGTATAGAATTATGGAATATATGTCAACCTATCCAGTCAGATTTGGGATGGTATATCTTCTAAACCCAAAATATTAATATTCTGAAACTTAACATTTGGATATTTACAATAAATAGGGTAGATACTAAGAAGCTTAGAAGCAATTTATAACCTTCTTGTACTTATATTAGTTACTTATTGCTTTGTAGAAAATTAGAAAAAAGATTTCAGTGTACCATTTAATAGGTTAGGAATCTAGAAGCACTTTAGCTATATGATTTCGTTCAAGGTTTCTGATGAAGCTATTACCCAAGTTATGCCTGAAGTGTTTTCATTTGGAGATGATGGATCTGCTTCCAGGCTCATTTGTGTGGACAGTCACAGGCCTTCTAGCCTTCACACACCCAGAGGCAACAGTTACCAACCACAGTGTCATGGAAACACAGTATTGATATAGGCATGATGGCTATTCCCAAAGAACAGTGACAAAGGAAATCAGATCCTGAGCTGATAGCTGATCAGTGTGACCTTAGGTCACAAATTTCCTATGTGAAAGGGGGTGAAGAAACTTGGAGTTGCTTATATATTTTCAGGTTAAAAAAACAAACAAACAACAACTTTGAGGGGGTCACGTGACAGGGCACCCTGGTGGACAGAACCACTTCAGGAGTTCTCTTGAGTTCTCTTGAGTTCTCTGAGTGAAATGGGGTGGGGGGTAAGCAGCAGCTTTGCCAATAAGTTCCCTTGGAGGTTTTTTTAGTCCCCTTAGTGAGATCAATGTTCTTAATGATGAGGAAACCAGGAAAATGACAGAAATGAAAACAGAAGATGGCAAAGTAGAAAAATATTATCTCTTCTGTGTTGGAGAATCTGTTTCAGGAAAGGTAAACCTACCCTTTAAGCCAGCTGGAAAGAGGCTAGAACACCAAGAAATTAGAATTGAATTTGTAGGTCAAATTGAACTCATGAATTTGTAAATCTAGTGAAAGAACTAGCCCTTCCTGGAGAACTGACTCAGAGAAGTTGTGATTTTGAATTTATGCAAGTTGAAAAGCCATATGAGTCTTACATTGGTGCCAATATCCACTTGAGCTATTTTCTTAAGGTGACAATAATGAGGAGACTGACAGATATGGTGAAAGAGTATGATCTTACTGTTTACCAGCTTGCCACCTATCCTGATGTTAACAACTTCATTAAAATGGAAGTGTGTATTAAAGGTTCTCTACATATAGAGTTTGAATATAATAAACCAAAGTATCATTTAAAGGATGTGATTGTTGGAAAAATTTACTTCCTATTAGTAAGAAGAAAAATATAGCACGTGGAATTACAACTAATCAAAAAAGAGATCACAGGGGTTGGGAAGGTGGTTCAGTGGTAGAGTGCTTGCCTTGCATGCCTGAGTCCTGAGTTCGATTCCTCAGCACCACATAAGCAAAAAAAAAAAAAAAAAAAGCTGGAAGTGGCACTGTGGCTCAAGTGGTAGAGTACTAGCCTTGAGGTGAAGAGCTGAGGGACAGTTGCCCAGGCCCAGAGTTCAGGCCCACGACCGGAACCCCCCCCCCAAAAAAAAAAAAAGAGATCACAGGAATAGGACTCAGTACCACTACAGAAACAGAAACAGTTGCCGAATATGAAATAATGGATGGTGCACCAGTTAAAGGTGAACCAATTCCAATAAGATTGTTTTTAATGGGGTATGACCCAACTCAAACAATGAGAGATGTGAATAAAAAATTTTCAGTAAGGTATTTTTTGAGCCTAGTGCTTGTTGATGAGGAAGACAGAAGGTACTTTAAGAAGCAGGAGATTATTTTATGGAGAAAAGCTCCTGAAAAACCGAGGAAACAGAGAACAAACTTTCACCAGCGATTTGAATTTCTAGAATCACAGACATTTGCTGAACAGCCTGAAATGTGAGCTGAATAGGAGGAAACAAGAACAACAAAAAGCTGTAACCTTTAAGTTGAGCAGGTTCAAGATGGTTGCAGCTTGTAACAGGAAAAAGGCCAAAATTCCACATATAATAGTCTTCCTTTTATCTTACAATGCTGCATTTATTATATAGTATAACTAAATGTTTTTCATGTATTATATACTTTTTAAAAAGTGCTTTGAAACACTGGAGATTTCTTAAGCTGCCTTTTTTTTTTTTTACTGCATACTGATAAGCACTCAGATATGTGTCAGCATAGACATTTAAGGATTTTCATGTGAGCAGGCTGATATTTGTAAATTTTGCTTTCTTTCTGAATAATGTTGATTTTAATGCCTCCTTTTTCATACTAATAATTACCTCTTATTCTCTTCATGCAAAAAATTAACATTTGTGTGTTCAAATACAATTAGAAAATCTGAGTAGCCCTTACAGTTTATAGTTTTAAAACATGCCTTCTCAATACTTGAGAATTGTATTTTTACATATGCATTTCAGAAATGCATATGGGATGTTTCACTGTAGATATTTTTGGGCCTACCATTTCATGGCATCTTGCATTTTATTTTTCCGGAGTCTTCTGCAATATGACTATTAAAAATTTTTTTTGTGACATGTCATTGTGGCACTCTTTGCCCCCATATTAAGTAGCCATTCTGATACTCTCCAGCAGTACCACAGTTGTTGCAATGTAGAGGTGATATATGTTGGCATATTAGAACTTACTAAAACGATGTGATTTTTCCATAAATTCTTTGAAACATATATTTTTTAATTTAAGGAATATTTTTGCCATGTGCATGCAAATACCATTTTCTTTTTTTTTAAATTTTATTTTATTTTATTTGAGAACATACTGTACAGAGGGGTTACAATTACATGGGCAGGATAATGCATACATTTCTTACCAAGCATTGCAGCATCCTCCTTTGTTTACCCTTCACCTCCCTTCCCAGCCTCCCCCCTCCCCGCAAATACCATTTTCTTGATTTTATAGATATACTCACTTTTCAGCAGGAAATCAGGGTTGGTGGACTCAGAAGGTCCTGTGATACATGTATAGTTATCTAGACTTGGACAATTTTATGTATGTTATGTGGATCTTTGGCTAGTTCAAAGTCACATTTAAACTTCACCCTATTCCTATTTTTCTTAAACACCAAATTCAATATCTATATAAAAGATTGCAATCATCTGTTCAAATGCATGGGGTCTGGTGTCAAATACACTAAATGTGGACTTTGGGAACCAAAACAAGACCTGCTATGTGAAAACTACTTTCACTTAATAAAGTTCATTGGTTTTTGTACCAATATTTTTTAATATACTTCAATGCAAGTTGTCGGTTAACGTTACCTTATGAGTAAACTAATGCAAATTACATTTCTTGAAGCCTATTTTACTAGTATGGCACTTTGATAAGTCAGTAACCAACTTCTTTACTGGCCAGAGGTTCCATGTACCATGTGCTGGAGCATCTGTAAATGGTAATGTTATCTTTCATGTAAGTGCCTGTTCAGTTTCAAAATTTTAAAATGCCAAATATTTTCATGGTCATTTGCATGTAGTAATCTAGAAAATATTCAAGATTTTGAAAACCAATTGTATTTAACCAACCTCAAATTGTGCAACCATTATGTATAATAAAGAATTTGAAACAGAAAAAAAAACTTTGAATATTCATCCTACTAGAAAATATGGTCATTTCCCCATTCAAAGAGAGAAAGTAAAGTTACCTAACTTTTAAGTATCATATTAAATATTGGGTCAGTTGTGTTTAAGAGTAAACACGAGGGCTGGGAAGGTGGCTCAGTGGTAGAGTGCTTGCCTCACATGCATGAGGGCCTGGGTTCGATTCCTCAGCACCACATAAGCAAAAAGAAAAAAGCCAGAAGTGGCGCTGTGGCTCAAGTGGTAGAGCTCTAGCCTTGAGCTGAAGAGCTGAGGGACAGCACCCAGGCCCAGAGTTCAGGCCCCACCACAGGCAAAAAAAAAAAAAAAAAGAGTAAACACGAGCACTCACTCCCTTAGGAGCCCTTAATTTTTAAGAAAGGTTATTTTCAAAAGAGCAGTATTTTTTTGCATACTGAAATGACATTTTCTGAATATATAAAAATCAGTGCTTGCCTTGCACGCTTTTTTTTTGGGGGGGGGGGTCCGGTCATGGGGCCTGAACTCTGGGCCTAGGCGCTGTCCCTCAGCTCTTCAGCTCAAGGCTAGCTCTCTACCACTTGAGCCACAGTGCCACTTCCGGCTTTTTTCTTTTTGCTTATGTGGTGCTGAGGAATCGAACCCAGGGCCTCATGCATGCAAGGCAAGTGCTCTACCACTGAGCCACCTTCCCAGCCCCTGAATATATAAAAATCAAAGCTACTGAAAACAGGTGCACATTCTCAACTACCTGCACCTTGCATTACTGAAAAAAAGTTTAAGGGGAAAGTTTTATTATAAATCAATTTGTTTTTACAATATTTCCCATCTGGCATCATAGAAAACTTGATACAGATGCAGGGATTATTTCCTGGGGAGTGGTGATGATTTTATGTGACAGATTCATATGGTTTTCAGAGCCTTCCATGAAGTTTTCTCATGCTTTTTGCTTCAGTAATTATTGACTTGGCTGCTATGGGCTTTCTGAAGATCAGAAGACAGGTCAACTGAGCTTTGGTCTTCCTAGTATTTTTTTTTTTATTGTAAAGATACTATACAGAGGGTTACAGTTACATGAGTGAGGTAATGAGTACACTTCCTCTTGAACATTGTTACCCCCTCCATTGTTTTCCCCCTACCATCCCCTCCCTCCCTCCCTTCCCCGAGGTTCTTTTTTTTTTTTTTTATTGTGATTAAGTGATTACATAATTTCCAGAAATTCACAGTATTGTGGAATAATGATGCTCATTTAAAGTCACAAGTTCATTCTAACTTTCCTGGAGCAAATTGTCTATTACAGTCTGTAATATATAACAGTGCTCACATGTTATATACCATATATGTGATCAGCAGCATGGGGATATTTAGTAGTGGTTCAACCAGATGAGTGGGAGTTCTTTGTTTCTTAAGTCCTGTTAGTTTTGTCATATCACCTAACATTTTGGATTTAGCATCCACTTATCAGGGAGACCATGTACCGTTTGTTTCTTCATTCTTGGCTTACCTCGCTCAACATGATTCCTTCTAGCTCCATTCATTTCCCTGCAAATGCCATTATTCCTAGTATGTTTTTATATCTTCTTGAAGGGTTATTTTTACACCTTCTGCCTGAAGTTGAGATAACAAAGTGATGACAAAATATACTGTTCCCTCCCACACACATCCAACAAAATTTCCTTCTCTGAGTGGAATCTATGGCTTATGAGCTATGGATTTAGCTTATGAGCTAAATTCTAGTTTTCTGAACATTCTCAACCAAAAAACCATGAGCAACAGTCGCTTAGGGGGTTGGATGGTGGTTAGCTCAGTGGTAAAGCATTTACTTAGGACATATGAGGCTCTGGATTTTATGTCCAGCACAATACACACATTACTTAGACTACCTGCCTGGTTCATTTCAAAGCTTTGCTGCATGATTACTAAGGTATCTTAGACTCCCCACTAAGACAATTGGGTAGGAATGCAGCCTATCAATCCACACATGTATCTATTACCATAGGATTCTGGTATTTCTAGATGTGTTAGTGCATGCAAGGATAAGGTTTAAATTTTTTTCCATAGTAAAAGCTAGTTTCTTCTTATGTGGGAAATTGTATAAACGGTGATGAGAAGGATTTCTGGGAGCCAGGATAGTAACTATGTTAAATGCAGCTTGACAGCAAGTATTTAACCTTGAAGGCTTCCATCTAGATAATGGAGGGGGGCCTAGTTTTCTAGCTTGGAGACTGTGTCAGTGGTTAATCTAGTCTGAGCCACATACATTCCCTAGCCTCCATGAGATAGGTTTTTGTTTGTTTTTTGATGCCAGTCCTGGAGCTTGAACTCAGAGCTGGGTACTGTTCCTAAAATTTTTTTGCTCAAGGCTAGTGCTCTATTTCTGTTCTCCCCCACCCCCACCCCCAAGGGAGTGGTAGTGGTGGTGGTTTTGTGTGTGTGTTTGTGTGTGTGTGTGTGTGTGTGTGTGTGGTTAATTGGGAGTTAAGAGTCTCACACTTTCCTGCCTACGCTGTCTTTGAACTGTGATCCTTAGGTCTCAGCCTCCCGAGTAGCTAGGATTACAGGCATGAGTCACTGGTGCCTGGTGATGGTGTTTTTTTTTTCTTTTCAGTTTCACATATGGAATGGATAAATAAGACACAGAAAGGCATTTTGGGATTATTAGTTTGGGAAGGGAAGGGAAGGAAAGTGAAGCTATTTTTGTTTTTTTTGATTACTATATTTTCTCTTTATTATTTTGTTAGGAAGAAATATAGTATAAGACTATAATTTAATCTTCCTACAAATTGACTGGGCATGGCTAGATAAGCTTGCAATCCTGGCTACCAGGAGGTGGAAACAGAATTATGAGTTTGGGCTAAGCCTAGGCAGAGTTAAAAAGACCCTATCTCATAAACAACAAAAGGGCTGAAGGCATAGCACAAATTGGCAGATTTTAATCCCTAGTACAAAATAAATAAATAAAAGCAAAGAGAAGTTGCCCACAAAGAAGAGTGAGGCAGTTAGTGGAAGTTCAACAACTTGGTAGGCATCTAGTCAGTCTGTATCTCCTGAAGTGTCTGATACTTCATAGTGTTTAGTAAATGTCAATATCTTCCTTTCCTGACACTAGGGGCGGGAAAGAAACATGCATGGAATCGTAAGAAAGCAGCTAAATTTACAAACATGATCTCTAATGGAGAAAAGACATGAGGGTCTCACCAAGTAGGTCTTGAATTTGGCTTTTAAGAACATACAAAAGAGGAAGGTTTATCCCAGGGGACTCATGGGACAGTGAAGAGGCAAAGGGGAATTGATTTCTTTCTGTTGGTGTTATGAGGGAAGGGAAGGACTGGAGATCTACCTAGAGGCTGTAAGACAGGGTGAGCAATAAGTGATAGCAGAGAAGAGTCTTACTGGAATTTTAGGGCTTTAGGCTGGCAGTTGCCATCAGCACCTGGAGCTTGGGGTAACCAGGATCTGTAGTAGGTGAGAGCTGGGGTAACATAGTGGTAGAGATAGATAGAATACAGTGAGAAGGTCTTAGATCATCATTCCTTGA
This sequence comes from Dipodomys merriami, assembly GCF_024711535.1. Lineage (NCBI taxonomy): Eukaryota > Metazoa > Chordata > Mammalia > Rodentia > Heteromyidae > Dipodomys > Dipodomys merriami. Next base: position 4,775,697 of record NW_027204159.1, on the reverse strand, counting down.
AAAAAATAATTATGAGAGCCTTTCAGCTGCCAAGCACTACGTTGGAGCCTGGATGTAGTTGTGAAGCAATGTAACCCAGTCCTTGCCAGTGTGGAGTGCCAACCTTAGTGGGGGATCAGGACAGTGATACATGGGTCTGGGAGGAAATGGTGGTGGTGACATTAATGTATGCAGCATGGAATCTGATGGAGTACAGTGTTCTCCAGGAAGTAGAATATGGGCTGAATGGTGGTGACAGGGCGGCAGAGGTTCCAGGCAAAGAGAGCTGCCTGTGTAAGTAGCCTAGAGCAGATAAAAAAGGAGCAGTAGATGGTGGGAGTGAAGTTGGGGAGGGAGCAGGTGTTATCATGATCAGAAGAGGGGCAGGCATTGACAGGAGGGGGGCAGGCTTTGATGGGAAGATTGGTGTCAAATAGGTGGATTGATTTGGGTAAGAGTGATTGATTCCAGATTCAGTTTCTGTTTATTGCCTGTTTCTTGCTTCTGTCCTCACATCTCTGTAACTGTCTGCCCACTACAGTCTCCCATCTACACACTAATGCTTCTTATGAAGGGGAGCTAATTTGCCTAGTTATAACTCTGCCTGCAGCTGGGGATTGTTTAATGTGATCTACCTGAGATAAAGTTGCAAAAGTTTTATTTAGATGGGCTTTTGACAGGGTGTTCATGTTTAGAGAAATGTGCCCACAAACATGTCCTCAAACAGAATTGTTTTGGACAATTTCTTAATGCATGAAAAGCTTTAGGTTTAAAATTATTTAAAAAGAGATTTCTTGAGAGACAAAAGTTTACTAATCTTAAATTCTCGGAGTACTGAAGTTTAAGATCCTTGAGATTGTCAGAGCGAAGTTTGTTCCTGTCATACAGAGTTTATCTTTGCCACAAGACCTTGGTACTTACTGCTCCTTCTGCCTAGCACTCTCTTCCCTCCAAAAAATTATACATGGCTTACTCTTACCTCCTCGAATTGTTATTTGAACATTTCCTTTACTGAGGTCTTCCCTGATGGCCCTTGCACATTGGACATGCAGTACGTATTAAATGAAGGAACACCTCATTCTTTTTTGGGAGAAGGGGGCAAATACTGGGTTTTGAACTCAAGGCTTCATGTTGGTTACACTGGTGTTCATTTCCAATTCGGAATAAATATCTTTTTTTAACTCTTGTTTCTCTGATCAAGGTATTACCTGTTTTAATTTTTTGATTTTTTTGGTTGTGGGGCTTGAACTCTGGGCCTGGGCACTATCCCTCAGCTCTTCAGCTCATGACAAACGCTCTACCACTTGAGCCACAGTGACACTTCTGGTTTTCTGTTGATTAATTGGAGATAAGAGTCTCCTGGACTTTCCTGTCCAGGCTGGCTTTGAACTGCAATCCTCAGATCTCAGCCTCCTGAGTAGCTAGGATTATAAGCTAGGATTCATCTGTGCCTGGCTTTATTTATTTATTTATTTTTGATTAAGTGAATCTTCCACAAGCTTCTGTCTTGTAGAAAACATCCTGACTATGAGTGAAAGGTCTCTTAAAGCCCACCTTTCGTAGAGTCTGTGAACTTCCATTAACAATTTTATTTTGTTTTAGACACATTTGTTTGTTTATATATACACGTACAGGCAGTTAAACTGACTTCTTAATTTATAGCATACTATAATTGAGTCTAAAGTAAAAGAAAGAAAATCCAAATTATTTTTCAGGAGGGAAGTACTGGGATTAGATCTCAAGGGTGTTGGTTGACACTTGCTTGACACTCTATTGCCTGAGCCATACCTCCATATTTTTGCTCTAGTTACTATTTTTTATTTTTAGATAAGGTCTTGCTTTTCCTAGATTAGCCCAGACCATGCTCCTCCTATTTATACTTTCCACCTTATCTAGAATGCCAGGCATTTACCACCATGCTAAGCTTTTTCTGTTAAGATAGGATCTGGAAAACTTTTTACTCGGGTTGGTCTGGAACCTTGATCCTCTCAATCTCAGCCACTTAGTAACTAGGATTATAGGTATGAGATGTAATGCCCAGCTAAAATTCAAGTTCTAAAGAGGCATTTATTATGAGAGTATTTATTATGAGGCCAGTAACTCTCCCCTTTCATTAACTGCTGTGGAGAGGGACTGGATTTTCCTTATGTTTCTTCATGTTGCAAAATGTTTTTTTTTTTTTTAAATAATGAATGATTGTTACTACACAAAGAGTGGGTTGGACTAAGTGATCATGAAGGCCTACTGTTCATTTAGAAAGTTCTATGATCCTGTTCTTGTCAAATCTTCTACTTTGCCAGTCTGTTCTACACATCACTATAGGAATGTACTGGTGTCACTTCTGACCTCCTTGGCTTAGCATGGAAATATGTAATTGTCTCCAGCCTGTGTATGCTTTCCTTTTTTTGGTGGTACGAGAGTTGGAACATGGGGCTTTCTAGGCAGGTATTCTACTACTTGAGCTATGCCCCACCTCTTTTTTGCTTTCATTTTTAAAAATATAATCTCATGTTTATGTCTGAGCCAGCCTGGTCCACAGTCTTCCTATTATGTTGGGATGATAGGTGCATACCACTACATTAGCTTTTTCTATTGAGAAAAAGTCCCATTTACTGGGATTGGCTGGCCTGGAACCTTGATCCTCCTGATTTTCTTGTTCTGAGTGCTAGAATTCACAATGTGAGTCAGTGTGCCCAGATATAGAGGCTATTCTTTAAATCTCTAGATTCATGGGGCCAAATGTTTTCTAGATAGGCTGCAGTTATAGTTAATGGATAGGTTACTGAGGTAGGGAAGCTGTGGTCAGTTCCTGGTTCTACCACTTGCTAACCATGTGACTGAGAGAATTCACTTAAACCCTACTCCTTTACTCCTTCATCTGGAAATAGGAAATAAGGATCATTCCTTCCAGATAGGTTGTTATGTAGATTAACTGAAAATGCCTCCTCTAGCTGTTATCAGTATATTTATACTCCCAGACGTTATTATATATAAAATATCCTTGTCAATTTGTTTAGAAGAATATGAAGTTTTTTTTACACTTTCTGATTCATGTTGAGGTTGAGTATTTTTCATTATTTGTTTGCTATTTGCATTTTTACTGAATTCCCTTTTAAAAAGATGTCTCAAATTACTTCATTAAAGGTTTTTTTTTTTTCTCTACATTTATACTCAAGCTTGTTGTTGTTGGTTGTGGGGCTTGAACTCTGGGCCTGGGTACTGTTCCTCAGCTCTTCAGCCCAAGGTTAGCATTCTACCACTTGAGCCACAGTGCCACTTCCAGTTTTCTGGTCGTTTATTGGAGATAAGAGTCTCATGGACTTTCCTGCCATGGCTAGCTTTGAACCTCGAACCTCAGATCTCAGCCTCCTGAGTAGCTAGGATTACAGACCTGAGCCACCAGTGCCTGGCCTATTCAAGCTCGTTTTATGTGCATTTGTTACCCTTGTACTAGGACTTCAACTCAGGGCCAGGCTTTCTCACTTTGTGTGTGTGTGTGTGTGTGTGTGTGTGTGTGTGTGTGTGTGTGTGTGTGTGTGTGTGTGTGTGTGTGTGTGTGTGTGTGTGTGTGTGTGTGTGTGTGTGTGTGTGTGTGTGTGTGTGTGTGTGTGTGTGTGTGTGTTCGTGTGTTCTGAGGCTTGAACTCAGGTTTGGGTGTTGTCCCTGAGCTTTTGTGCTCAGGCTAGTTAGTGCTCTATCTCTTGAGCCACTGCTCTACTTCTGGCCTTTTGGTTAATTGGAGATAAGAGTTTCAAGGACTTCCTTGCTTGAGCTGGCTTTGAACTATGATCTTCAGATCTCAGCTTTTGAGTAGCCAGGTTTACAAGTGGGATCCACCAGTGCTTGTGTCTTACCTAGCTTTTTTGTTCAAAGATAGCACTCTATCACCTGAGCCACACTTCCACTTCCAGCTTTTTCCCCAGTTAATTGTAGATAAGTCTTTCACATTTGACTTCTGGGCTGGCTTTGAATCTGGATCCTCAGATTTCACCTTCCTGAGTGGCTAGGATTACAGATGAGGGCCAAGAGTGCCTGGCTCACGATCTTTAATAGCACGAAAAAGCACTAAGATTGCAGTTTTATGTTCAGTAGGCACTATATATGTTTTTAAATATTTACATTTAGAAATATAAAGATCATTTTGTTTTGATTAAGAAAACCCTCTTATTTGATCAACCAGTTATTTGTATTTTACTTTTTAAAGAAAAATCTTTTATTTTCTTGGGAAATCTTATAATATGAAAACCCATTGTATTTCTTCCAGTATGTTGGTTATTATAGTTTAAGAATATGTTCATGAGGGGCTGGGAAGGTGGTTCAGTGGTAGATTGCTTGCCTTGCATGCATGAGGCCCTGGGTTCCATTCCTCAGCACCACATAAGTAAAAAGAAAAAAGCCGGAAGTGGCGCTGTGGCTCAAGTGGTAGAGCGCTAGCCTTGAGCTGAAGAGCTGAGGGATAGCACCCAGGCCCAGAGTTCAGGCCCCACAACCAGACCCCTCCCCCCAAAAAAAGAATATGTTCATGAAGTTCCTGACATTCCTTTTTTTAGAAGATGGGAATAATCTACCTGCTCTTGAGTATGAGCTAGATTTAGAGCTTTGCAACAGGGTCTTGAAATGCAGCATAGCTTTGTCCTCTGTCTCTCTCACTACTTGTTCTGTGGGAAGCCAGCTGACCTGTTGTGAGGCCTCTAAGGTGAAGAGTCTAAGACTCTTGCCAACAGCCTTATGAGTAAGCCATCTGGAATTTGATCCCTTAACCAGAGGCATATCTTCAGTTGATGTAGCTCTGGCTGTAACTATGAGAGACCTGGTGCCAAAACCAGTCAGCTTAGCTGCTTTGGAATTCCTGACTCTCAGATGCTGTGTGACCCAAATCTTACTTGTTTTAAGATGTTAAGTTTTGGAGTAATTTGTTACACAGCAGTAGTACACTATAGTTGCCCCCTAAGGTCTTGCTTTTGTTTAAAAATGAAAATAAAAACCCAAATATGACCCAAATATTCTAAAATACATGAGCCCCTGGGTCTGGAAGAAACTGCTTATTGAAGTAATCTAGACAGGACCTTTGTATAAAAGTATGAAGTGGTTTTCTTATAGTGACCTTCTTTCATATTCTTTACACATTTGAGAGGTGTGGAATTGATTCATTAGAGCTTAGTTACTGACATGTTGGAGTCAGACAGACCTGGTTTTGCATGTTGGCTCCATATCTTTCTTTATGGTGTAAGAATGGACTGGTTGCTTGGCTTCTGTCTGGGCAGCCTTCAGGTTTACAGCTACTACTTAGTGTTGGCTGGTTGTGAGGATCAGGTGAAGGGAACATTTAGTACAGTGTCAATATTAGAAAAACCTATGTAGTTTTTAGAGCATTAAACATGACAATATAAATATAGGGGCATACACTTTTCTAGTGAAACAATTTTCTAAAGGTGCTAGAGACTTGATCTTTAAATTATGGTACTTTCTTTACTCTTATTCCTTCTCCAGAACCTCTTGTTAAGCATCAGAAATTCTCTCTCCACCCCCCCCCCCCCCACATCTGCCCTTCCCCCCAACTCCTCTCTTGGGAGAAGAGATTACTTTAGGGTAAGTTCACAGCTCATTAAATTAATTTAAGAACCAACTGCTTCAGAGTCACACAAACCAATAATTTACTCTTAAGTGTGTGTTTACATCTGGGAACTCACAGCTGGGAGCATAGGGGAAAGTAATGGGCTTTAACAAGTCCCTAGACGGCCTAGGCCGTCCTTTGCCCAGCTGGCTTTCAATTCCAGTTATCCGACCAAGTTGCCATTTTGAAATTAAAGACAGCCGTTTTGCAAACCATGTGATGATGGCATGGAGGCCGAAGGGGTAGCACTGAGGGGAAGTACCCAGCCTCCATGCCTCTGTGCATAGTAATAAAGCAGGTGGATGAGACCCTGGGAGCTTCGAGGGAGCCAGCTGCTGCCTAGAGCTGAAGCATGTTGTACAGAGCAGTGCTTTATATCAAGACAATCTTGGACATGAGGTGTTCATAGACTGTCTGTGTGCTTCTGGCCCTGACCTTCTCTTTCTGCCTCCCTGTCCTCTGCTTGGTGGTGCTAAGTCCGGAATGTGCATTACAGTCTATGGGTGTTCTCTGGAAACCAACCACTAACTGAAGATTCTGATTCAAGTTGACTATGTGGTGTTTTTAGTGTGGGTACAATTTAAAACCTAGTCCAGATGACTTGGAGGCACAAAAGAGGCCTGAGACCCGGAGGCCTGGTCTAGGCGGGTGGGCCCATTGACCTTGGCTTACAGGCATTCATCTCACTTCCCTTAAACCTGTGTTATTTAAAGGTGGACTCTGGCTGGCAGCACCTCTACATTGCACTTTTAAACTATAACCTTAAATTGGCTCTATAAAGTGGTAGGAAGGAAGATTTCTCTTGGTGAAAAAATCATAGGCAGTAGCCATACACTTAGTGTAAATCGTTAGTTTGCCACCTGTTGGGTGTTGAATGAATTTAATCATCTATGTATTTCTGTTGAAACAACTCTAATTGTTGAGTCTTTCTTCATGCCACAGCTTCTAGAGAGAGCTTTTAGAGTATGGTGTCTTTTGAGATTTCTCCCATGAGATTCTTTTCCGGTTGTGTATGTTGAGATGCCTTACTCCGTTATTTCTTTATTATTGTTGTTATTAAAGAATCAGATGGATAGCTTTCATAGTTTTATTCATTTATTTTTGATTAGGTGTGGGGCTTGAACTCTGGGCCTAGGTGCTATCACTCAGCTTCTCAGCTCAAGGCAAGTGTTCTACCACTTGAGCCACAGCGTCACTTCCGGTTTTCTGGTGGTTTATTAGAGATCAGAATTTCATGGACTTTCCTGCCCTAGCTGGCTTTGAACCATGATCCTCAGATCTCAGCCTCCTTACTAGCTAGGATTACAAGCATGAGCCACTGGCGCCCATTTCATGTTTCTTTTTAAGTGGGGAATGGGGAAGACTGGAGAATGGATGTCATTGTTATTGAAAGGAAGACTTACTCTACTTTTATCATAACAGAAGCTAATCTGTCACAAGGCAAGGCACTGTGGAGAAAGAACTTTGTAATAATCAGCAAGCTACCTTTGTAGTAATAATCAGCAAGCTACCTTCGTACAGGTGGACATTTGTGAAGACATGTTATCTGTCAATCCAAGTTCCAGTTCCAAGATATTTTCTGGTACTGTAAATCTTGGACTGTTCTTTTACTTTAATTGCATTTTGTCTTACCTTTTTGGGTACTGGGGATTGAACCAGGATGTTGCACTTGATAGACAAACACTTTGCTACGGAGCTACATCCCAGAACTTCCCTTGGACTGTTCTTGTCATTCAATGGTTTACTGACATACATAATGGACAGGCTGGAGGCTGTAGCTGCCCTGAGGCCCTTTTGTTTATCTACAATCTTACAGTATTGCAAAAAACATTTTTCACTTACTAATGTGAAAGACAAGGGTCATGTAATTAAGTAGGGAGTTGAGAGTAAGATCTGGTTTCAGTGTTTAGCTTCATCCTGAGTTATGAATAAATCTCCTAGAGTGAATCTAATTCTTCCTCTTTCATTATACTATAGTGATTTAGCATTTAATAAACTACATTTTACAGCTGTTCTGTATACAATCTCGTTTATAGATTATGTGTATTTGAAAATGTAGAAACTTTCTCAGTCTGTACTTCAGAGGTCTTGTGATAAATACAAATAGTATCTTGCAGCTAAAAGAAAAACTTAAAACAGGCTAGATCATTAAATCAGACCCCAGGAAAGAGAGGCTTCTTGACAAAGTGAAATTGTCAGGCTTGCAGGACTGAGGTCTCAGGTTCACCCAGTGCTGCCTGACTGTGATTCTTCTCAGATTAGTTAGTTCCAGTGGGAAGAGCTGGCTCTCTCTTAACAGATGTGAGGACCATCTCCATGGGGCCAGTGTGGCTCTCTACAGGGCACACACTGCTCGAGGTGTTCAGGCAGGAGTTTTATCCTTTTTTTTTTATTTTAATGTTTCCTATAGTCTCTTTGGTTGTCTTAAAAATATTTTTAAATTAATATAATTTAGTAATACCAATAATTTCATTGTGATAATTTCATACATTTGTACAATGTTCTTTGAACGAATTAACCCCTTCCATTATATTCCCATTCCTTCTGTCCTTTCCTTTTTTTAAAAAACAATGTTTGTGGCCGCGTACTGGTGGCTCATGCCTGTAATCCTAGCTACTCGGAAGGCTGAGATCTGAGGATTGCTGTTCAAAGCCAGCTTGGACAGGAAAGTTCATGAGACTCATATCCAATTAAGCACCAGAAAACTGGAAGTGGCACTGTGGCTCAAATGGTAGAGTACTAGCCTTGAGCTGAAGTGCCTAGGGACAGTGCACAGGCCCAGACACGCATACACATCCTCATGCTTATTTATTGTTTTTCTGCAACCTTGGTTGATTCTAGAGTTTGGTTGTTGGAAACAATGCTGCAGTGAACATGGGCATTCAGGTATCTTTCTAATATATTGATTTACATTCCTTCAGATGTGTGTCCAAGAGTGGTATGGTGGGGTAATAAAGTAGGTCTGGCTTTTGTTTTTTTAGGAGCTTCCATACTGCTTTCTGTAGTGATAACACGAATTTACATTTCACTTTCCTCTGCCCAAACCTTACTAGCATTTATTGTTTGCTTTCTTGATGGCTCCTGTTTGGCTGGGATGAGTTGGAATCTTAGTGTAGTTTTGATCTGCGTTTCTCTCTCTCTCTCTCTCTCTCTCTCTCTCTCTCTCTCTCTCTCTCTCTCTCTCTCTCTCTCTCTCTCTCTCTCTCTCTTTCTCTCCTTTGTTGGTCCTGGGCTTGAACTCTGGGCTTGGGCTCTGTCCCTGCACTCTTCTGCTCAAGGCAAGCGTGCTCTACCGCTTGAGTCACAGCATCACTTCTGGCTTTCTAGTGATTTATTGGAGATAAGAGTCTCATGGACTTTCTTGCCCAGGCTGGCTTTGAATAGTGATCCTCAGATCTCAGCCTCTTGAGTAGCTAGGATTACAGGTGTGTGATCTGCAGATAAACATTTTTGTATGTATTTATTAGCTCTTTTTAGCTAAAGCCAAGGACTTAATTGTGGGAACCTTGTTAATGGTGAGGTCAGTGTAGAGGGAGGTGACAAAGAGGAAAGAATCTGCCATCACTTGCTGATTTTTCCCTTTTTTGGATTACTTTTGCTCCCTTTTAAGAGAATTGCTTTTCATTCTCATTGAGTCATTGCATCTATTCTGTCTTCAAATTCATATTTGTAGCATTCCCTTGACTCTAACATCCAATCAAAATAACCAAGTCAGTAACCTAAGTTTTGAGATATGACCTTAGATGTGGTGATTTAAAAGAAAGTTAATATAAGGTATTTATTTTAAAACTTTACTTCTATAGTGTGTCCTGAGGTCAGTATTCATTCCAGTATCTTACATCTTTGGTAGATCAGAGCTGACAGTTAAATCCAGTCATTTGCTACGGTGGATTAAAGCAAACAAACATTCAATTACCCAGAAAACCCCATTCCCTGAGCATCCTTTTTAATCAATACTGGGTTATATAAATGAAATCAGAAGTCTCTGTCTCCCTCAAAACAATTACTATAATATATCAGCACTTTAAAATGTATTAAAATCAACATTATTAATTTTTATGCTAATAAAATTTATTGCTGAAGATTTGATGTCTCATTGGAAACAATTTAGGACCTGGCAGAAATAATTTGCTGTATGAATATTTTTATGTAAGGTTTGAGTAATTTTATAGATAGGGTTTACAAGACAAATGTTTGTTTTTTCTCTGTACATTTGTGGGACTTAACACATGATGCCCCTCCTGGGTAGTAGTGCTTCGATATAGCTTAGTGCAAACAGCTGTGCTTATTAACAAAATGACTAACAGACTGAAAGGATGCAGTTTGTGGTTTTAATCCATTATGCCTTTAAAAAATATGAAGCAATAGGGTTGAGTTCTTCATTAAAGTAGCTAGTCATAAGTGTAACTGAAAGGACTAATTGAGTCATATTCAAAGTTTAATTATTTGGCTGGCAGTGAGCTTACAACTTTCTGGAATCATGACGCTAGAGGGAGAGAAGGGTAATGTCCTAGTTTCAAAGAGTTGCATCCATGCTACCCATGTTATTTTCAAAAGCGTTCTTCTAGGGCTGGAAGGTGGCTCAGTGGTAGAGTGCTTGCCTTGCATGCACGAGGCCCTGGGTTCGACTCCTCAGTACCACATAAGCAGAAAAAGCTGGAAGTGGCGCTGTGGCTCAAGTGGTAGAGCACTAGCCTTGAGCTGAAGAGCTGAGGGACAGCGCCCAAGCCTGAGTTCAGGCCCCACGACTGGCAAAAAAAAAAAAAAAAAGCATTCTGCTAGGAGCTTATGTGCTGAAACATCATTGCTACATGATATGTATTTGAAAAATTGAGATATAAAAACCTTGATCTAAAAATGCAGGATGAGGTTGGATACAAATGATTACTGTTTCCTCCCTTTGAGTTTTGTGCCTCCCTTGATAATTGGCATGCTCAAGAATTTTCACCCATATTCAACCAGTAGTCAAAGGATTTTTCAAGTGATGCATTATGGATGAGAAACTAAGCATCTAGAGTCACTTCCTGTCCTCCATTGGTACTTATTTTACTGAAAAACACAAAGTTACCACAAGTAATATCATTTATATGATATTTTATATATTATTAACATCAAATAGTATTAAAACATTTTAATGAAAATATTTAAGTAAAATTATAGGCAAATTGAATGAACAGGATAGAGGAAGCATTGTATTTAACTACAGAGCAATAAATAACCTTGGACACTTTTCTCAGTGATCCTTGTTTTTAATCAGTTCTGGAGTTTACTCAGGATTTATAGCATTTGAGTTTCCTTTACCCCTACAGCTGTTCTCTGGGACCAGGGTTGGGCTCTCCAAGAAGTGAGGGGACTTTTCAGTACCTAATCATTTCCTGACCCGGTAATGAAGATGAATCTTCCCTGAAGAGTAGATTCAATTTCAACTCTAAATGTTAGTCTCTTACCTAAGATCATAAAATAGAGAAATTGGCTACCCTTCAATTTCCTTAAAATTGTCTTCTTAAATTAGAGTAGGTCACTACTTCAAGCAAAAGGCAGCTCAAATTGTCTTCCTTCTGTCTTATAGAATTACTGTAACTACTCACATTTTGATATAAAGTGATTGATTCTAGATTTGGACTGGTGCCATTTTGCAGTTGTCTTGCCAGCTTTCATGTTAACTCTTGGAGAAGATTTTGTGCCTGTGGGTGAGCCTGAGATCAGTGTCTCTCCAAGCATGCTACCCAGTAGCTTTAGTTTTTTTTTGAATGGCTGGGATTTCAAGTAAGTCCAGTGTCTTTTCATACAGCTTTCCATTAGTGAGATCTTGTCTTCCTTTTGTGGGTGAAAAAGCAGAAGTGATTAGGCACATGAGCATTTTAATATTTCTTTCTTTTTCTCTCCATTATGGCCAAATTCTAGGATCTTTGGAGCACTGTCACAAACTCATTCTTCTGCTAATAATGCTTGCCCCTTCCTTGACATTTCTTAAACCTCGCTTTTGTGTTCCTTTCTTTTTGTTTCATCAAAACTGGCCTTTATAAAGGATGACTTTAAAACTTTACTCTTTTTAAAAAATACTTCGATGTTAGGCTCTAGTTTTGATTGTGAGATATAAGATCTTATTTTGTAATAAAGGGAATTATAGGTGCTTAGTGGATATGAAGGTATTTTTTTTGGAGGAACCATTTTTTATAAGTTACATGAAAGGAAGTATTCAACAAACTTCTGGTTATTACTTTTATGATAGCATTCTAAACTAGGAGGAGATATATCAACTCTTCTACCCTCATTGGAAACCAGTGGACTAGCATGGCTTTCCTAGTGCTTTTTCTCAGAGACTGAGAATGTATAGAGATGAGGAGGAAGTACTAACATGGTTCTAGCTCAATGTACTTCATCACCTTTGTAAAGGTGTTTGTACCTGCATGTACCTGTCACAAATGCATAGATCTGTATACTCCTACATATCTTTAGCACATCTGCAAACACGTAATATCTGAGAGAAAAAGTATATACTGACTGATGAAGAACACCTTGCTGTGGAATGGCTTCCAAATTCAGTCCCAGAGGCAAAGTAATGCTGGTTAAAAATTAGACTCCAGCAGTTTAGAAAGCATCTGCCATGGAAGCTGACCTATCAGCCATTTAAACAGCCCAAGTTTCCTGTTGTATGTGGAACAATTACTATACAGTAATTCAACTGAGCATCTGAGAAGGAAGCTTTTATTTATAGGGCATGTACAAAAAAATGCACTCAAAGGGGAGGCTAGGAAAGGGTAATAGAAGGTGAATATGATGAAAGTACCCTATGAACAAGTAGGCTCTGTACAATTAGTATTCACCAATAAAATATAGAAAAATTTATATGAAATAATTGGTAAATATGTAAGCATTATACATGCAGTTGAGCCACTGGAAGGAGAGTCAATGTGCCAGCTCTGTTTCAGAGCACACTTTAGAGGCATCTGAGATCTGAGAGTAAGGGAATACGGCTAGACTCTGCAGATCTCCTTGTCTGCTCTCCCCTGTCCTTTCTTAAGCAAAACTAGTTTAATTGCATCAGGTAATGCTTATGTGATGTGACTTTCTTGCCTTACAAATACTTCATCATTTATCTAGGAAACAATATATGGGAAACTCTCTGTAGGTTTCTTGATGCTGCTAATTTGCATTGTTAATATATAATTCATATCTTTTTGGCCTTGGATTTTTTTTTTACCTTTTTGAGATTTTATCAGTTGCTGAACTCTTGAATTCTGGTGGTGCTTGTAAAATATTTATAAAGAAAAGAGCAGACCACAGGGCTACAAAACGATTCATTATCCTAGGTAACATGGCATTCTTAGTAGTAACTGAAATTTAGCAGGTTATATAAGGTTATCATGAAAGGAAACAGACATGATTTTTACCAAGTTGAGATGCAGAAGGTGGCTTGGTGGGACAAGTGATAGTTGTGAAATTCCGGGATGCATATCAAATTAGGTTGGGGATATCCCTTGTTGGCAGAAGTTTTCAATTCAGGGCTGATTTTTACCTCCCCTGGTTGAAGTAAGTTTCCCCCTACAGATGAGTTATGTAAATCCTTATGGCTGGGGAAATTGTGAGCTCCGAACTTATGAGTAGAAAGGGAAGATGGCTTAAAAATGTTTTCTTTTGAATCTGGTCTCTGTGGAGTTCAGATATACTGAGTGTGAATTGAGTCAAAAGTGGAATCTTACGCCCTTGTTTTTGGGCAGAACTGGATTTGTTGAGATGTGAAAGATGAGGGATTAACAACAGTCATTTTCCTCCCAGATTGTATGAGGATATTAGTGTATGAAAGACAGCTTTGGAGTAGTACAGATTGTAGGAGGGTGTTAGTGTATGAAAGGCAGCTTTGGAGTAGTACACTGAGAAGAGGGGTATTTGTGTATTTTAGCCTTGTTTCCAGAAGAAATAAAGCAGTAGAGATAGCTCTTGGTTGGGATGTGCTGTTGGTTTGGTAGTAATATTCAGTGTGACCATGGAAATAATTAGCATTGGAAGGGCTACAAGGTATCCCTTCCTTATTGAATAAAATTAAGTAGATTGCTAGGCTTCATGAATCATGGATCATTTGCTGGAGCTACAAATGACTATTAAGTGAAAATCTTGAATATGTATAAAGATCACTTTCAAGTGCTTGCTGTTTTCTGTGTTTTGCCGTCAGAGTTCAGTGAGCCAGTAACCTTTTATTGTTATTATTATTGTTGTGCTTTTAAGTTAGAAACAACTTGTATGTAGTTTTTAAGAAATAGCACAGAGATTCCTTGTGCTTCATTACCCATGCTTTCCAACAAGATATTGATATTGATATTGATATTGATAATTATTCAAATGTTTCCTTTCCTCAGAGATTCTCATTCCCTCTTCCCAGCATCTTTTCCTCTTCTAAACTCTGACAACCATTATTTTGTTCTTGATTTCTAGATTTTTTTTTTTGGGGGTCCGGTCATGGGCCTGAACTCTGGGCCTGGGCACTGTCCCTCAGCTCTTCAGCTCAAGGCTAGCGCTCTACCACTTGAGCCACAGTGCCACTTCCGGCTTTTTTTCTTTTTTGCTTATGTGGTGCTGAGGAATTGAACCCAGAGACTCATGCATGCAAGGCAAGCACTCTACCACTAAGCCACCTTCCCAGCCCCGATTTCTAGATTTTTATCACTTGAAGAATGTCACATCAATGAAATTGTACCTTTTAGATTCAATTTATTTGTTTTTCATTTAGCATACTTTCCTGGCAATTCATTGGGTTTTTTTTGTTGTGTCAAAGTTTGTATCTCTAAAAAGAAGTTTATATCATTTTATTGCTGAACAATATTCCATGGTTTTGATATATCAAAGTCTGTTTAATTTTTCTCCTGCTGTGGAACATTTGGATAATTTACAGTTTTGTCTTTATTAATAAAGCTGCTATGAACATATATGTACAGATTTTGGCTATTAAAAATCAAGATTTATGCCGGGCGCTGGTGGCTCACTCCTGTAATCCTAGCTACTCAGGAGGCTGAGATCTGAGGATCACGGTTCAAAGCCAGCCCGGGCAGGAGAGACCGTGAGACTCCTATTTCCAATAAACCACCAGAAAACCGGAAGTGGCGCTGTAGCTCAAGTGGTAGAGCGCTCGCCTTGAGCTGAAGAGCTGAGGGACGGCGCCCAGGCCTGGAGTTCAAGCCCCATGACGGACAAAAAAAAAAAAAAAATCAAGATTTATTTCTCTGGCGTAAATGCCACGTTTAATGTTTGAAGAAACTGCCCATCTGTTTACTACATTAGTCATATCATTTTATCCACCAATGTGCAAGTGAGCCAGTTTCTTTTCACCCTCGCCAGAACTGGTATTATCACTGTCCTTTGTTGTTGTTGTTGTTGTTGGGGTTGGTGGTGGTTGTAAGTCTTAAACTCTGGGACTGGGCGCTGTCCCTGAGCTTTTTCACTCAAGGCTAAAACTCTACTGCTTGGAGCCACAGCTCCACTTCTGTTTTTCTGGGGGTTAATTGCAAATAAGAGTTCCATGGACTTCCTGCCCAGTCTGGCTTTGAACCATGATCCTCAGATATCAGCCTCCTGAGTTGATAAGATTATAAGTATGCCTGGTTGTCTTGTTAATTTTGTTTTTTTCTTCTTCTGATGTCAAGGTTTGAACTCAGAACCTTTGGATTGCCTGGTTTCTTGCTCTGCTAGTGCTCTGTCACTTGAACCATGCCTCAAGCCTGGCATTTTGCTGGTTATTTTGAAGATGGAGTTTTTCCCTCTGGCTAGCCTCAAATCAAGATCCTCTGAAACCCAGCCTCCCAGGAGTAGTTAGATCACAGATGTGAGCTACCCGTGCCTGGTTATTGCCGTCTTATTTATTTATTTATTTATTTATTTATTTATTTATTTATTTATTTATTTATTTATTTATTTATTTTCAGAAACCATTTGTATTAGTTTCTTGTCACTGTGACAAGTACCTGGAGGAACTAGTTACAGGAAGATTTGTTTTAGCTTGTGCTTTCAGAGGTGTTGGTCCCAGGACAGCTGGGCTCATTACTGCGGGCCTGACACAGGCAGGACGTCGCTGGTCCCGGGGGAGCTGGGCGCATTGCTGCGGGCCTGACACAGGCAGGGCATGGTGGTCCTGGGGCAGCTGGGCGCATTGCTGCGGGCCTGACACAGGCAGGGCATGGTGGCAGCGGAAGCTCATGGCAGAAGCTGCTTATCCCCTGGCAGCCGGGAAGCACAGAAGAGGCAAGGGACAAGATGTTCTTTGAGGACAGACCATCACGAGGCCCCACTTCCTAAAGCTGGAAGCCAAGCCTTGGCGCAGAACCCGTGGAGAACCATTTTGTATGCGCACTATCACCTCAGCTGGAGGAGTTGCTTCTGAGGTCTGCAGAAAGTCTTGCTCCATAAATGTCTGCTACTCAGTCCTCCTGTGTCATCTCCTGGGAATCCATCTTCATGAACTGGATTGGGCACAAGGGATGCTTCGAACCTCCAAAATCATGTTGGTCCTGCCTTTTTCTCCTGATTCTCTCTTTGCGGTTTTTTGGGGTTTTTTTTGGGGGGGGAGGGGGGGAGGGGGGTCAGTCATGGGGCTTGAACTCTGGGCTTGGGCACTGTCCCTGTGCTCTTCAGCTCAAGGCGAGCTCTCTCTTTGCTTTCTATCTGGAATTCCTGTTAGGTGGATGGTTCATAGTATCATTAAGTGGTTCTCTGACATTCTCTTCTCTCCTGTTTTCCCTATTTTTTTCATTTTAATCTATTTTCTGGAAGATTTTTTTTTTTTTTGGTCAGTCGTGGGTCTTGAACTCTGGACCTGGGCACTGTCCCTGAGCTCTTCAGCTCAAGGCTAGCGCTCTCTGCAGGCTTATTTTAGATACCCTGTTTGGTGTGTAGTGATATAGCTCATTGTACTTTTAATGGTAGATTGTATAGAACACATTTTCATGTGCTTATTTGCCTTCTGTGGGGCTTCTTTGGTGAGGTGTTTCTTTATGTCTTTGGTGCAGTTCTTTTTAAAAATTAATTTATTTATTTTAGGTAGTTATTCAAAGGAATTGCCTTTCAAGAGAGCTGTTTATGAATACAGTGCCTCTTGATCAGTGTTACCCCCTTTAACATTCTCACCCACCCCTGTGCTACAGTTCTAAGTGGATTGTTCTTATCTGTTGGGTTTGGAAGTTCTACGCATATTCTAGATACTAGTTATTTGTTTGTCTATGTGAATTGAAAATACTCTGTCTCCAGTTTCTTTTTTTATCATCTTTCTAGTGTACTTAGCTGAACAGAAATGATTAGTTTTCAGCCAGTTCACATGATCAGTTTTTACTTTGATAGCTCATGCTTTTCAGAGTCAAGTGAAAGCCATCCCTGGGAACTGGCTGAAAACTAAACTTACCCCTTTACCTAACCCAACCCCTTGAAGACACAGATTCTGGCAGTCATTTAATTGCTTGGAGAGTAGTCTGCCTTTAGGATTCTTTTTTTTTAAATTTTTTATTTTTACCTCATTCAACAATACCATTCACAGTCAGCTTGGCTTCATCAAAGCAATTTGTAGTGAACAGGTACCAGGATACTGTCTGCCAATATGTATATAACATAGGATCTTAGGCATCCCTTCTACCAAAACAAACTTCCCAACCTGTAAGCCATCCCAATTTGTGTAATCATGGATGGACCAGCAATGAACCTACCTTAAAGGCATGCTGGATGATACTGTTTTCATTTATTTAAGTGTGTTTGTAATCACTTACCCAAAATTGTTTTTTAAATTATTTTTTTTTATCACTGCTCTATTAAAATCTTTGCCAAGTAATTTATACAGCTTGGTCATCTTGGTGTTGGAACCTGTCAGTTGTCACTTCTCATTTGTTTTGATCTCTTTCTCATTCTTGGTATGCATAATAATTTCATTGGACATTTTCAAATTATGTTTGAGATTTTGGATTTCATCTAAGACTTCTGTGTCAGATGGCTTAAAAAGAAAAAAACTACCTCTAGGTGCTAGCTGCTAGCTGCTAGCTCATGCCTGTAATCCTAGTTACTCAGGAGGCCGAGATCTGAGGATCATGGTTCAAAGCCAGCCTAGGAAGAAAAGTCCATGAGACTCATTTCCAGTTAACTACCAGACAATAGTGGCGCTGTGGCTCAAAGTGGTAGAGCACTAGCCTTGAGCAAGAGAGCTCAGAGACAGTGCCCAGGCCCTGAGTTCATGCCCCATGTATGACCACATGCCCCCCCCCCACAACAACAACAACAACAGCATCAAAATAAATCTTACCACTCTGATAGGAAAAGGGTATATATGTTATCATAATATCTGTGTGTACAAGAGGTTTGGGTTTAGGAAAAGGGCAAAAATGATGGTTTTTAGGGGTTGACTAGGCTATTCCTATATCACTGTGGGGCCTCAACCTTCCCTTTCTCCCTCCCTTCCCCCTTCCTCCCTTCCTCTCTTCCTCCCTTCCTCACTTCCTTCCTTCCTTACTAGGGTTTGAACTCATGGCCTTACACTTGCTAGGCAGGTAGTCTGTCACTTGAGCTATGCCTCCTACCCCTTTTTGCTTTAGTTATTTTTCAAATAGGGTGTTTATGCCTGGATGGGCCTGACCCACAATCTTCCTATTTATCCTTTCTGCATAGGTAGTATGACAGGTGTAAGCCACCGTGGCCAGCTGTTGCTCATTTAGATGGGATCTCAGAAATTTTGCTGGTGTTGGCCTCAAACCTGTAATCCTTCTGTTTTCCACTTATGAGTAATTGTCCATCATGGCTAGCAGGAGGAGGTAGCTTAACTATTTCTAAAGGATCCTTAAGATCTGATTCTTCATCCTTTCTGCCTGTAAAAGGCATGCATTGGCACTAAAAGCAGCTACGACAAAGCATGGTGGTTTCTTCTTCTACTTTGAGATGCTGACTCAGTTGGACAGGTAAAGGTTAGGTTTTGATGATTTTTTTTTTAAAGCTTTCCAGATTAACTCTAATGTGAAGCTAGAATTGAGAACTGCTAATGTGCAGACAAAGAGAACTTGAATGTTGAACATCAGGTTGATCATGTGGTTTCCTACATGTTTTTAAAGCTGGGTCTTAAACTCAACAATTTTGTATATCTGTTCTTGGTTGTGGCACTGGGGAGATGTGAAAAGCCACAAGACAAATGTGGCCCAGTATACTAGAGTAGCAATTTTACCAGATATAAAAATAATATTTTAGGAAGTGGCGCTGTAGCTCAAGTGGTAGAGCGTTCACCTTGAGTTGAAGAGCTGAGGGACAATGCCCAGGCCCAGAGTTCAAGCTCCATGACCGACAAAAAAAAAAAAAAAATTACCATACATCTTGAAACAAAAATCAAAACATCATTTATAGGGAAGAATATAAAATTTGCTTGCATTAAAGTGTTTCTTTGTGGGTTTATGTTTGTTTTAGAGTTTTGCTGTGTAGACCAGGCTGGTCTCAAACTTGTCTCAGCTTTCCAAGTCCTGAGATTATAGACACATTCTTTTATTTTTTCTTCCCTCCCTCCCTCCTTCCTTAGCCTCCCTTTCCCTCCCTTTCTTTTCCCTTCCCTCCACTTCACTTCCTTTTCCCTATCTTCCTTTTCCTTCCCTTTCCCCCTCCTCCTCCCCTTCCTCTTTTTGTTCTTTCATTCTCTCCGTGTCTTTGTCTCTCTCACTCTCTTTTGAAACAGAGTCTTGTACACTTGCTTCCTCAGATTGTTGTCCTTCCTGCCTCAGCTTCCTGAGGATACTAGATGAATGAGAATACTAGAGAATACACACCTGTGCCACCTCCATCCTGTGGTTTGCACGATTCTCCTGTTGGGATGACTTTGGATTCATTTCTTGGAGAGGTTCCTTGAAGAGCTAGGGGGCAAAAATATTATTGAGCAATGTTTATAATTCTTAATATTATGTAACCTAAGTTACTGGGCTTATGTGATGTTTTATGGTATGAATCATTTTATTTTTATTTTTTTATTTTTGGGTCCGGTTGTGGGTCCTGAACTCTGGGCCTGGGCGCTGTCCCTCAGCTCTTCAGCTCAAGGCTAGCGCTCTACCACTTGAGCCACAGCGCCACTTCCGGCTTTTTTCTTTTTGCTTATGTGGTACTGAGAAATCGAACCCAGGGCCTCATGCATGCAAGGCAAGCGCTCTACCACTGAGCCACCTTCCCAGCCCCTGAATCATTTTTATATAGAAGATTTTATCCCTTTTCATCATCTTTAACTGTCAAAATATTTCCTCCACCTGAGTAGAAGAAATTTTATTTATATTTAAATTATTTATATTATATATGTATTATATATAACATTGCTACTCTTTCTTTTTCTTTTCTTTTTTTTTTTTTTTTTTTACTATTATTGTTATTTTTTGTCTGCAGCTCTGTGTACCAAGAGTCCCTTGGGTGTGAATTTTGAACTTAGGAAACACTGTTCATTCTTAGAAGGTTAAACCAGGAAGCTGTTGGATAATGAGAATCTTCTGGGCCCTTTTGTTTCCACTTCTAATCACTGTCAGCACAGATGAACTCCTTTCTTCATGGCTACTGTTTGTAATGTCAACTTAATAGTCTAGTTGGGGACCTGGGTAATTCCATGGGGATGCTTCTGACATTTGGAGAATGCCATTTATTCCTGAATCGAGTGCTCATTTCACACTAATAATTCTCTTGGTGGGAAGTTCTTGTGGAAGACCGGTGCTTCCTTCCCCGCAGGCTTGCACTCTGGCAGAACTGACAAGTGTGTACATGAGTTATTCTTCCCTCCCACGCAGTGAGTACAAAATGAATGTCACCCCTTCTTCACACATTAATCTGATTTCCTGGAGGTGATCCAATATTTGATGCAAGCAAACTCTTATAATTTCTGCACTATAGAAACCAGCTAAACATTCACTCGAACATTTCTTCATTAAAATACAAGTGGAGTACTGTCTTTTAAGTCAGACCTGCCAGTAATTGACTGTAGTTGTTTTATTGTATTTCTGAAAAGCTTGCTCTTCAAGCCAGACTCCAGGACTCCATAGCTTAGGCCATAAGAGCATGCGGCCAGCAGCCAGACTGCCCAAATTCGATTTCTGGCATTGCCACTTCCCAGCTGGGCAACTTACTTCTTTATATCTTAGTTTCCTCTTCTGAAACATGGGGCTAGGATTATTTAAGAGAATGACATGAGTTAATACATTGAGAACTCTTTAATATTATGCATGGCATATACAATTTATGCTTGATAAATAAGCTGTTGTTTTCATGGAAATTAAATATAGGTGGCTTCCAATTTGTGCACATTTGGCATTCAGTTATATAGACTGAGCTACCAGGGTAGAGGAAACCACATCAGAGCAGCTGTTGGTGGCAGGGGAAAGGGGAGAGGAGAGGATTCTTTTGCCAGGGAGCTGGCTGAAGAGGCACCTGAGGAGGAACCTTGCAGAATCCCTGGATATGTCAGTGTTCTATGCTTCTGGTGTCTTGTTCCAGCCTTCGCTTTCCAAGACCTGCATAATGTTCTCCTAGGCTGAGGGAACCATATTTGGGACTGGACACTGTTCCCCCTCTTTTGTTGAGAAGATGAATGAAGCAAGAGTTCAGCTCAGTCTGCAATGTGAAGATTTTATTCCTGGGTGTTGCATTACTATATCTGAGTACATTTTTTAGAATAGATAATATTATTTCTGACTATTAAATTCTTTAGTGTTTGTTCTTAAAAGTGTAGTATAACAATATTTATATATGTATATTAAGGAACTAACATGTACTGTGTCTTCAAAGCCCCATAGCCACATGCCATTGCCTCTATGTATATTGCTGTAACAATAAAGTATTTGTTTCCCCTATTTTCTTCCCTGATAGGTTCGTTTAGCTATATAGTAACCACAATGAGTCAGCTTCTTAAAATTGTTAAGTGACTGCCATTACATTGTGAATAAAATCAAAGGTCTATAACATGATCCGCCAAGGCCTGTAAGACTATGAGATGTGTGTGGTTCTTTCCCATCTTCCCACACTTACCTTATATATTTTTATATAATGTACTCATTCTCAGAGGTCCATCTTCTTCCTCAGGTGTCCTTGTACTTTCTCTTTGAACAGTTTTTTTTTTTCAAGTCTCTGACCATCATAGTTAACCACTAGTCACTGCCCTTGAATCAGCATGTATCTACCTGTATTTCTTCCTCTCACCCCTTTTTTTCCCCCAGAATAGATAAAGTAGATGCTGGGATGATTGCTCTCATGAAGTCTTTCAGAAGCATTCTTTCCTGAGGATAGAAGTCTACAATAGTAGACTTTTGCTTGGTGGCTGATATCACACATACTTTGTATAAACCAGGTCCAAGATTCCTTCTAAGTGGGTTATAAGAAATCTCCATAAGCCAGTAGCCAGTGGCTTATGTCTCTAATCCTAGCTACTGAGGAGGCTAAGATGTGAGGATTACCGTTCAAACCTAGCCCAGGCAGGAATGTCTGTGAGACTCATCTGCAATTAGCTACAAAAAACAACAACAAAAAAAAAACCCCTGTGAGCTAAAAAAAATAGAATGGAAGAAAGACAGCCTCTTCAGTAAATGGTGCTGGCAAAATTGGTTAACTACTTGTAGAAAACTAAAGCTAGATCCTTATATATCATCATGCACCAGAATCAACTCCAAACGGATCAGAGACCTCTGAGTCAAAGCAGACACTCTGAAAACATTACAGGATGGAATAGGAGAACCCCTAGGTCTTGTTGACACAGGCCGAATTTTTTTTTTTTTTTTTTTTTGGGTCTGGTCATGGGGCCTGAACTCTGGGCCTGGGCGCTGTCCCTCAGCTCTTCAGCTCAAGGCTAGCGCTCTACCACTTGAGCCACAGCGCCACTTCCGGCTCTTTTCTTTTTGCTTATGTGGTGCTGAGGAATCGAACCCAGGGCCTCTGGCATGCAAGGCAAGCGCTCTACCACTGAGCCACCTTCTCAGCCCCGAAATTTTCTTAATAGAGACCCAGAAACACAACAAATCAAAGAAAGGTTGGACAAATGGGATTGCATGAAATTGCAGAGCTTCTGCATGGCAAAGGACATAGCTAGCAAGATCAATAGAAAGCCCACAGATTGGGAGAAGATTTTCACTAGCCATACAACGGACAAGGGTCTCATATCTAAAATATACCTTGAACTCAAAAAATTAAATCCCCAACAACAAATCTTCAAAGAAACAACTGCCCAATAAATAAGTGGGCTAAAGACTTAAAGAGAAACTTCTCTGAAGAGGAAAGAAGGATGGCCAATAGACACATGAAGAAATGCTCAACCTCCCTAGCCATAAAAGAAATGCAACTCAAAACAACATTGAGATACTACCTCACCCCAGTTAGAATGGCAAAAATCAAGAACTCTAATAACAACAGATGCTGGAGGGGATGTGGACAGAAGGGAACCTTACTTCATTGTTGGTGGGAGTGTAAACTTGTTCAACCACTTTGGAAAGCAGTATGGAGGTTCCTCAAAAGACTTCACATAGAGCTCCCCTATGACCCAGCAATCCCACTTTTGGGCATTTAACCAAATGTTTACA
The DNA here is from genome assembly GCF_024711535.1 of Dipodomys merriami. NCBI lineage: Eukaryota > Metazoa > Chordata > Mammalia > Rodentia > Heteromyidae > Dipodomys > Dipodomys merriami. The sequence continues at coordinate 4,752,567 of NW_027204159.1, read as the reverse complement.
AACAAGACCACACTAAAGCTACCAGCACGACTATGTTTATTGCAGCATTATTTACCATAAGATATGGAACCAACCCAGATGCCCCTCAGTAGATGAATGGATCAAGAAAATGTGGTATATATACCCAATAGAATTCTGTGCCTCCATCAGAAAGAATGACATTGCCCCATTTGTTAGGAAATGGAAAGACTTGGAAACAATTATATAAGTGAAGTAAGCCAGGCCCAAAGAAACATAGGTCCCATGATTTCCCTTATTTGCAATATCTAGTATATGTCTGAGTCAAGCAGAAAAGGTCAGATAAGGTGATGTTAGGGAAATGAACCCTAAGATATGTATTCAAATTTTTTTTCTTTCATGCGATTGTTACTAACACATTTATAAGTTATTTCTTTGTTGCTTTGTTTGTCCCTCCCCCATAGTATAACCCCTGCTTTCACTGTATTTGATGTTGTTATAATTTGTGGAGGGGAAGGGGAAAAACAAATTGTTTAAATAGGGATACAGGTGGACCCATTGCAACAATGAGATGTATAAGTCGTTATGTCAAAAACGAACTTTACAACTTTGGTGCAGAGGGAGGAGAGGAGAAGGAGGTGGGAAGGATTGGGTAGGGGGTGGGGGGGGAGAGGATGGGAAGAGATGGGAAGGGGAAACAAAGGAGGACGCTACAATGCTTGATAAGAAATGTACTCATTATCTTGCCCATGTAATTGTAACCCCCGTGTACAGTATTTTCACAATAATAATAATAATAATTTAAAAAACCCTAGAAATAGTGCTGTGGCTCAAGTGGTAGATCACAAGCCTTTAGTAAAAAAGCTCAGGGACAGCGCCCAAGCCTCGAGTTCAAGCCCTAGGACTAGTGCACGCGCGCGCGCACACACACACACACACACACACACACACACACACACACACACACACACACACACACACACACACACACACACACCTTACATGTGGTTATTCAGTAGGTATTACGTATATCTGAGATTTGCGTATACATTTTTTGGGAGGACTTATAGACTTTAGCTAGACCTTGTCAGAACCAGCTTGATAGCTTGGTGGGATAGGTAACATTTAGGTTATCATAAGTAGCTTAGACCACTTGGTCACTTGATGTCCTTTGATTAGGTTCTAACGCAAAGCTTGGAGCAATTTCTCAAAAGCAAAACTGTGATTTGCAGAAGAATGTGTATGATTGTTCCCAAACCAAATGATTTCTTGTTTTTCTTGCTTATTGGTATTTTCTAATATTCTATCTTTATATCAGATGCCAGGAATTAGTTGTGTTCCAGGAAAGATGCTTTGTTTGGTAGATTAGCCAAATCCAAAAGGATATATAATAGCTCATAGTCATTCTCCAAGATTTACTTTTTTTTTTTTTTGCATAGATCAGATAGGTAAGGTTAAATGTACCATTTTTGAGGAATTACCATCCTCATAAATTTCAAGATTTGATGATAGTGATAATCTTTATAATTCTTCAATGGATGTGGTGTTTCTTTATTGTCCTGGTAAGGAGAGGAAGTTCAGAGTCATCTATTTGTCATGTTATCATAATAGTCTATACTCTATGGCCCAGGAGCCATTATGGGAATTCTACCAATGGCCAGATATGTGTACTCCACTAAGAAATCCACAAACTGAAAAATACCATAGAATGGATCCAAGAATTCACTGACCTTCTCAGAGGTATAGGAGACTAAAACTTCACAAATGCTTGGCCACAATAACTTACTTCTAACTGGAGGACAATAGCATATTAGAGCCCTAGGATTTAGTGGAATTCTACCTTTTCAAAAGCAGAAAGGTGAGAATTACACTCTGAGGGAATTCTACAGTAAAAAAAAAAAGAAGTGTTATGCTTTTGTTTCCAGGTCTAGGATCTCCCAGAATCCTGCTGGGAAAACTTACCCTTAAAGGTAGTTAAAGAGGTGGTTATAGGCTCATGCCTATAACCCTAACTACAGGGAAGCTCAGATGTGAGGATTATGGTTCAAAACTAGCCTGGGTTATATAGTCCATGAGATCTTATCTCCAATTAATTAGCAAAAAGCCAAAAGTAGAGCTGTGGCTCAAGTGGTAGAGCACTGTTCTTGAGTAAAAAAGCCCAGAGAGAGTGTCCAAGACCTGAATTCAAGCTCTGAAACTGATGTGTGTGTATACACACACACACACACACACACACACACACACACACACACACACACACACACACACACACACACACACACACACACACACACACACACACACACACACACAGAGTTAAGGAAGAACAGGTGAAGGAATGGAGTTCTCCATAGATCTTTTTGAAGGAGGTGGTTCTATGGAGGTTATAATTGTGGTAGAAGAGGGTTTGGAAAAATATTTCTGTTTTCACATATCCTTAATGGTCTTCAACCTGGCTCCTAATAAGGAACCAGAAATGAATGACATCTGTTGGAAATTGTGTTTCAACTGTGAAACTCAACTTGTGATGATTCACAAACACATTTAGCACTCCACAAGCATGTGAAACATCATTTTGAAGTGTGAAACATACTGTGGAAAGAGGTTGCAGTTTTCTTTTTTCTTTTTCTTTCATGAGATTGTCTAGTGAAATTTTAAACTTCATTTTTTTGTTAGGTAAAAGTCTGAACACAGTGGAGTCATCTGACATACTTTATGTGCATGCACTGTATTAATTTCAAGCATTTTAGTTATATAAGATCTATCTTTGAAAGAGTTTTCATCTCCTAGTAGCTTATCTTACTAATTGCAATTAAATGAGAATATTGCGTAACTTGTATTCTTTTGCAAGTTAGTAGATTCTCAGGTGCTGACAGATAATAAATGAAATTTGAGTATAAATCTATGTCATGTAAAATTCTGGTAAAATAGAATGGCACCATTCATTGGTTGCCTAATTGATAGATCTAGGCTTTAAATTTGTATAATTTGGCTTCAGAGTCCATGATATACATGTCAACACCAATTTTTCAAACACAGTTTCATTTAGGAACTTTAAACAAATTCTGGTGTCTAGGACACACTCACCCAACTAGCTAAATCAGAATCTCAAGGGAATTGGCCTAAGTGCCTGTATTTTTTAAGCCTTTGCAGGTGATTCCACTGTGCAGTGAAAATTAAGAATCACTGCTCTACACCCTGAAAACATTACAGGAAGAAACAGGAGAAACTCTAGGGCTCCTTGGCACAGGCTGAAATTTTCTTAATAAAGACCCAGAAATACAACAAATCAAAGAAAGATTGGACAAATGGGATTGCATTAAACTGCAGAGCTTCTGCATGGCAAAGTATATAGTTAGTAAGATCAACAGAAAGCCCACAGATTGGGGGAAGATCTTCACTAGCCATACAATGGACAAGGGCCTCATATCTAAAATATACTTAGAACTCAAAAAATTAAATCCCCAACAACAAATCTTCAGAGAAACAACTGCCCAATAAATAAGTGGGCTAAAGACTTAAAGAGAGACTTCTTTGAAGAGGAAATAAGAATGGCCAATAGACACATGAAGAAATGCTCTACTTCTCTGGCCATAAAAAGAAATGCAAATCAAATAATTAGTATATGTCTAGGACAAGCAGAAAAAGTCAAAAGCTATGTACATATGACCATATAAGATGACGCTAAGTGAAATGAACCCCAAGAGGTTTTATCTTTATTGCTTTTGTTTTTAAGCACTATATGATTTCTTTTGTTTCTTTTCTACGTTCTTACCCCATGTATAACCCCTGTTGTCACTATATTTGATTCTGGTGCCCTGCATCTTGTATATACATTTTTCTAATTAGTGGAGGGGAAGGGAAATAACAAAATGCTGAAACAAGGATACAGGTTGACTCATTGTACAAGACACTATGTTGAAAAAGAACTTTACTGCTTGGCAGAGGGCAGGGAGAGTTGGGGAGGTGGGGAGGGAAGGGGTGGTAGGGGGAAAACTGTAACCCCTTTGTACAGTATCTTTACAACAAAAAATACATAAAAAAAAGGAAATGCAGATCAAAACTACATTGAGATTCTACTTCACCCTAGTTAGAATGGCTATAATCAAGAAATCTAGTAACAGTAGATGCTGGAGGGGATGTGGACAAAAGGAAACTCTAATGCACTATTGGTGAGAGTGTAAACTTGTTCAACCACTCTGGAAAGAAGTATGGAGGTTCCTCTATGACCCAGCAATTCCACTTCTGGGCATTTACCCAAATGATCACAAACAAATGATCACATACTAAAGCTACCAGCACAACTATGTTTATCGTAGCATTATTCACTATAACTAAGATATGCAACCAACCCAGATGCCCCTCAGTAGATGAATGGATCAAGAAAACATGGGACACACACACACACACACACACACACACACACACACACACACACACACACACACACTCGTGCGCGCGCGCACACACATACACACACACACACACACACACAGTGGAATTCTATTCTTCCCCCAGAAAGAATGACACTACCCCATTTGTTAGGAAATGGAAAGATTTGGAAAAAATGTTATTACGTGAAGTAAGCCAGACCCAAAGAAATATAGGTCCCATGGTGGTTTCCCTCATTTGCAATAATTAATATACAACTAGGATAATTTTTATCAGATGGGCAGAAAAGCTCAAAAGCTATGTATATATGACCATATAAAATGATGCTAAGTGAAATGAACACCAAGATATGGACACAAGAGGTCTTTCTTTGTTGTTGTTTTTAATGTACTATGTGATTTTTTTGTTTTATTTGTATGATCTTCCCTCTATGGTATATCCTCTGTTGGCACTGTACTTGATTTTGGTATTTGATTTTTGGAATCTTGTATATACATTTGTCTATTTGGGGAGGGGAAGGGGAATAGCAAAACGCTGAAACAAGGACACAGGATGACCCATCACAACAAGGATATTATAATGGAAATGAACTTTACAACTTCGGGGGAGCGGGAGAAGTGTGGGAGGTGGGGACAGGAGGGATAGTGGGAGAGCAACAAAGGAGGGGGTAACAATGCTTGACAAGAAATATACTGATTACCTTACTCATGTAACTGTAACCCCTCTGTACAGTATCTTTACAATGAATAAAAAGAATCACTGCTCTTGGGTGAGAATGTTGAAAAGGGTGACATTGATCAAGATGAACTGTATTCATAAACTGCTTTGTGAATGGCAATTCCTTTGTACAACCACGTGAAGATAATAAAATTTGTTAAAAAAGAATCACTGCTCTATATTTGCACTATTGAATATGGTAGCTTCTAGCTACATGTGCTTATTTGAACTTCAGTGAATTGAAATAAAAAATGTAGCTCTTCTGTCATAGCTGATACATTTACAGTGCTCTGTAGCCATGCGATCCTTGGCTATGAGTGTGTGGATACAGAATCTTTCCGTCCTTGCAGAAGTTGTGCTATGCATCATGCTTCCTTCTACTCACCCTCACATGTCTTCCTTTTTCCTTAAGCATTCCTTCATCATTATTGTTTACACAGTCCATTGCTAATGCTAAACACTGGGTCTTATTATCACCTAGAACTTGTCAATTTTGCAAAATCTCTTAACTGGCTAGTTTTTCTTTGACCAGAGCTTTCTACTCTGTCTTCTGTCAGCTCATTAATTTAGGCCATCTCTACATTTGTTTCCCTACCATCTGCTTCTTTCAGCTTTGTTTTTCTTTGCCATTTAATGGAACCCATCTCCATTATATTCTGGACATGCCAGTGCTACACTTTCTTTTGTCCTTTTTCCTGTCATACCCATCCATGGTGGGCATCTTTCTTGCTGAGTAGGAAGCCGTTTACACTCATTGCTGCTAGAGAAGATATCATCTGTCTTCTGATGGATGTGTGCAGAACTTTTTAGTCTCACTTGGATACTCAGATCTCCTCAGCTTGTTCTCAACTGTCCTTTTATTTGCTTTTTGCCCTTAACAACTGTTCCTTACTTTTCATATCTTAATGCCCTGATCAGTCCAGTCCAGCTCAGCCTCAGTGAATGACCTAGAGAGATGTTACATAAACTCCCTGGGCTCCCTTCCTTCTGCCTTTTCTCCCACCCATCTTTGTAAGGAGAAGTCCCACTTCTTTCCTAGGTTCCTCTCTCCAGCTAGTTATCTGAGTCCCATCTTTCTGTGCTAGGAATTTGTTCAGGCCTCTCCTGTCCTAAAGATGTGCCTTCTTGATGGTGCATCACCCCACAATGATGTCCATATGCCTCTTTTTTATTCTTCAAGTCTCTTCTGTCTGCTTTTCATACCTGCCAGTGTATATACTACAATTGTTCCCTCTCTGTTATCACTGACCTCCAGGTACCAGACCTATGATGCTGCGGGAACAATTGAAGCTGTTTGCTTTTCTGAGTTGTCTTCTTTGTTGGGGTTCTCTGTGGTTCTGTTCTTTCTCCATTCTGTTTCTAGAATCCTGCACTCTTTCTGTCTTCCTGCCTTTATCTGGGAGGATCTGTCTGGTCCCACCTTCCTCAGCATCACTTTAGTGCTTGGTGCAAAGGTTGTTCTTAGTAACATTATGGAGGAAGACGAGTCTCTAGTACGATTCTGTGTAGGAATAATAGCTTTTTGGGAATGCCTTGGCACATAATTTTGACTTACACATATATGGTTCTCAGTGGACAGATGGACTCCCTGAGGGATGTTCGAGAGTTCACCGAGGTTTATTTTCTCTCTCCACAAAGCACCTGAATATGTTTCATTAGTACCACTGTCATGTTACCCATCACACAGTGTCTTTGCAAGTTTGTCCTGACCATGTCTCCATCTCTTCTCTCACTGATGTCTCCCTTTACCTGTAGGGTGGTGCTTGGGTCTCATCAGTTTCTCCAGCCTTTGTCTAAAGCAGAAAAATATGTAGAATTACCATATTTATAAGTCGTTTATTTTTCTAACAAAATGGCTTTCATAAAATTGGTTTGGGCCACACTATTACTTTTTATCAATTTACAGATTATTTATGTTTAACTTATGAGGATTATACAAAGAGAAATAATATATGAAAGCCATAGTGTTTGAGGAGTTGACAGGCCATTAGGAAAGACCCTATATAAGTTTAAATTCTAATATAGGTATGATGTAATAAATGAAAAAAGAGGAGGTTTGGGAGGCTTCACAGAAGGCTTTATGAAGGAGATAAAGGGCCTTAAGGGATACATAGGACCTTACTTGGGACGAGCTTATTGTATGGATGAGTAACACAAGTGGAGGCAGTAAAAAGTATAAATGTGGCAAGTCTTGGTTCTGATTGAGTATCTGAATTAGTTGGTTGTAAGGGCATATTGGGAGATAAACATGGGAGGGTAGATGGAGATCATGTAATAGAGACCCTCAAAGAAGAATCTAAAGAGTGCAGATGCTGTAAGTAGTTAGGGTACCTTTGAAGGTCTTTGTCAGAGGAGAGTGACTAGATTGAGTACTGGGAAGATGCATTTGGCAGTGAGCAGTTCAAAGACAGGGTACCTATGGCTGCATGGTTAGATAAGAGAGATGGCAACAATGCAGGTTTTACTTAAGTGTTGGGTTGGTGGGAGGCATTGTGCTTCTGAGACTGTGATCTGAGACTGTGGCATTTGGCTTCTCTGCTTTCTAAATTTCTTTTCTTTTTTTTTTGGGTCCGGTCCTGTGGTCTGAACTCTGGGCCTGGGCGCTGTCCCTCAGCTCTTCAGCTCAAGGCTAGTGCTCAACCACTTGAGCCACAGCACCACTTCTGGCTTTTTTTCTTTTTGCTTATGTGGTGCTGAGGAATCGAACCCAGGGCCTCAGGCATGCAAGGCAAGCGCTCTACCACTGAGCCACCTTCCCAGCCCCTGCTTTCTAAATTTGTACTCATTTAGTCCTATCTTACTGCTGTACTTCCATAAGGGTTCAGTTATGTTCTGAGTGGATGCCCAAAGGTCAGGTAGTAAAAGGGATGAAGACCAGAAGTCAAACGAATATATGCAATCTATGTGAAGATCCAAAAACATGTTTGGTGCACAGCGACCATGTGTTCTTAGGTGAGTCTATGTAATGGCTCTGAGATGCTTACTAACAAATCATCTTGCAAGCTATGAAGTTTCTAGGGCAGGGGGTGGGGAGGAGTGACAAGATCTGTAGTTAAAATGCGAGTACTAGGCTAAAGTCTGAATTGTAATAAGCAGACACTGGAGAATTGCCAAGAATGTTCCACAATTCCTTAAAATTCAACTTATTACTTCTTCATTTTTGTTATTCTGTACCCACCCTTGCTTTTCTGTCTTCAGTGCAAATGTCAACAGTGAAACAAGCAAATGACTAGTTTTGATTTCTGTGATCCTCTTAAAAGATTATACTTTGAAAACACTGTGTATGTTTGTGTTTTTTTTTTGTGTGTGTGTGTGTGTGATGTCTGTATGTGTCTATGTCCACGCATCTGTTGGTTATTCCAGCCTATTTAAAGGACTAGATCATGCCAACTACTTGTAACTTTCAAGTGTTTTGTCTTTTACTGCGTGCTTCATCTCCAAAATATGTATAGTGCTTAGTGCTGGGAGATCTACCCTTGCAGTGACTCAGGATGGGCTTGCCTGAGCCCAGTTTTGATTTGGGGTTAATCAGATATATGCACTGGCTATTTAATGTAATTGTTAAAGTCTCAAATATTAATATCCACATACAAACCCTTATGAAAGTTTCAAATAATACTGAGGTTTTAAGAATCCGTGTAGGTATATTTCTCTTAAAGTTGTGTCCACAGAAAACTCAGAGGAATTTCTGAGGTTGTGCTGACACAACATGGAAATGATGATTTGCAAGTTTTGTTTTACTAAAATTTAGTTTTAGTTATTGTAGGTTATGACTGTAAAGTAATATAACACTAAGTGTTGAGAGTCTTGATCATTTTGGAGGTGTTGGATGTTTCTTAGTTTCTTAGTTCCTCAGGGTAAGATTCTTTCATAACAAACAGAATGAATTATCTCCTCTTACAGTGTAGATTTTTTCCCCCTTCAATTTCTACTTCTTAGTCTCCAGGCATTTTATAAATTCTTTTTCATTTGGTTTCTTTTGTTAGGTAATAATATACAATTTATATAACTTCAAAAGATTTTTTTCTACTTGAGATGTTTGATGAAAATATGGCAAATGGTTGTATCTGTGTGAATAAATGATATGGCATCTAAAAACACTGAAAATCTTGGAACGAGGAAGCAAAATTAATTGTGGAGGGGATAACAAGATTGTTTCTAGTATTTCTATATAAATTTTCTTATAATTTTTATTTGAAGGTGCTTAAATAATAATGTAAACATGTTATTATGCTGGAGAATTTGGAAAATATAGACAAGTATAATGAGAAAATAAAAATCATCCTCTGTGTGTTGCCTCTGTGTGTGTGTGTCTACAATTGTCCTTCAGTGTGTTCTGAAGGTTAGTTCCAGCCACTCCCCTCTATAGATATCAAAATCTGCAGATGCTTAAGTCTCCTGGATAAAAGAATACAGTGTTTGTACAGATCCTGTGTATTACTTGTAATACCTAATGCAGTTAAATATGTTAATGTATTTTTACCATATTTTTATAGAAAATGACAAGAAAAAAGTCTATCTATTAAGTACAGACTCAGTTATTTTCTTCTTTAATATTTTCAGTATGCAGTTGGTTGCATCCATGAATGCAGAATCACTTAAGGCCCAATATCCTATGGTATACATGTGCAGATATCATTCTAGTCCTCATTTCTTGGTACTTCTTATGTGACAGGCACTGTGTTAAGATATCTCTGGTTATTATTTCATAGTGGCTCTGTGAAGTAGATACTATTTTTAAAATTGAATATTAGATATAATTGAATATTAGATATAATTGAATTATAGATTAAAATGGAATATTATAGATTATTAGGGTTTCACCAAAGAAACAGAATAGAAGATACACAGTGAGATATTGGTTCTGAGAACTTGCTATGTGAGTGTCAGGCTGATTAGGTAAGACTGAAATCTATAGGGAATGTGGTCAGGAAGGACAAACATTTGGGACACTTGGACATGAGCTGAGCTTATGTAGAATTTCTTCTCCCAGGAATCTTTAGTTTTGTTTTAATTCAGCAGATTGAATCGGCCCTACTCTGATAATGTAGGACTATATACCTTAAAGAAATCTATAGACTTAAAGCCGGGCGCTGGTGGCTCACGCCTGTAATCCTAGCTACTCAGGAGGCTGAGATCTGAGGATCGCGGTTCAAAGTCAGCCCGGGCAGGAGAGACCGTGAGACTCCTATCTCCAATAAAACCACCAGAAAACCGGAAGTGGCGCTGTAGCTCAAGTGGTAGAGCGCTCGCCTTGAGCTGAAGAGCTAAGGGACAACGCCCAGGCCCAGAGTTCAAGCCCCACGACCTACAAAAAAAAAAAAAAAAAAAGAAATCTATAGACTTAAATCACATCTGTAAGTCTATATTCCTAAATCACATCTATAAATGCCAAAGTTTGTTTTGGGTTAATTGAGGAATTAATTGTGCCTCGCCAAGCGGACTCAAAACTGTCATACAGAATAGTTTTGTGAATTCATTCCCTCTGTAGCAACAATCTCAAACTAGTCTTGCCTCGTCCACACTTCCATTTGCTTCTCTCTTTCCTGTTTTATTTTGAAGAGAATTTCAGTTCTCATGTCTTTTTTCATCCATAAATGCTTCGGTAAGTATTGCTGGTCCAAGGTTGTCTGACAGAAATTTCTGTTATGACAGGAATATTACATATCTGTAGTTATTAGCCACATAAAGGTAGGTGTGTGTGTGTGTGTGTGTGTGTGTGTGTGTGTGTGTGTGTGTGTGTGTGTGTGTGTGTGTGTGTGTGTGTGTGTGTTTTAACATGGTTTGAACTCAGTCTTATACTTGCCAAGCCAGCACTCTGCTGCTTAGGCCACTACCCTACCTGCACACAGTTATTGAACATTTGTAATGTGACTAGACCGAAAAACTGAGATTTTACTGTTATTTATTTTTAACTTAAGTAACTGTTTTAACTTAAGTATTGTTGAGTACAACTTCAGAATTGAACATTCTCCTAAGCAAAGGCATCCTATTTAGAAGTAATTCCTTACAATTGTCAAATATCCAGGCAGTGGTAACACTTCTACTTGTTTCATAATTACAATATTTTTTTGAGTGTGCCAGTTCTAGGGCTTGAACTCTGGGCCTGGGGGCACTATCTCTGAGCTTCTTTTGCTAAAGGCTAGCACTCTACCACTGGAGCCACAGTGCCACTTGTGGCTTTTTTGAGTAGTTCATTAAAGATAAGAATCTCAGGGGACTTTTCTACCAGGGCTGGCTTGGAACTGTGATCCTCAGATCTCTGCCTCCTTGGTAGCTAAATTTTGCCCAGCTAAATTATGTATTTTTAATAGAAAGGGATAGGATATAAATAAAAATGTACATGGCAATTGGTTCATGTATTTGTTTTCAAAAACAATAGGTTCTCTTTGTTGTGCTATTGATTGATTGATTGGACAGTTTAACCTTGCTAGATAGTGTATCCCACTCATTTTCTAGATGGTTTGATGGTGACTTAGATTCGTCAGCTGAGTCCAAAGCCAAGTCTGACTTCCGAATTTAAGTTCTTATACTTTCCTGAAATGAACTGGTGATAGGGATAATGATGGTCACAGTGACGGTGGTAATAATGGAGGTAGTAGCAATGATAACATAGCCAAACTTGAGTGCTTGCTGTAGGCCAGGTACTCTAAGTAGTTACATGCATCAATGCATCTCTTCCTCTCAATAGCTCTAAGATGGAGATGTGTCTCCATCTTAGAATGTTAAGTGACTTCCCTAATGCCACTTAGCTAGTAAGTATCAGTGTGAAGATCCAAACCTAGTCTGAATTTGTTTTATGTTCTTTTTCAAAAATAGCTAAATAACTTAATTGGCCTTTACGAGATATAACAGACCACCATGGTTAAAGGTCATAACCAACATCGAACCAAATGAGCTAGCTTTTGGATCTAGTAGTTGCTATTACACTAGCAAATATTATTGCTGGGTCTAAAGTCTTATCCACTATGCTACTTTATCTCCAGACTCTTTTGTCCTCTTAAACACATAGGAAGAGAAATTTATTCTGGGCTGACTGTTAGGAACTTGGACATTTAAAATCCTGTAGCAAAGTCTGATCAAGTGTTATCCAGGGGCTATTGGGAGAATGGAATCAATTAGTGCTTCCAACACTTGAGAGCCCTTCACGTAAAAGACTCTTATAGAAAGTGTTTACTTGTCTCAAGTCCTGCCATTCCCAGAGTCTTTCAGAGTTACTTCCATGTAAAATTGATTCCTATAGACATCATTGTGAATATGACATTTTTATTTAAAGTCATGTATGCATTATAGAAATTACTTAAGAAGTCTATTTAGAAACTCTTCTATCCTGAGTACTTTGTCTATTTTCTAGATTATTTTTTACTTATTGGTTATGAGAGATATGTATGTGCTGACAAAATCACTGAAATGTGCTCTTGGGAGAAAACACCTCCAAAAGGTAGCAATTTATGAAAATTGAATGCCTGTAGGCCCAGCTTTTACCTACTTTGTATGCTGAGCCAATGACGGCAAGCATAAAAGCTGCTCCAGGATTGGTGGCTGCTCTCCCCTTAAGCACACCCCCTTGGATCTGACTTCCTCAATTCCTTAACCCAGTGGCCTTCCCTGCCCTCTGGGCTTCAGCTTAACAGGCCAAGGAAGAACAGACATCTCCAGTACTCCTTTGTTTCATATGTATGGGGTTTAACAGTACACAAACAACTTGGAATGGCCTAGAAAATATGTCTGGTACCATCAAAATTCTATAAAATTTACGGGTGGCTTGCCATCTTGTTGGGACTACTGATCATTCAAAACAGGATTTGCTGAACATGACTTCTATGAAAACTCAGCAGCAAATGCTTTAGTAAAGTTATTAGTAGAGACTGGTGATAAGATGTTGCATACTTCTACAATTCAGTGGGATAAGAGAGAGAAGAGGAGAAAGAATGGGAAAAAGGAACAATGACAGAAGGAAATTGGAGAGCCAGTTGGACAGCGTGTGTTATATCTAGTAATCATGGTTATTGTATTGTGCACATCATTTATGTTTCTCTCTGTTGCTTGTTATCATGAAAATGGTTGCTTAGCATCAAGAAAATGATTGTTAGATGCCACCGCCTCTTCCTCCTCCTCCTCCTGCTCCTCCTCCTGCTCCTGCTGCTGCTGCTGCTGCTGCTGCTGCTGCTGCTGCTGCTGCTGCTGCTGCTCCTCCTCCTCCTCCTCCTCCTCCTCCTCCTCCTCCTCCTCCTCCTCCTCCTCCTCCTCCTCCTCCTCCTCTGCATTCTTCGTTTTTCTTTGTGTGATTCAACTAGGGACCTCATCCTTGCTGTGTAGGTGCTCTACCACTTGAGCCACACCACTGATCTTTCTTAGTTTTAGTTATTTTTCAGATTGGCAATTAAGTGTTTTGCTCAGATCTTCCCTATGTTCTCCCTGGGATTACAGCTATCAGCTACTATGCCTGGTCTTTATACATCAATTTAAACCTACTCCGCAGGTAATTAAGATTAATGAAAACAGATATCTGTTTTCATTAATATAAACTCCTTATATGATAATTAGAAAAATATTTCCTTATTGAAGGAAGCCATCTAATTTAAGCTTTCTACCCTTCTCAAAGTGGTAGCCAGAGGATGTAGAGAGCCAGATATAGAAGTATCATGAAAGCCAAAAGAGGGGTTCATGGTTACTTCCAGTTGGGTCCTGCCTCAGACCCACTCATAGAATGCTTGGTAGAGACAGCCACCTATTATAACAAGGTGTGCAGTTGAGACGTCAAGCTAGATAAAGGTCCAGAATGCCAACTGGAGTTCCTAACTGGGGAATCTTCATCTCTGTCACCTCCTTCACCCTTTGTAGTTTTGCAGTGGTGTTCCTCACACTTCAGCAGTTCTCTGAGGAGCTCTGAGTTCTGTTCTAGCCTCCTCTTAACCAGCAGGATGAGGTAACAGGAGAGGTTAACTAGACTAGGCCTTAGTCTTCTCATATGCAAACCCAGATAATGAGTCTTAATTTTGAAAAGCTTTCTTCCATCAAGGCTAGTGCTATTCTGTTTGCTTAATGACTTATGTATCTAAATTTTACAAATTTGCTTCAATATATGTATTTGTTACTCTGCTGTCAGCTACTATGCTTTGTGCATTTATATCTGTGATTACCAAAACTTTGAATCCTCAGTGTACCCTTCATCCCAAAACAGCAGAGCCAATTACTTAAATGGATGGGGCATTTTGCCTGACTTACCTTTCTGAACACGCAGAAAGTGTCGCTTTATACCCATCAGTGGTGCCATAGGCAGCTCGCAGTGCAGATCTTATGGTTTGATCATTAGAATCTCACTCTTTGACCAAGAAACACAGCCATAGTTGAATGCTTCTGTTGAGCAATTCCTCCTTTCTTCATGGTGTTAAAACTCAGTCACCAGGCCAGGTGATTAGTCCCTCCAGCCTGTCTCACATCTATCTGCTGCCCCTGTCACTTTATGCTTTCTGAGTGCTGTCTGCCTACTAGGCAATTCACTGAAATACTCTGGAGCTTGAGTGTGACACAGCAGGAAAGGTGAGTTAACAGTCTAGCAGGGGTTGGCAAATCACAGGATGTAAAACAATAGTGTACTTGTGTTCCTGTAAAAGCTCAGGCAATGGGCCAGATGTGCCCCTGCATTGTGGTTTCCCAACCCTGTTCTAGAAGGTGAGGCCAGGCCAGACACAAGTCATTGATGTGTGTGTCTCAGGTCCTAACAAATGCAATGAAGAAATGAAGCGGGGTGAGTAAGGCTATGGGGGGGGGGGTGTTTGCTTTTGTGTATCAGCTGATAGAAGAAGCAACCATGGGACATGTGGTGACTTGAAGATCCTCCCTGGGAAGAGAACACAGGTGCTGAGACCAGGCCTGGCTGCTCTAGACTTGTTTAAGGCATAGCAGGGAGGCCAGACTAGCTGGAGTGAGCCACACAGTGCCAAGAAAAGGGATGGCAGGACTCAGCAGCAGATAGGGAGGAAGCACTTTCCAGAGAGGGAACAGCCTATGTGAAGGGAGGGAGTGTGGAGGTGGTGTCCTTCTGTTTGGCTGAAGACTAGATTGGAAGGGATCCTCAAGAGTGTGAGGAGCTGAGATTGATAACGTGGCTTTGAATATCATGACTTACAGTTTTTACTCTCATGCAGGATCAGAATTTTAGGGAGAGGAACACTGCCTACTTACTTTTAGCACAGGTCACAGATGGCCTGTGGTGTCAGAGGGCAAGTGGTAGGGGGATCCGACCCAAGGCTGAGGATGGAGACTAGGCTGGGGATTTAGGGGAGACATTGCACTCAGCCAACTGGAGTCGGCCTTTGTCTTTCTACATGCCCGTGCCAAGGAATGCTTGCCCCTCACCATCACCTCCTTGTCTGAGAAGCCTGCTTTAATCACTCCAATTAGAAAAGTTCACCTCCTTCTTCCAGTCTGTAGAGCTCCTTCCTTCTTCTTGGCACTTTTCTTCCAACATCAATAGAATAGTGCCATTTGCTCATGTGCCATTTTCACTTCTTAGGTATTAAACACTCTCAAGGGGATCTTAGTATGGCGTAGAGGGAATATGAACTCAGGAGTTAGCTCTGTGACTGGAGGTAAATGACTGTTTATGGAAGCCTCCTGTCCTTGTCTGTGGAAGGAGGTAGTATTACCAGTCACCCAGGGCTCTGCTGATGACTGAGATTTGCCTGAAGTGCTTCATTTAGAGTCTGCGTGTTTTAGTGGTTCAATACATGTTAACAGTTATTCGTAGAATTACTGTTACATTGCAACAGGGCTTAACACAGTGCCTGGTAAATAGAGGCTGCTCCACAAACATTGGCTGGCAGAGGGAGGGTGGTATAGATAGATTTTTATGGTAGGTGCAAGTAAACTTGCCTGAATTGTAGCAAAGCTCACTGTAACATGTGGGTTTGACTCTGTGAGGATCAAATTATGGTATTTAGAGAAATTTGTATATCACTGTCTTAGAAAGATGCCTATAATAAGCAGATCTTCTTGTATCTAACAGGCTTGAAAGACAAACATTGAAAGATAATAATTAATGTCAACAATGCATTATCTTTCCAAGTTGATTGTGCTGTCCACATTATTTTGGTTTTGTGAAACAATTAGAGGCAGGTAGTATTTTCTGTCTTAGAAGCAAGGTATGTGAACAGACTCTAAAAGGGAAGCTTCTGATAAAAAAGATGCCTAGCTCAAGAGAGATCAGAAACTGAGTTTAGACATGATCTTGGAAAATTTAAAAGAAGCAAAGGTGATCCCATATATTTCCAGAATTCTTCCTCTTCTTTATTCTTTCAACTTTATGATTTTCTGATCTTTCTAATGGAAGGTCATATTTTTAGTACCCCAAGTGGCCCAGTCACCAAGCCTTTGGACATTGTAGTTACTCATTTTGTACTATCGTCTTCCCTACCCTTCCTAGCTCTTTGATCTTTCATTGGTTCAACTAAATAATAAGCCCATCACAGGGGCCCACTAACCACAAAGAGGACTCAAGAGGTGCTGTCTGCCTACCTAGAATGCCTGGTGAAGAGCTTTAATGACCACCACAATGATTTGCATAAAGTAGTGAGCACGATGTCTTATTGGAGGAGCTTTGTAGGAGACCAGGGAGACCGAGGAGGGAAGAATAAAGAAATCAGCTTAATTGCTGGAAATCTATAAATCACACTGCAGGCCTCATATCTTATTCTACAATTTACCTTGCCTACCAAGTGACATGCAGAGAAACAAGGCAGAGAACACCTCACCCTTCTAACTCAAGATAATCTATTCTGAAGCCCTTTGAAACACAGTTTCTGAACAATCTATACAGTCCCAGTTCTGTAGGTAATTGACAAGCATGTCTTTCTGTATGTTTGGTTGCTGAATTTCTTATTAACTACAGTTGAGGAAATGCTAGCCTGACAACTCTCCTTTTGTTAGGATTATGCAGGGATTTGTGTTACTCCATTCTTTGCAGTTGCAAAGTGCCTGTGGGCAGGAAGTCCTGTGTGGGGAGAGAAACTCCTGTTTTATGGGTCAGGGCTAGATAGCAAAGGAGAGCCTCACTCCTAACCCAGATAGCCTAGAAGGCTGTGGAAATTTTGTTTTTCTTTTTATTATGTTGAAGCTCCATTGGGGAATTTTAAACAAAAACATGTTAAAGTCAGATTTATGTCTCCAAATATTCTAGCTGCTGTGTGGAGATGGAAGCAAAGGTGGATATGGGGACATAGTTGAGAGGCAGTTGCAGTCACGTCAGGGACTTAGACAAAGTGATGGTGATGGAGATGGAGCATTGGTGACAGATTTGTGCCCAGAAATCTTGTCATAATAATCAAAACATATGGCCTGAATAATTGGGGAAGACGAACCATCTGTAGAAGGTCAGATTAATGGATTAAAAGTCTAGAAATATGCTACTGGAGTGTTTTTTCTCGTATTCTTTGTTTAGTAGGGTTGTGAGATTTAAATTTTTTTTAAAGGAAGTTTACCTGTTCTTGTTAAAATGTAGTAGATTAAAACTTCCTCTTTAAAAGTGTTGATACTTGGACAGCTTTAGATTCTAGTGTATAATCTAGATTCTGGTTTTGTGTCTTTTAGTGGTGGAAATCCCTCCTTGTCCTCCCATCCTCCTGTGCCCAGCCTTGGCCTGGTCCTAAGCACTGTCCTTCCCAATCATTGTGGAACCCCCTGTGTCCTTCAGTGAGCAGAGTAGCTGATTGGTTCACATTAACTTTTTAGAAATAAAAGTGATGGAGCTATGCTGAAAATGAACTATACAACTTATATGTGGGGATAGGAGGGAAAAACTGGGAGAGAGTGAGAGAAAGGGTGACACTGCCCAAAAAGAAATGTACTCATTACTTGACTTATGTAACTGTAACCCCTCTGTACATCACCTTTATAATAACAATTTTTGGGGGGGGGTCCATTGGGGCCTGAACTCTGGGCCTGGGCACTGTCCCTCAGCTCTTCAGCTCAAGGCTACTGCTGTACTACTTGAGCCACACTTCTGGCTTTTTTCTTTTTGCTTATGTGGTGCTGAGGAATCAAACCCAGGGCCTCATGCATGCAAGGCAAGCGCTATACCACTGAGCCACCTTCCCAGCCCCAATAACAATTTTTTTTAAACACATAAATTAAAAAAATAAAAAAAATGATGAGGGAGGAAGATTTCACCTCAGTCTGGGTCAGTGTTTGGTAAAACATCTTCTAATTTTTTTTTTCTGCTGATGTTTAATGTTTGACTTTGCCTAGTAGAAACACCCAGCTTGCTCATCTCATTTTCTTCAACTCACTATTGATGATACATTGCAGCCTTTGGGTGACCTAAAGTAGGTGCTGAGCAAGTACTTTCTAAGAACACACAGGGGGAAATGATGGTAATAGCATCCAGTATGAACATAGAATAATTCAATGTGATATCCCTCCTGGCTAATCAGCGGTCTAGCAGACAGCCGGGTTGCCACAGAAGCATTTATGCAAGAAGAGAGCTGGTGGCATGTGTCTTGGAAAAATAGCATCAGATCTGCTGTCAGGATGCAGCAGTGTGTTTTGGGGGGAGGGGTGTTGAGGTTGTGACTCACAGTGTGTACATGGAGAAGTGTGGAGAGACTAGAGAAGACAATTTCAGGAATACACATGTATTCCCCTCTCCTAACCAAGCCATCCATTTCTGAGCTTAGGAGCCATAAAGACAGCATTCTGGTTGTTTCTGTTTTGTCTGTCACTGTGTTTGTTTAATATTCATCTAAACCGATCTCCTGGGGACTAGTGTCACAACCATTATCCTTCCATTGTGGGCTGGCTGCAGCTTCCCAGTAGAGACCAGCAGTATGTCTCCTTAATTGGCAGATAGGGTCAGCATGAATTGACATGCACCTTCCTGCTGCTTTCCCCTCTCCTGTTTCCCCTCTCCATCTTGAGAATATAGTTCCTGGGGTAGAGAGGTCGGGCAGCAGAACCTAGAGGAATTAGGAGTCGCATTGAGAAGTGAAACCTGTCTAGGGTGCTGCTTCTCAGCTAGAGGTTCCTTCTCAAATGGAGATCCCAACTAAGCCTTTTGAGGGAGCCTCCATTTTAACTGATGGAGAAAAAAAAACCAGTCCTCCAGGTATGAGCTATTGGTAGTGGCTACTAATGATTTCAGTATTCTTAACATGTGTAGATAGGTATTGGATTCTTTATCATAAAAAAACAAGGAAACCATGAATTATGTTTAAAAATCAGTGCCTACCATTTCTTTATTCCCTTAGAGCACATGCAGAGTGTGATCTGAGTCTCTGAAGAACCTTCCTCCAAATCTGAGACAATGACACCTTTCTCCTTCTTCCTCTATACCTTTTCCTCCTCCTCTTCTCCCTTTTCTCTCATTCTCAGTTTGTTTGTTTTGAGACAAGGGTCTCCCTTTATGGCTCAGGCTATCATTATCCCTCAGTCTCTCAATAGCTGGGATTATAGTCAGGTACCATGTCTACTGATTTCTTAAGAATGGGTTTGAAAACAGTAGTAGAGAAAGAAAGCCTTCCACAATTTACAAAGAGCAAACAAAAGTACATAAACAATACTACAAAAACAATGATGATGTTTTGCAAAGTATGGTTGATTTTCAAAAAGCCATATTTTTTAATGATATTGCTGTATATTTTCCCTTGGTAATTTCAATCATATTTTGACAACTTCAGTTATCGTGAGAACTATCAGTAGGCCATTAAATATAACAGTCGAATAGGAGTTAGGAAAAAAAGAATGCCAAAAGGAAGAAGGAAAAGTAAGTAGGGATGGAAAAAGAAAAGTATGTGTAGGTTGGGGAGTGGTAGAATGGGAGATTGCTGTATCATTCTGGAGCCCTTATGCTGCTGATCAGATCTTTTACACCCTGGAATACCACTAATAAGGTAAAGATCAGGTTCTGGGTGCTTCACAACCTCACCAATTACTTCAAATAATGGCAGTAGTAGTATCCTCTCTAAAGCTGCATTTTAGCAAGAATGGTTAAGAAAAGAGAGAAAGAGTAGAATAAGGAAAAGTGACAAGATGGTTTTGAATGGAGTTAAGAAAGACTGTTTTAATCTTCTTTCTTTGCGTACAATTCCGGAACAGAAATTTAGAGGAAGGGGTTTACAATAACACTGAGGATGGAGACAGATGGTGAGAATAGCCTTATTTTTTTGATTGTTGATACTAGGATTTGAACTCAAGATCTCATGCTTGCTCATCTTTCTTGCTTGGCTGAGGCTGAACTAATTGAGCCATGCCTCTAGCCTGGTCTTTTGCTAGTTATTTTAAAGATAGAGTCTTGAGGACTTTCCTATCCAGATTGGCTTTGAACCAGAATCCTCAGATCTCAGCCTTCTGAGTAGCTAGGACTACATACAGGCAGGAGCCACCAGTGCCTGGTGAGAATAACTTCTGCTTTTCTTGTTGGTACCTCTTGCCAGATCCCTTAACTTTCCTTCAGTTCCTCTGGCTTAAGAGGTAGCTGTTTAGTGACATTCTGTGTCTTCATAGGACATAGTACTTGTGATTTGCAACGCTGGCTGCCTTTGGCAACATTTTCTAGATGGCTTGAAGTGAGAGGGGAGAAATTAGTATTCTTAAATGATGCAGGTGCCTGTGTGGAGATGCATGCCTGTAATTCCAGTATGGGGGAGGTTAAGACAAGAGGGTAAGAGGGTTCCAAGCCAGTTTGGGGTATATAGTAAGACTCCATCTAAAAAAAAAAAAACTTCAGGGGCTGGAAAGGTGGTTCAGTGGTAGAGCGCTTGCCTTGCATGCCTGAGGCCCTGGGTTCGATTCCTCAGCACCACATAAGCCAAAAGAAAAAAGCTGGAAGTGGCATTGTGGCTCAAGTGGTAGAGCAGTAGCCTTGAGCTGAAGAGCTGAGGGACAGCACCCAGACCCAGAGTTCAGGCCCCATGACCAGACTCCCCCCAAAAAACAAAAAAACAAAAAAACTCCAAACCTTAGAAAGAAAGAACGAACGAACAAATGAAAGAAAGAAAGAAAAACAAAGAAAGAAAGAGAGAGAAAAAAGATACAGGTAGTTCTCACATGTTCACAGAGGTATGTTCCATAGGGGGACAATGGATGGATGGCACATCCCCTGTTCAGTTGGGAGCTTCACAGCTGCTGCAGCAGCAGCCCATGTTGGTTGCAGGACTAGTGATTATTTGTTTCTAAGGACCATGATCCCTTTTCTCCCAACAGCCAGCTGGATTGTGGGGATATGATCTCTGGATACAGTGTCAAGTTGGAAGCCAAGAACTTTGCTTGGATACTTGAAGTATAGCATTCTTATCCAAAAGTCCCTGCTTAGTGACACCAGCCTGATACCCTCAGCTGTTCTGGCTTGGATTCCTAGTTCTTCTGAGTTCAGGTGGCAGGAAATGCTATACGGAGTCCCAGTGAGAAGCAGGACACTCAGCACTCTAAAACCCTAGCACACCCTGACTTCTCCCATGCTGGGGTGGGGGTGGTGGTACTTGTGGGAGGGATGTTCCCACTACCATTATAAGTATGAACACAGAAAGTAGAGGTTAGCTTCCCATTTGTGGGCATTGATCTGAAGATTTGGGTCAAAACTTTCCCACTGGTTTATGTGTAAGTCCAGTAAAACTGAGTAGTTGGTGAGTACTGGCAAGGTACACATTTGAGACTAGGTTTCTGGTTTATATCAGTTCAAGTTCACATGAGAATTTGTGTTTGCTTAACATAGTGTCCTTGGCTTTTCTACTGTATTGGTTTCAGGATTCCTAAGAACAGAAAGGTAGCCCCTTTCTATATTGAAAAGATGTATTTGCTTCCTTAGGCCAGTTGACCTAAATAAGATACACAGGTCAGAAGATCAAAGTAGTACAAAAGTTTATATAGAGTAGAAGCTCTTCTCTCATCCAATTCCCTTCCTGCTAAGTGTTAAATAGGTGCTCACTATTGATACTGTTTTCTACATCTATATAGAAATATGCATATTCTAATATATTGCAAAAAATGAAAGATTTATATGGTCTGAAGGAAAGCCAGAGTACATTAATGTATACTGATACATAAACCAACTGTTCTTATCCTTTTAAATGTAGATGCATGGCAGTACAGTTGCAAGAATTGGATCCTGTATAAGACTTTGTGGGTTCAAATTCTGTCTCTTCTTCTTACCATATTTATAGCATTGAACTACTTCCTTTGTGCTTCAGTTTCCTCATCTGCAGTGTGAGTCATTCTGATGAACGTAGATAATATTCAGAGGTTAGAACAATGTCTGCTGCTTAATAAATACAGACTGAAGCTATCGCTGTTATTATTTTGTACCTTGCTGGTTTTAATTGTTTAAAATGTCAATATCATGTCAACTCCTTTAGTCCTTTAAAAATTAATTAATGAGTTATCAAAATGGCCTTAATCATTGATGTGGTGCTTCATGCTTTGAAAGAGCTTTCAGGTATGTTTTATTTGATCTTTCAAGACAGACAGCCTATGATGTGGGTTGGACAGGTATTGTTAATTCCTTTTGCAAATAAAGACACAAATGTTTGAAAGTGATTCAGCAAACTCTCTGAAGGTCACACAGCCTTGCCCAGACCTGTAAAGATGCCCAATATTTATTGTTTTTCCTTTGATGTGGCAGATAACCCAATTGGCCACCTGTATTGGAAGAGTCCTGTTGCTTATACTGTTGCTAGAAGTGTTTCTCTAATGGTGGGACAAGCTTGCTCAATCTAGATACACTCTAACTGTAGAGTGACCCAGACTTCACTTGCAGGATAGACCCTGGGATTTGAGATGTATTTGGAGCCACTGAACAGATAAAATCAGAAAGTGAGAGGAATGGTGCATTTGTATAGCGAAGCTAGCAATGAACAAAAAGGTGGGAAATGTGGATCTCAGCATCTTCATTGTGTGAAATGATGACTCAGTCTTAGATGATCTATAGGATTGAAGATGAGGATGTGAAGCCAAAGAGAATAGTGACAGTTCCAGTCCACTTAGTTAACAGCACAGCAAGGACTAAATAGGGAGAATTTATAACAAAAGAATTAGTAATCAGGGGACTAGGCAATGACTCTGTGGTAGAGCAGCTCAGTGCTAGAGTAAGTGGGAGGCAATGAGTTTAAACTTCATTAACACACACACACACACTCACACACACACTCACACACACACACACACACACACACACACACACACACAAGCCACCTAACAATTGTTAAATATCCACATTAAAATGAAATGCTTTAATAACATATATTGTTTAATCCCATATGCCTAAAATCGAATGTGTCCTTAGTCATTTGGCTGTTTTTATTTCTATTTAGTTTTGGTGCTGGTACTTGGGCTTGAACTCAAGGCCTTGCACTTTCACTTGACTTTTTGCTCAAGGCTGGCATTCTGCTACTTGAACTACAGCTCCACTGCATATTTGGTTTTTTGTTTTTGTTTTTGTTTTTTATTTTGATTTTTTTTATGCCGGTCTGGAGTCTTCAACTCCAGAGCTTTTGCTCTGTCTCTGAGCTTTTGTGCTCAAGGCTGTTGGCTGAGAGGAGGGGAAGGAATCAAGGAATTAGGAAGCAATGAAAGCAGAGAAGAATGTGAGTCCAGGAGAACTCCATGGCCTTTTGCACCATGAACTACCACACATCATTTCTTTGTTAGGAGCATTTTAGTAAGGAGCTGTCAATGAAATAGCTATATTAGAGCAAGACCTTATCTTGAGAGGCATGATATATTGAGAGAGCGTGTAAAGAAAGATGAAGCTCATGTGTAAAACTTTTGTTCTAATAGAAGGCTTTCCTTTTCTAATATCATCTCAGAAATTTGAGATGAAAAGAAATATTTCCACCTTAAAGATATTTTGATTTACAGCTTAGCTCCTAATCCTCTAGAGAATTTATTAATTGCCATTCAATGAAGTTGGGAGGGCTCTGTTTGATCAAGAGACCCCACAAATAATTTGTATGTAGGGGCTCTGGGTAAGTTCAGTGATTCCTTTGTTCCTTTGACAACTCTGATGGAATATCTTCTGGGTGCAGGGCTGAGCATGCCTTCAATGTCGGGGGGAGAGAGGGACAGAGAGGGAAAGGGGGGAGGGGAAGGGAGGGAAGAGGAAGGAGGTACTCTAGTTGTGACTGTAGTTTTGTCAGTAATTCTTCCACTGATGGCCATTCTTGTTGAAGGGTTATTTTTGCTTTTAACTGATAATCCTGTGACAGATAATTTGTATGTTTATCTGGCCCTCTTACTTCCCTAGACTAGATTCTCTAAAATGAAATAGTTAAGATTGAAGATTGTGTACTATAATGTAAGGAAGAGTGATAAGAGGGGTGAAATTGATTGATATATAATGAGATTGATTGTATATAGTATAATGAGATGTCAAAATGAAAACCCTCCCCTCCTTGTGTAATTTGTATCTACTGATATAAAAAGAACCTCTCCTCCCCCCCTCTATCTCCCTTTTCCTCTCCCTCTCTCTCCTCTCCCTCTCCCACCCCCCCCCCCACTCCCTCCCCTCCTTGTACTCTGGCTTCCTGCCTTACCAAGGCTGGTCTCTGTTTCATGCACACTCCTGCCATGATGCAATATATATGGTTTCCAGAGCCAGTGACATGCTCATTGGCCTTTCAGCCTCCAAAACTGTGATCTAAAAACTCCACTCACCCCATTTGCTTTAAAATTTATAGAGTATTTATGATAGCTACTGTTTGATTACCTCTCATAAAGATTGTTGTAGTAAAAAAAAAAGATTGTTGTAGTTCCTCTACCGCTCATTTATTATCATCATAAACACTACATTTTTTCCTATTCTTTGCATCTCTTTTATTCAGTGTTTATTATACTTGGCTATCCCCGCCCCCCCTTTTTTTGCCAGTCCTGGGACTTGAACTCAGAGCTTGGGCACTGTCCTTGAGCTCCTTTTGCAAGTCTAGCACTCTACCACTTGAGCCACAGCACCACTTCCAGCTTTTTCTGTGTATGTTGTACTTAGGAATTGAACTCAGGGCTTCATGCATGCTAGGCAAGCACTCTACCACTAAGCCACATTCCCAGCCCGTATACTTGGTTATTCTTTCTGCATCCTTCCCCTCCTCTCTTTTGTCACATGGTCAAATTTCTCCTCCATCCTCTGTTCACTTACCAGTAACATGAATATCTCTGCTTTTCCATCTGATTAGTGGTTTCCTTCCTATTAGATATTTCAGAGCAGCTGTAATTTAAAATCAGTACTAATATATAAAAATTAAATAACATTCCCTTCTGAGTTTTACTGAGATAGTTTGTAATTTTTCTTATCTGTTAAGTGTTTTCTTATTGTATGTCTCTTTTTAAAAATATGATTTTGTTGTTATTAATTAAGGTGATGTACATAGGGGTTACCATTTTATAAGTCAGGTAATGAGTACAATTCTTTCTGGACAATGTCATGCATGCCTTTGCTTTCCCTCAGTTTCCTCCTCTTGTCCCTGCCCACAACTTGCAATTAGTTCATTTTCCACAGTGTATACTGAAACCATGACTACATTTGTTGAACATTTCAATTTGTATTAGCTTCATCCACATTGTACCCTTTCCCCTCTTTACTTGGATTTTTGTTCTTGATATCTTTGTCTAGTTAGTGAAATAGTCCAAGACTGGAGTCACTGGTTAGGCTTAGTTCTTACATATTCAAAAATAATGTCTTATTGTTGTTGTTTTGTTGATTGGAAGATGAATAGCATCTTGACTTGAAGTTTTCTTTCTGTAATTATTGTTTGTGTGCTAATTTCCAGTGCTGTAGTTGAGAAATCTGATTATTCTTCCTCTGTAAAGTTCCTGCTCAGTATATTTGACTATGTGGTTTTCCTTGAATCTTGAGCCTCTGACTACTACTCCCTAAAATATCCCCAGGATCATCTATGAATACAGTCAAGGTTATTGCTTATAGCAGTAAAGAAGACTATTACATTGAGCATTTTGGATGTGGTAAGGCAAAAATGGAGAGTACATGTAAGTTTTTTAGGAATTGGATAGGAAGGTTGTTATTACAGAAATGACAAAGTGTTTGATTAAAGAATTTGAGATTTGTGAAGCTATGAGTAGGGAATGTTTCATAAGGAGTACTTGCGTTGTCTATTCAGATAAAAAGATGTTTGAAATGTTTTGTGACAATCAATGATGTAATTTGTAACTTCATATTCCTAAGTTTCCTGAAGTAGTAAGTCATATCAGTGTAGACAGATGAATAGTAAAGTCATACTGATAAAGGTAGTGACTATCACTTTAAATATTTTACCAAGCCTATGCATTCATTTCCCAGCCCCCTACCCCTGTTAGTGCTGGGAACCCACACAGTGGAGAAAACTATCCCTTCTTTCATCACAGATAGGTTCTCCCTGCTCCCTCATCCCTTCCCTTTATGTCATCTTCGTTAGTTACTGTTTCTCCTTTGGGAAACTCAGCTATATGTCTACATTTTCTGTTTTCAGTATTTGGTATTTTTGCTTATGATGTCTATTTGATATTTTAGAACTGAATAAGTTCTTAGTCTTGATTGTTCTCTTTTTCTCATTTTGCCTATTGAAATTTTGAGTTCAGAATCAGGTTATTTAATTTCAGAGGTCCTTTGTGTGTCCTAATGGTATCTCCCTTAAAACACTTGTTTCTTCTTGCCTTTTTCCTAAGCACTATTGGGTTCTTCTGGTTATTTATCTCAGTTTCCTTTGTGCAACTGACTGAGCTACCTTACATTCCTTATATGAAGTTACAATTTTTTAAAAATCTTTTAATGGGTTGCATGTTCTACAGGCAGGCTAAGAGTACCTCTAGGGTTGTGGTAAACTATCAAGGAGTAGAAGGTAGGTGTGTGTGTGGTGTGTGTGTGTGTGTGTGTGTGTGTGTGTGTGTGTGTGTGTGTGTGTGTGTGTGTGTGTGTGTGTGTGTGTGTGTGTGTGTGTGTGTGTGTTAGTGGGTAGGGTTGTGGTAAACTATCAAGGAGTAGAAGGTAGGTGTGTGTGTGTGTGTGTGTGTGTGTGTGTGTGTGTGTGTGTGTGTGTGTGATAGTGGGTAGGTATAAAAAATCAAACCGGGTAACTGATGGTTCTCAAGAGCAGTTTAGCTCACCCAGTATAGTAGTCTTTGAATCTGATGGAGTAAGTACAATTACACCATTCTTATGACTAACCAATATCTTCCTAATTAGTTTTCTGGCCACATTTTTTAAGATAACTGTTAAGTCTACAGTTAAATAAGGCCCTTTGGCTCAGACATTGATTTTGAGAGTACTCTCCCTAGGGCTTTGTCAGAGCTTCAGCCTTTACATGAGTCTCAGCTCTTCCAGCTTAGTATGAATGTTCAATGTAGAGTGCTCAGACTTAGACCCAGGCAGTCTGGAGTTTAATCCTAGCTAACTGGGTGCTTCTGGTAAAGTTACTTTTCAGTTATCTCCTTCTCTCATTCCTTCCCTCCTTCCCTCCTTTCTATCTTCCCTCCTCACTCCCTGCTTCCCTCCCTCTCTCTCCTACCTCCCTCTCAGTCTCCCTTCCTCCCAGTGTGTTGCCCAAGCTTGTCTGGAACTCCTGGGATGGAACAATCCTCCTTCTTCAGCCTTTTAAGTATCTGAGACTACAGGTGCATATTACCATGCCTGGCTTATCTCATTTCTAAAAGGAGAAAAATACCTACTTTCATTAGTTGATATGAAGATTAAATGAGTTTCACACTTAGGAAAGATGTAGTGTTCTTAGAACAGTGGCAGGTACTTGGAACACACTTAAGGAAGTATTAGCTGTTGTAATTATCTTCAATTCATAGTTGCTGTGAGGGTTCAGTAAATTCATATGTAAAGAACTAATGCAACCAGGAACCAGTGGCTCATGCCAATAATCCTAGCTACTCAGAAGGCTGAGATCTGAGGATCTCAGTTCAAAGCCAGCCCGGGAAGGAAAGTCTGTGAGACTCTTATCTCCAATTAACCACCAGAAAACCAGAAGTGGTGCTGTGGCTCAAGTGGTAGAGCGCTTGCCTTGAGCTGAAGAGCTGGGGGCAGGGTCCAGGCCCAGAGTTCAAGGCCCACGATGGACCAAAAAACAAAACAAAACAAAACAACAACAAAAACCTAATACAAGCTCCTAAAGTTAATGATACTTATTTTGTTATGATACATGATTATGATTTATGTGGCTAGACTATTATAAAAATGTTAATGCAGTTCCTCCTCTTTTAAAGTTTGGAATTTTCCCCAAATTAATTTTATAAAAAAAAATCACTTAATTTTAATTTGAGAGGTTGAGTGAATTATGTTGCAGCCACCTTGTGGGGGCACTTTAGCTAGCAAAACAAAGTTAGTGTAGATTAAACACCCTTGTGCACTGCAATTTAAGCAGCCAAGTATAGCAACTGCCGTGCCATTATTTTTATCAGATTCCATTGCATTTGTAAAAGCTTTTTATATTTGGGAAAGAATACCCTCCATGTATTTTGTTGATTGTGGTGTGTGAGGGCCAGGGTCCCCAGATTTATTCCCCAAATCAGTAGCCTGAGGCATGTTAGATATCATAAACATTGACAAAATAACTGAACAGGAGCTATGGTAGGCTATGTTAGTAATGTATTTTGCCAAATAATCTAGATAATAAATAATTCAGTGTCATTTTCATAAAACAAAGCCGTGAGGCAGCTGTAGGTTTGTGTGTCCTCAGAGAGCAGTCTTGCCTTTCTGCTGTTCCTGTGTAAAAATGAGTTTTCAATTATGCAATACCTTCAGAAATGCGTCTTCTGCACCCAGTACTCAGTTATTGTGTTCTTGCAGAGGAGATGGGGAAAAAAGCAGGTCATTAATATATCTTATGGGAGTCATTTTTCCCATGGACTTTCTGTTCCAGCTCATTTCTGATTGCCCAGTGCCCCTCTGTCTAACTGCTTAGATCTGAAGATATCTTCTTCTCAACTTTGATTTTTCTGTGTATATTGTTTCTTCTGTGATCCTGAGTCTTTTGGACTGTCTCCTACAAAGTGTCCTGACATAAACTAGCTGGTGATTAGGAGTTTCTAAGACATCTGTCCTGCTTCCAGGCAAGACTATAATCACTGACATTTCTATGATCTGAAATCCCTTTTTTCTCCCTCCTTCAAAGTCTTTCAGGAAACAAGTCACTTCCTTTCAGTCAGTGTTAAACACTGTAAGTGTCACCTCACATACCTATGTGAGCCTAATCTCTTAAAAAATAGTAGGGTTATAAAGGTAAGTTACTGTTCAAGAGTGAGGGGATTAGGTATGGTAGCCTAAGCCTAGAATCCTAATTTCTTGGGAGGTGGAGATTAGGGGATCAGGGTTTGAGGTTAGCCCAGGCATAAAGTTTGCCAGACTCCATTGTTAATCACTGCTAGTTGCCTGGACACGACTGTTGCATACCTATGTAAAGAAGTGCAAATATGAAGAAAGAAGTCCAAGTCTTGAGTGTGAGTGGAGGAGCAGGGTGTTTTGTACTCTGATTTCCCCATTGCTCTGTGAGTCACTGAAAGAAGAGATAAAAAAAAATAAACAAGCCATAGGGATTTCAGATCATAGAATATCAGTGTTTACAATCTTGTCTGGAAGCAGGACAGGTGGCTTAGAAACTCTTAATGAACTTAGAACGCAAAAATCCCCCAACAACAAATTTCAAAGAAACCAACCACCTGATTAATAAGAGGGCTAAAGACTTAAAGACTTCTCTGAAGAGGAAATAAGAATGGCCAATAGACATAGGAAAAAATGCTCAACTTCTCTAGCCATAAAAGAAATGCAAATCAAAACAGATTCTACCTTATCCCAGTTAGAATGGCTATAATCAAGAAGTCTAATAACAACAGATGCTGGAGGGGATGTGGCCAAAAGGGAACTCTACTGCATTGTTGGTGGGAGTATAAACTTGTTCAACCACTGTGGAAAGCAGTACGGAGGTTCCTCCAAAGACTCCACATAGAGCTCCTCTATGACCCAGCAATCCCACTTTTGGGCATTTATCCAAACGATCACAAACAAGGCCATACTAAAGTTACCAGCACAACTATGTTTATTACAGCATTATTCACCATAGCTAAGATATGGAACCAATCCAGATGCCCCTCAGTAGATGAATGGATCAAGAAAATGTGATACACACACACACACACTTACACACACACACACTTACACACACACACACACACACATACACACACACAATGGAATTCTATGCCTCTAATCAGACAGAATGGCATCGCCCCATTTGTTAGGAAATGTAAAGACTTGGAAAAAATTATATTAAATGAAGTAAGCCAGGCCCTAAAAACATAGATCCTATGGTTTCCCTTAATTGCAATAATTAGTGTATGTCTAGGACAAACAAAAAAAGGCCAAAAGTTAAGTACATATGATCATATAAGATGATGCTAAGGGCTGAGATGTGTCCTAGTCATAGAGTGCTTGCCTTGCATGCACGAAGCCCTGAGTTCAATTTCTCAGTACCATATAAACAGAAAAACGGAAGTGGTACTGTGGCTCAGTGGTAGAATGCTAGCTCCGAGCAAAAGAAACTCAGGGACAGTGCCCAGGCCCTGAGTTCAAGCCCAAGCACTGGCAAAAAAAAAAAAAAGAAGAAGAACATGATGATGCTAAGGGAAATGAACCCCAAGATAGGGACACAAGAGGTATAATCTTTGTTGCTGTTGTTTTTAATGTACTTATAATGTACTATGTGATTTTTCTTTGTTTCTTTTGTATGTTCTTCCCCCATGGTATAACCCCTGTTGTCACTGTATTTGATTCTGGTGCCCTACATCTTGTGTAGACATCTTTCTGATCTGGGGAGGGGAAGGAAAATAACAAAATGCTGAAGTAAGGATACAGGTTGACCCATTGTAACAATGAGATGTACAAGACACTATGTTGAAAAGGAACTTTACAACTTGGGGGTGGGAGTGGGGGAGAGGGAGGAGTTGGGGAGGTTGGGAGGGGAAGGGTTGGTAGGGGAAAAACAAAGGAGGGGGTAACAATGCTCCATAGGAAATGTACTTATTACCTTACTCATGGAACTGTAACCCCTTTGTACGGTATCTTTACAATAAAAATGCATATTAAAAAAAGAAACCCTTAATGAGCAGCTAACAAGCTCTCTGAGTCATTTTTTTCCCTGTGACTGACTGGGAGCACTTGCTAGTATTGATCAGGCAGTTGGAATAGTCTGTTGGTGGTGAAGAGCTAAAATTTCAGTCTTCCTTCACAGCCTGGGTGTCTGGGCAGGGAATCCAAAAGGATGGGCTCAGAAGGGTCCCATTTCTCTATTTTCCTGATCTCTTGATCTGGGTCACTGATCTGGGTCTCTCTAGACAGGTAATTAGCCTTTTATGGTGTCTCAAGGCTCTGCAGCACCAAGGAGAAAGCAGCCAGTACTTTTAAAAGCTAATCTGGAACTGATAGCTTGGCATCACTTGTGAAGTACCATAGGGATGAGAGCAGTCATAGGCTAGCCCAGAATCAAGGAAAAGGTAAATTAGCTTTTGAAGAGCAGAGAGTAAAAAAAATTTCAGCGATCTTTATTGTACTATAGCTTGAAAAATACAAATAGAAGATGAATAGATTTTTTTAAGCTTTCTCCTAAACCTTCTCTATACAATAACATTTAATTGTTTTACTATGAATTCATACTTGTTAATATTAAATATAGGAGATTTAAAGATTGTGAAATATAATCTTTTCATTATTCAACTTGGAGTTCAAATGACCGTATCTTAAGTGAGGGAATGTGTCTATAAAACATAGATCTGTGGCTTAAAATGTGAGTTCCTGTTCTGTAAGCCTTAGGAACATAGAGAAAGAATCATCTGAATGTCCTAGATAAAGCAAAGTTATTAATGAGTTCCCAAAAATTTTATCAGAAGGATATATAATTTATTTTCTTTTTCTTAAAAAAGTATTAAAGCGCCGGGCGCTGGTGGCTCACGCCTGTAATCCTAGCTACTCAGGAGGCTGAGATCTGAGGATCGCGGTTCAAAGCCAGCCCGGGCAGGAGAGACCGTGAGACTCCTATCTCCAATAAAACCACCAGAAAACCGGAAGTGGTGCTGTAGCTCAAGTGGTAGAGCGCTCGCCTTGAGCTGAAGAGCTAAGGGACAACGCCCAGGCCCAGAGTTCAAGCCCCACGACCGACAAAAAAAAAAAAAAAAAAAAAAAAAAAAAAGTATTAAAGCTAAACTATTGATTATTTGGGGCTTTAACATTTTTCCACGAATGTTCTTTCTTGTTCTGAAATCTAGTCCAGGATATCATAGCACATTTGGAAATATGATGATGATTTGTGTGTGTGTGTGTGTGCATGTGTGCGTGCACGCGTGCATGAGCATGCACACACACACACATGCTTGCATGCCAGTACTAGGGCTTGAACTCAGGGCTTTGGGCTTTTGTTTGGCTTTTTTTGCTCATGGCTGGTACTCTAACACTTGAGTCACATCTCTACTTCCTGCTTTTTGCTGGTTAAGTGGAGCTAAAAGTCTTGTGAATTTGTCTTCCCAATCTGGCTTTGAACATTTATTTTCAGATCTCAGTCTTCCAGTAGTTAGGATTATAGTCGTGAGCAACTAGTGCATGGCAGAAAGATTAATTGTAATATTCACAAACTTGAAATATTTTGAGGATGTCTAAGACATAGAGGAAAAATTGACTGTATTTTAACTTAATTTATTTAATTAATTTAATGAAAATTTGATGGAACAAAAATTTTAGACTCTTGAAAATAACTAATAGGAATTCTTCTGTCAAAGCAAAAATTTTAGACTCTTGAAAATAACTAATAGGAGGATTCTGATTTCTGTCAAAGAATGATACTATCTGCTATTTCAAGTCTAAGATTCCTTTCGATTGCTTTTCCATTTTAGTTCCATTTTATTAGTTCCATTTTATTATTGATGACATTTTCATGAAATCTTGTTTATCTTAAAATGATTTGTTAAAAAAAAACACAACCAGTAGAGGAAAATGCTTGTGTTATTTGTAACTATTCTATATTAGTTCTGTTCCTAGGGCATTTTAGCTGGCCCTGGTCTCAGTGTCCTCATTTTTTATGAGAATCCTGGCTGAAAAGTTTCTCCAGACATAAAGTAGTCAAGGACAATGCCTATTTTGAAATATGTGACACCAAGAATATACTTAAATCTTTAGTATAGTGTAATAATCTCAGGCTTTGTGGTTTTAAATAATTTTTGCTTATGTAAAATATCTTTATGATATTACTATTATAAATTTAAACTAAGCAATTAAAAACAATTTATTAAATAAAAACCATTATGAAGAATTACATATCAAAATATTTTTTAATGAAAATAGTTATGGGTGAACAAATGCAGCAGTGGTATTCACTAGACACTATGTTGAGAATGACCTATACAACTTGTGAATGTGGGTCAGGAGAGAAAAACTGGGAAGAATGACCTTGTCCAAAAAGAAATATACTTGCCTCATGCCAGTGGCTCATGCCTTTAATCCTAGCTGCTCAGGAGGCTGAGATCTGAGGATCACAGATTGAAACCAGCTCAGGCAGAAAGTCTGTGAGACTCTTCAATTAACCACCAGAAAATTGGAAGTAGAGCTGTGCTCAAAGGATTAGATCACTAGCCTTAAGTGAAAAAGCTTAGGATCAGTGCTCAGGCCCTTAGTTCAAGCCCCATGACTAACAAAACAACAACAACAACAAAATCCTGAATTATGTAACTGTAACCCCTCTGTACACCAAAAAAGCTGTTATAGTCCAAAGCAAAACAATTTTGGTGCAACAAGTAGCATTGTTTCTAAATTTCTGCAAATATTTTAACTGTAGGTGATTTAATCGTGTAAGGTATATTAAATAGGTAGGTTTCATTAGGTAGCTGATGAAGAGAACACCATGTGCTATTCAGGCAGGAAAAGAAGTTTCTTTACCGAACTGTTGACCCCCCCCCCACCTCCCCTCCATGCGCAGTGGAGAGGCATGGCTGGAAAAGGAAAAAAAAGGGATGATGGGCCAGAACTTATCTAGGCCAAGGGCAGGAAGAGGTGTGGCCACACTGGATCTGATGTGACCTCAGGGTCTGGGACCCTCCTAAGGTCAGATGGGAGGTATGTGACCTAGCAGGAGGGGAAGGTGACTGCTTCCAGGTCTGCCAGTTACCTAGGTAACAGATACTGGGTGGAAACTTAGCCAAGAGGAAGGGAGGTGTCCCTGTTCAGACCTTACAAATAGAAGGTTAGCTCGATTCTGTTTTCTGTTTGATACATTACCTGTTGTGATATATTGCAGTAACTTGTGGACAACTTTGTACTTGTAAGAGAAAGAGAGTAAAAGTGATAAATAACTAATAATACCAGAAATACTGTTCTGACTTCATGGTCTCCACGTCTTTATTCTATGCTTCAGTTCTCAAAGCACGTCATAGAATAAGCTGAGGCTTTTAGTCCCATACATCTGGGTTGGAATCCTGCCTTCCCTGCTTCTTTCTGTGTTGCTGTAGCTGTATTCCTTATGTTCTCTCCACCTGTGTAAATTTATATATTTGTAAAATAGAAATAAAAATGTCAAATTTGCATAGTTTTTGTGGAGATTAAGTGCAATGAACTATATGGAAGCATTTAGCATACCTCTTTAAATATGAATAATCAACATGATACATTTGGCATTTGTTCTGTCTTTGTTTTGTTATACTATTACAAAGAAGATGAGTAGGTGGATGGAAACCTAAAAATAGAATGGGCTTGGAGAGAAAACAAAATAAGGCTAGATTGTCAACAAAGATGGCATCCTACAGTTACTCCACTCATTCACTATAGGTTCATGGCCTCTGTTTCTCTTTTCACCTGGGCTGACCTTGTGGCTTATTTTTTTTTTTTAATCAGTAGAGCATAACAAAGCTCTATTGGTTATAAAACAAAACAAAACAACAACAAAAACAAGGCTGCAGAGCCTCTGCCCTTGCTCTCTGAGTGCTTAGTCACTGTGGCATGAAGTCACTTGGAGAGAGTACCCTTACAGGGTGAGAGGCATTGAAGGGAAGGAAGGTAGGAGGAAGCCCAGCCATTCTAGCCATTCCACCACCCACCCAGGCAATGTGAATGAAGTCATATTGGATTCTCCAGACCAGGTAAACCTTTCCATCTCACACAAGGTACAGCAAACACCAGTGTCTATTTTTTTTTTTTTTTTTTTGGTCGGTTGTGGGGCCTGAACTCTGGGCCTGGGCACTGTCCCTCAGCTCTTCAGCTCTAGGCTAGTGTGCTACCACTTGAGCCACAGCGCCACTTCCGGCTTTTTTTTTCCTTTTTGCTTATGTGGTGCTGAGGAATCAAACCCAGGGCCTCATGCATGCAAGGCAAGCGCTCTACCACTGAGCCACCTTCCCAGCCCTACCAGCTGTCTTTTTGAACTCTGACCAAATATTGGAATCATAAGTAAATTAATGTTGCTTAAACCAGTAAGTTTTGAGGTTGTTACATTGCAATAAAAAGCAATTTTTTAAAAAACCCAACACCTTGAGGTCTGAAAAAAGTTTATCACAAGTTGATCAATGTGAACAAATTCAGGTATATAAAAAATATGAAAAAAATGTGAATAGTACCTTGCAAAAAATAAACACACTTTTTAGTTTAATGATCAAGTGAGGGTTTTCTCTACAAATGAGAGTGAGTGTAACTCTCTTAATGGAAAACCATTAGTTAGTGCATACTGTTGCATGCCAGGGAAGGAAGTATCATTGGTGCCAGAGGAACACCTCCCCATGTCCCTACTTTACCTTATTCTGAAGGGCCTAAGCCAATCAATTTAACATGAGTTATGTTTTCTTAGAGAACTCGGACTCTCTAATGTTCAAAGCACTAAATAAAGCTTGAGTGGATATTTAAGGGCGTGAGTGGAAAGTTTTTGCAGAATTTATATTCCTTTTGTGAAGGAATAAGCTACTTGCTTCAGATGTAATAGTTTCATTCTCTGCAGTTAGCAAAAACCTGCCTTTCAGGTTTGTAATGTCATGTTAATTTGCAAAGGTGTTATTATTCACTTGAGAATTCCTTGTTCTGGTTGAAAGACCTACTGGTGGTATTTCCAAACAAACATATCCTACTTAGGAGTCTTTCTAAGTCTCTAGTTGCCCAGTTCTTTGAAGAATGTCACTGATATGAAAGCAATCTATTGCCACTTATGTAGCTACATGGTATATAATTCAAATTCCAGAATTATGTCATATTCAGTTATTTACTCTGACTTGAAAAGTAAATTAGTATGATGGAGCATTTAAATGAAGATTTTCTACACAGATGCTTCATTTTGATTTATTTATTTTCTTCTTAATCATCTCATCTCCAGTCTTTCTTTATTGCATACAGAAAGTTGTACCTTTCTACAAAATGTTATGTGTAAAATTTATTATCGGGCTCCTTTATTTTTTAGTATCTTACATGTTTTAAATGTGATACTTATTCCTAATACTACTTTGAGAATATTTTGACATGTAGAAATTATGTATCATTGAAACACAGATTAATTTTAAAATTAAAGGGAATTGAATAGCTCTGGATGAGCTGATATAACAGGAAAAATGAAAGTGCCTGTTTTCACTTTCATAATATGGTCAAGAAAAGTAGAAATGTTCTTAAGAGACAAGAGGAGAGGTTTAAGGTTTTAGTGTTGCATCAAAATTCAATTGTTCATTGGTCCTTAATTATTAATGTATGAACATTTAGAGAAATCTTTCAAGAGTGTAAATTATTGGATTATTCAGAGAATAAATGGAATGTAATAATACCTATTTTCAGAGTGCCTAAGCAGCAGAAAAGTTAAGAGAAGCATTACATAGTTTTAGTAAAACTAACATAGATTCAGTCTCAGAGACAGGCAAAAATATGAAACTTTGTAGGTTCGGAGAACCCAATATGACCTCATTCATGTCACCTTGGATGGGTGGAATGGTTGACCTGGCTGGATCTTCCACTTTTCTTCCTTCCTTCCCCTTCTTTCTTCCCTCCCTAACTCCCTTCCTCCCTCCCGCCCTCTCTCCCTCCATTTCTTCACAGTCTCTCATCCTGTAAGGCTCCCCTGCATGTCCTCACAGTGACTGAATGCTCAGAGAGCAAGGGCAGAGGCTGTGCAGCATCATTCTTGCTATGCTTTATTGATTAAAACAAGACCTAAGGTCAGCCCAGGCGGGAAGGGAAGGGTAACAAGGCCATCTCTGGTGGCAGAGACGGTCACAATGAAGGTGAAAGGATAAGGCAGGTTTCTTGCAGAAGGTGGCCTTTGAACTGGATCTTGAAGTTAAATGGATTCTGATCAAGACAGAGCAAGGAAGCTCTTCAGATGAAGGGAACCATAACTATCCAGCCAAAACCCAAGGGAGATCTCATGGAAGTTGAAACAGGAAGAATTTGTTTCTTAGCTCATTGTCTCACGTCTTATTAGTGGAAGTCTACAGTCTGAGACAAAATTTAATTTATTCATCTAGTTCAGAAAATCCATGGATATGTTGCTAAGTGCTGTGGTTGTAGTTATAGCTTGTTTTGTAGCTACTTAGGGAATTTCTCATTTTGGAGTTTCTTCTAGAAATAGTAAGAAAAACTTGGAATGGTACTCAATACTATCACATTCATGTCTTTTTGTTTGCCAAGGACTGAAAGAAGTAAAGAATCAAGTTTTCCTTAAAATTTAAATGAAACTATCTGACTTAGAAATGAAGCCCTTTTAGGGTTAAGTTCTCCTTTTAGGGTTAATCTCCACATTGGTATATATGGGCTGTGATAGGTCTGCTACTCAAGAGGTTCAGGAAGATTTCAAGTTAAAAAGTCCTGACAAAAGGAGAGGATTTAATAAATCCTTAGAGGGTGAGGATTTCATAAACATGGTCCATATATTAACATTAATCTTGTGTATTTCCTTTCTCTTTTTTAAATTTATTTTTGTGCCAATTCTGAGGTTTGAACTCATGCTTGTTAGACAAGTTCTCTACTACTGACAGAGCTATGCCTTCAGCCATATTTCTTTGTTTAAACCTCTTCATAGAGAAATGATTTCTACAAAACAACAGCCTCTATGGGCAAAACAAGGTAGTAACATATTTCTACTGGCATATTTTTTCTTTTTGAAAATACTTTTATACAAGCCATACATATGCCTGGTCGCTAGTCAGAAGTCCTTCTGATGAAAATGAAGTTTTTCCTTGTCTACTTTTCAGAGGCCACTATTAGAAATAGTGCAACTACTATGTATTCCCAGGCTTCTCTAGGGTTTCATAGGCATTCAAAGGCATCCCCTATCACAGACCTTTGCACTAGATTCTGGATGCATTGTCCTCTTTTCTAGAATCTGTTTGTGTAAAAATCTTATAAATAGGAATAACTTGCTATCATGTAATAAGCACATAATAAAAAGTGAAGTCATAGATTTGTTTCATAATATTCTCCTTGGTGATATTTGTCCTTTATTTCAGGGATAAATGGCCTCATACACTTTAGTTCCTACTTTGCCTCTCATGTTAATTCTCCATTAATTCTCATGTTGATTCTTTATTAATTCTTAATTTCTTTTTCAAAGGGGATTTCTTATAGCCATGAAGACTTAAACTGAAAAATACAGATCACAGAATTTGAAAATACAGATCCATGGGAAGAATGAGAATTTTCCTAAGACTAGGAATCATAATAATGGAATACAAATTGGAGTTAGAGTTCAGAAGAGGTTAGTTTATGTTAGGACTGGCAGATAGTGAACTAGTGATATACATTCTACCACAGTAGCAAATTCTCCATTGGCATCCATACTTTCAGAGTTTTGTTATATTACAATAAGACAAATGAGAAGTTAAGATGTTTTCACATATATTTTCATTTGAAGTGGTAAAAGAAATACAGGTTTTCTTTGCTCACTTGGCTCTGCTCCCAGTGTATAGACACACCCATGCTTAGAGAATGCTGAAGAAAGAATCATGAGACATCATGTTTTTCCTTAGGTCAGTGCTGGATTCATTGCATAACACTGGATATTTTCCTGTGGTTTCTTTGTAAAGGACAACAAAACATGCCAAAGGGTAATATTTGTAAAGCATTTTCAGCACCAGATTCTATATAAATGCAAAACTCTCATAGAGGATTGATATATGATATGTTCTGGTATTTTTGGAATGATAGTTTTAGAAAGGAGTGATCCTCCCTTGCATAAAATTTTTGCATTTTCCATATACTTTATAAACTAGTGAGCCAATTTTCTAAGCTTGTTTTTTAAATATTCCTCATAAGTAGAGTATTAGATCCTTTTCACGCCTTGTAGGTAGATGGTTTGTATGACATAGGACATATGACATATGTGGACCTAGGAACATAAAAATAGTGTTTATTAAAAAGACTTGAATTACATGTTTTTCAAAGTTCTCTATACCAATTTCATGTGTATTTCTTTCTTCATTTACTCATGAGGAAAGCTTTAAATAGAAGAATTTGGTAGAGTTATATGGCTATACCTGCTTTAGTTATTACATATTCAGTCTGTGATTAGAAGGGAGAAAGAATCTATAGGAGAGATGAGATTAAGATAGAAAATGCACCTGATAGTCTGTCCTTCCAGAAATAGTTTGAAGTAATGGCAAAGGTGTGTGCTCATTTTCCATAGCTTCTTGGGGAAAAGAAATTGACCTTAGTCAGCCAAAAATTATTTTTTCTAATTTCTGAAAAATCATTGGAAAACAATAGAAAGAGAAAAAAAATCATTGCCCAACATACGACAAAACTTTGGAAGGAGGTAGGATTGGATTAAGGCACCATCAAAGCTCTGTGGTTGTGGATACATAACAGCAGGAAAAGCCTGGGCACTCATCATGCTGATGCCTATAAAGCCAATGAGATACTCAGTGACTTTCTAGGGATTCTTACTGTAATGACACTAGCTAGAATCAGCTTGAAGAACTCTACATATGCACTTAATATTAGGATCAGTTGTTTGTCTTCAAGATGACAACTTCAGCCCATTTAAAAAATCCTCTTATTCAGGATTTTCCTTTGGGACAATGGGATGGCTCTTGTACCCAAAATCATGGTTCTTATACAACAAGGGAAGCAGGTGCTAGATTGTCTGGCTGTTCCTATTGACCACTCAAGAGTGCTGAAAAATCTGGCTCAATGATCCTGCTCAACACAATTGATTCTGCAACTAGATTCCTCTGCTGCTTAGGTGCCTCTTGCCATAGGTAAATTTTAAACTCATTTTTGCTCCACTGGTCCAGAAGTTAAGCCCATGGCTGAAAACCAAGTCATGTGCCTGTAGCATGTCTGGCAGTGGTTGGGGACTCTGGTTCCTGTCTCAATCAAGACTCATGTAGTGGAGAATTTTTTCCAGATAACCCAAACAAAAAAACTAAAATAGAAACATCTCTATTAAGAATGTTTCAGATCAAAATCTCTTACTGTAACTCACAGATGAAAAGACAAAAATTGTATACTTGTGTCAGACTTCTAAAAAACACTCAGCAGAATGATTATCCATTCTTGATTACAAACTGACACAAAAGACAGAAAAAGCAGACTAGGAAGGGCCTTTTATTTGATAGAGAATATATAAAGCAATAGTTATCATACTTGGTGAAAGTATACAAGGAGAGAAGGATGTACACCTTCACAGCTATCAGTGACTCTTTGAGATCCTAGCCAATGCAGTAATATGCAGAGGTTGTCTTGTAAAGGAAGAACTCTTACAGAAAATGTGGTTATATGGAAACACTGTATAGACTGGTTTAATTAATGAGATTAACAAGATGTTTGGAAATAAGACAAATGTGTTTTTATATTATATTAGCAATAGACAGACACTGTAATATCAATAAAACTACAAAACACCTAAGACTGAAGTCTGTATTAGTGTCCATTGTCCCAGAAGTAATTACCACATACACAGTGGCTTAAGCATTTACTCTCTCCAGGTTTCATGGCCAGAAGTCCAGAATAACATGGCTGGATCCTCCTCCTCCCCCGCTCCTTTCTCCCCTCCCCCTCCTTCCTGGACTGGCTTTGAACCAAGATCCTCAGATCTCAGCCTCCTGAGTAGCTAGGATTACAGGCGTGCCACCAGCGCCCAGCTTGCTTGCTTGCTTGCTTGCTTGCTTCCTTCCTTCCTTCCTTCCTTCCTTCTGTCCTTCCTTCTCTTCCTTCTTTCTCTTTGTTTCTTTCTTTTCTTCCTTCCTTCCTTCCTTCCTTCCTTCCTTCCTTCCTTCCTTCCTTCCTTCCTTCCTTCCTTCCTTCCTTCCGTCCTTTCTTTCTTTCTCTTTCTTTCTTTCTTTCTTTCTTTCTTTCTTTCTTTCTTTCTTTCTTTCTTTCTTTCTTTCTTTCTTTCTTTCTTTCTTTCTTTCTTTCTTTCTTTCCTTCCTTCTTTCTTTCTTTCCTTCCTTCTTTCTTTCTTTCCTTCTCTTTCTTTCTTTCCTTCTCTTTCTTTCTCTCTCTTTCTTTCTTTTTCTTTTCTTTCTTTTTCTTTCTTTCTTTCTTTCTTTCTTTCTTTCTTTCTTTCTTTCTTTCCTTCTCTTT
Source organism: Dipodomys merriami (assembly GCF_024711535.1). NCBI lineage: Eukaryota > Metazoa > Chordata > Mammalia > Rodentia > Heteromyidae > Dipodomys > Dipodomys merriami. The sequence continues at coordinate 4,710,998 of NW_027204159.1, read as the reverse complement.
CTTTCCTTCTCTTTCTTTCTTTCTTTCTTTCTTTCTTTCTTTCTTTCTTTCTTTCTTTCTTTCTTTCTTTCTTTCTTTCTTTCTTTCTTTCTTTCTCTTTCCTTCCTTCCTTCCTTCCTTCCTTCCTTCCTTCCTTCCTTCCTTCCTTCCTTCCTTCCTTCCTCCCTCCCTCCCTCCCTCTCTCCCTCTCTCCCTCCCTCCCTCTCTCCCTTCCTCCCTTCCTTCCTTCCTTTCTTCCTTCTTTCCTTCCTTTGTCGTGGGGCTTGAACTATGGGCCTGGCTCTGTTTCTGAGCTCTTACAGCTCAAGGTGAGCTTTCTACCACTTGAGCCACAACACCATTTCCCTGGGTTCTCTTCTTAGGGAGGGACCACCTAAGTTAAGATGTAAATTTACTTGTCTCTTATCTGACCAGTCTGGGGAAAAATATCTGCTCCCAATCTTTTTCAGGTGGTTAGCATAATCCCATTTTTGTGATCTGGGACTGAATTTTCTTTTCCTCTCTGGCTGTCAGCTGTGCTCACATTGCTGCTTTTGTTGTCTGGCTGCTCACATTGCTTTTCAGATGATCCTTCCTTCTTTCCAGTGGCATGGACATGTGGAAAACTTCTTAAGCTTTAAATGTCTTTGATTTTTTTTCCCTATCTAACTATTCTACTGTAGAAAATGTTTGAGTTTTGGAGCCCTTGTGATTTGATTAGGCTTATTCTGATAACCTTCCTATCGTAAGGTCAATGTGCCATCTAACATAATACTACCACTGGGGTGATATTTCATCATAGCCACAGGTTCCAGAGATGATAACTGGACAGCGTTAGTCAAGAAAGGGAATTTTATAAATTTTGCCTGTTATAAAATCTAATTGGAATTTGAAAAGAGCTACATAAAAAAAGCATAAAATTCCCTTGGAACATAGAAGAAAAAGCTGCATAGATTTTACCTGGTAAATATTGTAGTGTTCCCATCCCCTACTAGTCATCCCATCTGCCAGTCCAATTAAATTCCAAATTCCCAATAGAACTGTTTATTAAACTGGCAAGCTGTCTCTAAAAGTTTCTTTGAGAAAAATGTCTAAGAACTGACAAAGATAATTGTGAAAATTGTTATTAAACACAAAATAGTGAAGTAAATTTATTAAAATATGGGGGGTAAATTGGGTAATTAGTAAATAATAAAGTTGTTTGAACCAAACAGAAATGATGGTCTTGTCAGGAAATGGTGGCACAGTTTTGTATCCATAAGGAAATAAAGTTAGGCCTTTATCCTAAACACGAAAATACTTTCTAAATGAAGTACAGTTAAATATACTAAACAAAATTGTGTAAGTTATCAAAAGAGGCAGGAGCATTTGCTCATAAACTTTGGGTTAGGGAATGCTTAGGTCACATGCTGGGACATGCAGTTGGCTAGCTAGTAAGCACATAAAAGAGCATTGCTTTTGTTATAGTTAAGAAAATAAAAAAATAAAATAGTCCCCTTCCCCTTTGTCCCTTAGTCCAAGTGTTTTTTTGCCGGGGACAGGAGGATATAGTCCCGTGAATGAATTGTGATGGTCCTTTTGGCAGTGCCCAGAGTAATTTTAAGCACGTGTTCTTCCAGTGAGTAACTTCATACCCATATTTTTACCTTGGAGAAATACACAGGGACAGAGCACAAAGAGACATTGACTACTATGTTGAAAATGTACTATACAACTTGTCGGTGGGGATGGGAGGAAAAACTGAGGGAGAGTGAGAGAAGGGGTGACATTGTCCAAAAGGAAAAGGACTCTTTACCTGACTTATGTAACTGTAACCCCTTTGTACATCACCTTTATCATGACAATAAAAATATTTTAAAAAGAGACATTGACCAGTTGAGACTTTTCTAACTATAGCAGAAAATATCCAGTCCACCATGGAAGGCCTTTTTTGTTTTTCAGTAAGTTGTTAAGCAATCTTTTTTTTGTTTGTTTTGTCGGTCATGGGGCTTGAACTCTGGGCTTGGACACTGCCCCTCAGCATTTCAGCTCAAGGCTCTACCACTTGAGCCACAGTGCCACTTCCAGCTTTTTCTGTTTATGTGGTGCTGCGTAATGGAACCTAGGGCCTTATGCATGCAAGGTAAGCACTCTACCACTGAGCCACCTTCCCAGCCCATGTTCAGCAATCTTGAAAAGGGAATTAAATTTAATCATGACTTTAAGGAAAAGAAAATACTTATGGGATTTGTAACAAAACTATCTTTTGCAGGTGTGATCATCTATCATTGTGTATCAACCATTTTATAATACATTTAATTAAAGCATTTCCCTTAGGTTAACAATCTATTTTCTATAAGCAGTGTAGTATGGAGTGCTCCCCTATATATGTAAGCATGTAATAATGGTAGTTCTGTATGGAAAGATACAATGGAACAAAAGCCTTTGTTGTCTTGCTACAATGCATGACTTGGGGACTTGTGCTACCTGTTTACATCTGACAGTAATGGGAAAAAAGAAAGGGAAGGTCTGATTTGTTCTGTATTCACACCATTGAAATGTATCACTTTCAAGGTCAGTTTGGTATGTACTTTAAGTACAAACTTGTAGATACATACTTGACTGTTGCTCACGTGTGGGAATAATTATTGCTTAAGATATCATATGATAAAAAATATTTTTTCCTATATGGTTGTGGGATCATCCCAGAGTTGTGAGTATGCATGAGTCTTTTCCCTCCCACTCTCCCTTCCTCTCTCTCTTTTTTTTTCATTCTTTTTTTTTTTTTTCTTGGCAATCATGAGGCTTGAACTCTGGGCCTGGGCGCTGTCCCTCAGCTCTTCAGCTCAAGACTAGGGCTCTACCACTTGAGCCACAGCACCACTTCTGGTTTTCTGGTGGTTTATTAAAGATAAGAGTCTTACGGACTTTCCTGGCAGGCCTGGCTTTGAACCTCGATCCTCAGATCTCAGCCTCCTGAGTAGCTAGGATTATAGGCATGAGCCACCGACGCCCGGCCTCATTCTTTTTTTTTTTTTTTTTTGGTCCGGTCATGGGGCCTGAACTCTGGGCCTGGGCGTTGTCCCTCAGCTCTTCAGCTCAAGGCTAGCGCTCTACCTCTTGAGCCACAGCACCACTCCCGGCTTTTTTCTTTTTTGCTTATGTGGTGCTGGGGAATTGAACCCAGGGCCTCAGGCATGCAAGGCAAGCACTCTACCACTGAGCCACCTTCCCAGCCCCTGGCCTCATTCTTTTGACAGTACCTAAGGCTTGAACTCAGGGTGTCAAGATAACTCAGTTTGCTTGCTCATGACTATTGCTCTGCCACTTGAGCCATGCCTTCAGCCCAGCTTTTTGCTGATTGAGATAGATTTTTCTGCACAGCTGGCTTCAAACCTTGATCCTCCAGGTTTGGCCTTTTGAGTAGCTAGCTAGGATTGCAGGTACCAGCTATTGGGACCCATCTGCGAGAGTCTTAAGGAATTGTGTACATAGTGAGAAATGGAGAAAAGAGATTGACTTTTTAAGTAGATGTCAGCTTTTTGTTTGTGTCTCTAGTTAGGTGAAAGAGATCTAGCGAAATATCCGTACAAGGGCTTTTCAGAACATAAACGGAAGCAGTCTAATCTATGCATTTATTATTTGAGAAAATTAAAGCTTTGTCTAGTATTCTTTAAATTTTGTATATAGTCTATATTAGATACTTCTAAGAATAATGTTATAGATGAAAATTGCTTTCTAAAAATGGAAAAACTGTGGGACTTTTAACAACAGCAGTATTTGATTAATTTGGTAGATATTCTTCATATAAAAGGATTATCTCTATTTGAAGAAGAATTCTGTCTCGAAGATAATATGTAATCCCTTAAGAAAAGAAGCTTACATTAACACTCACTGTAATTTAAGATTATTTTGCTAAAGCAATTTCTTTAATACTCTTTGCTTTAAACCACATTTGTCTTTGGAACTGAGGCAAAAACCTACAGAGAATACCATGGTAAAATACAATTCTGTCCATTGTGAGAGAAACTAATAAAACACAAGCCCTGTGATGTGGCTCACTGAGAAAGACAAGACACTTGTTAAATTAAAAAACAACAACAACAACAACCAACAACTGTGAATTATTTTTGCAGAAGTCAACGAAAGGTTCTGTTGTCCTTGACCATGTATTCCGTCACATAAATCTCATGGAGATAGATTATTTTGGGCTGCGTTACTGTGACAGAAGCCATCAGACGGTGAGTCCAGTGATTTTATATTACATTTTTCTGGTTATAAATTTCACTCTTTATCTCTGGGCTTTCTGGATGTGGTTCTAGGGGGTTAGATTCTTTATAACTGAAAATGACTGAAAACCTCAAACCTCTTTTTTGTGCTCTATTTTTCTCCTTCCCTCCTGCTTACAAGTCTGTAGAGTTGATGGATTCAGTTTCTTGTATGATGTCCCCTTTGTAGAAGGTATCTAGCTTCTATTTTTGTAAGTGACTTTCCATTTGTGATGTTAGGAGGACTGAATACGTTGCCACATGTGTCAGGAAGAAGGTGGTTAGACAATTACCATTTTTGTTGTTATTGTTGATGGTGGTCATGGGGCTTGAACTCAGGGCCTGGGTGCTGTCTTTGAGCTTTTGTGCTCAAGGCTAGTACTCTACTACTTTGTACCATAGCTCCACTTCTGCATTTTTGGTGGTTAACTGGAGGTAAGAGTCTCATGGACTTTCTTGCTCAGGTTGGCTTTAAACCGTGATCCTCAGATCTCAGCCTCCTGAGTACTAGGATTACAGGTGTATGCCACTAGCACCTGGCTACCTCATTACCTTTTAAGAAAGAAAATGGTTAAAAAAAGAAATAAGTATAAAGTAAAAAATAAATAAAAGCACCACCTAAGTTTAAAAAATAGTTTGAGCTGTTAAAAATAAAAACAAGTAGGAGTTTTTGTTCCTGAGCCTGATGGAGGGAGTGGAGTACAGGTGATCTTTGAGTTCTGACATTAGTTGTTTATAGGGTGTCTCGAAAATCTTTCTATCTGCAGGGAGTGGAGTACAGGTGATCTTTGAGTTCTGATATTAGTTGTTTATAGGGTGTCTCGAAAATCTTTCTATCTGTTCTAATGGTAGAGATACTAAAAAATTCATAATACGTAAAAGACGGGAGCTGATGATTTTGAGGAATGAAAAGGACATTTTTTAATGAGACTTTTGATTTAGCCTGAGAAATCCCTTAACCTCAGACACTCACAGCCTTATCATACAAAATACTCCTATATTTACCTTAGAAATACCATATTTTAAGGTAATACCCTTAGCCTTTTATTTTTTTTATTCTGTGCAGCTGCTGTTGAAATACATATTTCCTCTTCTTCCTTCATCAGTGCTTATATCCTCTGGGTCATCTGAGGTGTGTTCAGTGAGAAATATATTTTCTGAGTGGTGTCTTTGTGCTCTGGCCTAAGACATGTCCTAAGATGAGAAGAGGCAGGAAAGAAGAAAGTTGTTGATAGTGTACTTATGATTTTTCTTGAGCTAGCTCTATAATGTTATCTCCCAGGAAGATTTCACCAGAAAACAAATGAAAAAGTAAAAATTGGGAGTATTAGGTAGTGCTTCCATAGACAGAAATAGTCATGAGTGCACATTTCAAAGAAAAGGAACAGATACATATTGACAAGTTGATTGAATTCTATCACATGTAGGTCTCAGGCCACTATAGCATAACTATAAATACATACTGAAAGATTAAATTGAAGGTTCTAGTAGATACCTTAAATTACACTCATTTTATAAATAATACTTATCCTAGCAGAGAAAAATACAGTTTCTTGATCTTATTCAGTTTGCCAAATTTTCCTGGAAAGATTTAGCAGTGAAAACACAAGTGTCCTTGAATGTGAAAGGGGAAGTCTGGAGAGTCAGAAAATGTGACAGTGGAAGAAGAGGTTAAAGTGGTGCAATTACTGCAAGGAGGCCTTTGAGCCAAGGAATGTAGGCAGCCCTCTGGAAACTGGAAAGAGCAAGGGAATTGATTTTCCCGGAGATCCTTTAGAAGGGCAGCCCTGCCTATGTTTTGATTTAGACTCAGACCTCTAATAAGTGTAAGATAATAAATTTTTGTTCTTTGATGCCATTAAGTTTATGGCAGTTTGTTACAATAGGAACTAATACTCATGGGTAGATGAGGGAGAATTTTATTCTTGCTTGTTAGATGGAATTGTAAAGCTTTATTGTTTGGGTTCTTTGTATTAGGCCTCAAACACTATTCCTTTTCCTTAGTAATAACATCATCCATCTTCTGCTGCCCATGATCAGGATTTCTTTGTAATTAGAGCGACATATGCTTCTCCAGATGTGTGTATTGAATTCTTTATTATGGGAGAGGGATAGTGAGATCTATGAACCGTAGGCTGAGAATTGAATCACACACAAATTGGCGAATTTGAAATTAGTGTGAGGTTTTTAAAAGCTATTATAAATGGGATGTGATGGTATGGAACAGATAGCTAGCTACCTTTGTAGTCAAAACAAAGATTTAGGTCCTATATCTCTTGTTAATGAATGAGTCAAATCACTTAGTTTTCTGAAGTGTGTGTGTATGTGTGTGTGTGTGTTCACTTTTACTATAGTAAAATACCTGAAGGTACATAATAAATTAAAAAAAAAGAGGTTTATTTTACTCACAGTCTTAGAGATTGAAGAGCACAGTGCTGCTAATCGGCTCAGCCCTGGTGAGGACCTTTTGGTAGATGGCATCATGGAAAAGCCGGGGAGGAGTCAAGCTTGCTCCTTTGTAACAACCTCTTGAGAGAACTAATAAAGGCTGCAGGAGAACTATATCAATTCCTTCCCAGGGCAGTGTCCACTAGCTTTAAAGCTTCTGCATCAGCTCCTAATACTGCCATTCTGAGGACCACACTCTTAACACATGAACCCTTGGTGTAACATGGACCATATCCAAATCATAGCAATACACTTAGCTGTAAATTGAGAATAAACTATCTTTTACCCCAACTCTCAGGATTGTTACAGGACCAAAACAGAATATGTGAAAACTCTGTAGATTATACGGTATTAGAAATAATGTAAGTGGGCCTCGCTGGTTGAAACTTTATTCCTTTTGGTTCTTAAACTTTTATTTCTATTGTAGTTTCTCCATAAAATTTTATCTTAAATTTTTACTAGTAAAATATATTTATGCATAAAATGTCATTCATATAAACAGCTTTTAAATTTTGGTATCTTGAAATCTGAACACACCAATTGTTGAGTCTAGGTGTGATTGTTACCAAGTAATTAATTAGAACAGAAAAGTATTATACATTTTCATAAATTTTAGACATAAAAAGCAAGTATTTATTAAAAATACATCTCCCTCTTTTTTTAACTTTCTTTTTATTTTGTATAAGAGCTTAAACCCAGGGCCTGGTACTCTTGCTTGGCTTTTTCACTCATGGTTAGTACTGTACCACTTGAGCCACATTTCTACTTCTGAGAAATTAATGAGATGAATAGAACTTTTTTTCTTAATTAATCCAATTGTCCATATCTCCTCAGGATAAATGTACTGTGTTTTTGGAGTAAAATAGGGTTCAGCTGTAGTTTTCTGCCTCTTTCTATAGATGTAAGCACTATTTATTTATTTAAGTAGACAAGGAAGGAGTTCCAATAAGGAAGATCATTCAATTCCTTAAGCTCCTTCTGTTATATGCCAAAAACCTTTGGGTCTCTCAGCTAAGACAGTTTTTGGTACTTTCCTAGGTACCTCCAATACAACATTTGCTTTGAGTTTATTGCCTTGATTCTCTTGGGAAAGGCTTCTCCTGTTGGACATTATCGGCAGATTGTGCTTATGTTTTACAAAGAAAAGGAAAGGCTTTTCTTATATGCCTGGAGGTTAACTTGGAAATGTGTGGGATTACAAGGATGTGTTCATGATAGTGCAGTAACTATGAGGTGCTGTTTAGTATGTTCTTATCTATTAACAGGTAGTATAGTACAGAGTGTAATAGAAGAAGTGCATTGTCACAGGTACCTGTATAACTGAGACAGTGTTGCAGGTAACTGGATGTCTGTGGATCATATGATTCTAAAGAATTGCTTATCCTAAGTGGTATTTGTAATAAAATACATTTTTCTATTTTTTCTATAGTTGATAACAGTGTTTAGAAAGACCAGAAAAGTATTCTTTGTTCAGAAAAGGGTCTTATACCTTCTGGTCACAATATGTGAGATGTTGTGATTTGGAGAGCTAATTTGTTGGAAAGAACTCTGAAAAGTGCTAAGGGGGACCTGCCCACAGCACTTGCCAAGCTGCTTGCTATATTGCACACTTTTCTACCACAGCACCTGGAAAAAGCATGTTTTGATTAGTCTTTACCTTCTTTGTTGTATATGTTGATTTTGATAAAGATTCAAAAATGCTCATGAAAGAGCTGGAGTCCTAAGGCAGCTCCACAACACACTTTGAACTTAATCCTTTTTTGTTGTTGTTGTTGGTGGTGGTGGTCCTCTAGGCCTGGGTGAACTCTAGGCCTGGGCGCTGTCCCTCAGCTCTTCAGCTCAAGGCTAGCGCTCTGCCACTTGAGCTACAGTGCCACTTCCGGTTTTCTGGTGGTTTATTAGAGATGAGAGTCTCATAGACTTCCCTGCCTGGGCTGGCTTTGAACCGAGATCCTCAGATCTTAGCCTCCTGAGTAGCTAGGATTACAGGCATGAGCCACCAGCGCCCGGCTGAACTTAATTCTTTATATAGTTCTTGTTTTATTTCTTTCTTTCCCCTCTCAGGTGCTTGATAGTAATAAACACTAGTGAGTTTTCTAAAAACCATGTTTAATGAAGTATTTTTTCCTATCATTTTTATAAATTTGTTGCTTTCTGGTTAAGGGAGATTAGTAGGTAAATTTAATCCAGAATAGAAAGGTCTTTCTTCAACTAATGGCACTCCATGCCTTTTTACTTTTTTTTTTAATAACTAAAACTAGGCTTAAAGGATGAACAATGGAAAACATGGAGTTATACAATACTTTAAAAACAAAACTGTCAGGTCTGATTGAAACATCAGTCCATATACATGTCTGACTATATAGACTGTGTGTGTGTGTGTGTGTGTGTGTGTGTGTGTGTGTGTGTGTGTGTGTGTGTGTGTATAAACAAGATAAGTATGCTTATTATCTTTTGCCAATGAAACAGACACCTGAAGGAATTTCTATGTTCCACAACTATATACACACTATATATGTGTGTGTGTGTGTATATATATATATATACATACATATATATATATAAACAAGATAAGTATGCTTATTATCTTTTGCCAATGAAATAGACACCTGAAGGAATTTCTATGTTCCACATCATCCTCGTTACAGAAGAATTTGGGAGCAATATTACTTTGTTGATTTCTTCAGTGTGAACATTTGATTAGATTGTCATTCTTCCAGGTTAAATCAGCATGTGTATAAAAGATAGAATTTCAGACAGTTAATTGGTCGGTGGCTAGCGGAAGAGATTATTATTATAGACTTTTTTTGTTATCATAAGGAACTAGTTTTTTAAAAGTACAGAATTTTAAAAATAAATTTCTGATTACTAGTGTTGATCTACTCTGAACCATAAGAGAATAATTCTCATGAATATTAACTAGTGATACTATATTAATAGAACAAGGCTACTAATAACATATATTTTATGGAATATTGCTTATATTATCTTGAATTGTATAACATTTTAGATATATTGTATGTGATAGGTTTAAGGTAACTAGCTTGTATGTTTTTCATAGGACCTATCCCAGTGAGAGAGGTGCTGTAGGATTGTTTAGAGTTGAGTTGGTGCTTTTTTTGAGGGTGCAGGAGAGTGAAACACCCATTTTCCATTGTGGGCTATAAATTTTGAAATTTGCCTTGTGACTGAAAAGAGATAGGCTTTGAAAAAGCTCATGGTTTGTAAGAACTTAGCTTTTTTCTTCTAGGTAGTCATCAGTCTTTTGGGCTACAGAATATTTTATAGAGGGCATTTATTCAGAAAGCTTCTTATTTAAAATTCTTCAGTGTAAGATCCCAATTCTCATCAGTGCTCCTGGCCTGGACTATGAGGAAAGATGAGCATTTGCTATTTCCCATCTCCATTGAATCCAGCAGCTTCTGTGTTTCAGGAAGTCAAATATGATGGTGAACAGGAGGCAAGGTCTCTGGTGTGAAGGAGTTTATTTCCAGGGCTGACACAGATCGTAAGTACACGTTCAAAGATCAAGTAGTGATGAGTGCACTGAAATTAGGTTGATAAATCACAGTGACTGTTAGGCTTTTTCTAGTGGGATATCAGAAAAGGCCTCTCTGCGATGACAGGAGCATGGCAGGCAGAGGGAATAGCTGGCACAGTCGCCCTAAAGCAGGGACAGTTCTAGAATGGAAAGACTAGTGGTGCTTGATGACAGTAAGGAAGGGGGCATGAAGTGGAGGAGGGAAGGGTCTCTATTTCTGTGGGTCTAGTAGCCTACATAGGCAGTGAAGGTTAAGGATGAGAAGATAGGGTCGGATAGAGGAACTGGTCTTTGGGGAATCAAGTATTAACAGTTCTGTTTTGGATGTGTTAAGTTTAAAATGTCCTTTAGACAACTAAGTGGAGATGTGACATGGGTAGTTTGGGGTCCTAGGAGGTACAAGAGTTGTGCTAGGAGTTCCTAAACTGTTAGTCACCAGATTAGATCAGGTCATGAGGGAGAAAGAGACTATAAATGCAAAAAAAAGAGATGAGGCTGCCATGTGCCATTGTGCTGGCCATGCAGTTCCAGTGCTTTGGAGTTGGGTGATAAGGTACTGAGCAGGCCAAGCTTGCTTTTCAGCCCCTAGGGTTGGCACCATTCTCTTGTGGCAAGTTACTTGGGTGGCTGCAGTTATGTTACTTTCAGCTGCTAGGACACAGAGTTTAAACAAACCAATTTAATTATCTGTGTATTTTAATTTCTACACTTTCAGGACATATGAGGTTCCATGTTGTTGTATGGCTTCCTCACAATGTAGTGGTTGGGTTTCAAGGACTAGAATCTGAAGAAAAGCGAGTGGGAAAGAAGGATGGATGGAGGGTCAGTCAGACAGGATCTCAGCTGTCAGACAGGATCATTTGAAGTGAAAGCCAGTGCACATTTAAAGAGGGAAAGTATTAGCACTTTGTGTGTGTGTGTGTGTGTGTGCGTGTGCGCACCCGTGTGTGCCCATGCACGCACATAATAGTGTTTGAACTCAGGGACTAGATACTGTCCCTTAGCTTTTTCAATCAAGCTGGTGCTCTACCCCTTGAGCCAGAACTCCACTTCTGGTTTTTTGCTTGTTAATTGGAGATGAATCTCATGGACTTCCCTAACTGGCCTTAGCTAGGATTATAAGCATGAACCACTGGTGCCAAGCTTACTCAGCACCTTTTGATAGGAATAGTGTTGATTTATTTCAAAGATATGCTTTAAAGTGTGAGAGTTTGTCCTCTGGTCAGAAATTATTTATATTTTTTATACATGTAAAATGCATTGTTCCCTTGGCCTTCCTAAATTCTCATTTAGTGTAGGGTTTTGGATGCAGACTTGAGGTCTGGCATATCATCAAATGAGACTCTGGTTACTTTCCTTCAAGTTCAGCTCCTAGATTACAGTCCCTTTTGAACCAGAGGCATGTGAACTAAGGAAAGGAACAAGATGCTACAAAAAGAATGAGGAAACAATGATGAACAAAACCATAGTAGGAAAATTGTAGGACATTGCTAGTTCCATGTAGTTTATTTTTGATATTTTAGTTTTTATTGTTTTAAACCAGCACCATATTTGTATATACCTGTGGTTTGAGTCTACCAGAATACATGTAGCCATTTCTTTTACTAGAGCTTGGTCTTACTACCTAGGGGTTATTTGTGTGATGCTTGACCCTGCTTTTGGCTCTAGGTCCTATTCTCTGATTTTCCCTTCTTTTTCATAAAAAGTAGTTGAGTGGTTTTCTTAGCCTTTCTGTGTGATGAAGACTCAGAGTTCAGAGGCTTCATTTTAGTCTGTAGTGTTCTGGTTTCTTTCAATCCAGTCTGGTATCACTTTTAAAATAAATTTTGTGGATTTCTTTTTGAAGTGATTTTTATTCAGCTTTATTTGACAAAGTCAAAATTGATAAGTGGCTTTGAAATAGGCTTTGCTATACCTTGGATTCCCTTTAAGGAATTGTTTGCTGTTTAGGAACAATGCACTTAGGATTCCTAGAAGACCTCTTGTTTTTTTTTTTTTGAAAGATTCTATGAGGCCTCAACACTAACTCTTTTTTGAAGATTTAATAAAGGATTTTTATAATTGCATAATTTTTTTTGAAAGACCTGAATTCAATCTGCCTAGAAGCCATTTCTTAGTGGTATCCTAGTTTACCTTCTGATAAGATAAGGAATGAGAAAGTTTCATTTTGAAAACCAGGAAGTTCTGGCTCCTTTATATTTTAACATTTTTTTAAAGCTTATCTCACCCCTCTTGCATTTCATTGTAGGCAGCAAAATGAACCAGTCTGCTTAGAAATTTCCTTATCTAGATCATCCAGTTCATTTGGTACTTTTTCCCCCACAAGTTGCCACAGGCTACAGCATTGCTAAATTTTCTGCCTCTGCACAATTAAATCGCTTTTCTCTCTGCTTTCCACGAGGCTCTGACTGATAGCCATCTTGAAGGCCCTCGAGCTTCCCATGTACTCTCCTAAGGTCCTTTCTGCTGCCTCCTTTCAACCGGAGGGAAAGGGAACGGGGACAGACCATGGAGGGCCTTCTTAGGGTTTTTATTTGCCCTAAGAAACGAAGCATTAAAATATACTGACTAAAAGAACAAATTAATCTGACACCTCCATCCAATACAAAGACAGATGCTGAGATACTATTAAACAAAGATCCAGGAGGGTGTAAAATGCTAATGTTGCTTAGGTCTAAGAGTGAAGATAATGTTTTTTCAGATTCTGTTTATATTTTGAACACAGAGCCAACAGGATTTGCTGATGGATGGAAGAGATTGACGATGAAAAAAATCTTGCTTGGTGCTTACGGAAGAATGTTGTACTATTTAGACAGATGGGGAGATGGAAGGGGAGCAAAGATTTTTTTTGTGGGGGAGGGGATGTTGGAGTGGAAGCATAAACTTGCTTTTAGACACAAAAGGTCTGAGATTCTAATGGCATCTAAGTGGAAATGTCAAGGTGGCAGTTGGATTCAAGAGAACCATCTGGTCTGGCAGTTGTCAGTATGTAGACAATCTTCTGGTGAGGGCTTTGTTGTGAAGTGTGAGCCTTAGGCAATCTATCCTTCCTGGCTTCATGAGATAAAGAGTAGCTAGTAAAGTGTAGCCTGGTGGAGGTAGGAGGTAGGTAGGTGGAGAAGCAGGTGGGAGAGCTGCCTCCCAAGCCTGTGGCAAATATTTACAGTGTGTGAAGGTGAAGTCTTTACATCTGTTATTAGATTTATCAGCATAGGAGCTTTGTAATGCTCTGGCAATACGTTAGTGCTGCCCAGATTCTCGAACATTCTTTTTTTTACTATGTTAATGGTAAGCCATGTACTGTCAAGTACTTATGTACAAATGTAATGAAATGATTCAGTGGAACATAAGTGCGGAGCCAAACAGGTGACTGAGAGCAATATCTTTGCTTTCCGATGCTTAACCCGCTCAAAAGTATTTAAAGTATTATGACCTAACTACCTTTAAATTGTGTGTATATAAATAGATTTTGTGTTTAGATTGCTTGGGTTTCATCCCCAAGATTTCTGAGTATGTAAGCATCCCACCCCTTTACCCCCAGATTTTTTTTTCTTTTATAAGCACTGGGAATTGAACTCAGGGCCTTGTGTTTGCTAAGCACATGCTCTACCACTTGAGCCACATGTCTAGCCCATCTAGCTGTCTCTTAACTAGCTAGCTATTTTCCAGATAGGGATTTGTGTTTTTTGACTGGGGATAGTCTTGGACTGAGATTCTCCTAATTACAGCTCTCCATAGATTGGAACAGGTATGACTGGCATGTTTGTTTCTTGATATAGGGTCTCATTAACTTTGCCAGGTTGACCATTATCTCCTACCTACACTTCCATGTAGCTGGGATTATAGGTGTGAACCACTGCACCTAGCTGGTCTTAAGTATTTGGAGTAAAGGGCTGTTCAGTCTATATAAAAGTAGATTTAACACCTGTAGAAAACTAAAGCTAGATTCTTATATATCATCCTGTATCAGAATCAACTCCAAATGGATCAAAGACCTTGGAGTCAAAGCAGGCACCCTGAAAACATTACAGGACAGAATAAGAGAAACCCTAGGTCTCATTGGTACAGGCTGAAATTTTCTTAATAGAGACCCAGAAACAACAAATCAAAGAAAGGTTGGACAAATGGAATTGCATGAAGCTGTAGGGCTTCTGCATGACAAAGGATATAGCTAGCAAGATCAATAGAAAGCCCACGTACTGGGAGAAGATATTTACTAGCCATACAACAGACACGGGTCTCATATCTAAAATATACTTGCAACTCAAAAAATTAAATCCCCCAACAACAAATCCTTAAAGCAACAACTGCCCGATAAATAAGTGGGCTAAAGACTTAAAGAGAAACTTCTCTGAAGAGGAAATAAGAATGGTCAATAGACACAGGAGGAAATGTTCAACCTCTCTAGCCATAAAAGAAATGCAAATCAAAACAACATTGAGATACCACCTCACCCCAGTTAGAATGGCCATAATCAAGAAATCTAATAAGAACAGATGCTGGAGGGGATGTGGCCAAAAGGGAACCCTACTGCATTGTTGGTGGGAGTGTAAACTTGTTCAACCACTTTGGAAAGTAGTATGGAGGTTCTTCCAAAGACTCCACATAGAGCTCCCCTCTGACCCAGCAATCCCACTTTTGGGCATTTACCCAAATGGGACCAACCCAGATGCCCCTCAGTAGATGAATGGATCAAGAAAATATGATACACACACACACACACACACACACACACACAGAGTAGATGAATGGATCAAGAAAATGTGATACACACACACACACACACACACACACACACACACACACACAATGGAATGCTATGCCTCCATTAGAAAGAATGACATCACCCCCATTTGTTAGGAAATAGAAAGACTTGGAGAAAATTATATTAAGTGAAATTAGCCAGGCCCAAAGAAACATAGGTCCCATGGTTTCCCTTATTTGCAATAACTAGTATATGTCTAGGACAAACAGAAAAGGTCAGATAAGATGATGTTAAGCAAAATGAACCCCAAGATAGGGACACAAATGTTTTTTTTCTTTCTTGCTATTGTTTCTAACGTATTTATAAGGTACCATGTGATTTTTTTTTTTTGGTTGTTGCTTTGTATGTCCCTCCCCCATGGTATAACCCCTGTTTTCACTGTATTTGATGGTGGTATAATTTGGGGAGGGGAAGGGAAAAAACAAAATGTCTAAATAGGGATACAGATGGACCCATTGCAACAATGAGATGTACAAGACACTATGTCAAAAAACAAACTTTACAATTTAGGCGGGGTGGGGAGGTGAGAGGGTGGAGGGTTGGGGGGGTGAGGGGGTGTAGTTGAGGAGGTGGGAGGGACAGGATGGTAGTGGAAAAACAAATAGGAGGCAACAATGCTGGATAAGAAATATACTCATTACCTTGTTTATGTAACTAACCCCTCTATACAGTATTTTCACATTAAAAAAACTTATTTAAAAATAGAAATTTTCAAATTAAAAAATAGATTTAAGAGGAATGAAAGTCTTATAGAGATTTCTTTTAAAGTATATAAGTAAGATGGGCAGATATGAGAGTCAAAGGCCTTTTTATTTTGGGGAAAATAACATCACACATTCAGCCAGGAGTGATTTTGTAGGAACAGAAACTTTGATAATACAGTCCGAAAATTATTGTACCTTGTTCCTGAATAGAGAGGGCAGGATGTAGCACAGATACATGCTGGTAGAGGGGACTAGGCTTGGGCATATTCTCTTCTGATTGCTTCCCTTGTCGCAGTGAGATAATGAAGATCTTGAGCTGAGAGTGAGAAAGGAAGAGATGTTGAAGGTTTAAGGATGAAAAAATCAAAGAACTTTGGCAAGTGAGAGAATACAATGGAAAAGGATTCTGGGTGATACCAAGAGCATAATGAATTTAAAGTGAGCTATCAACTGTTCTACTTGAAATATGAAATGTCCCCCTCAAAGGCCACTGTGTTGAATGATTGGCCTTTTATATGAAGTAAGTGAAGATGCTTACTTCATCAATGGATTAATTGGTGAATTAATAAGAAAGTTGGCCTGGTTGGAGGAAGTGGGCCATTGGTGTTATGCCTTTGAAGGCTCTATGTATTCTATCTCCCTCCTAGCTGTATCAAATCATAAGGTAAGCAGCATACCCACTTACTGTCATGTGAAACCAGTGTTGGCATGAACTAAAATCTCTGAAATCTTGAGCCAAAATAAACCTTTCTCTTAAGTTAATCTTCTCAGGTGATTTCTCAGAGTGAGGAAAAACTAACACAATTTGTGCCTTGAGGTATGTGCCTGCATGGGAAGGAGGGAAGTTATGGTTAGATCAGTGTCTTCCTCACCCTTGTGGACATTATGGAGGAAAGGAAGTATAGGAAAACTGAGGATGATTGAAATTAAAGAACTGTAATGGGTCATGGTTGTAGTGAGAGCACAGATTGAGGGGAACCATTGGAAGAGACAATAAAAAGCTAGTAGGCGGTCCTCAGCCTTGGGGCGGGGCGGGGGGGGGAAGCTAGTAGGGTCACCAAATTAGGTATCTTCACAGAGTCAGAGTGAATTGGCATGAATTAGGGAAAGAGGAATTGATAGTTGAGAGAAATAATCTTAAAATTAATTATACATTTCTATTCAAACAAATTCTAGAAGTAAGATAGAAGAAATTCAGTTCCTTGGATCTGCTGTTGTATACTTCTGGGCAAGTTGTTTAATTATTCAGCATTTGTTTCTTCATTTTACATCATAATTGTGATAGTTCCTCTATCATAGATTAAGAGAACTCAATGAAGGAGTAATGGTAAAGTGTCTATACAGTATTGCCTGGCATATGGTGAGACTTTAATATCTATTGCCACTGTTGTTGATTCCCTTAACCCCTAAGGTAGTCCTAGGGTCCATGGGTGAAAGAGTTATAGGGACCAGTAATACTCCACAGGGAACCAAAGATCCAACAGGAAACTACTTATGCTGAAAAATGACGTCCACCTGTAATCTTCCCTCTATCAGTGTAGATTGCTTGAGTGATAGGCCTTTGTTTATTGTAACTATACATAGCGATAGCTTAGTTTGTTGTTGTTGTTGTTTTCCCTCCACTGTAGATTGCTTGAGTGATAGGCCTTTGTTTATTGTCACTATACATAGAAATAGCTTAGTTTGTTGTTGTTGTTGTTTTGTCCTTGGGGGCTTGGACTCTGGGCCTGGGTGCTGTCCCAGCTCTCTTCAGCTCAAGGCAAGCACTCTACTGCTTGAGCCACAGCGCCACTTCAGGTTTTCTAGTGGTTTATTGGAAATAAGAGTCTCACGGACTTTCCTGCCCCAGCTGGCTTTGAACCACAATCCTCAGATCTCAGCCTCCAGAGTTGCTAGGAGTACAGGTGTGAGCCACCGGTGCCTGGCTGAGATAGCTTATTTTTTAAATGGTGTTTCATATCAGAATCTGAAACTTCAGTTATTCATATCAAGGAACAAATTATAGCAAGACTTTTTAATGTTGCTTAGAGAGGCTGAGATCTGTCACCAAGGCCAACAGGAAAAGCATAAATAGCTATCACCACAGTCTGGGACTTCTTGGACCACATGTGTGAATTATGTTGAGTCCTAAAACTCCCCAAGAATGAGATCTTTGTAGCTCCTGATAACCCTTACAGATAGCTCTCTTTCTATTCTCTCTATCAAGAGATTGTCTGGGTATATTGTGTTCTTTTGAGACTTTTTTTCAGTGTACACAGAACATTATTACACATAAATGTAGCATTCTTCAATTATTGAAAGGAGAATTTTACACCTAGTATAATAAGATGCACAAAGCTTCTTTAGATTTCTGTTTTTCTTTCATGTGAAACTAAAACATTTTATTTTTAAGTTTGTGCATTTACAGAAGTCTGTGCAGAAATGTCGAGGCAGAAGTTCTATGGGTCCCTGGTATAAGAGCTATTTTCTAAGCTTCTCCACTATGAGAAACTTCAAGTGAAAAACGTATCATCACAAGACATTTCCTATTTACTGTATAAGAAATCCTGGCAAGTTCATGAAATCAAGGTTTATCTCTTCCTGATCTACAATGATAGCCACACCATTTTCAAGGTGCTGAGCTGAACTCTAGGAGGCTCCTCAAGAACAGTTAATAAATGACCTTGAATTTAATATGTACTTTTGGAGGTTAGGCTATTGATTTACAGAATAGTATTAGAGTTTAAAAATCTAATTCTGTAACTGTTACCTAAGAAATTGATGAAATTGAGACATTATCAGCCAAGCTGGACAAAGGAAGTCCAGGGTGCTTAGCCAAGATTGTCAGAGAAGGAAGCATCTTCCATTTCTCCAGGTTGCATCAATTATTAAAATTGACAAGACTGAAATGGAAGGGATATCTAACTACTTACCTCTTATACCTAGGCAAAGGGTCAGAAAGAGAGAATTGTGATCATGACTCCTTAGTGATTGAGTATTGTTTTAACCCTCCTGTGTTAGGTAGAATGTTAGGAAGCACAATGAGAAAACAGAGTGTTTCCATTTATTGTTATTTTCCTACAGAATAGGATCTAATCCAGCTTGTGAATATATATATATATATGTATATATATATATATATATATATATATATATATATATATATATAAACTCTAGTATGTACGTTTACAAGAAAGAAAAAAAGATGAGGGAAAAAATTGTTGAATGATTTTCTTAGAAAATGGATAGCTTGAATGTTCAGAGAACATGCTATTTCTCCTTATAATCATCTGGGTTGGCAAGATGGTTGCACATCAAGTGTAATCCAAAAATGCCATTCTCTGATGACCAATATCAGAGTATTATAGTATTGGGATTTTTGTTGATTTCTTTCCCTATACCCTGGACAGATGACAAGGCTAGATAGCTTTTTTCTCTAATTCGCTCAGTGTTGTTTATTATGATAGAATATCTGAGACTGAATAAGTTAAAAAGAATACAGATACATTTTGGCTCCTAGTTCTAGAAGCTGAAGTCTGAGGTCAGGAAAGTGCACCTGGCAGGGACCTTGTATCAGATAACAAGAGTGGTCAAATGGGAGTTAGAGTGGTGGTTTTGTTTCACAATAACCTGTGGTTATAAATAGGAGCAGTGTGAATTCATTCATTAGCATGTCTATCACCTCTTAATGGTCATACTTTATCTCAGTGTTATTATAATGGGGACCACTTTTTATATATATTTATATATATTATATTTATATATTCTACTTTTTCTCAGTGTTGCTATATTGGGGTTCTACTTTTTCTCAGTGTTGTTATATTGGGGACCACTTCAACAGGAGTTCAGGAGGGAACAAACCATGCCCAAACTATATCATCCTTTGTGAATATGGATTTCTTAGCTGAGTATTGTTAAGTATTGGGCAATAATGATTTCAGTGTAGTGCTCACTTATAAAGGAGTTGGGATATTAAATTCTATATTGAAACTTAAAAATAGGCTAATTTACTTTCAGAGCAGTTTTGGTGATAAGCATGTGCTTTATACAAATAGAGTCTTATGGACTCTTCTGCCCTGATTGGTTTTGAACCAGGATTCTCATATCTCATCCTCCTGCTAGGATTATAAATGCAAGCCACTGGCACCTGCCTCTGTTTATTTAATTTGAGGATTTTTTTTTCATAAATACATTGATCAATGGTTTTCTCTTCTGTGAAGTCTTCTTACACTCACTCTGCAGACTTGATTTTCTTTGTTATAATTTTATAATCCTTTATGTATTCACTGTATATACATTATTGTTTAGCTTACCACATGGTATCATATGTATATGTTTGTGTGTCTCCTACTGGACTGTAAGTAATTCAAAGGATCCCCAGGATAGTGCCTGAAAAATATAATACAAATACTATATATATAAGGAGTTTTTGAGGCATGTTAAAGTGAACAAATGAATATCATGTTAAATGAATGAATGAATGAATGATATCTTAGTTTTGGAGCCTACCTCTTGAGGATTGTTGCCCCCATGACTAGTAATCTGAATGTTGTCCTTAAAGCTGGGATATTGTATTCATTGTTGAATTCTTCTCTTTTTCCTTTTAGGTTATAAAGCATCAGCATGATGTGTTTCACTAAGATCAGACATGTGTTATATTTGATTGCTTGTTGATAATGAGTGATGACAAGAGCTGTCATTGTATGGCTACTTTGGTTCCAAGGTCATATCTTTTCCTTGGTTGAACATAAGTGGATTTTGCATTTCAAGATCTTGGTTTATGAAGCCTGATAGCTTGTGTTTATTATTTGTGTTCTGGAGCATTTATCATTGTCTGACCTCTGTAACCCTGGTTTCCATGTTGATCAAATGAGATTTGTGTGTGGCAAGCCCTAGATTGATGTTTAGCATATCTGATGTGCAGTGAATTGATTGAATGGCCTTTGAATCCTGCCTCTTTTACTTGTTGCAAAATTGTAATTTCTAATTCATCTCAGAAACTTCATTACATTTTCTAACCTCACAGATTTAATTACTCATGAAAGGAAATTTATTTTAAAATTGTGTTATTATGTTATTAATGTGTTTTTTTTCTGATAGGCTAAACCAATTTTTCCCATTCCTCTGAGCCTCATGCTTCCATCTTATTATCCTGGCTTTTTCAATGTTTGAAAAAAAATTCTGGAGACAGAAAAAGAAAAGTGACCTAGTATGTGCACATATTTGTATATCATATTATGACATTAATATAGATTAGGTAGCCTTTTAAAGTCCTTTAATGTGTTCCTTTCTAGTTTCAAGACAAGATTAGACAGCTTATTATGACCAGAGGCCTCTACCCTTTCTTCTTTTCTTGCTAAAGTACTTTTTGAGCTGAGTTCAGTGTGTAAATGTGGTATAAGGCCTAAAACTAAGTCCCAGTATTGTGATAGCTTTGAAATCTGGGGAAAAGCTGGAGAAGCTCTAATATCCCATTTTTAAGTCCCCTACATACTTGCTGAACAGCCCTTCAAGTCGCTGTTAGCTTGTACCTTGATCAAGAAGAAAGGAAACCAGCTGACCTATGTATCTGGTGAACTCTGAGATCATAAATGGGGGTTGTGACAATTATGCAGTAATAGAAATCTACAAGTGTTAATTGGTATTTATGTTTGTTCCCTTTGGTATTTCTCATCTTTGAAGAAATATGAGTATAGCTAATCTTTTTTTTTTTTTGGTCGGTCGTGGGGCCTGAACTCTGAGTCTGGGCACTGAACCTCAGCTCTTCAGCTCATGGCTAGCGCTCTACCACTTGAGCCACAGCACCATTTCCGGCTTTTTCTGCTTATGTGGTGCTGAGGAATCTTGCCCAGGGCCTCATGCATGCAAAGCAAGCACTTTACCACTGAGCCACCTTCCCAGCCCCTAGCTAAACCTTTTTATTTAACATAAATGACAAGAAATAGTCCATCTACCTAATGTTTCTTTTTTCTTTTTTTTGTTGGTCATGGGGCTTGACTGCAGGGCCTAGGTGCTCTCCTGAGCTTTTTTGCTCAAGGCTAGTGCTCTACCACTTTGAGCTACAACGACACTTCCAATTTTCTGGTGGTTAATTGGAGATAAGAGTCTCTCATTACCTGATTCATGTAATTATAGGCTTTTTGTATATCAATTTTACAATAACAATTAAAAATAAATAAAATAAAGCCCCCCCCCCCCATAAAAAGAGACTCTCACAGACTTTCTTGCCCAGGCAGGCTTTGAACCATGAGCCTTAGATGTCAGCCTCTTGAGTGGCTAGAAATACATGTGTGAGCCGGGCACCAGTGGTCACGCCTGTAATCCTGGCTACTCAGGAGGCTGAGATCTGAGGATCTTGGTTCAAAACCAGGCGGGACAGGAAAGTCCATGAGACTCTTATCTCCAATAAACCACTAGAAAACTGGAAGTGGTGCTGTGGCTCAAGTGGTAGAGCACTTGCCTTGAGCTGAAGAGCTCAGGGACAGTGCCCAAGCCCAGAGTTCAAGCCCCATGACTGACCAAAAAAGAAAGAAAGAAAGAAAGAAAGAAAGAAAGAAAGAAAGAAAGAAAGAAAGAAAGAAAGAAAGAAAGAAAGAGAGGAAGGAAGGAAGGAAGGAAGGAAGGAAAGACAGACAGACAGACAGACAGACAGACATGCGTTGAGGCACCACTGTCTGGCTCTAATGTTTTTATTTCGTGGGAAGAACCCTTACTTGTATGTACGCCGAGAAATTAGTCTTCTCTGTGTCATACAACTTAATATTTAGGTTGATTTAGCTCTGTGTGAGTAAGCCAGTTTTCCTATGAAGCTATTTTAACATTAAAACTATATCTTTTAGTCATTGTGGAATACATAAGCACTTCCCTGACTACAGCCCATGCTTCAGATACCTTTGCTGTTGCAGAAGTTAGTGCATCATCACAAGAAAGGTTGAATACCAGCACAGTGAACATTGTGTGGATACATTTGTCAGCATTGGAAGATAGCAATAGCCATTTGAGTGATAGATAGTTACAGTTACATATACAAAGAGAGTGTAGGGCTGTAGTTAAAATGAGTTAGGATGTACACTTAGTATGAATTTTTGTTTTGTGTTATTAGGAATAAAAGGTGAAGGGATTTAATAAAGTATTAGAACTATTTATAAGTACTGCTGCTTTGACCTGACAGAACAATAATTTCTGCCCTTAATTCAGAAGAAAGGAAGGGAGAACCAGGAAGGCAAGTTCTCTAGGACTTCTTTTGCAGTCCTTATTCCTGACTAGGACTGTCAGACTGTGTGAGAATGATTTCAATGGGCTTATGTGAGAATTGTGGGATTGAGGTGGCTTGGGAGAGGCCACTCCTCTGTTTTCCCTGCTGTGAGAATCACTTTTTACACAGGAACATGAGAACGTGGAAACTGGGTAGCTTGTTTCTTGGGGTGTCCCATATTTATTTAGGAAAGCAGCGAAGAGGATTTTTGTCTCTGGACACCTCAGGTCCTATAGAGCACCCCCTCAGTGCCTTTCACTGTGTACTTTCACTCTTGGTACTTTCTCTGTGCTTCTGTGGCTTCTTCCTGTTTCTCTTACAGTGGGAGAGATGAGTCTGGAGACTTGTATCTTCTCTTTCTTTTAGTGATTTTTATGTCACAAAAATGACACAAAAGAAAATTTCTCCCCAGAGTCTAGAATTCTCTCATTCATACTTGAAATTATATTCACTGAAGATCAGTTTGAATTAATAAACCAATATCTTAGACTAGCTAAAGGCAATGATCAAGAATGACCTTCATACTTCAATAATAATCATCTGTATGTTTTTGTAAAATACATATGGTAAATAAAGGCTTTTACTTAGTAAGTACTTAAATGTCACTTAAATATTATTTTGCAAATATTCTTTTGGTAAGGGTCAATGACAAGCAACTAGTTTGTATAATTACCTCTTTTCCCCCCTCATTTAGTATTGGCTGGATCCTGCAAAAACGCTTGCTGAACACAAGGAACTGATCAACAGTAGGTATTTAATTTTAATTTTGTTAAAGGGTGGCTTGAAAGTGATAAAATACCCATGTGTAGTTGGGTGCAGAAATATCATATTAGAGAGGGAGAACCAGTACTTGAGTGCTAACACATGAGAATGGGTGTTGTATGCATTGCCAGCCTGCTCCAAATTCCGAGTCAGTTTTACTTTAATCACACGCTCAGTAGATTTATTAAATGTTTCTTTATCTACTGGGGATAGAACTCAGGACTTCTCAGGACTTTGCATATGCTAGGCCCTGAACTATGCCTCAGCCTTTTGTTTTTATTTGTCTTTGAGAGAAAGTCTCACTAACTTTGCCTGGGCTCACCCTGACCTCATGATCCTCTGATTTCCACCTTCCAAGAAGGTAGGCTTATAGGCAAAGGCCGCCATGTCCAGCTTTGAGCAGAGCTTAATATTATATTCAACTTATTTTAGTGATTACATCTTCCCTTGATTTTTCTCTACTCATGTCTTTAACATTTAGCCTTCAAACAGAAAAAGCAGAGAAGCATAGATTTTTAAATAAAGAAGATGACTTCTCAGCTTTGAAAATTTTTTCTTGGGTTATAGAGTGGTTTTGTTATTCATGCCACTCAGTTTCAGTTTGTGAAGTTATTAAGGGGTGCCCTTGTAATTTAAAAAATTACTATTATGGGAGGAGTGGGGAGGGGAAGAGAGAGAATGCAAGAGTGCACAAGCATCCATTGTCAGGCTTTAGCTAGTGCTTATCAGTATGAATTTACTCAATATAATTAATTATGTATTCCTTAAATCTTAATTTCAGAGTTTTAAAATTTATGATATGCACATATACACACAACCATACAAACACATTTCTTAAGTATACAAAAGAATAGTACTTTAAAAGTAGTTTCTTTTAATTATGATAAAATATACATCATATAAAACTGACCATTTTAACCATCCTTGTGTAAATTGACATTCACATTATTGTGCAACCATCACCCCATCCATATACTAAGTTTTTCGTTGTCCCAAACTGAAACTCTGTTTCACGAAGCCATTGTGTTTAGATGTGTGCATTAATGTTAATCAGAACCCAGAGGCCCTGAGTGGAGTCAGCATTTTTGAGTGCCTGAGTTGGTAACACTGGTTGTGTGAAGCTTAGCACTGCAGCCATGCTTCAGAAGGGAATGGGAAGCCAGGACTTGCAAACCCATCAGAAACAAGCTGTGCTTCTCAAACATCACCATCCCATTCGTCTTTCATTTCTTCCACCTCTGTGGTATAAACCACTGGAGTTGACAAATTATAGTTACAACCCCTTTAAACCAGTTAAAAAAAATACCAGATGGAAAGTTAAAAAAATCTCAGGAATGCTTATTTTAAATTATACTTAGGTTTCTCCTATAAGAAAAAAGTAGAGCTTTCTATTAAAGTAATAAAGTAAATTATTTTAAGATGCATTATTAAAAACCTACCTGCACACACTTAAAGTCTACCTACTGTAAAATATTCAAATCGTACTCTAAAGGGCTTCCCCCCCCAAAATATGATATTGTTAAATATTTGATGTATAATAGGAATAAAACACTATCACAATTGGCTGGGCGTTGGTGGTCCACATTGCTATAATTCTAGCTATTCAGGGGATTGAAATCTGAGGATCATGGTTCAAAGCCAGCACAGGCAGGAAAGTCCATGGGAATTACTCAGCAAGAAGTTAGAAGTGCAAATGTTGCTCAAGTGAGAGTACCAGGTATGAACAAAAAAACAAACAAGAGCTTTGGAGTCTGAGTTCAAGCCTTAGTACCAGAAAAAAAAACAACACTATCACAATTAAAGAAACAGAATCATGCAAGAATGTGTGTATTCCATCTCTTAAAAGTGTATTCCAGCTCTTAAAAGTCTGAACCCCTCTGTACATCTCTTTGACAATAAAAATAATCTGATGAATAGTGAAGGAACATGGATCTACAGTAGAGTTGGCAGGAGCAATATCTGTAAGAACAACAGAACATTGCTGTAGCCAAGTCTTGATGTATTTAGCCTTAAATGAAATAGAAGTTCATTATTATCATTTAAAGACTGGAAATTAATCTTCATAAAAGTCAGATATAGGCTACTCCCAGTTTCTGACTTTTTGTTAAGGTAAAATAATATTAGCTTTATTTTGTGGATTTTTTTCTTTAATGTTGATTCGGTAGAAAGACATTGACTTAATAATAATTTAACAATTTGCTTAATCAGCAACTGGTTTTTATAGTCTTAAACTAGGAAGCCAAAAGTATCTAGCCAGATATATTCTTTGCCCTAATCATTTTCCTAGGCTCTGATTGCTCTAGCAGAATGGCACAGATTATGTGTTTGCTCACTCTGTACTTTCTCTTGTTTTCCCTAAGGGGCCCAATAGACTAGGACGGGAAATGTCTAGCTTCTTTTTTTGTTAATTTATAGTTTGTTTGTTTGTTTTTGCTGGTCCTGGGACTTGAACTCTGGACCTCCATGCTGTCCCTGACCTCCTTTTGCTCAAGGCTAGAACTCTACCACTTGAACCATATCTCTACTTCTGCCCTTTTGGTGGTTCTTTGAGATAAGAGCCTCACAGACTTTTCTGTCTGGGCTGGCTTTGAATTTCAGTCCTCAGATCCCAGTAACATGAACCATTGGCACTCCGCTTATTTTTTTTTTTTTTTTAGTATTATTACCTTTAAGTAGTTGTACAAAGGAGTTGACATTTAACAAAGCAGTTTATAAATATAATATATCTTTTTGAAAAATGTTTTTTATTGTAAAAAATAGTATATAGAGGGGTTACAGTTACATGAGTAAGATAATGAGTACATTTCCTAGCAAGCATTGTTACCTCATCTGTTTTTTCCCCACCATCCTTTCCCTCCCCACCTCCTCAACTCCTCTTTCCCTTCCTCCCCAACAAGTTGTAAAGTTCGTGTTCAACACAGTGTCTTATTGTTACAATGGGTCAACCTGTATCCCTATTTGAGCATTTTTTTTCCCCTTCCCCTCCTCAAATTAGAAAAGTGTATATACAAGATGCAGGGCACCCGAATTAAATACAGTGAAACAGGGGTTATATGGTGGGGGAGGAACATACCAAAGAAACAAAAAAAAAAAAATCACATAGTACATTATAAGTATATTAAAAACAATAGCAAGAAAGAAAAAACCACTTGTGTCTCTGTCTTGGGGTTCATTTCACTTAGCATCATCTTATATGGTCATATGTACATAGCTTTTGACCTTTTCTGCTTGTACTAGACGTATACTAGTTAATACAAATACAATGTATCTTGATCAATGTCTTTCAACATTCTCAACCATCCCTCCCCTTTCTACTCCTTTCCTCATTCTTCTTAATTTTGTGAGATATACATTGTTTTCTTGATTGCATTCTCCTGCTCTTCTCCTCTTCATTCATCAACCTCTTTCCTCTTGACCCCACACCAACTCCTTTGAGTTCCTACTTCCTGACGTTTTATTTTGCTGAACTTTGATTTTGGCTTTCTAAGGTATTACACTATTTGAGATCTCCTTTGAATCAGTTAAACCATTTATATATATTTACATACCACCCAGCATATTTACTTATGAGTTTGTAAGCTAAATCTAGTTCCACATATAAGGGAAAACATGGTTCTTTGTCTCTTTGGGCCTAACTTCACTTCTGAAATTTTAAACAAGTTACTTAATTTCTTGGAGCTTCGCTGTTAACCAGGTTGTCTTTCAAAATCAAATGTTTATGAAACACTTTCACTCATTATTGAATGCTATCAGATGACAACAGTAGTTTATATATACACAAGCCACTTAGTATGTGAGTGGCAAATGGGTTCAGTTGAGTTGAAAGTTATTAAAAAAATTAAACCCACACTGAATATTTTTCATTTTGTATTTTTTTCAAACTTCTGCTTAACTGCTCATCACTGAGCCCATTTGAAATGGTGTTTGGTGAATAGGCTGTAATCTGCCATGTTGCAGAGAATAAAAGCAGCTCTGAAGGCTAGGAGACCTCTTGCCTTTGTGCAGTGTTTCTGCAGCATCTGTGCATGTCCCTGCCCCCTAAGTGCCAACCCCTGCTGCCTGCAGGCACAAGAGGCTCCATCTGCTCTGGATCACAGAGCTTGATTGACATGACGGGATCAGCCCAGCATGGACTTCCTGCATCTTCTAAATATTTAATAGTCTGTCCTCCTTGACATCTATGTTCTGGGATAGAGGTATATTTATCAGAAATATACACACAGTGGTAAAATAAATATAAAGATCAAACCAATGGCAGCAACTCCCAGGATAAAAAATTAGAGCAAGGTGTTTAATATTTGTTTCAAATTGCACTTGAATAAGAAGTTCCTTACTCAAGAAGGCATCAGTTAAGGAGAAGGGCTGGCACTCAATGTGTGCTGGGAACATGACTTGGGGAGATTGTCAACATAAGCATGTGTATGTAATAATAATGTAATAATAATAATAAAATTAGTTTATTATAAATACATTACTTATTCTAGTTTCTGTTCCTCTAAATTTGTGTCTTTTATTTCTTAGAAGTAAGACTATATCAGAGATACTTTATGAGTTACCAAGCATAAGATACTTACCCTGAAATGCATTCTTTTTGTTTGTGTCCTGGTTCTGGGGCTTGAACTCAGGGCTTGGGCACTGTCCTTGAGCTTTTTTGCTCAAGGCTAGCAATCTATCAGTTGAGCCACAGCTATACTTCTGGCCTTTTGGTGGTTAATTGGAGATAAGAGTCTCACAGACTTTCCCGCTTGGGCTATCTTTGAACCAAAATCCTCACATCTTAGCCTCCTGATTCGCTTGGATTATAGGTGTGAGCCACTGGCGTCCAGCTGCATTCTTAACCTTATAAACATTATTAATAGGGAAAACTTTGGCTGAGAAATGAAAACCCTCAGAACTAAATTGTGACTGCCTATCGGTGTGTCAAGTCATAAAAGCTCCCTTTCAAATAGATTATGTTAGATATAGTTATTGCTAACTTGGAAGTACGTTTCTAAAAATTGCGCAGGTCGCATTCATGTTCTCAGAAATAAAATGTGTTTAGTAAAATAAAGGAAATTAGTTGCCATCAAGGAACTGTTGTCCTGAACATTGTATTTAATATTTTATGTTAAAAAAAATACTTTATGTTTACCCACATATGTATAATTCTAGGCTTTGTTTACGAAGTTTTAATTTTGTTTTTATTATTTATGGACTTAGTTCTTCTGCTTATGAAAGACTAATGAGATAAAAAAAAATTGCTATTCTGAAGAATGACCTATAGACACATGAAGAAATGCTCAACCTCTCTAGCCATAAAAGAAATGCAAATCAAAACAACATTGAGATTCCACCTCAACCCAGTTAGAATGGCTAGAATAAGAACTCTAATAACAACAGATGCTGGAGGGGATGTGGCCAAAAAGGAACCCTACTGCATTGTTGGTGGGAGTGTAAACCTGTTCAACCACTTTGGAAAGCAGTATGGAGGTTCCCTATGATGCGGCAGTCCCACTTTTGGGCATTTACCCAAATGATCACAAACAGGACCACACTAAAGCTACCAGCACAACTATGTTTATTGCAGCATTATTTACCATAGCTAAGATATGGAACCAACCCTGATGCCCCTCAATAGATGAAGGGATCAAGAAAATGTGGTCTATATACACAATGGAATTCTATGCCTCCAGCAGAAAGACTAACATCACCCCCATTTGTTAGAAAATGGAAAGACTTGAAGAAAATTATATTAAGTGAAATTAGCTAGGCCCAAAGAAACATAGGTCCCATGGTTTCCCTTATTTGCAATATGTCTGGGGCAAGCAGAAAAGGTCAGATTAGATGATGTTAAGCAAAATGAACCTCAAGATAACGACACAACTGTTTTTTTCCTTCCTTGCTATTGTTTCTAGTGTATTTATAATGTACCATGTGATTTTTTTTTTTGGTTGTTGTTTTGTATGTCCCTCCCCCATGGTATAACCCCTGTTTTCACTGTATTTGATCGTGGTATAATTTGGGGAGGGGAAGGGAAAAAACAAAATGTTTAAATAGGGATACAGATTGACCCATTGCAACAATGAGATGTTAAGATACTATGTTGAAAAATGAACTTTACAATTGGGGGGCGTGGGGGTTGGTGTAGTTGAGGAAGTGGGAGGGTCGGGATGGTAGGGGAAAAACAAAGGAGGAGGCAACAGTGCTGGATAAGAAATGTACTCATTACCTTGTTCATGTAACTGTAACCCCTCTGTATAGTATTTTCACAATAAAAACTTAATTAAAAATTTCCTATTCTGTTACAAGAATATATTTTAATGTAGAAAAGTTTCAAAATGAAGGAATTATTGTTTAATCCTATCACATAGCTTCACTGATGATTTTTTTCTCTTAAAAAAGATATCTATGAACTTGGCACTGGTGCTCATGTCTGTAACCCTACTTATTTTGGGAGGCTGAGATCATAGATTGAGGTTTAAGGCTATTACAGCCGAAAAGTCTAAGAGACTTCATCTCCAATTAACTAGGAAATGATTGACTGGATGTATGGCTCAAGTGGTAGAGCATCAGCTGTGAGCAAGAAAGTCAAGCAACAGGTATATATATACACACACACACACACACACACACACACATACATATGTAATATATATATGAATTCTATGCCTCCATTAGAAAGAATGACATTGCCCCATTTGTTAGGAAATGGAAAGACTTAGAAAAAAATTATATTAAGTGAAGTGAGCCAGGCCCTAAGAAACATAGGTCCCATGGTTAGTTACCCTTATTTGCAATAACTTGTATAAGTCTAGGACAAGCAGAAAAGGTCAAAAGCTATGTACATATGACCATATAAGATGATGTTAACTGAAATGAACCCCAAGACAGGGACATAAGTGTTTTTTTTCTTTCTTGGTATTGTTTTTAATGTACTTATAATGTACTATGTGATTTTTTTTTTTTTTTTGTTTCTTTGGTATGTTCTTCCCCCATGGTATAACCCCTGTTTTCACTGTTTTTGATTCTGGTGCCCTGCATCTTGTATATACTTTTCTAATTTGGGAGGGGAAGGGAAAAACAAAATGCTTAAATAGGGAAACAGGTTGACCCATTGTAACCATGAGATATATGTGACACTATATTGAAAACGAACTTTACAGCTTGTGGGGGGGGGAGGGAGAGAAGAGTTGGGGAGGTGGGGAGAGAAGGGATGGTGAGGGAAAAACAAAGGAGGAGGTAACAATGCTTGATAGTAAATGTGCTTATTATTTTACTCATGTAACTAACCCCTGTGTACACTAGTTTTACAATTAAAAAATATTAAAAAAGAAGAAAGTCAAGTAACAATATGAGCAGCTAAATTTGTGCCCCTGTACACACACACACACACACACACACACACACACACACACACACACTTGTGCCCCTGTGTACACACACACACACACACACACACACACACACACACACACACACACACACAGAGAAAGGGTATCCATTGTAAGTTCTAACTAATCAGTTTTAAAAAAAGAAAGTTTATAATCACTGTGCTCAAAGTTAGCCCTTACTTATAATTGCTATGTATTCCTTCAGGAAAAACAACAACATATATTAATATTATCCTTTTTCCCAAAATAAATTCTATTTCTGCACTTGAGAACATAGATCAAACAGCTGTCCCTCTGTATGGTTAAATACTTGTATGTTATCATTCCTCGGGCCTATGATGTTGTTGACTTATCCACCAGCAAGTTGATGATCCACTTGATGATGAATATTTGTTTCCAGAGTTTTACAAAGAAGTTTTTTAAAAATGAAAAAACTTTACATGTATAAAATATTACAATGAACCCCCTTCTACAACTATAAGATACTAATAAAATGTATTTTTTAGAAAAACGTTCTTTTTTTTTTTTTTTGGTCCAGTCGTGGGGCCTGAACTCTGGGCCTGGGCACTGTCCCTCAGCTCTTCAGCTCAAGGCTAGCGCTCTACCACTTGAGCCACAGCACCACTTCTGGCTTTTTTTCTTTTTGCTTATGTGGTGCTGAGGAATCAAACCCAGGGCCTCAGGCATGCAAGGCAAGCGCTCTACCACTGAGCCACCTTCCCAGCCCCTAGAAAAACTTTCTTAGTTGAAATTATAGGCAAATGGTTTTAAAAAATAGTATACTTTGTCACTGCTCTTCTTCATTATAGAAAAGAACATCTCTCTCTAAATTGCAATTAGTGGGAAGTAAACAAAAAATTGTGTGGTCTCATCAACCAGATACAAGAGCCAGCATCATTCTGTCTTGTCCCTGTATTGTCTGTTCATAGATGCTGATTTTGTCACGATTTCTGCTTGTCTTTAGAAATTCTTAGTGCAATTCTTTTTTCCCAACATTTAAAATTATTTCTGTAGTTGTACAGAGGCATTACCATTCAACAAAGAAATTTATGAACATAACATCTCTTGATCAGAGCTGCTTCTTTTAACATTCTCATCCACCCCTTTCCCCCCACTCTTTCCCCCCACCCTTTCCATAGTGCAAATCTTAATAGTTATATAATGTTAAGACACTATTTTGACCATATTGTGAATTGTAATTAACTTCTATTTCTTATTTTAGCTGGGCCTCCATATACTTTGTATTTTGGTATCAAATTCTATGCTGATGATCCATGTAAACTGAAAGAAGAAATAACCAGGTATGGTAATAACTTTGTTTTTGAACAAATACTTGAATGGTATATATAGAAGAACTTAGAACTTATTGTAAATGAATTAAAAACTGGAGTCAAAATTTGTTGTGCATTTACCTGTACTTTGCTATTGATCTCGTAGAGGATTAAAGGCATCCTGTGGTAGTCTCTAGTCCCTCCTTTAATCTTTCAGACTTCCTTTTGTCTTCATTTTGGACTGCATGGGGAGGGGTGAATGATAGGTGGGCTCACTGGGCCTTTTCCAAATGCCATGTCTAAGCCTCATTTTCCTGTGTGGATGTTCACTGTTACATTATTATTGAGCATCTGAGAAAGAGAGATTCCAGCTCAGACTTTCCTGGAGCACACCTCTCTGGGAGAAGATGTTTGGAGAGTCG
This sequence comes from Dipodomys merriami, assembly GCF_024711535.1. Taxonomy (NCBI): domain Eukaryota; kingdom Metazoa; phylum Chordata; class Mammalia; order Rodentia; family Heteromyidae; genus Dipodomys; species Dipodomys merriami. Next base: position 4,678,255 of record NW_027204159.1, on the reverse strand, counting down.
TGATGTTTACAACTAGAGCCTCTTGGGAGGAAAAAGTGCAAATGGTGTAAAAATACTTTCTTAGGATTAAGGGATTGTAAAGGAATAACAGTTTACTAAAAATGCAGCAAAATCCCATCATGTTGAGGTTGTCAGTAATCTTTCTGTGATTCATGTCTTGAAGTCTAAAATTGGAGATGTATCTGTCCCACAAGTCTTTTGTAAACCTTACATAGAATAATGTACTTGAAGTTTTTATAGCAGGGTTTGGTGTAAAGAAACTGCTTCATGAATATTAATATTTACTATTGCATCTCATCTTTGTCTTGACAGTACAATAGAATTACATTTTAAATGGGGTTAGATTCAAAAAATATTTGCATTAAAGTTAAGAAGGGAAGAAAGAGACTAATGGCTTATACTGTATACTTTACCACTGTTCATAATGTATTTATAATGAATAGAAATTTCTCTTCAGAATCTCCTAATGGTTCATCTGTACAATTCATGATTTTGAACATAATGTAAATCTCTACAATATGTTTAAGGTAGTCAGTTTTTCAAGTATTAGAACAGATAAGAACCAGGTGATATATTTGGCTTACAAATAGTGGCTATTACTTATAATTTATTCTGCTTTTGCCCTAAACATATAGTTGAACTTAAGTAAGTTAAATGTGCTTTTACCATCTAAATCATCATTTTTTTTTTCCTTCTGCATGATGTTCCATGCCCCCCCCCTTTTTTTTTTTTACCATGCCTTTGTAGATGGCTCTCTGGATTGTTACCTTTTTTAAAAATATTAAAGAAGATTTTGGTATCTGTGTATATATAGTTCCAAGGAGGGTGCTCTTGAGGAAAAACTGTAAAGTGTCAGGATGCACAGAATTCAGTATTTTAAAATCACTCAGTTTATCTTTACTAGGTTTGAACATTTATAACTTGAAACCAGATGGGGTAGGCTACATTAGTGCCACAAAAAATACTCTAATGCAGTTCACCAAAAGCTACCCTATTTCTTTCATTTGGTTGTGGGGCTTGAACTCTGGCGCTATCCCTCAGGCTCTTCAGCTCAAGGCGAGTGCGCTACCACTTGAGCCACACCGCCACTTCCAAAGCTATCCTATTTCATGCTCTTTACTTTTTTTTTTTTCCTTGCTGGTCCTGGGGCTTTAAACTCAGGGCCTGAGCACTGTTCCTGAGCATCTTTGTGCTCAAGTTCCTGAGCCTCTTTGTGCTCAAGGCTAGCGCTCTACCACTTGAGCCATGGTACCACTTCTTACTTTTTCTGAGTAGTTTATTGGAGATAAGAGTCTCATGGACTTCCTTGCCCTGACTAGCTTTGAACTGCGATCCTCAGATTGCAGCCTTCTGTGTAGCTAGGATTACAGCCATGTGCCACTGGTGTCTCTTTACTTTGAATACTTACTACACATGTATGATTCCCATTGAACTCCTGCTAAAGACAGGCTGTCTTTCAACACATCTAAAAATCTTCATTTTTATCACTTCAGTTAAGCTAATTCATTTTTACCTTGCTTTCCCTTGCTTTGGAGGCACCATTTGTTTCTTGGGAAACATTTATTCACAAATTTAAGGACAGGAAAATTCAGCAGATTACACAGTGATTGAAGTAGAGTTAATGGTAATGTGGAATTTATAGAAAGCTTCTAACTGTGTAATGTGTGTAGGAATTAAAAGTTTCTGTTTTTGAAATTTTTTGATTTTTAGTAATTGGGGTTTTTTTTTTCTCCAACCATGCTTGGTTTAAACTCCATGTAACAAACCTGCAAGTCAGGTGGGATTCCTGTAATATAATGTTTCTGTGAATCTTCTTATGCGCATATAAGGTCCTATTTTTAATATCAGTATTTATTGTTACAATTAAGAAGTTGATGTTAGTGGAATGAACCCCAAGATAAGTATTCAAATTTTTTTTCCTTTCATGCGATTGTTTCTATCATATTTATAAGATGATTTCTATGTTGCTTTGTATGCCCCTCCCCCACAGTATATAACCCCTGCTTTCACTGTATTTGATGTTGGTATAAATTGTGGAGGGGAAGGGAAAAAAAACAAATCATTTAACTAGGGATACAGGTGGACCCATTGCAACAATGAGATGTACAAGTCGTTATGTCGAAAAATGAACTTAACAACTTTGGTGGGGGGTGGGGGGGGACCGGGTGGGGGGAGGGGAGGAGGATGGGAAGGGATGGGAAGGGGAAACAATGAGGAGGCCACAATGCTTGATAAGAAATGTACTCGTTATCTTGCCCATGTATGGTATTCTCACAATAAAAAAAAAAAAGAAGTTGTACAAAGGGATTACAATTCCACAAGTTATATAATGAGTGCAATGTTTCTTAGACAATGTCACCCTTTCCTTTCCTTTGTTTTCCCCCATTTTGTCCCTTCTTTCCCTGCCCTCAAACTGCATAGTTCATTTTTTAAATAGTGTATATTGTCTACAATCAGAGCATTAGCTTACTTTTCCCCTGCATTTCTATGTTCCCTTTTTACCTCACCTCCCCCAAAAACCCTATCAACAAAATATATGTTTCCATTTCCTAAAGTAAATAGCCCTTTAGATGTTCAGAGAAGTTACACCTTTGGGTTCCTCCCCGGAGTGTATACTCCTATAGTCAGTGTGTTTGTGTGTAAATGCGTAGAGCCCCGTATAAGTTATTTTGTCCAGTTGTATTTTAGATCTAGCTTCCACATGTGTGAGAAAGCATGGGCCATTTGTCTCTTTCTGAGCTTGGCTCACCTCACTTAGCCTGATTGGTTCTAGGTCCATTCATTTCACTGCAAATGACATATTATTCTTTCTAATGGATGAGTAAAATTCCATTGTGTATATCTACCACATTTCTTGATTTGATCCTAATTGTGTGTGTATGTGCGTGCACATGGCACGCACACGTGCACTGTTACTGGGACTTGAACTTGGGGACTCATATCCTGATTAGCTTTTTCAACAAGATTAGCACTCTACTACTTGAGCCATACCTCCACTTTCTACATGTTTCTATTATATGCCTATAATGTTTCCTTTTTAAAAAACTGTACATAAGTAAGAAACTATGTGTAAGTAGAATACATAGGTAAAGAAAACTTCACATTATGAAAAATGTTTGCTAATTGAATCATTTCAACTTAGAATCCCTGCTGTTTGCTCTGAAATGTTTGCTGAAGGAAGCAGAGCTAGGGAACTATAAGGTCATATATTTTAACCTCCACTCTCGTAGGACATTTCTGAGTGTAAACCAGCTTCTGCTTGCACATGTTTGATTGGAAACTTTCCTACGTAGAAAAGCAGTAAGATATTCAGAAGAGCTAGGGGAGAGGTGACATTGTTCAAAAAGAAATGTACTGTTTATCTGACTTATGTAACTGTAACCCCTCTATATGTCACCTTTATAATAACAATAAAAAGTATTAAGTTCATTTTTTAAAAAAAACAACAGAAATCCCTGTGATTCTTATCATCCCTGCTAGGTTTTCTTGAATGCAGAATAAATCTCCTCTCTCTTCGTTTTATTAGTCCTTTAATTTGTGTCCTTGTGAAACCTGGCACACTTATTTTCAGTTCTAATTAACTTGTTTTGATATTGTTTTATTATTGTCTATTATTTATACCTCTTTATCCTCTGCATATTGGATATATGTAGTACATACACTGGTTAAGATGAAGGCTTTGGAATCAGACAGATTGAGGTCACTCAATCTATCTATTCTATCATTCTATCATTATTTAATCCTTTTAATTTATTTAATTATTTAATCCTTTAAAGTCTCACTTTTCTTATTTATGTAATGGAATTACAGTATTTTTCAGAAAGATGACTATAAGAATACGTAAAATCACACATGCCAAGTGCTTAGAATGAAGACAACACAAGTGTTCAATAAATTGGCAGAGGAATAAAAGAAATGCAAATCAAAACAACATTGAGATACCACTTCATTCCAGTTAGAATGGCTAAAATCAAGAACTTTAATAACAACAGATGCTGGAGGGGATGTGGACAGAAGGGAACCTTACTGCATTGTTGGTGGGAGTGTAAACTTGTTCAACCACTTTGGAAAGCAGTATGGAGGTTCCTCCAAAGACTCCACATAGAGCTCCCCTATGACCCAGCAATCCCACTTCTGGACATTTACCCAAATGTTCACAAACAAGACCACACTAAAGCTACCAGCACTACTATGTTTATTGCAGCATTATTTACTATAGCTAAGATATGGAACCAACCCAGATGCCCCTCAGTAGATGAATGGATCAAGAAAATGTGGTATATATACACAATAGAATTCTATGCCTCCATCAGAAAGAATGACATTGCCCCATTTGTTAAAAAATGGAAAGGCGTGGAAAAAATTATATTAAATGAAGCAAGCCAGGCTAAAAGAAACATAGGTCCCATGGTTTCCCTTACTTGCAATATCTAGTATATGTCTGAGTCAAGCAGAAAAGGTCAGATAAGTTGATGTTAGGGAAATGAACCCTAAGATATGTATTCAAATGTTTGTTTTTCCTTTCATGCGATTGTTTCTAACACATTTATAAGATTATTTCTTTATTGCTTTTTATGTCTCTCCCCCATAGTATAACCCCTGCTTTTACTGTATTTGATGTCGGTATAATTTGTGGAGGGGAAGGGGAAAAACAAATCTTTTAAATAGGGATACAGGTGGACCCATTGCAACAATGAGATGTACAAGTCGTTATGTCAAAAACGAACTTTACAACTTTGGTGCGGGGGGGGGGGGGGGCGGGGGAGGATGGGAAGGGATGGGAAGGGGAAACAAAGGAGGAGGCTACAATGCTTGATAAGAAATGTACTCATTATCTTGCTCATGTAATTGTAACCCCTCTGTACAGTATTTTCACAATAAAAATAAATAAATTGGCAGAGGAGGACAGATGGAAATAATAGTGGTTATTTTATATTTTTCAAATGATTGATTTGAAAATTAGAAAAATACCAACCTGGAGCCCTGAAGTAGATCTTCCAGGTTTAAATCAACCCATTCGTGTGAATTTTCTTCATGCATAAGTTTTTATTTAACTGACATCCTACTACTGCCCTGTAGCCTGCATTCCTAGAATTTGTATGTTAGGCAGAATTCACTCATTTACTCACTCACTGGGTCACTGTATGAAGGAACACCAAGTTCCATGTGCTCAGTAACAGGAAGCTCAGTAATGAGCAAGGAGAGATCTGGTTTCCATCCTGAAGAGAGGACCAGTCAGTTGTCTTCCCAGAGCTCTACCTGTGATGCCATTGTCATTTCCTTGGACTTTCATTCATCAGACAACTCTTTCTAAAAAGTAAAATAATGCTATTTCCAAATAGATTCAATTATAACAGACTTTTGTTTTAGATTCTAGAAACAAGTGTTTGATTTTTAAATTTTATATGTAATATTTGATAGCATTTTCTTGGCGATTGATGTGAAGTTCACCTATTCTTTTTAAATATGTTTTTTATTGTTATTGTAAAGGTGATGTACAGAGGGGTTACAGTTACATAAGTCAGGTAATGAGTACATTTCTTTCTTTCTTTTTTTTTTTGTGCCAGTTATGGGGCTTAAACTCTGGGCCTGTGCACTGTCCCTCAGCTCTTCAGCTCAAGGCTAATGCCCTACCACTTGAGCCACAGTGCCACTTCCAGCCTTTTTCTGCTTATGTGGTGCTGAGGAATCGAACCCAGGGCCTCATGTATGGAAGGCAAGCACTCTACCACTGAGCCACCTTCCCAGCCCGAGTATACTTCTTTTTAAACAGTGCCACCCCTTCCCTCCCTTTCTACCAGTTTTTCCCTCTGACCCTACCCAAAAGTTACATAGTTCATTTTCAATATAGTATCGATTGAGTACCACTGCTGCATTGTTCACCCTTTGTCCTACCCTTTCTGTGCCTCCCCTTAACCTCCCTAAAACAGAAGTAAAGAAAACAAAAACAGCAACAAAGCAAAAAAAAACCTCCCTCGGGGCTGGGAAGGTGGCTCAGTGGTAGAGCGCTTGCCTTGCATGCTTGAGGCCCTGGGTTCGATTCCTCAGCACCACATAAGCAAAAAGAAAAAAGCCGGAAGTGGCGCTGTGGCTCAAGTGGTAGAGCGCTAGCCTTGAGCTGAAGAGCTGAGGGACAGCGTCCAGGCCCAGAGTTCAGGCCCCACGACCGGACCCAAAAAAAAAAAAAAAAAAAAAAAAACCCTCCCTGTTGCTATTTTTTTTGTGTGGGATCCATCATCTCCTGAGAGATTCTGGTTTTACTTTTTGACTAGCAGAGTGACCTTCAGTCACATGCTCACTTCCTGAGTTCCTTTGTCCTTATCTACCTGTGGGGTCACGTTCCACGATGAATTGTTACAACAGACATTTGTGAACTTTAAAGGACTATGTAAGGGTAGGGTAGTATGGCTATTTGTTCCCAGAGTAACCATCAGTTTTAAACCTCAGAAGCAAGAGTGTTACTCTTCATTTTATTTTTCCTCTTCTTAAGCCATACCTGCCATTTCCCCGCATTATTCAATATTATGGTGTTTAAACATTGCACTCACAAGTTTTATCCAGACTAGTAAGAGTCCGATCACATGCTGTGTCTTCCTCTTCATTACCCTCTGTGTGGTGGGTCTTGTTCACATTCAACTCAAAGACATGTCTTTAGTTTCCATCACAGAATTTCAAGACCTTGGAGGTGCATTTCACCTTCATTGGAGTGAGGAACAGTCATGGCTAGATTTGACCAGGAAGTTTCATGGGGCTCCTGGAAGAATGGGGGTCTCTCCGCTTCTTTTTAAAGTAAATCTTTAGCAGTGCTTTTTGAGAATTTCTAAATGATTGATGGCCCTCATCAACTTGTTTAACCTTAGTTTCAATTCACCTCTTAAACAAATATGAGATTAATGGAGATCAATATTTCAAGTCCTTTCCTTGCCCTGTCCTTTCTTGCATTATCTTAAATGTAGAGAGGGTGAAAGACCAAATTATTCTCCCTTGGGACTCATAATCTATTTTAGGAGACAGATCTTAGGCTACAATATTAATTAGCCCAGCATTGGTGGCTCATGCCTATATTTCTAGCTACTCACAAGCTGAGATCTGAGGTTCATGGTTTCAAGCCAACCTGGTCAAGAAAAGTCCATGGGACTCATCTCTAATAATCTACTCAGAAAAAGCCAGCAGTGGTGCTGTGGCTCAAGTGGCAGAGCTCTAGCCTTAAGCAAAAAGAAGCTCAGGGACAGTCCCCAGAACGGGGTGGGAATGGAGGTGGAGGGGCAAGGAATAAAAAGTAAGTATAGCAGAAGCTGCCTTATAAAACTTTTGCTTTTCGCCATAGCATGTTCTGGAAACATTCTTGCTATGTAGATCATTTTAATCAGCTTTCCTTCCCCTTCCCCCCCCCCCACACACACAACAGCAATATCATATAATTCGGATCATAAGCCTCTCTAATAAGCTTAAGCTAGATAGAACTGTCTAGGTACATCTAGGTTTTTATTTTAATTAAAATTAGCGATACACAAGGGCTCCATTCATTCATAGTTATTTATTTAGTTAGTACTGGGGTTTGAACTCAGGGGTTAGCTATCTCCACCAATTGAGCCATTCCTGTAGCCTGCCTTTTTGCTAGTTATTTTGGAGATAGAGGCCCATGGATGTTTCTGCTCAGGCTGGCCTGGAACCAACATCCTCTGAATCTCAACCTACTGAGTAGTTATGACTACAGGTGTGAACATTCAACATTTTATCAAAATGACACAGAAGAAAAGACCCAATGACTTTAATCTTCTAAATTTACTGAAAATAATAAATTATATTCATAAAGTCCCATAAAATAGACAAATAATAAATTGTACTCATAAGTCTCATAAAATGTTATATAAAGTTTTTAAGGTATATTAAATAGGTAGGTTTCATTAGATAGCTGATGAAGAGAACACCATGCGCTATTCAAGCAGGAGAAGAAGTTTATTTACCGAACTGCTGCCCTCACCATGCATGGTAGAAAGGCATGGCCAAAAAGGAAAGGGGTGGGCAAGATTTATTTACTCCAGAGACAGGAAGAGGTGGGGCCAGGTGAGGGAAAGGTGTGGCCACACTGGATCAGGACATGATCTCAGGGTCTGGAACCCTCCTAAGGTCAGATGGGAGGCATGTGACCAGAGGTGGCCCAGGATGTGACTTAGCGGAAGGGGAAGGTGACTGCTTCCAGGTCTGCCGGTTACCTAAGTAACAGATACTGGGCAGAAACTTAGCCAAGAGGGAAGAAGGTGTCCCTGTGCAGACCTTACAAAGTTAATTTAAAATGGGCCCCAGGACACTATAAAGTATTTAGCATATAAAAATACCCATACCCCTCTTTGACTTCCATTCATCTATCTGTTCATCTATATTTCCACCTATCAAGTTAGTTATTTATTGAGTAGCTATTATGTACTGAGTACTAGCTACTTGAAATATAATATCTATATTTTTGAAATTAGTTCTGTCTATTTTTCCATCTCCTCCTGTAACTTGTTACCTTTGTCTTCAAAGGAAATGTCTATAGGATTAGATCCTCTGATCCTACAGTTGGGAAGGGATGTGACAGTTTAGTCAAAAGTTATAAAAGTTTTACTAGAGAATGGTAAATATACATGTGTGACTCGTGTTATTTAAAAAACAAATCTCAGTACTTCAGGAAAATAAAGGTACAGTAGAGAAGGAGGGTTTAGCAAACCCAAGTTCATAGAAGTAATTCTATAAATGCCTCTAATTAATAAAACTTTGGGTTTAAGTTTAATGTCACTTCATTTTTCTGTTCTCCAAGAGGAGCACAAATGATTGTTATGAAGTGGATGTAATATCCAGGTGAGCATTTCAGACATTTCAGGGGATTAAGTAAGTAATTAAGTAAGATTGGAAAGCTAATCGACTAATTATGAAGTAGTGATGGTCACTGGTCTGTGTCTCAAGAAATTTGACCTAAGAAGTAAGCAGAAGTCACAAAAACCGTCTTGGGCACTTGATCTTTATTTTTATGATAAAGAGAAGACTTTCTAGGTATTGTTTTTCAAACCAGAGGAGTAGCAAGATCCTGTTTGCCTCTGTGTTGTCCTCTCTATCTTTTTGAAAGATTTGAAGGAAAATAATTATGGATGATGGAAGATCAGCAGGAGTTTTAGAAATCCCAGGGATGGATACCTAAGCTAGGGGGTAGAGAGAATTGTGTTACTTCCCATACCTATGTGGTGATAGAATTTGAGTTCTAGGCGTGTTTACACCATGGTTGCTGATTTCTCTTCCATGGTTAGTTGGGAAAGATGATGTCTTCACAATAGGAAAACAGTAGGCTTGGGGGAAGTTTTCATTTAAGCCTAGGTTGCAATCAAAGTCAAGATTGGTGTTTTGGTAATAATGTAACATTGTGAAGGGCTTTGATTCTGTACAGAAGGTTCATATAGATATAGATATACATATACATACGTAAAATTCAGCTGTGAGATACTGAATTTTTACATTCATTTCCTTTGCTTTTCTCTGCCCTTCCCAGTGGAATCAAAAGACACCTTGCAAAGGATGGGAAATCACACAGGGCAACCTGAAGTGTGTGGGTGTGTGTGAGTGCATGTTTGTGATGATGGTGGTGATTCATATGTAGTCTGGTAAAACTCCGACCTCTGTCAGTCCACCAGCAACAAGACCGAACCAGAGAAAAGCAAAAAGCTTGTCAAAGTTGAATAGCATTTTCCTTGAGAGATTTCTAGGGTCTAATTACTTTGGTTCTCTTTTCGACAGTAGTCACTTTACCTCTGTCTTTGGGGCTCCTCTTCTACATAATGGAGATAGTAGTACTGATGTTACTTTTGAAGTGTTACATAGTGTTTATGTCCATAAATGAGTTACAATGTTTACTATCTTGAGAATAATTCTTGGCACTGTAATTAAGATAGATTCTCTTTTGACAACATGGAATTAGCAAGCAGCTGATAATGAACAGGGAAAAAAAGAAAGAAAAAGAAAGATTGATGAGATTATATTAAAATGACTTGCTTACTAAATTCTGAGCCTTGTAGGTGCCACTTGTGATGTAGGTGATGATTTTTGTGATTTGTTCCTCCAAGGAAGAGCATTCTGTAGTAATGATGGTGGAAGTGATGATGCCAGTGGGTGGTTATTTTAACCTTCAATTTTAACATCAACCCTGCTGTCCCAATCCTCAAGAGTTGGAGGCTGCTGATAGATTAAGCAAAAGCCCTACATAGGGGTAGTGAATAGCAGAGCTGGGTTCAGACCAGGCAGCCTGCCTCCCGTACATGAGCATTTTAGCTGCAGCTCTTGGTTGCCTCTTTCTTTGGTGTAGAAAGAGGCTTGATTTTCACTGACCATGACTGATGTTAACCTTGATGATCAGGACATGAAACTTGAGATTTGTTTAAGTGTTGGAGATTGCTAATCTCTCCCCCCCCCCCATTTCTCTTTTAGATACCAGTTTTTCTTGCAGGTGAAGCAAGATGTCCTTCAGGGCCGGCTGCCCTGCCCTGTCAACATTGCTGCTCAGCTGGGAGCATATGCCATCCAGTGTAGGTTTCACCTAAGCAGATTTGATTCACTAATGTGTGCAGAAAATATTTTGAAGTTTTGTATTGTTATGCAGGCATATCTTCTAAAATGCTTCCTATCAAATGACATTTGGAGAAAAAAAAATCAGAACCCAAGTTTGGACAAGTGTTCCTACAGAAGTAAAAATGGAGCCAGTTGTAGGTTGTATGGTTTTAGTTTTAGGACTAGAATTGAGTCTTGATTCACTGGGGGCATAACAGTCTGTTCTGTTCTGTATCCCACCTTCCATCAGTGATGATACAGTCCACCACCTTGGAAGTGGCGCTATAGCTCAAGTGGTAGAGCGCTAGCCTTGAGCTGAAGAGCTGAGGGACAGTGCTCAGGCCCAGAGTTCAAGCCCCACAACCAACAAAAAACCAAAAAAACAAAAACAAAAACAAAAACAAAAGTCCACCACCTTCCTGCTCCAGCTCTTCTGAAGAACCCCACGTGGCCAAGTGCCAGCACCAAGTTCACCTGGGCATACATCTGGTGCACAGTGTACTTTAGCTCTTGACATCCACATGGGGGCCACAGAGGATGGCTCTGGTTGTTCTGTCTTCTTGGAGACTAAGGCTAAGATTATTTCTAATAATTACTGAGCATCTTTTTTTTTTTTTTTTTTTTTTTTTTTTTGCTGGTCCTGAACTCAAGGTTGAACACAAGGCCTATGCGTAGTCTCTGAGCCTCTTTGTGCTTAAGGCTAGTGCTCTACCACTTGAGCCACAGCACCTCTTCCAGCTTTTTCTGAGTAGTTTATTGGAGATAAGTATCTCATGGACTTTCCTGCCCTGGCTAACTTTGAACTACAGTCCTCAGATCTCAGCCTCCTGAGTAGCTAGTATTACAGGTGTAAGCCACCAGCACCTGGTTTATTGAGCATCTTTTAAGAATCAAGCTAAGCATGGTCTTTGTCCTTGAGAAAATTTGTAGGCCAGAAATTATATAGGAAAAAATATCCTAGGAAAAATGTCAAATAGATGAACTGGATTTGGAGCTTGGAAGGGAATTGATGCAGGGAGAACATTTACAAGTAACATAATAAGCTTTTAGGTTTCATTCTGCTTCTTTATGTAACCTGTAATAGGGTATAGGCAGCATTTTGTTAAATTTCTATGACCATTATTTGGGGATTGGATGGTTTGAACAGACATACTTTCCTTATTGCCCAAGAGGATATAAGGGTCCCCTGTACACACACATACACACACATACTATATACATATATAAAGTGCTTATAAACATACTACTAGAATTATAACTAGAATTAGAGTGAATGTGTGTATATATACATGTGTAATTAATGTTCATATATATTTTTACTTTGTAGAAACTAGTAAGCATAAATGGTTAAAATGGTGATAATTAGGTTCTCTGGGAAAGCAGAAATATATAACATATTTCATGTCAAGATTTTGTTTGTACCATCTATCTGTGCTTATGAGAGTTGTTTTAGTTTTAATAGATGTATATGTAATTTATTAGGTGTTTGGAGAAAATTGCTTAATACTGATAGAAATTACTTAATTCTTGTCATTTTAAAAGTATTTTTTAACATAGAATAAAATGATAAATTTCTTTATTTCTTTCCAGCTGAACTTGGAGATTATGACCCTTACAAGCACACTGCAGGCTATGTATCAGAGTATCGGTTTGTTCCTGATCAGAAGGAAGAACTTGAAGAAGCCATAGAAAGGATTCACAAGACTCTAATGTAGGAACCATGTCTTCTGTCAGTCAGCCTATTGACATTCATGAGAAAATTTCTAGTTTGGTACATTTCCTCATCTCTGCCTTGAACATTCTAGCTTTCTTTTTATTGTCACTTTTTATTTTTAATGATGTATAACACTAAAATGCCCATCAAAACTCCAGCAATATAAATGATACAAAGGAGAAAATAAATGACAGTACCTAAAGTTATCATATTTTTGGTTACTAGCCTTTCAGACCACACTCTGATGCATAATTTCCCTTACAGAAACTGATTTTTGTATAGATTATATGATATGGTTTTACCTAGTGGGATAATTCTGTAAGTACTGTGTACTTTCTTCCTTTTTTTCAGCCATTGTTTACCCCTCACTCCCTTTCTCTCTTTTAAACTACTCTTTTTTGGTGGTACTTGGCTTGCCATGGAAGATACTCTACTGATGAGATATGCCTCTGCCCCTTTCTTGCCCTGATTATATTTGAGATGCCCTGGTATACATTTGGACTGTGATTTGCCTATTTTAAGCTTCCTGTCCTAGTTGGATGATAAGCACACCTCACCACTTCTAACTTATATTAGATGGAGACCTGTGGACTTTCCTAGCTAAGCTGGGCTGGAACCATAGTCTACATGATCTCAGCCTTCCATGTAGCTAGGATAACAGGTGTGTGCCACCATGCCAAGTTATGGGTTGAGAAGGGGTCTTGGGTGTATGTCCCTGTTAGCCTCAAATTGTGATCTTCCTGAACTCAGCTTCTGAAGTAGCTAGAATTCCAGATATAAGCACTGGAAATCAACATTAAATATTATTTTTTAACTATAAAAATATTCCAAAATGCCTTAATTTATTCTCTATTTACTCTGTGTTATGTAAATTCTTCAGCATTTGAAACTAAGTCCTGGTCAGGCAATAACAATGAAGCTGGCTACTCACTACCTTACTCATGTAACTTATAGCCCCTTTGTACATCACCTTGACAAAATAAATAACAACAACAACAACAATGAAGCTGGAAGTCCTGAAGACACTGGTATGGAGCCACTGAAGACATTATGTGAAAATCATGAGCTCTTCTGAGAGTAGATGTCCCTCCCAATTGAATGGCCTTTCATAACCTGAAGCATTGCAGATATAATTTAATTTGGAGTTATGATTAACTGTGCTTCTTATGTGACATTCTCCCTTGATTAGCTTTGGTTTCAGATTCATTAGATTCATTATATTGAAGAAACTTGTAGGATTCATGTGCTTAACAAAAATGTTGACCTAAAAGATCTCAGTGAGTAGAGGTGGAAGTCCCTTGCTGGGTGGCTCTTGCTTCTGTATTTACATGCACTATGAAGCTTTCTAGCCTGTTGAGAGGGCCCTTCAGCTGAAGGTTTCAGTGGAGAGGCCCAAAGCATTCTTGTTAAAGTATGAAAGCAGTGTGTTGGCACAATTGGAGGGAGAATATAGTCTTCCTGGAGTTTCAAAGGACAACTGTATTTTGAAATTACTGTGGAGCTTTCAGTAAAGGCTCTTGTTCATGTTTTTGTGGTATTGTGAGCATTGTGACTATTAAAAAAGTGTTTATATATGTGTGTGTGTGTATATATATATATATCATGATCAATGAAGGTTTTGGTAGCTTTCTGTGTCTAATTTTTGTTGAATATTGTTCATAGATTTAAGTAACATGCTTTTCTTTTAGTAACATGCTATTTGAACTTAGGGCCTTGCTCTTGTTAGACAAGCACATACTCTACCATTTGGGCAATACCTCCAGCCCTTCTTCAAACGTTTTAAAAGTGTGTATAAATGACTGAAATGAAGAGAATCATTGAAGCATGGTTTCTTAATTTTTTGTAAATTTATAACTCTTAGCAATTGAGATCTGTCTCATTCAGTCTATTTTACTCACCCTCTTTTAATCTGTTTCTCTCTCTATCTCCTTGTCTCTGTCTGTCTATTATTCCTTCACTCTTCCTCCCCATCTTTGTCTGCCTCTCCATGTCTCTCTGTCTTTGTCTCAGTCTATTTCTCGGTGTATCTCTTTTAATCTATCTCTGTCTTTCTCTTGCCTTCACCCCCCCTTTCTCTCTCTTTCTCTTTCTCTCTCTCTCTCTCTCTCTCTCTCTCTCTCTCTCTCTCTCTCTCTCTCTCTCTCTCTCTCTCTCTCTCTCTCTCTCTCTCTCTCTCTCTTCCTCTTCCTTTATGGAGATTTCTTGCAGATGCCCACCTGCATTAGAAATGATGCTGTTTTCTCTATATCATCTATGGAGGTTTCTATAGTCTATAATAAGAAAATGACAATTACTTTTACAATTTCGTTGTGTTAACTAGTATATTTCTAAACTGTAAGTTTGCTCAGGAGCTGTAGACGTGCCTTTGCTCGTTGGCAGCCCTAGCTCCCTCCTCTTCCCACCACTGTGCAACTGTACATTTCTCTCTGATGCAGATAGAGCTGCTGGTGCATGGAGACATTTTGCTCTTTGTGAAGTGGATGCTTTTTTTTTCTTTTTTGAGTGCTTGTATCCTCAATAGCCTCTTTGGGGGTTTTTGAAATGAGAATTTTTAATATATACTGGGAATTTGGGGGCTAGACCATAGTGAACAAGAACAGACTTGGAACATGACATTGATAGAAGTATCATCTTTATACATATCATTTTTGTCACCAAGAAGGCAGAGTCCTTCCTGAAATACAAAGATGTAGACTTACGTGAGTACAAAGGATTGTTTTGCAGTGAGTACAATGAAGATGGTTGCATCCCTACAAGTGCAGTAGCTGTTAGTAAAGTCAAACCCTTCGTTTTTGTGCTGATGTAGGGGGCAGGCTCCCTGTGAAGCTGAGCTGAATTACTTGAGGACGGCCAAGTCCCTAGAGATGTATGGTGTTGACCTCCATCCTGTCTATGTGAGTAACATTTAATTAAAACACAAAATATGTTAAGCTGATGACATTTTTCTTAAAAAGTCACTGGGACTCCCTGAGGAGAGTAGCAGTCCTGTTGTTTGACAAGTGGATGAGACTTTTTTCATCTGGGTTTTCCAAACACAAAGCAGCTCTTGCATGGATTAAGCCCTAATGAGGTTTGCATAAAAGTCTGTGATTATATTTCCATGTGTAGAAAACAATTAACTGGGCTTGAAAACACAATCTGGATAACAGCTCCAAAGGGCTTAGCTAAACGTCAAAACAATTTAAAATTGGTTTATAATTGATCGTGTGAGACAGAAAACAGGAGGGTTTTCCAAAAATAGGTATTATGGCTGAAAATCATAAGGAAAATAACTTGTCAGGTGAAGCCGGCATTAGGCAACAGTCCAGATTAGCAGTGGTAGGGCTGTTAGATGGGCATGTTCTATCTGTAGGAGGCTGACTCCCACTGAAAGTATCACTGCAGGGGCTGGGAAAGTGGCTCAGTGGTAGAGTGCATGCCTTGCATGCATGAGGCCCTGGGTTCGATTCCTCAGCACCACATAAGCAGAAAAAGCTGGAAGTGGCGCTGTGGCTCAAGTGGTAGAGCACTATCCTTGAGCTGAAGAGCTGAGGGACAGTGCCCAGGCCCAGAGTTAAGGCCCGACCACTGGCAAAAAAAAAAAAAAAAAAAAAAAAAAAGAAAGTATCACTGCATTAATAGAAATATTTTTTGCAGATTTTCTTCAGTGTGGCTGATGAAAACTTGCCAGAAGTGGTGATTAGTTACACTAGATCTGCATTGAGTGTTCTTCTCATCTAGGTCTTACTCTCTGAGCCATTCCTCGTAAAATGGTTTATTGTATACCAGTAAGATTGAAATGCATCACTTTACATGACATTCATGTAGTTAGTAATAGTCACATTTAATTTTTTGAAATAATAAGTCAAGTGCCATTTTTATTTAATGGGTGGTACTGGCGCTTGAACCCAGAGCCTCTTTATCTTCCTTAGCTTTTCTGCTTCTGGCTGGCACTCTACCACTCAAGGCATACCTCTGCTTTCAGCTTTTTGCTGGTCAAGAGTTTCATGGACTTTTCTAGGCTGGCTTCAAATTGGAATCCTCCTACCTCAGTCTAGCTCTAAGTATCTAGGATTACAGCAAGTGACTTATTCTTTATAAGAAATAAATAGCTAGAGATGAACTTTTAAAAAATCAGTTGGATTTGAGAATTCCTTAGTGTTTAAGAAACCCCAGTAAAACTTTCTCTAAAGCAGACAACTCATATATTCACTTTGTAGTATGTCTTTTTTATCATCAATATTTCCTGAAACAAGAAATCATTTTCTATTATTTTTTGAAGCATGAGAAGCATACTGGGGGGGGAGGGGTGTGGGAAGGTGGCTCAGTGGTAGAGTGCTTGCCTTATATGCATGAGGCCCTGGGTTTGATTCCTCAGCACCACATAAGCAGAAATAGCTGGAAGTGGTGCTGTGGCTCAAGAGGTAGAGGGCTAGCCTTGAGCCGAAGAGCTGAGGGACAGCACCCAGGCCGAATTCAGGTCCCATGACCGACCAAAAAAAAAAAAAAAGAAGAAGCATACCAGGGCACACAGTCCATGTACAAATGATAGTTACAGAACAGATTGAGAGAAAGTAATCGTGTTAATCTCATTAGTTCATTAACTGCTTCACAGCACTACCCTTTAAGAAAACCTTTAGTGTGGTGATGTATATTTGTAATCCTAGTACTTGGGAGGTAAAGGCAAGAGGATTTCAAGTTTGAGGCCAGCTTGGACTGTTACGCAGCATGACTCTGTCACAAAACAAAATACCTCTAAAACTTTCCCCTTAGGTTTTCAGATTTTTAAAAGAACATTCCATAAGGAAAACTTATAAAGAGAGTCTTCTGAAAAATGTTTCTGCTTCTGTAATGTTTATCCTCACCCACAATCAAGTTTGTTGGTGGGTTGAAATTTATGGGAAATGACCTAGATTTGTTAGGATCTTTCATGCGTTCCTTTAAGATTGAATTTCCAGAGCTGAGAGTGGGCAACAGCTGGATTCTTCCAATGTGCATTAGTGATCTTCTTGTTCCTATGAATGTAATTTTGCAGGCTTTTAGTTCTGCACATTGTCTGGATACCTAGAACATAGGTGCTGTGGGTTAAGATTTATCATTGCCTGAAAAATCAAGGTTCTTCAGTCTTTTATGAGAAGATTTTCTTTTCTTTTTCTTTCTTTCTTTATTTGGTGCCTATCCTGGGGCTTGAACTCAGAGTCTGGGTGCTGTCCTCAAGTTTCTTTTGCTCAAGGCTAGCACTTTACCAGTTGAACCACAGCTCTACTTCTGAGGTTTTGAGAGTTTATTGGAGATAATAGTCTCACAGACTTTCCTGCCTGGGCTGGCTTTGAACTATAATCCTCAGATCTCAGCCTCCTGAGTAGTTAGGATTACAGGCTTGAACCACAAGTGCCCACCAGTACCACCTGAACTGCAGTGAAGAGTTTCTATTTTTTAATTTTTTTGAGCAAAGTTACAAGTGAAGAAAGGAGTATGGTGTGTGTCTGCTGTTGGCTGCCTGAATTTGTTGGTGAATTGGTTCTCAAGATTGTCTATATCAGAGAGAAAAATGAAGATAAACCATTTGAAATCACCCTGGATAGAAGCCAGTGCTTCAAGCCTTGGCTGTAGGAAGATCATTTGGAGCTCCTGTGTATTTTGGAAGCTCTAGACCCTGCCTGGGGATTGTGAGTTATTGGTGTGGTTGCCCTGAGTCATCAGTATTTTAAGCTGCAGAGGGATTCTGGTTAATGTTTATCGAGGGTCAGGTATCACTATGGAAGCAGCAGGGGCTACCTCAGTTAGTGGCTTGGTGGAATGCCCCAGATCCTTTGTACTGACACTGGGACTTGAACTCAGGGCCTGGGCACTCTCTCTTAGCCTTTTCTCTTAAGGGGAGCCACACCTCTACTTCTGGCTTTTTTTTTTTTTTTGCAGTTAATTGGAGATAAAAGACTCCTCACACACTTTTCTGCCCTGGCTTACTTCAAACTTCAATCTTCAGAGGTCAGCCTCCTGAGTAGCTAGGATTATAGGTGTGAACCACTGGTACCCAGCTTCCCTGGTCCTTTTAATGAGCTAAAGTTATAAGTATGAATTAACACTAAGGTAACAAAGTCCTCTCAAGAACTTCAAGGAAAAAGAAAAGAGCATCAAATTACCTAGTATTATAGCTTAGCTGGCTTTTTAGACAAAAACATTTCAGAAATGAAATCCAACATTAATCCTGTAAGTAGTATTTATATGATCAATTACAGTGTTATAATGAACTTTTATTCGAATAAATTCATGGTTTTGAGCCTATGGGTTTTTTTTTCAGGGAGAAAACAAGTCTGAGTATTTCTTGGGATTAACTCCAGTTGGTGTTGTTGTCTATAAGAACAAGAAGCAAGTGGGGAAGTATTTCTGGTAAGTGACCAGAGGACACAGTCAGAAGTTAACCACTGAATGTCTCAGTCTTATAGGATGCTTGTGTCCTTGAAAGGGTGGGCACCTGATCAATACGTGGTAAATATGTGAGTGTGTGACCTTTTTCTTCTAATGGCCCCTTAGTATATAATCTCTCCAAATTTCAGGCACTGAGGTTCTAGGCTCTGGGGAAACTCTGGTAGGATTTCCCACCCGCTCTGATGAGTGCTGGTGGGCTGTGGATCCAGAACAACTCTGAATTTTGGCTTTGATTTACCAATGAATGGAGGGGCTGGAGGATCCTAAGGCCCTGGCTGTCTTGGGAAGATGGCACTGTCAGGCCTGGGGGTGCCAAGTTGCTGTGTGCATATAGTAGAGAAGTGAAGATAGGATGATGGGAATGGAGCAAAGGACTTGCGTGGAAAACTCTATAAGTCACTACAGAAGTATATAAAGTCAGTCACCAACCTTTTTGTCTACTGGATACTTCTCTGACTTTCTGAAAGATGAAGTCTTTAAAACCACAACTGCTTTGTTCTTTTTCAGGCCTCGGATCACAAAGGTTCACTTTAAGGAGACTCAGTTTGAACTCCGGGTACTGGGAAAAGATGTAAGTTTTTGTGAACACTTAGCTTAAATACAAAGGCAAGAAAGGGTCTTATCTGATATTTATAACCTAAAAGACATTGGGAGACAAAACTATGGGGTTTTCTTCCTGGGGAAACATGTTAATGAACTCAGTGTATACAACTTCTACAAGAAAGGGAAAGGGAAATAAGTAGTAAAGAATAAGATGAGGAAATGTCATTTTGGTTTTAGCAAAGGGAAGCAGAACCTTTCTAGGGCAGAGGAGAGACTAGGAGGTTTTTATCATTATTACTGTAATTTGCTAGTCAGTGCCATCTGTGAGGGGAGGATTCATATAATCTGAAAGGTGTAGCCTGCACACAGGATGCAAAATTGTGTCCTACCTTTTCTGAAGTAAATTTAACATTCTGATTGGACTCACATGTCTGCTTGCTCCTTGTTGAGCTTTGATAGACAAACCAAACAGAAACTGGCCACTTTCGAGGGAGACCATGAGTTGAGGTACGGAAATGTGGACTTCCGCTGTCCCTGGGCAGTGTGGAGACAGCATAAAGGGTGTTAGAGGCCAGTGTACTTTTACAGCTTCACAGGTGCACTCTAGGATACTAATTGAAGAAGGCAAAGATGATAAAGCTTCCTCTTAAACTAACCTATAGAAACCATGCTCTCAGAAGATGCTGTTAGTCCTGTCCTTAGGGGAAAATGTGATTTAAGGAATCTGTTTTTCTATCTCTTTTGATAGTAATTCCATGCTGAACAAAAACTAAGCACAACTGGAATTGAACTGGCTTTCGTAAAGTTAAAAAGGATTTACACAGAAATCAGCTCTTTCATGTCCACACATGGGCACAGGAATAAGATAGCAGCTGTAAGACTGGGATATAGTGTTTGCCAGAGTGCCTCAGAGGTAGTGGGTATTCAGTAATACCACTTAAATGATTACTGGCCTAATTATTGGCAGTAAGTACTGCTAAACGTGAAAATCAGATACTATTTATTCTTCTAGGGAAAAAAGTAAACTGTTTTCCTACTAGTGCTAGTGTTTGTTGATAAAATGAAAGTTAGATTTGGAATTAATTTGAACTTGGAGGTAAACTTTCATATGTTTAAAGAACTGATGGTCCAGAAATCACATAGTAGATATTTTTGTTTGTTTGTTTGTTTTTTTGGGTCCGGTCATGGGGCCTGAACTCTGGGCCTGGGCGCTGTCCCTCAGCTCTTCAGCTTAAGGCTAGTGCTCTACCACTTGAGCCACAGCGCCACTTCCGGCTTTTTTCTTTTTGCTTATGTGGTGCTGAGGAATCTACCACTGAGCCACCTTCCGAGCCCCCAGTAGATATTTTTGGTATTGAAGTTTAAACTCTGGGCCTCATACTTAGTAGGCAGGTAATCTCTTTCTTGTGCCACGACCCTAGCCTGTTCTAGTGTTATATTTTGGATAGGGTCTCATGCTTTATTGTCTAGGGCCAGCCTCAGATCGTGATTCACTTACCTACACCTTCTCTGTAATGGATCACCACACACGGTTTGTTTGTTGGAATGGGAATCTCACTTTTTGCCTGTGTGGCCTCAAACCATGATCCCTCCCACCTTCATCTCCCAAGTAGCTAGTATTATAGGGTTGTAATACTGTATTCAGCACACACAATAGTTCTTAGAGGTCTAGTTTGAAGAAAGTACATTGTGTTCTTCAACTTCTGATTAGACTTGTTAATCTGAAAAGTTATACTAATGTCTGACTGCTTTAAAAGCATTTAAAAAGTAAATAGCTAAGTCAATAAATGTAATCCAACATATCAACAGAGCCAAGGTCAAGAATCACATGATTATCGCCACAGATGCAGAAAAGGCCTTTGATAAAATTCAACATTCATTCATGCTAAAAGCTCTGGAGAAAATGGGAATAGAAGGAACATTTCTAAAAACAATAAAGGCCATTAATGACAGACCAATAGCCAATATTATACTTAATGGGGAAAAGCTACAACCAATTCTCCTAAAATCAGGAACAAGGCAATGATGCCCACTGTCTCCACTCCTCTTCAATATAGTCCTGGAACCCTTAGCCAGGGCAATAAGGCAAGAAAAAGACATTAAAGGGATCCGCATAGGGAAAGAAGAAGTTAAACTATCCCTTTTTGCAGACAACATGATCCTATACCTTCACGATCCCAAAAACTCCATCCACAAACTCTTAGAAATCATAAATCACTTCAGTAAAATAGCAGGATACAAAATAAACCCACAAAAATCAGTTGCCTTCCTGTACACTGACAATGTACAAGAAGAGAGGGAAATAAAGGGAGCAACCCCATTCACAATAACCTTCCAAAAAATAAAATATTTAGGAATTAACCTAACCAAAGATGTAAAAGAACTATTTAATGAGAACTATAAAAAGTTAAAGAAAGAAATTGCAGAAGACACTAGGAAATGGAAAGACCTCCCATGCTCCTGGACTTAATATAGTAAAGATGGTAATACTTCCAAAACTAATATACAAATTCAATGCAATTCCTATTAAAATCCCAATGACGTACATCACTGAAATACAGAAAACAGTCCAAAAATTCCTATGGAAAAACAAAGGACCTAGAATAGCCAAAACAATTCTAGGGAATAAAGACAATATGAGAGGGCTATCCATGCTGAACTTCAAACTCTACTACAGAGCTATAATAACAAAGACAGCATGGTACTGGCACAAAAACAGACCCGAAGACTAATGGAACAGAATAGAAGATCCAGAAATAAATCCACAGGCCTACAGCCAGCTGATATTCGACAAAGGAGCTAAAGACATACAATGGAAGAAACACAGCCTCTTCAACCGTTGGTGCTGGGAAAACTGGGCAGCCACATGCAGAAAACTAACAGTGGACCCCAGCCTATCACCATGCACCAACATCAACTCAAAATGGATTAAAGACCTTAACATTAAACCTGAATCTCTGAAACTACTGCAGGACAGAGTAGGAGAGACACTTGAACTAATAGGCACAGGAAGGAACTTCCTGAACAGAGTTCCAGGGTCACAACAAGTTGGAGAGAGACTCGACAAATGGGACTACCTTAAAATAAAAAGCTACTGCACAGCTAAATCTATCGCAACTAAGCTAGAAAGACAACCAACTAATTGGGAAAAAATATTTACCAGCAATATATCAGACAAGGGGTTAACATCCTGTATATACAGGGAACTCAAGAAACTAATCCCTCCCAAACCTAACAAACCAATTACTAAATGGGCAAGGGAACTAAAGAGGGACTTCTCAGATGAAGAAATAAAAATGGCAAAGAAACACATGAGGAAATGTTCATCATCCCTGGTGGTGAAGGAAATGCAAATAAAGACAACCCTGAGATACCACCTTACCCCAGTCAGAATGTTCCACATCCATAAATCAGCCAACGACAAATGCTGGAGGGGATGTGGAGAAAGAGGAACGCTATTACACTGCTGGTGGGAATGTACACTTATACAACCACTTTGGAAAGCAGTCTGGAGGGTCCTTAGAAAGCTAAAGATTGACCTCCCTTACGACCCAGTCATACCACTTCTAGGCATCTACCCTGAACAACAGGAACCAATATACAAGGACACGTGCACCTCCATGTTTATTGCAGCACTGTTCACAATAGCTAGGATATGGAAACAACCCAGATGCCCCACCACAGATGAATGGATCCAAAAATTGTGGTATCTATACACAATGGAATATTATGCAGCCATTAGAAATGACAAAATAATGGCATTTGCAGGGAAATGGATGGAGCTAGAAGGAATCATGTTGAGCGAGGTAAGCCAAGAATGAAGAGACAAAGGGTACATGGTCTCCCTGATAAGGGGATGCTAAATCCAAAATGTTAGGTGATACGACAAAACTAACAGGACTTAAGAAACAAAGAACTCCCACTCATCTGGTTGAACCACTACTAAATATCCCCACGCTGCTGATCACATATATGGTATATAACATGGGAACACCATTATATGTTACAGACTGTGATAGACAATTTGCTCCAGGAAAGTTAGAATGAACTTGTGACTTTAAATGAGCATCATTATTCCACAATACAGTGAAATTCGGGAAATTATGTAATCACTTAATCACAATCAAAAAAAAAAAAAAAAAGAACCTGGGGAAGGTAGGGAGGGAGGGGATGGTAGGGGGAAAACAATGGAGGGGGTAACAATGTTCAAGAGAAAGTGTACTCATTACCTCACTCATGTAACTGTAACCCTCTGTATAGTATCTTTACAATAAAAAAAAAAGTAAATAGCTAGTTAGTGATTTTTTTTTCTATCTGTAATTTCTTCCTTTCTGTAGTTTTCTTCCTATCCTACCACTGAGGTCATATGACTTAAAAATATAAGGAATAGAATCTGTTAAAAAGTATATGACATTTTCAAGGGTTTTTAAAGCATATAATAATAAGAAATAAGGCTTCTCATGGAGGCATTATTAAAGTATTCTCTCACCTTATACTTATGTTAATTTTGTGAGTGAGGTCCTTTGATGAGCTGCATGTATCCAGTGTGTTTATTTATTTATAGACAGTGTCTTGCTCTGGAGTCCAGGGTAGCTTCAAACTTTTCATCTTCTTGACTCAGTCTATGAGTACTAGGATTATAGGTATATGTCACTATGTCTAGCTTTGGTGAATTACTTTCATATTACTATTTTATTGATTTAAAATGTCTTCTCCTACCGAGAGTCAGTGTTTACATCTGAAATCCCAGATACTTGGTAGGCAGAGATTGGGAGAATTCTGGTTTTAGGCTGGCCCAGGCAAAAAGTTAGGAAGACCCCCCCCCCCCATCCCCATCTCAGTCAATAAGTTGGGCATGATAGTGTGTGTCTGTTGTGCCAGGTATGCTGGGTGTATAATTTGAGGCTGACCTTGGCAAAAATGCATGATCCAACTTGAAAAATAACTAATGTGGAAAAAAAGGAGTTAGAATTTTACACAGCTCAAGTGATAAAGCCCCTGTTAAGCAAGCATGCGGCTCCATCTTCAAAAATATATACTGAACTGTATAGCACATGATTTCTCTATATATGAATATGTATACAGAATATGTATACATATAATATGTGTATATGTGTGCAGTACTGCCAAAATAAAATGAATAAAATGTCTTCCACTGTCCTAAGGAAAGTATTTGGTAAAGTCAGAGTTAATCTGAGCTTCCAGCATCTTAGACTTCTTAAGTAAAACATAACAGCAACAAAACCAATATCATTATATTACTTTTCATTGACCATCTCCACCACAATAGAACCAGTTTCCTCATTCAGCTTTGACATTGGCTGTGTATGTGGAGAGGCCAAAGAATGGCTTCCTCCCCCTACTCCCTCCCCCCCTGGGTCATTAAAACTCACTCTCTGAAATCATTAGTGATGTGACCCAGCAGGCCACTGAACATGAGGCTTGAATCAAAAGGATTTTTTAAAAAAATTATTAAATAGCATGTTAATTTAATCCAAAACATGGTATTTCTAGAGTATTCTTGCTTGCAGAGTGTTTTTCTTTCCTTCTTTCTCCATCAGGGTCTCCCTTTGTGAAGCAGGATTTACATAATGTAGAATCAAGTTGATTATTATGGAGGCCTAACTGTAATCACAGATTGAATTTAAAAGCCCTTTCAAATCCATCACCTGGAACAGTAATCATATTCAGCTTGAAGGGTGGTTCAAGTGCTTGTTCTGCTGCTGTTCTGGTATGCTGGCTTGGTAAAGAGACTGAACTCCATTCCTAGTGCTTTCTGGCCAACTGAAGTCTTTGTATTATTTATATTTCAAAATAGGCATTGTGCTTTAAATAACACCTTGCAGAAATATGAATTTGGGGTACAGATATTTTACATGATCATAGTAGAAAATCTAAAAAACAAACTATTGTAAGAATCCTTCACAACCATCCCAGGGGACCACACAGAGGCAGGCAGGTACAGGAGAAAGCTTATTATAAGGTTTATTAGAGGGGCCACAGCATCCTGGAAGAGGGAGCCCATGGCATCTGCTCCTATCCAGGTGGCAGGCAGGCCTGGGGGAGGAAGTGAGGGTGAAATAGTGGATATTATTAATACATTGTTACTATTGCTTCCATTAATATTGAATACCTCATTTGTGTATATATTCATATATTGATATGTCATGCCCAATATGGTTTGGTACATTTTTTTAGTTTAATTTTATTGTCAAGGTGATTTACAGAGGGGTTACAGTTACACACATAAGGTAGTGAGTACATTACTTGTCAAACTTGTTAACACCTCCCTCATTTTTCTCCAACTTCCCTCCTATCACTCCCCCCACCAAGTTGTGCAGTTCATTCCAACATGTTGTCTTGTGAGTATTCTTGTTGCATTGGTTCATCCTTTATCCTTGGTCTCATCATTTGAATGTTTTATTCTTAGTATTATACCTTAAGAATTTTCTTCTCATTTTATCTATTTTGTATGTGCCTGTTTGGTATTTGATCAATTTTATTTTCATTTTTTTTTTGCTATTGTGGATGCAGTCTTCTGTTTTGTCATATGTAGCCTAGGTGGGCCTCAAACTCACAGTTCTACTGCCTTATCTACCTGCTGGTGTTATAGGCACGTACCAACACACATAGCTTCTGATTTTGGCTAGAAGTAAAAGCTTTGAAATATTGCTAAGTTTATCTCAGATCTGGCCATTTTGCCCAATTCCTGTGTTCTAGACAAGAGTTTTTAAATTTGGGTCTCATAAACTTCCATAGCAATATAATAATATCATTTTCAAGTGAAAATAATTTATTTCTCTGCTATGTACATTTCACATTTATTGTTATTATTAACACTCTAGAAGTAATGATTTACAAATAGAAGTCATCCTTGGTGATGGTAGTGATTCTGTCTTTAATCTGTGACTTGTTTAGTTATTTTATTTTGAACTGAAGGCTTCATGCTCTTAACCAAGCACTGACCCACTTGAGCCATGCCCCCAGCCCTTTGGCTTTAGACATACTTCAGATATCTTCCTTTTTTTTTTTTTGTCTTGGATTGATCCTCCTACCTCCTGCTTAGCTAGAATTCCAGATATGGTGTACTAGGCTTGCCTTAGTTGTTGAGATAGGCTCTATGCTAACTTTTTGTACAGGCTGGTCTTGAACTCAGTCCTCTTTACTTCCTGGAATTTTGAGCCACAACACCCAGCCTTTAGTCTTCAATCTTTAATGAAGCCCTGCCTCCCCCCACCCCCCCCCCCCAAAGAGGCTGTTTCTTAACAGGGTAGTAACAAAGTACTAAAAAGTTCCTGGATTCTATACTTAGCCACCAGGGAGGTAGGGGAAAGAGTCCTAGTGACTGAAAGGTGCTTGATCTGGAAGGTCCAAGAGTCCTGCTGTGAGTTTGTTGAAGTTAAAATATCTCTGAGACATCTAAATGGAGAAATGATCAGAAGTTGCCTTATAAGTCAGACTTCAGGACCAAGTTCTGAGCAGAATATACATGTTTGAGAATCATTAGTGTGTATGGGTATTTGAAGTCACAAGGGGATATAAAGCCCATAAGGGACAGGACCACCAAGGAGAAAAGAGGGCATCAAAAAAGGTGGAGATCAGCACTGAGGTAGAAGGAAAGTCTTATGTTGAGGAAATTTCATGGTATTGACATGCATCCAATAAGATCAGGACTGTGAAGGCACTCCTAAATTTAGAAATGACAACACTAGTTTCACTGGAGTAGAAAAGTGAGTTCAACCTAGCAGTTCTCCTCTGAAGAATGCAGAAGACATGATATTCTGTGCTACACTTAAGTAAAAATTAAAAAAAAATAGAAATACTATAGAAGTCTATGACTAGGAGAATGAAAAATAAATTGATGCATGTCCAGAAAAGAGAAGTAACAGGAAAAAGGAGAACATAAGTTAAGTACAGACAGTTCTTTGGAAGATAGGAATGGGGATGTATCTGGCAGAAAGGTTAGGAGGTGTGGGGGGGGGGGGCGGGGAGGAATGACCTGAAGTATGACAGCTGCCCTTAGAGTCTGCAGGTGGCATAAGTTGGGAGTCTCAGGGGAAGGAGAGAGGGTTTTCTGAAAGAGGCACTAGGGATCAGGGAGGATTCACTTTCATGCCCAGCGATGGGAGATCAGCAGAAACAAAAAGTGTAGCACCTCTGGGGAGGCCTGTGTGGAAGCTGTATCTGCCAGGGAGAGTCAGGTTCAGTTTTGCAAGAGTATGAGGACAAAGGAAAGAGAACAGACTGTGGAGGTTTGGGAATTTGCTAATGAGAGGCCATGAATTCCAGAGGGCATAAATGGAATTGGGTATTGGTAGAGAGGGGAACAGACCAGGAGCTCTGGGAAGATAATATGCTGAGCAACATTTGGGGTTGAGTGACATAAACACAGGTAAGATGCATGATAAAGCTATGGGCTGTGAGTGTTGGAAGGCTTGAAGGCTGAGTTTCCTTGTCTGCCTTTTCACAGATGATGGGGTAGAAAACTAATGGGGGTCAGTATGCTAGCTAGCTAGGTCTGAGAAGGCCTCTGGTACTTGTGGGCATGTACTTGGTCTTGACTTTTGCTGATGGACCTGAGGACTTAAAGGGAAACTGAGTGCCACAGCAGTCTCTAGCCTTTTGAGGGGACTCAGGCTGCAAGGTGGAATAGTACAGACACTGAGAACAAAGGGTCTGAGGCTGGGAATAGTCTACTGAGCAAGAGGATGTGGTAAGAGACCTCATTGCAAGGAGGGAGGCAAGTGGGTAGATGTAGAAGGCATGCAGGAGATAATATTACTTCTGATGGTAGCAGATTGAATGGTTTTGTGGATCATACACTAATTTCTTGGCTTTGGCATCAAGGAAAGTATGCCATTCCTCTAAGCCCATAACTTGGCATGTGTAGTAAGCTCATTTATGAAATTAATGTTAAGGATGAGTAAATAGTACTGTAATTACTTGATGGACAGTGCATCCCGAGACTTGCCTTAGCTAAACTTACTCAGCATGACAGGGCATAGGACCAAAAGTTTCCTGGCAACTCTGCCATAAGTAATTAGACCCATTTGGCAGAACTCTCCGGTCTGCTTTGGGGCAAGGACACAGGAAGTGATGGTGGCAAGAACTTGCTACCATTGGTCAATGAGCCTAAGAGATCAGCTTAAGTAAATGTTGGGTTCCTGCACATTTCAAAATAACACTACAGCTTATAAGATATAAATACACACACACACACACACACACACACACATACACACACATATATTTAATTTGAGAATAATCCCACATTTATAAAAAAGTAGTATGCTCAAGTATTACAAAGAAAATGTGTCCAATTCCAAATATTACAAAGAAAATGTGTCCAATTCCTCCACATTTACTTGCTCTAACATTTTA
This sequence comes from Dipodomys merriami, assembly GCF_024711535.1. Taxonomy (NCBI): domain Eukaryota; kingdom Metazoa; phylum Chordata; class Mammalia; order Rodentia; family Heteromyidae; genus Dipodomys; species Dipodomys merriami. The sequence goes on along the minus strand of NW_027204159.1, from coordinate 4,649,634 downwards.
CTCCATGCCTTAATAAGTTGTTCTCTCTCTTTCCATTCACACCCAATTCTTTTCTAAGCCATGTGAGAGTAAGCTATCCATATAATAGACCCTCGAGACTGTAGTATGTATTTCCCAAGAATAAGATTGCTCTCTGGTAGCACCTCAGTGTTGTTAATCAACTTAATAAATTCATATCAATATCACACTTTGACTGTCTATCAACTCTCCTCCAGTTTTGTTGGTTGACCTGAAAATGTCCTCATCGCATCTCCCTAAACAGTATAGAATTCAGTTAGCCTTCTTTAATCTGGAACATTCGCATAGAATTTCTTTGTTTTATATATTGACATTTCAAAGGAATCCAGTCCTAAAGTAGAAAGCTTTTCATTTCTTTTTTTAAAATTTAACTTTTATTTCTCTATTTCCCCTTGTGATCACACCAAAGTCCATGCTGTCTAGCTGCACTGGGAGGCACATGATAGCAATGTGTTACCCCTTATTGGCTAATAAGTTTGATTATGTGGTCACAGTGTTACCTGATTTCTCCACTATGTATTTCCTGGTTTGTATATATGGTTGTTGTTGTTGTTACTTTCTTCCCTTGAAGCTAGTGAGTAGTCTGTGGAGGAGATACAGACAACCATGGTAAATATTGCACTCCCTGTCAGAGTTTCCTTGTGTATTTAACATTCATTGAGAGTTCTTGCCTGATCTGATCTTTTACTAAACTAATTGCACAGGGCTGATTGTCTAGCTTCCCCACTCCTTCTGTATTTATCACCCAGCCCTTGGGATTCCACTGCAAGCAGAGATTCTTTCATTTATTTATCTATTTTTGGCATATGATAGTTATTAAATTTATTGTGTTGGAAAGTATAAGACAGTATCATAACCAAGTAATCAAATTTAACAGCAATAATACTAGGATAGATATGATACAGTTCTCTGAGGACATAGCAGGCTGCTATGATAATCCTTACAAAAAAATCCCCACAAACTGCTATCTAAACCTAATCATGAGAAAATAGTGGACATACAATTTGTGGGATTTCTAAGGAAGATTACCCAGAAACTTTTAAAGACAATGAACTGTCATCAAGAGACCAGAAACTGTTTCAGCATGTGGTCTAGAGATTCAGCAGCTCAGTGCCATGGTTCTGGACAGACCTTTCTGGACAGACCATAAGGTCAGCAGTGGTAATCCTTAAAACTTGGAGCATGTCTGAGAATGACATGATGGTAGCGAAAGCAGTGTTAAATTCCTGATTTTCATAATTATACAGTGGCTTTTTAAGATGACACATTAGAAGTAAGGAATTCGCCCTATGAGACTTAGGATAGAAGGCATTATCATTTTACTTATTTTCATGGTGCTGGAAATATGACAGTATGGGAAGGGTGATTAACTTCAGAGAATGTAAATCACCCCAGGTCCCATTATGAGAATATGTGTTCACATTATGAAGATACCTTAGCTCTGGGCATGGTGGCCACCATATTTGACAATGAAATGCACATTGATTGTATAAGGTCTTCCAGATCAGGATTCAGTTCTCTGATGGCTGTGCTGAGAATTTAGGCAGGAAAGATGAGAAATTGAAGCAGTATTGTTATGGACATGGGGGACAAGGGTAGTTAGTAGTTTATAGTAGTTTGTGTCACAGATTCTGGTCTCACACTGGATGAATTCTAGACCTCAGTCTTATGTACCATGGGAAGATGTTAACCCATTTACTCCCTTTTTTCCCTCCCTCCCTCCCTCCCTCCCTCCCTCCCTCCCTCCATCCATCCCTCCTTCCCTGCCTGCCTGCCTGCCTGCCTGCCTGCCTGCCTTCCTTCCTTCTTTCCTTCCTTCCTTCCTTCCTTCCTTCCTTCCTTCCTTCCTTCCTTCCTTCCTTCCTTCCTTCCTTCCTTCATTTCCTTCCCTCCTTCCCTCCTTCCCTCCTTCCTTCCTTCCCCATTCAGTTCACTCATATCATCCTATATTAGTTATACAGAAAGGGATTTTATTCTGATATTTCCATGGATGTTGACAATGAATTCCTATCAGGCACACCCCGTCCCCTTTTCCTCTTTCTTTTCCTCTTCCTACCTTCCTTCAAACAATTTCAGTGGGTTTCATTGTTCTGTTTTTGTACATACAAACAATGCTTCCACCATATCCATCCTCCTTTGTTAATCCTTGCCTTTCATGGTTTCTGATATATTACTGTGCCTAACTTTTTATTTATTTATTTTTATTTTTATTGTGAACATACTGTACAGAGGGGTTACAATTACATGGGCAAGATAATGAGTACATTTCTTATCAAGAATTGCAGCCTCCTCCTTTGTTTACCCTTAACATCCCTTCCCAGCCTCCCCCGCCCCCCACCCTATCCTCCCCCCCCCCCAAAGTTGTAAAGTTCGTTTTTTCGACATAACAACTTGTACTTCTCATTCTTGCAATGGGTCCACCTGTATCCTTAAATGACTTGTTTTTCCCCTTCTCCTCCACAAATTATACCAACATAAAATATAGTGAAAGCAGGGGTTATACTATGGGGGAGGGACATACAAAACAACAAAGAAATAATCTTATAAATGCGTTAGAAACAAATGCATGAAAGAAAAAAAAACATTTAAATACATATCTAAGGATTCATTTTCCTAACATCACATTATCTGACCTTTTCTGCTTGATGTGCCTAACTTTTTATTTGCAAGTTGTTCTAGATTTGGTCAACAGAAGTCCCTTTAGTCCCTGTGCCCTTTAGATTTTTGTCCATCATTAGTTGTGTACTTCTTCCCTTTTGCTATAGTATGGTATTTCAGGTGCATTTTGTATCTCTCTCTCTCCTACCCTGGTATCAGCCATGTCTCTAAGGAGCCCTGGTTCATTTGTGTGGGGGAATGGTTGTAGTTTCTGTGCTGGGTGTAGTCATTACTGCTGGGAGAATTTGGCCACCTACCCTTTTCAAATAGACAGCATGAGGCAATCTTTATGCTTATATACAAGCTTAGCCCACACTTCACATAATTACAAACACAAATGCACATATTTGTGCATGTGAAGCTGAACATACACATACTCATGAATATTTTAGAAATACTGAGTTCACAACATACCTCATATCCACAGGATTCTTTCTTGCCTTCTTTCATTTCATGTTTTTATGTTCTTTCTTTGACCATGAAAATCTTGGCTCCCAGTAACAGTAACACATTGACTCATTCACTTAGATCTAAAATGCATATCAAATTTCAGAACCACTTTGGCTAAACCACTAAAATTATTTGCAGTTCTTTCACCCACATACACTATGTTGCCAAGACTAAGAGCTTCTACTGTACTGTGTTCAAAACTTCCACCCTCCCTCCATCTTTCCTTTTCCCCCTTCCTCCCTCCTTTTCTCTTTTCATTCCTTCCTTCCTCATTATTGTGGCTGTTTATTCACTCAAAATTAAGTTTATTTGTTTCAGTTAATGTTCAGTTCTGGTTCCCTTCCTTTCACATTCTTACTTGTTTAGTTGTACACTTTGAATAGGTAAAAGATTAGCATGCATCCAAAAGTCAAACTAGACAATAAAGACACACTCAGAGAAGTGTCGTGTTTCTTCAGGACTGTTTTTCTCCCTCCTTGTAGGTGTGAATCTTTACTGTTTTCTAGTTTATTTTTCTTGTGTTTCTTTTTATACACAGAAGCATTTTTTCTTCTTTCTTCTGGAAGTTGCATACGTATAATACATATAATACGTATAATACATAATACATATTACATAATACATATAATACATATAATACATAATAAATACATATGTATTTATTATGTCCTTTGCATCTTTTCCCCATCTTTTTCTCTTATCAGTTCATTGAGTATTCCCTCCTTCTTTCTTTTCTCTTCTCTCACTCCTTTTCACTGAATCCAGTGTTTGCATATGAAAGGCAAGTTCTACCACTGAGCCACTGGTTCTTCATTTGTGTTTTTTTGCAGGCTCCATTGAGTGTAGATTCCCTACTTTATTCAACCAATTATGTATGTTGAATACTTAGGTAGATTTCAATATTTTGCATTTATACTTTCTTCTTCATTCAACAACCATACATATATATTTTTAGAGAGGAGTCTGTGCAGTAAGTTCCTTGGAGTGGTTTTGCTTAGTCAGAGGGTAAGTGCATATGTAGGTTGTTTTTTTGTTGTTATTTCTGTATTCATCTCCCTGCCCTACTTTCCTCCCATAGTAGTACCATTTAGCATTTCCACCTATACTATATGAAAATACCAGAACTATAGATTTAATAATTGCCCTCCTCCAACTATTCTTAGAAATATTTGTGTCCTGGTGTTTGGTTGAAATTCTTGTGATAAACTACTAGGGTTCTGGTCAGGTAACATGGTTTAAGTCCTCTTTACTATCTAACTTTGGACAGTTCACTGAGCACCATTTTATCTACATTTTAAAATCTGCAGAATGAGAATTCTTTTACAGAGTTGTTGAGAGGTTGAAATCACCCAGTGAGAAGTCAGATATGTAATAGGAACCCAGTCCATGCCTTTGCATGGGGACTGTTTTGGTGGTGTGCCCTCTGAACAACTGGAATCTTACACAGGAAGTCCTGTGGGATCACCTTGTTCTCGCCAGGCTTGTCCTGTGACCATCTTATGCCAGGGCAGGAAGGAAGCCGAGATCTTCACTAGATGGTGTGTTTTGTTGACTTTCCTAATAACTAAAACACATAGGCCATTTGTTCAGAAAGTATTTGCTCATAATTATGCTTAGAAGGAATGAAATCATCCTATAAAAAAGTTTAAATTGAGTAGCAGTGGGTCCTAACCAGATATACCTTCATTTAACAAGCATAACAATATTTATGAGACTCTTTAACATTTGTAAGAAAGGAAATAAAACTTAATTATCATTAAAAACAAAATTTAATCTACATTTATGAGAGGGAAATGTTGATATTTGGAAATATTATAGTTCCTCTAAAGAGCAGATGAAGGAGTGATAGAGTAGAAATGGTAACAAAAGTAAACCATCTGGATCCCTAGGTTTCCATCTGTGAATTCTTTCAATTAGGAAGAAACCTCAATATAATAGTTTTCCAAAGTTTCCTGAAATCTGATGTAACTGTTATTTAATGTTTTGGCTCGCATTTTCTTTTACTTTCTTTTAAAAGAAGAATTTTTTATTACCATCAATTTGTATAAGGGTGGTTCATTTTAACATATCCATTTGTGTATACAATAGATCTTGATGAGAATTTTTCTGACTCTGTCATTCTTCTTCCTCCCCTCTCCCCCTTCTCCAAGCCAATCCCAGAAAGCTTCAGTGGTCCATTTTCATATGCATACATAAAATATTTTGACCATATTCACCGCTTTTCACTCCTTTCTGTTTACGACCCTCCTCTTACTTGAGCTTATTCTCTTTTTGAATTTTGTGGAGGAAAAGAAATAAGAGGAGAAGCAGCATAATCTAACACATCCTTTGCCTTTTGTAATTTATGTTCACTGAACTAGGAGGAAATTTATCTATCAACAAATTAACTTATTCATCCAGAAAATGATTACCCATTTATTATGTATTTTGAAATCCACACATCTGACAAATACTATAATATTTCTCTTGTTTGTACTTATTCTTTTGTGCTGGTCTTGGAGCTTGAATTTAGGGCCTCGGCGTTGCTCCTGAACTTGTTTTGCTCAAGTTAGTATTCTGCCACTTGAGCCATAGCAATACTTCTGGCTTTTTTTTTTTAACGGGGGGGGGGGGGGGGGGAGGGAGAGGGAGGCGGGGTGTTATTCATTAGGGATAAGAGTCTCACAGACTTTCCTGCCCAGGCTGGCTTCAAATTGTGATCCTTAGATCTCAGCCTCTGGTCTCAGTAGGTAAGATTACATGTATGATACCCAGTTCCTGTTTTTATTTCTACTATGAAATACACTTACAGACTGGGAACTAATTTTATTTTCTTAAGTGATGCTGAAGTGTTCAGTGATTCTCAGTTAAAATGTATTTGTATTTTCAAAAGAACTTAATAACTGATACGTGTATGTACATGTATAGAACAGTATTTATATATACCACCATCTTTTCTAGAGTATTTAAAATACACTTCTGTGGAAAACAGTTTTGAGTCCAAATTAATTAGCAAAACAACCCACTACCTCTCCAGCTAATGGAGAGTCATGGAGCACAATGCCACATTGAAAGGTGAAAAGGTATAGCCGTCATTTCCCATGTTTATGGACCACAGAACCTCTTAGGCCTCTATTAGAAGATACTCATAAGAACTATTCTCTGAGAGCATTATGCAAATACAAAGCTTGTAAGAATAATATATCCTCAGTGTTCCAAAATTGCTTTCTGACCTACTCTCCCAGGTAATAACAAAGCTAGTAGCTTTGTTTTCCAGGAAGCACTGAATTGGTTAGCTGAATTTGAACTTGTTGCCTATAGGCAACAAGATAAAAATACAGAAATACCTCTTTTGGTATCTATCTCCAGTTAAAGAATACACCCACCCCACCTTGTTTCACTGCTTGCTTTTCTTGCTTTGTCAGTAATTAAGAACATTGTTGTAGTCATTTATTAGGCATCTATTTTTTCCCACCCATGCCTAAAGTAAGTTAAAGAGTTCATAATAGTAAATGTGTAAGTCTTGTATAGATTGACTGTAAAAAAAAAAAAAGCAAAAGTTCCATAATACTTGGGACTTGTTTCTTTAGCTGCTCCCTCCTCCCCCACCTCAGTGGAACATGAATAGGAATCCTGTCTGCTATCGATCTTCAAGTATTCATATGATGATTGCCTCTTATCATTGTTAGAAGTACTGATCTCCTTGGTTCCTGAATAATAACCCACATGGTGTATACTTTGGGTATAGGACCTTGACTATTCTCCTGACCTTGAATGTGGGTGAAATACACAATAATTCATCTCCTTAATATTGGGGAAGCTGTAGGGAGGGGAAGGGGAAACAAAGGAGGAGGCTACAATGCTTGATAAGAAATGTACTCATTATCTTGCCCATGTAATTGTAACCCCTCTGTACAGTATTTTCACAATAAAAAAAATAAAATAAAATTCATTTTCCCTTAAAAAAATATTGGGGAGGCTGAGAAAGGCTGGGCGTCCAGCTGTGATTGCTTCCCAAAATAGACGTAGGGAGAGACCAGATAAAGTACATGGATTACATGTGGTAGGGAGGATCTGTATCAAAAACATCAGCTTGTGAGGGGCTGTAGTGGGATAAAGAGTGACCATGCCTTTTGCAGTTGGTTACATACTCTTCATTGTGTGTGTGTGTGTGTGTGTGGTGGGGGGTACTTGTGAGAGATGCTGGGAAATGTAGATTCATTTCTTTAATCCTGCCAAGAGAATCATAGCCAGCAAAGACAGGTAAAGAGACTGACCAGAGGGAGTTCAGTTGGGAGTTGGTGGATATTCTATAACCCCTAGATTCGTAGAAATAATAGAAATGAGGGCTTGGGCTGGGAAGATGGCTCAGTGGTAGAGTGCTTGCCTTTCGTGCATGAGGCCCTGGGTTCAATTCCTCAGCACCACATAAGCAGAAAAAGCTGGAAGTGGTGCTATGGCTCAAATGGTAGAGCACTAGGCTTGAGCTGAAGAGTTGAGGGGCAGCGCCCAGGCCCAGAGTTCAGGCCCCACAACTGACAAAAAAAAAAAAAAAAAGAAGGCTTGATCCAAGTGTATATAAAGACTCAGAAGACAGTGATATTCACAAGATATCTGAATTATAAAAGCCTTAGCATGATTCATTGATAAAATTAAAAAGTACATTCAGAAAATAGCTTTGCTTCTGGCTTGAAATGACCACAGCTATAAAGATATTTGAATAATTTTGCAAAAAAAGCAAGCCTTTGGCCATTTGGACAGCAAGGTACTTTAGCAATGGCTTGTGATGAGCTTCTTTTTTTTTTTTTTTTGTGATGAGCTTCTTTAGCTAAGCAGCTGCTCATCTCTGGCTGAGTGAGTGGAAATATGCTAAGGGCCATGTCTATTTGGAAAAGGCTTAACAAGGGAGGGGTGGGGTGGAAAGAGACATGTGAAATGTCCTGCCAGTTCATTCATGCCAACAGTTAGTATGTGTGTGTGTGTGGCAAAAGTATACAGAATTTATTCAGAATACCTGGCTCCTATATTGCTTATGTTAATTCTCCTTTTGGCATTTGGATCTCTCCACCAATAATGAGAGGAAAAGTGGGCAGTTTGTCTTCAAGCCCTGTAAATAGAGAATGAGTTCATACTTGCATTTGCTCATGGCAGAAAGAATTAAGAGGCCTGTGGGAGGCTCTTTACTTCCTTTATTTTGTACCTAAAGAAACAGAAAAGCCTAATTCTGGTTGGAATTAAAAAGTGCCTTTTATCCTTCCATTAAGTGATGGTAGTTTAAGAATGTGTATTAAGAATTAAATTAAACTGTGACCAGTTTCTACTTGAAAAATAAAAGAATACAGACATTGGCATGAAAGGGAAAGTGCAAACCAGCCCAATGGGAGCATGAGATTTGGAGGAGATCGATCTCATTTTGTATTGAAAATTGAAAGCTTTTAAGTTTCTCCTCCTCTTTTGACAATTTGTATTTGGTATTTAATTATACCTTATCTATGAGTGATTTTGCTGAAATATGAAAGTTTATGTGTTCCAGACAAGTTATCTGTGGCCATCATTTCTTACAGTGGTAATGCTCAGTGTGTCCTGTGACACCTGGTACATCCTGTTGCAGAGAGAGAGGGGGTGGTGGCCAAGTCTCTGTGTGTGAGGAGGTGGTGGTTAGGGAGGGAGGGACAGCTTGTCTGTGTTCTTTCTTTGTCTTGACAATTTTTTTCTGGTAGAATGCCTTCACAAGCAGACTTAGTTTTAGGTGAGTGGCCTATGTATTATGTTTAGGATTATCTAATGCCCTGTAATATAAATTGTGGTAGAGTAGATTCAGGAAGGGACTTGAGACAGTGGTAGAGGGGAGATTGACTTGTGTCAGTCATTATGCACCAACTTTGGAAAGTTTTGCTTTACTACTATGCATATATCATATCTATTTTAAAGGAAAACAGATTATTCTTTGAATATTTTCATCTCTGGACAGAATCCTGGGTTTTCTTACCTTGCCCTGCAAGAAACATGTGATATCTTCCTGTGAATTCATTGACTTTGCTTCCTCATCTCTAATTTTAAAATTTCTACTCATTTCACCAAAGTCACCATGAAATGCAGTGATCTTTCAAGCCCATTTGACCGTTTGACCTTTGTCTTGTTTTGCCCCCTTCTCTGCACCCTCACAGCACTTTGCTGCCACTTTACCATTAACATTCTGCTCTCCCTTCCTGAGCCCTCTTGTTTATGCCCAGTGTGCTATCCAGTGTCAGTAGAACTAAGCAGCCCATTTGGCATTCCCTAGGTACCCCAACCCACTCAGCCTTTGCTTAGTGTCCATTCCCTCACCAGCCAAATCCCCCTGCTGCTTTCCCATTTGCTGTATTTTAATAGTTAGAAACATTCGAGCCAAAAACAAACAAAAAAAAAAACAAGAAAAAAAACACCTGAGAATAATCCTAAATTTCATCCTCCTATAATTTTGGAATTCCAGACAGCTTTACTGTAATCTGAGTGTGTTGGCTTTGTTTCCACCCTGTCTCTTCATTTTACAAGTAGCTCTTCGGTTAGACAGTGCCATTCCAATTGCTCTTAGGAGGAATTTCATGCATATAAATGTTCTTTCCTTGTTAAAAAGTGGAGGACAAATCATTTCAATGATCCCCTGCCCTGACAGTTTAGTGTTTATAAGTCTAGAGGAAGCTCATTCCAGAAGAATTGCCGTGTTGGAGACTTGAGTTTGGTTTTTAAATTTGAAATGAAATGAGCAGTTATAGCACTTCCCAGAACATAGGTTTTATTGTTAGGGCATTCATTCTGTATTTTGTTTGGTTTTCTGTTTAGTAACTTAAAAGTAATATCTTCTGCCAAATTAGGATTAACTTTAATATGTCTGCAATTTCTTACATATTCAATATATTAGATTAAAATAATTAAATAAACAGCTAGATTAAAATAACTAAGATTTATTATATCCTCATTATGTGACACTCGATGCTATCTTATCATTTAATTTAATCTGCCTGGTAATTTGAGGTAAAATGGAGAAGCTGGGTTCTGAGTTTTTTCAATTTGCACAGGTTATGCTGCAGTGGCATGCCTCTTTCCAGTGATTTCTCCTGAGGCTCGTTAGACATCAGCTTTAGTATGACCTGTACTTCCCTGAAAGTAGCAGAGTTAAGGACTGGATTTATAGGAATATCTTTTTATTGAGGGCTGAATTCCACAGTCTGTGATTTTTGTTCATCAGGGGCCATTTCTGATGGCAGGAATTTCAGGAGTCCAGTGCTATCACCAGGGTTATTCAGCCGTTGGGTGATGCAAAAGTAGAAGGTAAAATGTTGGGCTAAGACTGAATGGAAAGTGATTTTAATGTGGCTTTCCAAAAATCATTACCAAGAGATAATTATTTGTTTTATGTGATAATAATCTCTCTGCTGACTTTTTTTACCTACAGGAGGGCAGGCATCTGAAAAGTATTATGGTCAATAACTCATTCTTTCTTTTTCTCTGCCTCTCAGTGCAACGAAACCTCATTCTTTTTTGAAGCTCGAAGTAAAACCGCTTGCAAGCACCTCTGGAAGTGCAGTGTAGAACATCATACATTTTTTAGGTACGTTTTGTATACTGTACTGGACAGTTTTGTACACTGTTCTAATAAATAAAAATAGTGTTTCTTTTTATAGCAAATATTTTGTTCTGTCTATAAACAACTGTAGAGATGTTCCTTTTTATTAATCTATTTTGACTCTTAATTTTTTGTGGCACAGCACAGGGCTTATTAGAATGATGAAGGCAATTTAGACAGAGGGGTCGAATGAGATTACCATGGAAATGGTGATAAGAAAGGAAAATTAGAAAGCTAAAAGCTGAGCTCTGGACCTTCCCTGGATTTGGAGGAAAGGAACTGCTGAGAAGAGAGGAGAAACAGCAACTAGGATGATGTGTTATATTGTTGGAAAGGAGGAGCAGAATGCAGGAATTATATGCAGTGTGCACAGGCAGGGGACATGGGGAAAGAGCCTTAGGTAAGATGAAGTCAGAAAATTGGCTTATCAACACACCATCTTCATTGTTTCATGTCCTTACATTGTAAAGATAAAATAAGAATTTAACAGGTAAAACAGTCTTTATTATTTTTTAAAAGGACCGAGGTTAGATTCTTTCTCTTATTTCTATTTATTTTAGGTTGAGCAATTTCTCTGGTATAGGAGAGAAATATTCTATCAAATCACCAGTGTCCTTCATATGATTTGTGTTAGGGGAAGGATGTGACCCAGAAAGCAAATCTAAGCCTTTGCCTTTAGTTCAGTGAGTCTATCTATTGACAGTACCCTGACATGAGGGCTGGGCATGGTGGTGCATGCCTGTGATTCCAGCTAGGCAGGAGGCCAGGGATAGGAGGGTATTACCATCTGAGGCTAGAGACCCTGTTGGAAAATAGACTACATGAAGAGGGGCTGGAGATGTGGTCAAAGCGGTAGAGGGGCAATTTCAATGTCTTGAGTTCCAAACCCAGTACTGCCAAATAATATTTTTTAAAAATGCCCTTTAAAACAGGAAAATACTGGAGTATACTATAAAAATGAATGAAGTACTGTGTCTAATGTGATTAACTGCCATGGAGATCATAATGTGAGAAAATCAATTTAAGCAGAGGAAATTAGTTGAGTTACAGCTAAAACTTCCTAGGGCAAAGACATATGTATATAATGCTCTGTAGAGGTATGAGTTGAGTATTTGATATTATTATACATATAAAATAACATCCTAAGCTATAGCGCTGTTTCAGGTATTCTCTTAGTAATTGCTTATCATTTCTTGCCAATATTTAGAATAAATACAGTATTCTGATTAGTTTTGTTAAAATATTTTGACTAGTTTTGCTGTATTTTCTAAATAGCTTTATGCTTAGATGTTGTACAAGTATCTGTGTTTATGAAGTTTTTTTTTCCTAAAAAAAATTAGAATGCCGGAAACAGAATCAAATTCATTGTCAAGAAAACTTAGCAAATTTGGATCCATAAGTTATAAGCACCGCTACAGGTAAATGACATTTTTCCTCCCTTTGGAGTTTGTGCATGTAAATAAGTATTTAATTCAGCTGCCCTCAGACATGCATCATGATGTGTGTGATTTGTTTCCTTTCTTCCATGCTTTGTAACTGTAGCAGTTTGTTAAAGTTTTCTTCCTTGACAAACATGACTTTCTGATTGGACTATAGTAAATGTCTGCATTCACTGTGCTAAGTTCAGGACTTTTAGAATGTAGTTTATTATTTAAGTTTTCATTTTTATGTGGTTATAAATTATTTATAATTATGATCTATGAGCAAGTAGATATTCTGAATAGTGGACATGTGTTCTTAACACATTCAGTTTATCACCTATTGACTACAATGTACCTTTTACATTATAAAACATATCAATACTTGATATTATACATATAGAGGGGTCTATATGTGTAATATCAAACCATGTTTCTGAAGTACAATGTTGCTATATGAATAAAAACTGCTTATCATGATTATCATTATTGAGTTATAATTAAGGATCATTATTGTCTGAATGTTTTATTGCTTCATTTAATCATCAAAATATACAGCTAGACTGGAAAGCAGAGAAGAGGCTTTCCTCGTGTCTGGAAGTCTCAGGCCACAGCCTTTGCTTTTACATCAGACAGCCTGCTGATGCAGAAGCATGATAGTACTGCAGCTTGTGTCTTTTTCTAATGCTAGCAGTAAAAGGGAGACTGTGTTCTCTATTTTGAAGAAATATTTGTTTTGTTTCAATTCATTCTGTTCATCAGTGAGCCCGTGATGGGCAAGACATGCTGTTAGGATCCCAGGGATACAAAGAATGTGATCTAACCATTTCTCCCTTCAAAGAGACATTGTATTATGCTGTGAGGTAGGTTACCAGGCCCACACTACTAAGCATCAAGTAGAAATGGCACCCTGGAGACAAGACCTTCTTCTTATTCCATTAGAGATGTCACAGAAGACTTAAAAATAAAGTAGTCACATGGACAGAACTATGACAGTTCTTTCACTTTAATAACTCTCTTGTCTTAAATTTAAGACTAGAGTAAGAGTTATTAATATTAAATGTTAATATTAAAGTGATTAGTATTATATGTTCAGTGCATTTCCCTAGCATAAAAAACCAGATAGCAACAAAAACATTTTGAAAAGGTAAGTCTTAATGAGAATGGAGATTAGAAATCATGATTATATTTACTATTTGTAGGTATTGTTTATGTTGTTTATATATTAAACCCATAAGATAGAAATAGATCATTCACAATTCCAAAAATAATTTTAAAAAGTAAATGTTAGAGAAATTAAAACAAAAAAATTTTGTGATTGAATTCAAGACCTACTCCCAGTCCTTTAGTTTTTTTTGTTCAAGGCTGGTGCTCTACTTTAGCCACATCTCTACCTCAAGCTTTTTGGTTAATTCAAGATAAGAGTCTCATGTTTTTTTCTGCTTGAGCTGTCATTGAACCATGATCCTCAGATCTCAGCCTCCTGAATAGCTAGAATGATAGGTGTGAGCTAGAGCCTGGCAATTCTTCTATAATTCTTAAGTATTTAACCCTCAGGCAAGATTAGGAGGACTGAAGTAAGATTATTTACTTTTACATTTAGGATAGCTAACTGCCAGGATGGAAGCTGTTCTTTATCTGCATGTAAACCTTTGCCAGGGTTAGAAAATAGGCAAATCTTTCTCCTGGTCACTAGAATGCAGCTGGTAAGAAGGCATCTGTCTTAGTGATGTTATGATTAAAATGAGAACATATGCTGTAGCTGACTTCCACAAACATAACCATACATGATTCCCCAAATTTATTGAAATGCAAATGTTGTGGCTATTGGGAATTACTATTAAGAAGTTATTGAATTTTGCATATTAAATATCATTTCTTCCAAGCAAGTAATTAAAGGTAACCTTTGCAGAATTGGAGTCTCTGCTAAATCTTTTCTAATTTTATGGCTAATGTTTACTGCCTAGTCAATCTTAACGAAACCCAAATCTACATGTCTGCATGGAAGACTCACTAACCTTATACCAATTTTGGAAGAGATATGATTTGTTTCCCTTTATAGAGTTTAGGAGAACAGGTCTCTGACTCTTGGTAAAAGATGACAGACAGATGGGTTGGGATTTAGCCTAGTGGAAGAGTGATTATCTAATCTGTGCAAGACGCTGAGTTGGGTCCTTAGTACTAAAAAAAAAAAAAAATGACAGACAATAGCCCTTAATTAGCATTGTGTTCCTCTCCCTTTGTTGAGGCAATCTGGAGCTACCCTGGAATGAAGGCAGAGCTCTAGACCACAGGCAGCCCAGCCCCTCTTATCCTGGAGGCTGTCAGAGTTGAGCCTCTCAGGTGGCCATAGTATGTGAATGTGGAGTTGTGTGTGTGTGTGTGTGTGTGTGTACAATGTTCATGTGTTGCTAGTGGTACATGGTGGTTTTGTGGATATGCCAGTGGGTGCATTTGGCAACTTGAACAAGATTGCTAGTCTTTCTTTACATCAATGTGGAAGAGATGGCTTGGAAGGTGGCTCAGGAGTAGAGTGCTTGCCTTGCATTCATGAGGCCGTGGGTTTGATTCCTCAGCACCACATAAGCAGAAAAAGCCGGAAGTGGTACTGTGGCTCAAGTAGTAGGGTACTACTTTTGAGCTGAAGAGCCCAAGGACAGTGCCTAGGCCTAGAGTTCAGGCCCCACCACCGACCAAAAAAAAAAAATGTGGAAGAGATCCTTATATCTTTGAGGAAACTAGCAAATATACTTAAGAAGAGAAAAAACAGACATTTTTAATGATAAAGGACAAACAAATTTCAAAATTAAGTTTTTGGGAGAAAGTGTGAGCTGAAATCCGACATTCTAATACTCTTGTTGTTCCTGTCAGAGATCAGTAATCTGAATAGGGAGGTGATTCATTCTGATGGATGAAATATTTTGTTATGAACTGATATCTCCTCCTGGGAGCCCCTTAAAAAAATCATCCTTGCCTGTACCTGGCAAGGTAAGGTTTTGATGAGTGAATGAGTTGTATGGACTTTACACTCTAGAAGTAAGAACAAGGTCTGATTCCTCCCAACCTAGAGCTCAGATCTACATCCTGTAGGACTTTAGTAACCTGGAAACTCACATTTTATGAAACATGGAAGGGCCTAGGTCTTCAGGAGATCCCCTTCGTTGCAGGCGCTGTCACACGGTCTACTCAGTGATCTCTCAGAGGATGCATCATATCCCCAATTATAAATGGGAAATTGGAGCCTCTACTTCACAAATAAAATAATTGAATTAAATCTGAGATTTGAACCTAAGCACTTCTCTCCATCTTTCCTACTCCCTCACTTTGTGGCTGGGGGCTGCTAATGTTGTCACTGAACATGGAAGGGGGTATGTGTGTTAGCATATGAGGGATGTGACAATCATGGAAATAGAACTCTATCCTGTCCTAGGTGAGAGCCACCAGACATGCTAGCCACCACCTTGTACTGCTAGTCTCTACAAAGACACTTGCCCATTACTTCCTGCTACAGGGAAACAATAGGACAAGGCTAGTATCACACTAGGGGATGTGACATAAATGGAGGAAGGGGAATTTCAGAAGGGTCCTATAAAGCCTATGGCAGATTAGTTTGTGTTTCTGAATTTAGGTATTAGTAATTTTGTGGTGTGATTTTTCTCATTTCTTGTCTATTCCTGAAAGAGAAAAACCATGAGGAAAACTAGAAAAATAAAGTACAGTCACATAAAAATATCTCAGTGGTTTGAATATTGATATTTACATGGCAAATATGTTTTTCCTCTGTTCATAAGGCACTCAGTGCCCAAGTCTTTCTGATAACAGAGCAATTCTGGTGTGAGTATACTTTATCTTCATATTTCAAACCATTGTAAAAATGGAATTTTATTTATTCTTTGGATTTGTTTTAGTTTTACAGAAATTTATGTTACCCTATATACCTTTGAGAAAAAAAGTAGCTGTTTCAAGTGATAGAACTTGTTCCTTTTACCTCTAGTTCTTATGAACCTGAACTCTTAGGGTGGAACTTGGCCTCTTACTTCTCATGGTAGCTCATACCAACTGGTGATCCCAGGTACCCATATACCAAATGGTGCCCCTCCAATGAAGAGACTTTTTTTTTATATAAGTGTTACAGGCATCTTTCTTTCTAATAAAAGCAAGTAGTGAGGCAGGAAAACATTTACAGAAGCTTGTGAGAGATGAACACTATACATTTTATTTAGTCTTATTGGGGGAGAAGTTTACCAATGTCCTATATATGTAGGATCAATAGAACTTGGAGCCATAAGAAGACCCGTGGTTATAGTGAATCAAACTAGACATATTAAATGCATTTTCTGAGGCTGGGAAAGTGGTTCAGTGGTGGAAGGCCTGCCTTGCATGCATGAGGCCCTGGATTCAATTCTTCACATAAGCAGAAAAAGCTGGAAGTGATGCTGTGGCTCAAGTGGTAGAGTGCTAGCCTTGAGCTGAAGAACTGAGGGACAGTGCCCAGGTCCAGAGTTCAGGCCTCACAACCATAAAAAAAAAGCATTTTCCCCCTGTGCCTGAGAGGTATTTCCCTTATCATTTGCTAGCTTAAATCCAGCAGTTGTGGAATTGACTTAGTAAAATGAACATTTACTGACATTCAGGAAATGAAATCACATAATTCTTTGGGAATATTACTTAGGCTAGCCCAGCTGTTTTAGTCAGCCTTTTTTTTTTTTTACTGTGACAAAATACCTGAGAGAAATGAACTTGAAGAAAGATTTATTTTAGCTCATGGTTTCAGAGGTTTTAAGTTGGCTCCATTGCTTTGGGCCTGAGGTGTAAGGTACAACATGGTGGTAGTAGTGAGTAGTGGGAGGGACTGCTAGCCTCCTAGAAACAAGCAAGCTGAAAGAGAAAGAAGCCAAGGACCAGATGTGTCTTTCAAAGGCATGCTCTCAATGACCTCTGTCGTCCAACTAGGCCCCAATTCCTCATAGCTCAGGAAGTTATAAACTCATACATTTGAGTCGGTCAGTCTGCCTATATCTATCTGTCTGTCTGTCTGTCTGTCTCAGTGTGTGAGTCCTAGGGTTGAACTCATGGCCTAGCTACTGCTCTTGAGCTTTTTTTGCTCAAGGCTGGCCTCTACCACTTGAGTCACAGCTTCACTTCCAGATTGCGTGTACACACGCACGCGTGTGTGTGTGTGTGTGTGTGTGTGTGTGTGTGTGTGTGTTTAATTGGAGGTAAGTGTTTCATGGATTTCCTTGCCTTGACTAGCTTCCAACTATGATCCTCAGATCTCAGCCTCCTGAGTAGCTAGTATTATGAGTGCAAGCCAATGGTAACTTAACCATTCTTAAATTTTGTGGCTTTGTGGGTTTTTCATTTGCTAATCAAAATGTTGAATTTTTAAGTGGCAGGACAGCTTTGCAAATGAGCCGAGATCTTTCTGTCCAACTTCCCCGGCCTGATCTGAATGTGACGAGAAGTCGAAGCAAGACCTATCCTAAAAGAATAGCACAAACCCAACCAGTTGGTAAGTCACAGTGCCCTGAGTCGTTGGCGTAATCTTCTTCTAGTCCTGTGTTGTGTGATATGCTCAATGTTGACTTATGGTCCTATTGTCTTTTAATACTAACACTTAAAATTTGACCTTGAAATATATAAGCAGCTAGTAGTTATCAATGAGTAGATAAGTAGTCACTTGAATCCTTCTGACCTGCTTAATGATTACACGTTGTTTTTGAAGGGGTTTTATTTTAAATCAATTCTCAAATGAGTAATTTCTTAGTTTGGTGACTCTGAGATTGAATTGACATAATCTCTAGCAGAAGTATAAAAAAAAGCATCACTCTTGACCTAACTTAATTTCTATAGAATTCAGATGCGTTTTATGTTATTGTGAATCTTCTTTTTACTATGAAATACCATGTAGAAAATATACACATAGACATTACATATCTGTGTGTGAGTACATGCACATATATATGTAGATACAACAAGTTTAATTCAATCAGAAACTCTAAAAGTCCCTCATGACCCCTTCCTGATCATATTCTCAATATATCATCACCCCTGTCATGTATTAATATTTTTGCAGTATAATTTTACTATGTCTTTCATCTTTCCTTGAGAAAGTTAATTTTGCCTGTTCCTTTTTGCTTGTTTTTCTTTCTGTTTTTGGAGGTATTAGGGTTTCAAATCAGGGCCTCATGCTTGCTAAGCAAATGCGAACTATGCCCATAGCCCTTTTTTCCTCAATACTGTATTTTGGGGATAAGGTCTTATAGTTTATTTCTAGCCAGCCTGGACCACAGTCCTCCTATTTTAGGAAGTTCAATGCAGCTAGGATTAGAGATGCATACTATCATGTGCAGCTTATTGGTTGAGATATCACCTCACTAACTTTTTGTTTGTCTGGCAGAGATCCTCCTGATCTCTACCTCTAGAAGAACTGGTATTACAGGCATTACTATATCCATTCATATTTTACCTGTTTTGAATGTTATATGAAAATATCATACTATGTACTCTTTGGTGCTTTGATTCTTTTTTAAAATTTAAGTTTATATGTAATGAGTAATAAAGTGCATTCATTTTTCTTGCTTTAAGTACCTAGTGTTTATTTTTTAATTCTACTGTTAGTGGCTATTTTGGGTTACCCATTTATTTTTTGTTTCTAATGTTTATTCCTTTAATAAAGCCACCTTTGCAGTCAGATTTTGCATATGCATACTCAAAGCTCACAGAATTTTATTATAAAGTGATTCTTTCAATTTTTTTATATATTTTTATTATAAAAATACTGTACAGAGGGTTACAGTTACATGAGTAAGGTAATGAGTACATTTCCTATTGAGCATTGTTACCTCCTCCTTTGTTTTCCCCCTACCATCCCTTCTCTCCCAACTTGCCCAACCCCCCCCCCCAAGTTATAAAGTTTATTTTCTACATAGTGTCTTGTACATCTCATTGTTATAATGGGCCAACCTGTATCCTTGTTTCATCATTTTCTTTTTTTTTTTTTTTTTTTGGTCGGTCGTGGGGCTTGAACTCTGTGCCTGGGCGCTGTCCCTCAGCTCTTCAGCTCAAGGCGAGCGCTCTACCACTTGAGCTACAGCGCCACTTCCAGTTTTCTGGTGGTATATTGGAGATAGGAGTCTCATGGTCTCTCCTGCCCGGGCTGGCTTTGAACTGCGATCCTCAGATCTCAGCCTCCTGAGTAGCTAGGATTACAGGTGTGAGCCACCAGCACCCGGCTTGTTTCATCATTTTCTTATTTCCCTTCCCCTTCCCAAATAGAAAAATGTATATACAAGATGCAGGGCACCAACATCAAATACAGGGAAAACAGGAGTTATGCCATGGGGGAAGAACATACAAAAGAAACAAAAAAAAATCACATAGTACATTATAAATACATTAAAATCAATAGCAAGAAAGATAAAACCACTTGTGTCCCTATCTTGGGATTTATTTCGCTCAGCATCATCTTATATGATCATATGTGCATAGCTTTTGACCTTTTCTTCTTGTCCTAGATGTATACTAGTTATTGCAAATAAGGGAAACCACGGGACCTATGTTTCTTTGGGCCTGGCTTACTTCACTTCATATAATTTTTTCCAAGTCTTTCCATTTCCTAACAAATGCGGCAGTGTCATTCTTTCTGATGGAGGCATAGAATTCCATTACATATATTACATTTTCTTGATCTTTCATCTACTGAAGGGTATCTGGTTGGTTTCATATCTTAGCTATGGTAAATAATGCTGTGATAAACATAGTTGTGCTGGTAGCTTTAGTATAGTCTTATTTGTGATTGTTTGGGTAAATGTCCAAAAGTGGGATTGCTGGGTCATAGGGAGTTCAATGTGGAGTCTTTTGAGGAACCAATGCTGTCAATTTTATAGTAAAATCATGGCTTATATATAGGTCACCTTTGTCTACCTCCCCCAGAGCCCTTTCATATATAACATCTTACAGCAACCCTGTGAGGTAGGCCACGGTATACTTTCACAGTCTGCTGGTGAGAAAGACATGGCCTCAGTGGCTGAACAGATGTAGGTACTCTCTGTGTAGAAGCACGAGCCCAGGGTTCCTAGGTCTTTGTGTCATGGTGTGTGAAATGAATGGAATTTTTAATGGCAATAGTGAATAACTGAACATGAAATTACTGAATGAAAATTGAAAGCTAGGTGCCAGTGGCTCACACCTGTAATCCCAAACTATTCAAGAGTGTGAGATCTGAGGATCACAGTTCCAAAGCCAGCTTGGAGAAGAAAGTAGTTGAGACTCTTTCTTTAAAAAAACAAACACATTTTCTTTCTTTCTTAATTAATTTTATTTATTTTTTGTTTATGTGGTACTAAGGAATCAAACCCAAGATCTCATGTATGCCAGGCAAGCACTCTACCACTAAGCCACATTCCCAGCCCTACTTGAGGCTCTAATCTCCAATTAACTAACTGAAAAACAGAAGTGGCAATGTGGCTCAAAATGGTAAAGCACTAGAGCAAAAAGGGGCTAAGGGACAGTGCCTAGGCCCTAAGTTCAAGCCCCATGACTGACCAAAAAATTTTAAAAAGGAAGAAAGAAAGGAAGGAAGTTGACATGGCACTCATTGCTTTGTTTAATCCTCATGTGAAGCCTGAGAAGCAAATGTATAAATCTGTTCTACCATTCATAGGTGTGAGAATGTTACCTGTTGTATTATTTCTAGAATCTATTTAATCTGACTATAGGTTCTCTCATCTCACAAGGCTGGGAAGACACAATTCCTTCTGATGGTTCTGCTATGGCAAAAATTAGAGACTTAAATTTACAAAGATTACCTTGTTATTTCAGTGTTGTTACCTTCTAAGGAAGTAAATTGTACAGATAATTTGGTCAGGATTACTGAGGAGCAAGCGTATTGTGCACTGATGACCACCTTGTTTGAGTATAAGGACACAATACACTCAAGCACAGCAAGTTATATGAAAAGGATTTTGGATTTACAGTAAGGTAACAAGGACTAAAGAAGCTAGTTCCCCAAGGCTCAATAAAGCCAACTGAGGCAGACAGAACTCAGGCAGAACTCCCATCTAGGGTGCTTCAGGCACTTCCTCTCTGCTTCATGATATGGCTTCTCCTACATTCTACAGTTATTCTTGACAATTACAGGTGAGAAAGGAAGAACTAAGGCCACCCAGAGAACTTTCCTACAACTATGAAATAAATATGTGTTTTAGACCAAAAATTCTAGTCTTCCAATGTCTAGCCTTAGTATAGTATATTTAGCATAGTATACTTAGTATTTCTTTTTGTTGTTTTGTTTTTGTTTTTGTTTTTGTTTTGAGGGGGGTCCAGTCGTGGGGCCTGAACTCTGGGCCTGGACGCTGTCCCTCAGCTCTTCAGCTCAAGGCTAGCGTTCTACCACTTGAGCCACAGCGCCACTTCCGGCTTTTTTCTTTTTGCTTAGGTGGTGCTGAGGAATCGAACCCAGGGCCTCATGCATACAAGGCAAGCGCTCTACCACTGAGCCACCTTCCCAGCCCTACTTAGTATTTCTTTTTATATAAGCAATCTTAAGTCCCATTTGGATCAACTAAACTGTAGTACAATTAGTAACCAAATTTTCCAGTGTTTCTGAACACCATGCTAGCCTCATGAAATTAGCCTGAGACCTACTGAAAATACCAAGTGTTCACTTGGTACTTCATTCCATTTGTGGCATAAGAAATCATGCATCCTCTTTGTTCAAACCTGCATAGGTTGTTCTTCCCTCTCCCCCCCCCCCCCCTTCATGTCCTGGGGCTTGAACTCAGGGCTGGGCACTATCCCTGAGATTCTTTGGCTCAAGGCTGCTGATCTGCCACTTGCACCACAGCTCCCCTTCTGGCTTTGTTAGTTTATTGGAGATAAAAGTCTCAGGGACTTTCCTGGTGGGTCTGGCTTCACACCTCAATCCTCAGATCTCAGCCTCATGAGTAGCTAGAATTATAGGCTTGAGCCACCAGTGTCTTATCTTTCTCATGCACTTTTATGAAAATATCTGCAAATACTTGCCTTCAGAATATTTTTTCCCTGTTTATTTCTTGAGAGGCAGGAAAGAGACCTCTTCTTGGAAGCCTAAATGCTTGAAGCCAGATTTAAGGACAAGGTTTTTTGTTTGTTTTTAACCATTGTTTGTTTTTGTTTTTCTGTGGCTTATTATGGCTCTAGCCATACAGTTCTCAGAGAACACCCTGGGACAGTATTGACCTGTCACTTCTGACCTGATCCGCACTGAGGCCAACCTCTGCTCCACATTGGAGCGTAAGAAGAGTTCCCCACAGAAGGGTGTGTGGCTTGACCTTATTCACATGCATTTCTCCTCTTTCAGGGGACAGAATCCAAGTAGCTACCTCATGCTGGATGTGTCCTCCCTGAGGATCTTCTTTTAGAAATATAATGGATTATGCTTTTATCATTACAAAATAACTTGCACATTTTAATGAAATTTTTTAAAAACTTAGAATCTTCCTTCTTAAAAATAATTTAATTCTGTATTGATTAATAAATTATATTGTTACAGCCTTTTAGTTGTTTATATATCTTTTGGGAGGAAAAAAGGGATATAATATTTATATATATAATATATATATAATTATAATATAATTCTTATTTAATATAGCACAGATATGCTGTATATCTTTAAGTCTTCCACAGTGCTATTTTAATGTTTCTATAATGTAATTTTTGTATAGATGTGACATAATTTGCTCAGCAATCTTTTAATTCTTGGGTTCTAAAGCTATTCAAATTTTTGAAACTACAAGTATAACAAGTAAATATCTTTAGAGTATATCACTAAGTATTCATGACTATTCATTGTGTGTGTTTTAAATAGTGCTGAATAGCTATCATTTTCATTCTCTAAGAGGATCAAACACTACTGTGTTTAAAACTAAGACTATTTTTTATTGTATTGATTTTTTATTGTGAAAATACTATATAGAGGGGCTACAATTACATGGGCAAGATAATGAGTACATTTCTTATCAAGCATTGTTGCCTCCTCCTTTGTTTCCCCTTCCCATCCCTTCCCATCTCCCCTCCCCCAGTCAAAGTTGTAAAGTTCGTTTTTTGACGTAATGACTTGTATATCTCATTGTTGCAATGGGTCCACCTGTATCCCTATTTAAACTATTTGTTTTTACCCTTCCCCTCCACAAATTATACCAACATCAAATACAGTGAAAGCAGGGGTTATACAGAGGAGGAGGGACATACAAAGCAACAAAGAAATCATCTTTTTTTTTTATCCAGCCTGAACTCTGGGCCTGGGTGCTGTCCCTCAGCTCTTCAGCTCAAGGCTAGCGCTCTACCACTTGAGCCACAGCGCCATTTCCAGCTTTTTTCTTTTTGCTTATGTGGTGCTGAGGAATCGAACCCAGGACCTCATGCATGCAAGGCAAGTGCTCTACCACTGAGCCACCTTCCCAGCCCAAGAAATCATCTTATAAATATGTTAGAAACAATCGCATGAAAGCAAAAACATTTGAATACTTATCTTGGGGTTCATTTTACCTAACATCAACTTATCTGACCTTTTCTGCTTGTCTTAAACATATACTAGTTATTGCAAATAAGGGAAACCATGGGACCTATGTTTCTTTGGGCCTCCCTTACTTCACTTAATATAATTTTTTCCAAGTCTTTCCATTTCCTAACAAATGGGGCAATGTTGTATAAATATACCACATTTTCTTGATCCATTCCCTACTGAGGGGCATCTGGCTTGGTTCCATATCTTACCTATGGTAAATAATGGTGCAATAAACAGTTGTGCTGGTAGCTTCAGTCTGGTCTTGTTTGTGAACATTTGGGTAAATGCCCACAAGTGGGCTTGCTGGGTCATACGGGAGCTCTATGTGGAGTCTTTTGAGGACCCTCCATACTACTTTCCAAAGTGGGTGAAAAAACTAATGCTATTGTAAACACATTTCACTTTGATTTTGAATTTAGCTCAAATTTTCAAGCCGTGGTCCACAATATGGTGACATGTTCTAGAGATTCAGAGATGACCTTCTCTGTGACTGGTATATAGCAAATATCAACGATCATGGTTGCAGTTGCTGTTGGCATATATGAGCGATTTGTTCTTCTTCTTCTTCTTTTTTTTGGGGGGGGGAGGGGTGGAACTCAGAGCCTGAATGCTGTCTCTGAGCTGTTTTTGCTCAAGGCTTACACTCTGCCACTTTGAGCAACAACACCAATTCTGGTTTTCTGTTGTTAATGGACTTTCCTGCCCATTCTGGTTTTGAAATGCCATCCTTAGATCTCAGCCTTGTCAGTAGCTGGAATAGTGATGTGAGCCATTGGCCCCCATCTTTATTCCATTTTTCAAATGTTTCTTTTGTTCTTGTATTTGAAATGTGATCTACAATGAGTCTGGATTGTGCTTTGTTGGTAGAGAGTAATCCCAAGCTGTCTCTTCAGGTGGTAATGGGGTTTTAACTTGAAGGAGAATATTTGAAGAGATTCCTCTAGATTTTACCTGCTTCTGTCAATGCTGTGCTTCTTGTCCAGTTGTTCCTTGTCCAAGCTTGCCAGGCCACATGAAGGTGGGCAGTCTGTGTGAAGCTGGTCTCAGAGAGCAGGAGAGGGGTGGGGTCTGTGATGAATCTGACCCTTGGGGGTCAGCCTGAGCAGAGAGGCAGAGACCAGCCTGTCCTGGCTCTCTCCTCCTCTGTTGGCTGCGCTAGATTATAATTGTTCTGTTTTGGGGACTTATTCATGGGTATTTGTGCCTTGCCCTTTCTAAGCCCAGAATGTACCCATGATAACAAGACTTCTAGTGTTTCTAGAAAGGAACAGTAGCTTCTCATTTGTTAAAAATGTTTATGGGTTTTATCCCCAACACTGAACAAAGCCAAAAGAGTTTTTGTTTTTTATTTTTTGAATTCACTTAGGAAAATACTTTACTACACTCATTTAAATTTTTATATAAAATATTTACAAAGTATTAGCTAATTTTTTTAAGAAAACTTCTTATGAGTTTTTTAAACTCAAGGAAAATTTTGACTTTTGGTAAAAATGGAATTCTAGTTTAAGAAGATGATTTGTTGTTGTTGTTGTTGTTGTTGAGATGTTGTTTGAACTCAGGGTCTATACTTTCTAGGCAGGTGCTCTACCACTTGTGTCTTTTTGCCAGCCCATTTTATGCTTTATGTCCATGTTGACCTGGACTGTAATCTCCTATTTTGTCCTTCTCCATATTGCTGGGATGACAGGCATATACCACTGCACTAAGCGATTGTGGTTCCTCTCTAGCGTGGGATGAGAATTGTGTACTACGATGCCCAGCTGTTGATCAAGAAGGAATCTTGTGACTTTTTTTTTTTTTTTTTTTTTTTGCCTGTACTGGACTCAAACATCTACTCTCCCCATCCCCTCCCCCCAAATATCCCAAATACCTATGGTTATAGGCTTGAGATTACCAAACCTGTAATAAGATTTTTTTTTTACTCTAATAGGGCCAGTTATTAACTTTTTTGTATTTTTTGGGGGGTGGTCCGGTCATGGGGCCTGAACTCTGGGCCTGGGCGCTGTCCCTCAGCTCTTCAGCTCAAGGCTAGCACTCTACCACTTGAGCCACAGCGCCACTTCCGGCTTTTCTTTTCTGCTTATGTGGTACTGAGGAATCGAACCCAGAGCCTCAAGCATGCAAGTCAAGTGCTCTACCACTGAGCTACCTTCTCAGCCCAGTTATTAATTTTTATAGGCTGAATTCTGCTATCCTTTCTTAAATGACATTTTACAACTAGTTTTTGGAATTAGTATCATTTAACATTTACATAAAATAAGAACAAGTTGTAATAGAAAAAATTGTTACTTTGGGTTACCTTGTATCATTATAGTTACAAGCCTTTTTATTTCATTCTTTTTCTGAAGTTAAAGCACTTCGATCTGATTAGATGACTGCTTCCTTTAACCTGTACTCTAGCTCTCTCTAAGTTTAAAATGCCTTCTATTCATTTTGCAATCAAGAATCGTAAATGGCAGGTAGCTGAAAAGCCATTGTGAAAAGAACTTGCCAGGTTAAGCCTTGGCACCTTTATGAGGAAGTACATTCCAGAATCAGGAACCTGCACCCAGCAGCCTGCTGCCTCTGCCCAGGGGAGTTCAATGCTAGGGCAGGCAGCCAGAGCATTCCTGCAGATCACAGTTCTTCTGTGAGGCTCCTGAGGTGGCAGGCTGGAAAATTGTCTGTGTGTACAGTCCTTTCTTTGATCAGGTCATAGCAACTCTCACAGGTGAGTTCTTGTCAGAAGGGTCTCTACTAGAAGCAGGCAGTTAATTGGCTCTAATACATGACCAACTGTAAGAAAAATGATGAGTAAAACTAGCTGACATGGAAAAATAGTGCTTTGATTACCTGATGTGACATTTTAAGTTCTTAAAGATAACCTACTGGTGGGCACAGAGGTAAATGCTTACAACATCTTCTTAGGGCTTCAAATGAAACAGGATGTGGTTTTGATTTTCCCATCCTTGCAGTGCAGAAGGGCAATGAACATGCCTGAGAAACATGAAAGTGGTCTCTGAGCAATGAAAGCTCCTCAGTGTGCAAACAGACTGTACACCCAAGACTTCTAGTGTTTCCAGAAGTATAAAATCCAGTATGGGTTTAAACATGGTCATGTGGCTTAAGTGGTAGAGCACCTGCCTAGCAAGCATGAGACTATAAATTCAAACCCCCAATACCAAAACCCCACTCACCTTCTAAAGTTATAAAACCTAAATACTTACATGAATTGAACATGTCTGTAGGACAGACTTGGTTGAGGACTGCCAGTTTAGATGTCCTGATTAGCTTTGCTGGGGATGGAAGGCTGATATACCACATGGCCCGGAGATCCCTCTGCCTGCCTCCAGCCCCATAATGGGCTGCCTCAGAGTTCCTGTGAACATCACTCCATCTGGCCCAGTACCATCACTCTCAAGCATGTTGGAGTAGTCATCAGCCAGGGCTGATGTGCTGCATAGGGACCCAATAGCAAATAACTCAATTGAGGGGAACTAGCCAGAATCTGTGGTGACCTAAGATGGGTACAGCGAAAGCAGGCAGACGTAGAAGTGCTTTGACACTGTGCAGTACCATTTCACTTGATGCAAGGTAGTTTGGGCTGCCAATAATAAGACAGATCAAGAAAGAAAGAATCATTTCTTAGGCACTTCCTCTGGTGACACTTTGTGTGAGAATGAGAAGCAGTCCAGCTTAGCTGTGTGATCAGGTCTTTTGTGATTGCAGAGAAAAGGTAATTGTGTCAGTAGAGGCTGTGTCAGACCAAGGCACTGTGAACTTGCTAAATATGGGAAGCAGCATCAGAAGTCTGCATATTTAATGTGCACTATTGTAAAGGCCCTTAACCAGCTCAAACCTCAGTTTCTTCCTCTGTCAGGTGGGGAATCTCACTGCTGCTTTGTGATTTGTTGTCATGGCAATAGTGTCTGAAACCAGTTGAGCACCCTGTTGGGCATTGTATGGTATGTTATACTTTAGTCTCCTTCTAAAGTAAGAGGATTTATTTTTATAAACCACATGAGCTTGTCTACAAATCCACCTGTCAGCATTTGATTTATATTTACTATAATATCATAGACTTTTTTTTTTTTGGTTGGTCGTGGGGCTTGAACTCTGGGCCTGATCGCTGTCCCTCAGCTCTACAGCTCAAGGCTAGCGCTCTACCACTTGAGCTACAGTGCCACTTCGGTTTTCAAGTGGTTTATTGGAGAGAAGAGTTTCACAGACTTTCTTGCCCGCGCTGGCTTTGAACCACGATTCTCAGATCTCAGCCTCCTGAGTAGCTAGGATTACAGGTGAGAGCCACCGGCACCCGGCTATCATAGACTTTTTATACTAAGGATTATATGGTTGTTTATTAAGCAGTGATAGGCTGTTGAGGGTAGGGGCTGGGGAGAGGCCATTTAAGTAGTAGATGGCACATGGGAAGGAAATTGAGTGCTTTTACTTTTTTCTAGATGATTGAATATAAATAGGGTGTGAATGAAGTGGTTAGGTCAAAGCACATTATTTGTGGGGTCTTTTGCCCTGTCTGCCTGGAGGTCTTAGCAAAGGAAGCTCAGCTAGGAGTTGTTCTTACTGAGTTCCTACTTTCAGTCTAGCCTTTAGTCCAAGTTATTTTAATTGCAATAATAAAATATATAGTATTAAGTTCATTCTCTCTGCTATTTTAAGTGTAAATTCAGTAGTGTTAAACATAGTCACTGTGTTGTACAACAGGTCTCTAGACCATTTTTATCTGGTAGCACTGAAGCTCAGAATCCCCAAATACTGCTCCTCTCCCCCTTGGTGTATTACCTTTGCCCTTTTTGGCATGACTTCCCTCCCCACCCCTACTCCCCAGGCTCATTGTTCTTCAGCTCCCTGGGGATTTTCTAACTATGTGTTGGGAACATCAGACTTCTTGCTGTGCATCTGGAATAGTGAGGCCTCAGTTCTACAGTTCACATAATTAATCATTCCATCTTCTGTGGGAGGTGGTTTTCCCTATTTGAAGTAATTAGTTTCTAGTCGTACCTGAATGCATTTTCATGTCAAGTAGACAATAGAAACAGAAAACAAAGGAAAGGACAAAGCCTATAGGCTCAGAAAGGAGAAGAGAAGTTGTTGAACAAGGCACACACAGAATCCAGGGTTTTCACAAGTAAGTCCTTGGCCTCTAAGGTGGTCCAGAAAATTGCTGTATTAACAATGGTATGTTATCCATAGAACTTTGTTGTATTTTCATCACAGAGATGTGAAAATGCCTAAACAGCTTGGAATAGCAAACTGGTTTTGTATTGGATGCTCTGTGTGAGAGCAGGATTTGAACTTGTCTCCATAGATTCCACAGTCCCAGGATACTTGCCAGGAAAGGCCAGGCCCCATGAGAAGCCTGCCAGGGGAAACCAAGGTTCACTGAGCATCCCATGTGCTGGACTCTGTACTAGGAACTCTAGAGATAGTGTCTTGCTCCTTTCTTTTAGAAGATATGATGACTCTCAGAGTTTAGTGTAGAAGAAAAGAATGGGACTTTTCTAGGACTAACAGAGCTGGGGTTTGAACTTGGGTCAGTTAGAGTCTGTAATATAAAGAAGAAAAACTAGAAAACAAATGTACTAAATTGGTATGCACTGATATAGAATGATTTCTAGGACGTTTAGGGTGGGTGGGAACAACAAAAGCATCAGTCCCGGGGGTATAGAATATACTCTCATTATATAAAAAGACAGAAAACCAGGTGTATACATACAGATATCCTTGCAGGCAGAATACATTAGAAACCAGTCATGGCCTTTGGGGAAGATTTGGAGACAGTGGGGATTGGGAGTCGGAAAGATTTATTTTCATTTGAATTTTTTCCATGTTGTAATTTTTAAAAGCTCTATAGATAATTCCATAGGAATGCATTAAGCTCATAAAATTATTTCTAGCAGAGATAGTCTCAGAACCAAGGATACTGATACTATACTAAGAAGCATGCAATTACAGAAAAGTAACAGCACAAAAACACACCAGTCATGCAAAATGCAAAGGTTTGGAATTTCTCCTGTGTTGCAATACATATGACCCAAGTCCTCAAGGAAGAGGATGGAAGGCACATTTTTACCTGTACATGATAAGCCTGCATTAAAGTATAGGATGCTATTAACAGTGCCTCCACTCAGAGCAGGCTTTATTTTGAAGAAGAGATGCACAAAGATTCAGAGTCCTTGCATCAAATGAAGTAGTAGTCAGTTACTTTTGTGTCAGGCAAGAAATCAAGACCTTAAGAGGCAAGGGATTTACTCTCTGTAATTTGGAGGGTATCTGGCAGAGAATCACTGGACATTGGCGGATTTCTGGGAACGATGAAGATAAGGAAACTGGAAAAAAAATGGCAGCATAATATTCATCATACCTGCCAGGTCTTTGATGAGTGTTGTGAAGTTTGTGTTTACCTCCTCTGGGTCAGCTAAAGATGGGAAAAGGAAGACTTTGGTATTCATTCTCACAATGGAATTAGAACAGAACATCCTGAGTGAGAGTTGTGTGAGTGGCTACATTTCTAGAGTGGAGATGGTTTGTAGAAAGCTAAGAGGGTTAACTGTAGTTGAGACATATTATGGTATGGCTCTTCTTTTTCAAGAAAACATATCAGGAGTAGATAATTTATTGGGGTATGATCCAAATCTGTATTCCCATGTTCTTGTCCCGCTGACTGTGAGAATGGCTGTTCTGAGAGTAAATGCAGGTCCTATTCCCAGGAGCTGCTTGTTGCCTGCTTAATCAAGTCCTGCATTTGGAAGCTGTGAGCTGCATTTTTTTCAGTTGGGGCTTGAACTCTGGCCCTGGGCACTGCCCTGAGCTCTTCAGCTCAGGTAAGCGCTCTACCACTTGAGCCACTGCAACACTTCTGGTTTTCTGGTGGTTAATTGGAGATAAGTCTCACAGACTTTCCTGTTTGGGCTGGTTTTAAGCGTGGTCCTCAGATCTCACCCTCCTGAGTAGCTAGGATTACAGGCAAGAGCCAATGGCACCTGGCTTTGAGGTGCTATTTTAATAGCACCTTGTCTTGAGGCATTGTCAAAGTGAATAAAACACGTAAAACAAATGAACTTTAAAGCATTCTCTTCTACCTAAAATTCTCTTCCATTCTTTCTGATTTACCTGTCATAAAACTGAAAGGACCAAATATGAAAAGGAGACATAAAATCATTTTAGGAAATATTTAATGTATGGTTTTTACCACTTCAAAAGTCTCACAGAAGTTTCAAAGGTTTGTGAAAAGAATATTCCCAAGTTATAAAATAAATTTTTGTCATTAGAAATGTACAGCATTAAAATTATTTAAACATTGTCAAGGTCAAATGAAAATCTTATCAACAAAATTGAAAAAAATGAATTAGGCGGCCAGATACTGGTAGCTTATGCTTATAATCCTAGCTATTCAGGAGATTGAGATCTGGAGGATCAGGGTTCAAAGACAGCTTGGGGAAAAAAAAAAAACAGTATTGGTGAGACTCTGTTTCTAATTAACTAGCAAAACACAGGACTGGAAACATGGTTCAAGTGATAGAGCTCAAGCTGTGAATAAGAAAATCATGTTACAATGCAAAGCCCTGCATTCAAACCCCAGTAGTGGTACACACACACACACACACACACACACACACACACACACACACACACACACATACACACACACACACACACACACACACACACACACACACACACACACACACACACACACACAGTGACAAGCTTTGCTTCAGTCCTCTGATAAATTACTCTTTTAGATCAAAGGGATAAGATGTATCTGAAGTTTTTGCCTCTTTTCCAAACTTATTGTTAAAAATTACTGGGTAAAAAATCAAGGAAACATTTCTTTCTGGAAAGGTTTGTAAAACAATGTCTTTGCCTTTGACTCTGGTGTATTACCTACTTGTATTTTTGGAAGTCAATAGTGGGACTTGGCTTTATCTTGGTTGGTAGTTATTTGCTAATTGGATTTTTTTTCCAGTACAGGGCCTTATATCTCCCTGGCTTGTATGGTTCTCTCCTACTTGAGCCAAGTTTTTTGCTGGTTGATTGGAGAAGGAGCTTAATGGACTTTTCTGCCAGGGATAGCCTCTAATTTCTTGCCTCAGCCTCAAGCCTCTGCTTCAGCCTCCTGAGTAGCTAAGATTACAGGCATGAGCTACTCATAATTCTTGATGCTGTGCCTTGATATTATTAACCCGTTAAGCACATGCTTCTGTTTTCCTGCCTTCTTCCCTTCCTTTTTCTCAGGCACTGTTTGAAGGGTGTGTCTTGCAGCTGTTTGAGATTCTACTTGGGAGATATTCTTGGGCAGATGACATCTGAGATTCCACACCTTTGTTTTATTATCAGATAGGATTTATCATGGTTTCTATGCCAGCATTTTGTTTGGACTTTGAGGGAACTAGGATGGAGTTCTATGCCTCTGCTTGTCTTACTTATTGATATCAATAAGGAAAGTGTTCCTAGAGCTCAGGTTATTTTGGTAGGTGTGGGTATGGGAAGAGAAGGTGAGGCCAGGGAGAAGAATATGTTCACTGTGGAGGTGCTGCCTGGGTGGCACTTGGAATCCTGTGCTATGCACATCTTGGGACACCAAATCCAGAAAGCAGAGGGGACAACCCTCTGTAACTAATGTCTCTGTTGGGGTAAGAACAGGGCGTTCGATGAACCCTGAAATCAGATTCCTTCTTCAGAAAAGCTGAATTGGAATGTAACAGGTGAGTCACTGAAGAATTTTGGGCTGCTATTACACATCAGGTACCAGGTAGAGAAGCTAGTTGAAGAGAAATAAAAATGGAGTCAAATCATTGAAAGAAACATTTAAGGACCACATGTGAGAAGAGAAGAAGCAGGAGACCTTATGTCCTTAAGTCCTAGTCTCTGAGATCCCCAGGCGGCTTAACCATTAGTGCCTTTACCATCAGTAACTCCCTTTCTTTTCCGTTTCCCTTTCTCTCTTCTTTTAAAAAAAAGTTATCTTCAAGTAGTTGTACAGATGTTTTCAATCTAGTGCAATGTATGTAGATCAGTGTTACCCCTTCCATCATTCTCCCAAGTCCATCCATCCCCTCAAATTACCTGGTTCCACTTTCACATATATACATTGAATATTATGACTGCATTTTCCCAACCTTCCTCTCTCCATTCACCTTTCCCCCTTTACCTCCTCATTTCCCAAAAACACATTTAAAGCTTCCTGGTATTCATTTTGTTAAACTATGAGTTAATTGTTTGAAAGAGTCACACCATTGCAAACCTCCCCTGCTTATACCATACTTTAGACGATATGTTTACATATCGTGATATGTGATAAGTTAGATCTAAATTACAAATGTATGAAAATATATACAGGCCCATATGCATATATACATCAACTCCTTTCTAATCTGAGCTGGTTTCATTACTGGGTATAATCCTTTTAATAGCCTCAAGAGGAAGATGCTATCATTAAAAAAAAAAAAAAAACCAATGCAAAAACTGGAAGACCCGTTCAAGAAATATCAAGTACTTGCTTAAGGTTGCATACTAGTAAGAGCAAGGCCAAATCTGAGCCCAGATCTTAGCAAAGGAAGGAAATGTTTGGAAAGGAAATACAAAATAAAAATATGAAGTCTGGAAATATTTGGAAATATACAATCGTGCCCCTCCCCCATTGTGTGATTTCACTGGTTTCAGCAAGTATTTGTTTGGGGGGGGGGATTGGAGGGGAGGAATTGGGGCTTGAACTCAGGGCCTGGGTGCTGTTTCTGAGCTTCTTTAGCTCAAAGCTAGCACTCTACCCTTGAGACACAACACCACTTCCAGCTTTTTCTGAGTAGTTTGTTGACAATAAACAGTCTCAGCCTTTCCTGCCTAGACTCAGCTTCCTGAGGATTACACGTGTGAATGACCAGCGCCCGGCTTCAGCAGGTATTTTTGAGAAGCCAGGTTACTTGTTCTTACTAACCCATTATTAAAAGGAGAGGTCTTAGTTTCTGGGACATTTTACCAAACACAGTAGGGAAAGGCACTTAATAGGGGCAGTTGCTGGGTAGAATATGTAGTCAGATGCAGGTGTTGGTTCATGGCTCTGTCCTTTGTTGACATCTTTTTCTGACTGGAAACTGATACTTTCCTCTGTAAAAGATTTATTAATATGTGGTAAGTCAGGTTAGATTTTTTCTCTGAAAAGTTAATATGTTTGCTCTTCTGGAGGGTGTTTAACATTCCAAGCATAGCTCCTGAAATTAGAAAAGCAAGGAAAACTAAAGGCTTATTATGGGTTCAAGCTAAAGTCTTAGCTTTAGTGAATTACTGTAATGATGCCTTTCTCTTTTCTTCTTTTTCAGAAGAATTTATTGGGAATCTCTTTGGCAAAAGAGTATTTTATGGAGCACAAAAAATCGAATGGAACTCAACCTCTAACGTATAGGAGCTTAGTTATATAAAGATAACAGACTTATTAGCCTTTATTTAATGTTCTGCAAAGACCTCTCTATAAATTGTCTATTTAAATCCTCTTGTTCACTACAGGAAGAGGTGTCCTCATATTCCAGATGAGAAAACTGAAGCCAAGAGGAGTTTAAAAACTTGCCCAGAATCACACGATCAATTGACATAGCTGAGAAGCAGTTCTAGGCATGTGTGATTGTTGGCTTTATATACTGAGGCACTTTGCAAGACTAGAGAAGTTAAAGGTGGAATTCAGTGCAGGCAAGACAGGCAAGGGTGATGGAGTGGAACTAAAATAGTTCAGGATGATTTCATCGGGCTCTAGGAAATTTGTGGTTTTGAAGAGCAGAGGGATGAGCCTAGTAGATTTCAAGCAGGGGTCTGCAACTCCCAAAGTGGAGTATATAGAAGAGAATAGCAATGTTTTCCCTCACTCATCTCTGTATTCATGCTGGGCCTGTATAACAAAGGACAGATGAAGCATTCAAATTTGCTTAATAGAAGTGTTTTCATAAATGAAGATCCAGAGAAACAGGGGATGACTCTGTATGTTTATGGATAGTCATGTAGTAGTACGGTTAGAGGTCAGAGGGTGGGATGGAATTGTAATAAACTGGGGTCTTATGGGGAGGAAGACAGGAGAAGATCAGAGCAACTTTGCTTGAATTTATGACTGGTTTCATAGGAAGATCAGTGTGTAGGGTGGTGAGGAGGGAGGGGGAGAGCTATTCTGGTTTCTGCTATTGGGTCAGATGCCAAAGAACTGTATTTTGGAGTCTTGTGTCCTGAACTCAGTCAGGTAGAGTAGGAGATTTTGGAGGCTTTCTAAGGGGTGTGTGGACACAGATGGTTTTGACTGAATGAACTTTTACTCTTTTCTAAAAGAAATCTACTTGTGGTACTAACAAGTTAGTTCTTGTCTCTAACCTGCCCTTTTGCAGCAGAACTTAACACAGTTTACAAAAGAAAGCAGACCTTCCCTCGATTTTTAATCTTATTATACTGCTTTTGTGTTTGTTGGTTTTTTTCCATCTTGATTTATAACAAAATTGAAGGAGGATTTAATGAATTTATCATCTGATATCAGTCAAAATGATTTTGAATAATATTACTGCTAGACAACTCTTAGAAATCTTTTGGAAGGGCTGGGAAGGTGGCTCAGTGGTAGAGCGCTTGCCTTGCATGCCTGAGGCCCTGGGTTCCATTCCTCAGCACCACATAAGCAAAAAGGAAAAAGCCAGAAGTGGCGCTGTGGCTCAAGTGGTAGAGCACTAGCCTTGAGCTGAAGAGCTGAGGCACAGTGCAGGCCCAGAGTTCAGGCCCCACAACAGGACCCCAAAAAAAACAAAAACAAAAAAAACAAAAAAACAAAAAATAAATTTCTAAAAAAAAAAAAGAAATCTTTTGGAACATTGATGACATCCTCAGACTTTGAATTCATCTCTATTTATTTATGGTCAAGACTGAAAATCTATTAAAATAAAAATAAATAGAATTGTTGCTCTTAAATGGTCATTCTAGTCAAACAAAACAAAATGAAACAAAACACCATTCTTCATCATTAGGGAAATACAACTACCTTTCTTATCTGCTTTCCAATCAATACCTTACTTTCTATGTATCCTCCTTATTTTGTCAACATTAGGATGGCAGGCTAATAATTTATTACTGCTATGTATAACAATTTAGTTCAGAAGTAATTTTTAGCATTTAGAGCTTCATAGTAATGGAAAGGGAGACAATTTGTTTCCATATTTTATCAAAGAGAAATATGATAGAGTGATTAAAAAAAAACTTTCACTCAGAAGCTAGGTTCTGGGAACTCACACCTATTACCCTAATTACTAAGAAGGCTAAAATCTGGCAGCCAGTCAGGGCAGAAAAGTTCTCTACATTCCATCTGTAAATTCTTTTTTTGTTGGTCATGGAGCTTGAAATTAGAGCCTGGGTACTGTCCCTGAGCTTTTTTGTGCAAGGCTAGTTAGTGTTCTACCACTTGAATCACAGTGCCACTTCTTTTTTTTTTTTTTGGTCGGTTGTGGGGCTTGAACTCTGGACCTGGGCACTGTCCTTCAGCTCTTCAGCTTAAAGCGAGTGCTCTACCACATGAGCCACAGCACCACTTCCGGTTTTCTAGTGGTTTATTGGAGACAAGAGTATCACAGACTTTCCTGCCTGGGCTGGCTTTGAACTGTAATCCTCAGATCTCAGCCTCCTGAGTAGCTAGGATTACAGGCGTGAGCCACTGGCGCCCAGCCCACTTATTGTTTTCTGATGTTTACTTGGAGATAAAAGTCACATAGACTTTCCTACCTGGGCTGACTTTGCACTGTAATCCTTAGATCTCAGCCTTCTGAGTGGCTAGAATTACCAGCATGAGCCACCATTGTCCCACACAAACAAATTCTTTGCCTAAGCCTAAGTACCTAGTAAGTGGTTTTGAGTATTGGAACACAAATATTTTTCTTTAAATCGAATTCTTGCCTTTTGTGGATGTGTGTGTGTGTGTGTGTGTGTGTGTGTGTGTGTGTGTGTGTGTGTGTGTGTGTGTGTGTGTGTGTGTGTGTATTCTTACTCAACAAATTAAAAAAATGTATAAAACACAAAAAAATAGCAAAAAAACAGGACTGGTCCTGGATGCTGGTGGCTCAATCTTATAATTCTAGATACTCAAGTGACTGAGATCTGTGGATCAAAGTTTGGAACCAGCCCAAGAGAAAAATCCAGGAGACTTTTATTTCCAGTTAACAAGAAAAAAGGTAGAGAGCAACCATGAGCAAAAAGCCAAGTGAGAGTGGAAGGCCCTGAGTTCAAGCACACACAAAATAAGAATAACCAAATTTTAAAAAATCAACCAATATTCTTGATGACTATTGATGCAAAAATAATAGAGTACATACTAACCAATCAAATCTAACAAGCACATTTAAAAATATTACTCACAATTATAAAGTGGATTCATCCCAGAGATGGTTCAATGTGTGAAATCAATGAGCATGATACACGGATATCAATGGAATGAATTTAAAAAACTATGTTACCAGAAAAGTTATTTATCACCTTTTCAACATCACTTCATGACAAAAGCCTTGAACAAATGAGATATAGAAAAATGTATCAACATAATCTAGTCCATTTATAACAACAACCAACATTATACTGGCTAGGAGAAAACTGAAATTTTTTTTTCTAAGATCTACAATAAAACAAGTTTTCCCACTTTCACCATTTTTATCTAAACTAGTACTGGAAGTCCTAGCCAGAGAAGTCAGGCAAGAGAATAAATAAAGTGATTCAAGTTGGAAAAGAAGTTAAGCAGTCTCATTTATAGTAGCTAAAAAAGAAAATTACCAAGGAATCAATTTAACCAAAAAGGTGAAATATCTCTAAAACATCAATTAGAAACCAGTAAAGGAAGAAATTGAAGATTAAAAAGGAAAAACATCTAGGTTCATGGATTGGAAGAATCAATGCTACTAAAATATACCACTTAAACCTTAAGAGATTTGGATGATATATTATTATAGCAAAGTTGGTAGATTTAGTACAGTCCTTAGCAAAATATCAATGATATGCTAAACTAAAACTAGGGGAAAAAATCTTAAAAGTCATATAGAATTACTTCCCTCAAACACCCCTCCCTTGTAACCAAAGCCATCTTGAGCAAAAAAGAACATATCTGACTTTAAAACATACTATAATGCAGCATCTGTCCTTGAAGCCCTGGGTCCAATCCCCAACACTGCAAGAGGGAGAGCAGGAAGGAAGGAAGAAAGAAGAGAGGGAGGGAGGGAAGGAAAGAAGGAAAAACAAAACAAAAAACAAAACAAAGCAAGTCCCAGCATTCTGTTGGTATAAAGCAGACACAGACTAGTGGAATAGAATAGAGCCTAGAAATAAACCCATGCATTTATCATAAACTGATTTTTCTTCACAAAGGTGGTAGGAACACATATTGGAGAAATGACAATCTTTTCAGCAAATAGTGGTGGGAAAATTGGATAGCTACAAACAGAAAAATGAAATTAGACCCCTACCTATCTCTTACTTGTTGAAAAACAATTTGAAATGTAGTAAAGATATAAAACAATGAAAGTACTAGAAGAAAATATAAGTGAAATGCTTCAAATCAGTGGAATGGGCCCCCTTTTTTTGATAAGACTCTAAAAGCACAGGAAACACTAGGAAAAATCCAAGAGAAAAATCCAGGAGACTTTTATTTCCAGTTAACAAGAAAAAAGCTGGAATTGGAGGTATAGCTTAAATGGTAGAGAGCAACCATGAGCAAAAAGCCAAGTGAGAGTGGAAGGCCCTGAGTTCAAGCACACACAAAATAAGAATAAACAAATAAAAAAATCAACCAATATTCTTGATGGCTATTGATGCAAAAATAATAAAGCAAACTAAAAAGTTTCTGTGAAAGAGGATAGAGGGCCAAGGCTGCTCTGGGTAGAAGTGCAATACCTTATTTGACAAACAAAAGCATAAAGGATCAAAAGCATAGCTCAAGTGAGAGAGCCCTTAAGTAGACCTTGAGTTCAAACTTGAGTGCTACCTAAACAAACAGCAACAACAACAAAAAATACTCAAGATAACAAGAGCTGATGAGGTTGTGTGTGTAGAACAGACTTCTTGGCACTGTTGGTGGGAATGTAAATTAGTACTGTCATTAAGGAAAGCAGTACATAAATTAAACAGAAAGGAAAGCAGTATGTCAGAGATACATCTGCATATCCATGTTTGCAATGCAAGCAGTGGGAACAACCTTTATCACCAGCTAATGAATGGGTAAAGAAAATGTGCCATGTATTCTTAATGAAGTGCTTATTTGTCCATAAAATATAACAAAATCCTGTCATTTACAACAATATGAATGGAACTGGAGATTATTAAGTTTTAGATAAGCTAGACATAGACAATAGCCCATGATCTTATTCCTGTAGAGTCTAAAACACTGATTTTGTTGAAGTTGAGAATAGTGTGGTGGTTACTGCACCATCAGGTGGTTGCAAGAAAGCAGAGCGTAGAGAGGGATGGGGGAGGGTTAGTCAGTAGATATTAAGGTGCTATTAGAAGTTGTAAGTTCTGGAGGTGGGAAGGTGGCTCAGTGGTAGAGCGCTTGCCTTGCATGCCTAAGGCCCTGGGTTCGATTCCTCAGCACCACATAAGCAAAAAGAAAAAAGCTGGAAGTGGCACTGTGGCTCAAGTGGTAGAGTGCTAGTCTTGAGCTGAAGAGCTGAGGGACAGGGCCCAGGCCCAGAGTTCAGGCCCCATGACCGGACCCCCCCCCCCAAAAAAAAAAATAGAAGTTGTAAGTCCTGGCATGTTATTGTACAAGGGGATGGTTTTACGAAGCTACAAGAGAGAATTTTGAAATTTTTATCAGAAACTGAGTGATAATATAGATATATTTAACCTGGGTAAATATTATACAATCACGTTACACCACTGATATTTCAATTTTTGTGAAAGTTAGGTAGTTTTTAAACTTCCAAGCATATAAATCATGCTAAGGATAAATTTTACAAGGGAAGTAGAATTGACATGCAAATATAAAGGAGAACATGATTACAAGAGTTGTTAAATTCACTCATTCCATATATTTAATTACTATGATATTTTATTATATTGGACACATTTAACAGTTATGGAACAGTTTTGTTTCAAAATGTACATATCCACTGTGTGGTACAAATTATGTTCTTTGGTAATATTTACTTTTTTTTCTTTTTGGTCTGTCATGGGGCTTGAACTCTGGGCCTGGGTGCTGTCCCTCAGCTCTTTAGCTCAAGGCGAGCACTCTACCACTTGAGCCACAGCACCATTTCCTGGTAGTATTTACATTTAATGAAAAATGTTCTTATAAACACACATTGTGGTCTGTAGTTTTTCTATATAAATTGTGTGATTCTATTAGGTGTTAGGGGAGTTAATGAGGGGGCATTAGCAGGACAAGATGTAATGTGTTCTCTTGTTATCCTCAAGAATACCCTCAGAATGTGTTCTCTTATTACCCAAGTGCCTCAGGATACTTTCTGATTCCAGCCAACCTCACAGACAGCAGCAGGCCCAAGAGAGCCTGAAGGAAAGATGGGCATCCTCAACTTTATACCCTTGCAATCCTCCCAACACTGGTGTAACTTGCAAGTGAGCCTGGAAAGCCTCTGCTCACTCCCCTAGGTGCTTAGAGGAATAGAATGGAGTCTACTCTCTAGCACCTGGAGGAGTGAGCAGATAGATGCCTTTTCAGACTCACAAGTACCCTTGAACCTGCTATTGCAACCCACAGAGTGTCTGTGGCCACCTCAGTGTGGTACCTCTGGAGCTTGGGCAGAAGAGTGAGGAAGAAATGTCTCCATATCTACAGCTCACACCTCCACTGATCATGTTAGTAGTGATCTGGAGACTGCCAGGTTAGAGAAGAGGAATTGGAAGTGGATCAATTTGGGAAGAGATTTTTATGCGTAGATGTATTTTTCTAGCACACACACACACATCCCATCCTCATCTTCATAATCCACCATCCAATGTCTTAGCCACATGGCTTATTTGATCTTGCAGTTGACAAGTAGCAAAGCATTGTTTTGACAATCTGTATATTTATGGTAAGGAAGTTAACTGCTAATAGCTCTCTTGGGATTTTGAAAATAGAAACAGGGATCTGGAAGCTTCTTTGGGATGAATAGGCATTTGATCTTTAAATATTTTTATTTTCCAAAGTAGATGTTTTAAAAGTTGGTTTTGTTTTATAATTTGTTAGACATAAAATGTCCATGATGATATGTAAGGTTCCTCCTGGCTATTTTTCTGCTTGACCATAATGTGCGCCCTATTTGTTCTACTCTCTGCCTTTTCCTCATATACTAAGTTGAAAGTTACTGAAACCAAAGTGACTTTGTATTGCCAGTGTGAGAAATAAAGCTAAAATACATTTCTAGTTTATTAGCTTATTCTTAACTGATTAAATGTACATTTCCTCAGATAAGTTATACCTAGTTAGATAATCAATTAGCTGGCTTTTATTGAAACCTAATAATGTGTTGTTATTAGTAATAACTTGCTTTGATTATTTGGTTGGGTTTTTGTGCTGTGATTGTCTTTAAAACATTTTTTATATAATGGTACTGTGCCTTGCACTTGATAGGCAGGCACTCTACCACCTGAGCCATACCTCCAGTAGTGGTTATCTGTCTTAATTATAATTTAAAAACTTTTTCTAAGAAAAAATATTAAGAGAAAATAACATATGATTAAGTGCAAATGCTGCTCAGTAGCAGAATCCATGCATGAGGCCCTGGGTTTGATCTCCAGCACTACAAAAAAAAAATTACATATGAGGGTTTTAACAAAGAAATCAATAATACATGACAAACTTGCCTCATTCAGTAGTCGTGTCCTGTTTCTACATATCAAAATAAAGTTTTCTCACATTTTAATGTTACTCATTCATGTTCTAGTCCTACTCTGTAAATTAATATCCATGACAACATTTAAATAACATCAAAGATTTTATTTAAGTCGACAGGTGTCAAATAGAGTTATGAATTTTATACGATTCCTACCACTTCAAGGCAAAGTGTTTTTGGAATTGAAAATGCATGTATATTCATCATCATATCTTGATGTCACAGGATGACTTTTAAGAATCTTCCCCAAATCAAGTAGCTAAATAGATCCTGGGGGAATTGATTCTGTGTCTGACAGCCACTGTTCCTGGACTGAAGGTGCAGGTGACTTAACATGCAGATGCTCATGTACACAGAGCCTTAGCAGACAAAAGCCTAGTGTAGTGTTTGATGCACACAGGTTGCAAGCGTTTGGACATAGTTTGTTGAAAGAGAACAAAAAGACTGTGGAGTTCTGGAATTGGCCGTTGAGCATTGTCTGGGCTAGAGGGCTCAGATTCAGTTATAGTGTCTACTAGTCCAGAAATATGTCAGAGGCTGTGGCTCAATTTGTGTCATTAAAAAATGTATAATTCCTATAAAACTTGCCCTTCCAGGTATGACATTGTGACAAGGTCCTCTGTCTTTTTGATGAGAACAGTATGTAACATGAATCAGCCCTCTTGACATATCCTAGCCTTGCTGAATTGATTAATTTTCTTCTCAAATGTTGGCATGGCAAATTCTCACTAATTTGAATTCATTAAGAAAACTAGAGCTACCATTATATTATCTAAGGTAGCATAAAGGTTTACTTAGGAACCGTAATAGCCATATGTCAATGAAGGATCTTTGTCACAGATATTCTGTAGCTATGATTAAAAGTGGTGTGCAAAGGCTGCCTTCCAAGCTTTAAGCAGTGAGACCTGGCTTTGTATCCTCCTGACCTGTGTCTCTCATTCTGCCAAATCCAGGTGTTTGATTTAAATTTTTTTTTCCTTTGGCTGAGATACTACTCTGAACACTTGATACACACAATACCATCATGTTGAGTTTTACTTTCCATGTGAAAAAGTGTTAGAAACTGAAACAGATCTTTCCTAAGAATAGATCTTAGTTGACTAAATGGGCTAATAGGAGAGGACAGTGATGATGTCCTTTATTTTATTAATAAAGATGGG
The DNA here is from genome assembly GCF_024711535.1 of Dipodomys merriami. NCBI lineage: Eukaryota > Metazoa > Chordata > Mammalia > Rodentia > Heteromyidae > Dipodomys > Dipodomys merriami. The sequence goes on along the minus strand of NW_027204159.1, from coordinate 4,606,972 downwards.
TTATTTTGCATTTTTGAATTTAATTGGTTTTCTTGGCTATATTATGAATAATTTTGAAAATGTATGTTTTTAGGTATGTTAGGTGGGAAACAGCCTTTGAGCCTTCTCAGAAAGATAAAGAATTGCACTCACCTAGGTTGATTTGTGAAATGTAAGAAAACCTTTCTCATTGTTTTAATTCTTGAAGTGACTGGTGGTTAAGTTGAGGTTCGAATTCATTTTATGTATTGCATGTATATTATATTTATGTATTGCTATGTTCTTTCTTGTATCCCTGTTACAAGTTGTAATGAAAAAGGAATGGAGAGAAAAGATTTCTCTAACCTCAAAACATCTTCTGGAGCAGTATCTACCTGAAACTGTTGCTACTCGTCTGCTATATTAGTTTAATAGTTGCCCTCCTCTCTCTTGCCTTTAAAATGAAACCATTTTGTGGCATATAATACATGAAGACTTAAAGATAATGTCGTAAGTCCTCCCAAGTAAGTTAATGCTTCTAAGTGGTTTTCCCCCAAGGAGTCTTGTTTTCCTAGTGAGGCTTAAAAAACTCAGCTTTCTCTAGGTCACACATAGTTATGGATTCAGTAGGGGAACACATATAACCAGATTTTCTAGTACACATAAATAGACCATACACAGATATAGTAAAGAGCAGTTTGCAACTCTGAATATGAATTAGGTTATATTACTGATAATATTTATGCTAGTAAATTGGTCCTGGTGATCAAGCAACTTATTTTCATAGTTTAATCATGCTGCTTGCCCATGTCTATGAGAGAGATAATGCATATGACTTTTTCTTCTGAAATTATTTTGGAAAACCATCTATCCAGAATATCAAAAAATATGATTGGAATATTATGAGTAGCCAAATATTGGGTTCTTAAAGAAAATACATAAATATTGTTTGCAATTTTTTCTATTTTAAATTATTGTTTAAATTATTCTATTTATCTAGCTATGCATTAAAAAGTGGCAGAGATGATTGGAAGGAAACTAGGTAAAAGTCATCAGGCAGCTTCACTTTGCCCAAAGTGATTGGTTGTTAGACTCCAAGAAGACCTGTCAGTCTACAGAGATGAAAGTTGGAGTAAACCTTGGTTTCTTCTTCAGCTGGTTCACAGGACTTAGTTAAGACAGTAGTTACTTTTTCCCAGCTCTTTTTCAGCTGGCACTAAGCATTGGCCCCTGTCCTCTTCTCCTAAGCCTGGGAAGACTGTTATGTGAGGGTCTCTTTAGCTTATACTATAAATCAGTTGTATCTGCCAAGAACATTGCCACGTTTAAAGTTTTTTAGGAATAATGAAAAACATTAACGTTTGGATACAAGGGAATTATTCTCTTTGCCATTGTCTGGAGCCACACCTATAGAATTCCACTGTGAGGCAGCTCTATCCCAGATAGGTGTGTACAATCTGGGATTTTGTTAATGGCCATGTGGTCCTAAAAAAGGTGACATGGATAACTACACTGCCCATGTTTGGTTGACATGGAACAGTGCAAAATAATTGCTTGTGTGCTATTTGTCACACCTGGTCATAGTTATCGGAGTGATACTTGTGTGTGTGTGTGTGTGTGTGTGTGTGTGTGTGTGTGTGTGTGTGTGTGTGTGTGTGTGTGTGTGTGTGTGTGTGTGTGTGTGTGTGTGTGTGTGTGTGTGTGTGTGTGTGTGTGTGTGTGTACTAGGGCTTGAACTCAGAGCCTTGAGTATTTGTTTGGCTTTTTCTGCTCAAGGGCTGGGCTCTCTACCATTTTAGTCACACCTCTACTTCAGGTTTTTTGCTGGTTTATTGGAGATAAGAATCTCTTGAATTTTTCTGCCCAAGCTGGCTGTGAATCATGATTTTCAGGCATAAGCCACCAGTGCCTGGCTAGTGTGCCTCTTTGTAATTCCCAGATTCAGGATGTTGTTCAGTTATCAGTGCTGGCTCCACTATGAGCTCACCTGTAGTGCCACATATACCTTCAAATACAACTTTTCAGATCAGGATTCCAAAATAGGAACACAATTTGGAGATGATCCATGTTCAACTCCTTAAAATAATGGTATTTGTAGCACTTATTTGAAGCCACCATTTGTTTTCTCTGTTTAAGGCAGTTATGAATGTTAATCTTCCCTGACTGGTTAGCCAGACATATCACCATCCTGCTTTTGGGGGGACTTGACAACTTGGGGGGGGTTCAAATGCTCCTCTTGAGTATCAGTCTTGGTTTCCTTGGAGAGAAAGCATTCTTTTAGTTCAATAGCTTGAATATTCTCTTCATTTTCCATTACTTTCACTTGTCCTCTGAAGAGATCCTATGTCCCAGGTGACCTTTGATTTGTCTGACTTTGTACTAATTATGGTTGAGGCCTAGGTGGTAGAGGGAGCATTCTTCCTTTGATGGGTAGGGTCTAAATCTCTGGAACCAAACTGCTCTGTTTCAAAGCTGGTCCCACCATTCATGACTATGGGGCCTTGGGGCAATCTCATTTCTAAATTATCTTTTAAAATAAAGTGATATCGCTATTTGCTTTCTAAGATTATTATGAGGATTGCATGATGAGGAGTGCTGAGGGACAATACCTGAAACATACTAAGGGCTCCATCAGTGATAGCACTTGTTAATATTATGAGCTTTCTCATGACTTTCATTAGTGATGAGTATGCATTGGTGCAAGGACTCTGAATGCAGGCATAGTCCTATGAGAAGCAGCTCTGAGGAAGAGCTGTGGTGATCATTCATCCACACAGGCTGATCTCCTGTTCCCTAAACTGCCTCCTCATAGAGAGAGATGCATGCACACTGGGGAAGAGCCATCATCAGAGCCCACACATCTTGCTCCCAAAGGCTTATCTGCCTCTGCCCTGGGAACAGAGATCCAGACCTTCAGGGCAGGCATTTGTCTTTGTTTCCATCATTATTTCCTTCATCCTATCTGCTGTGGGTGCCCTCTGCTGGTCCAGTTTAGCATGTACGCAAATCAGTGGAATAAGCTTTTAAAAACGCAGGCATGTTTTCATAAAAACACATTTGAAAACTTTTTGTATGTGAATGATACAAATCAGGTCTATATTACTGTTCACATTATTAATTGATATGTTTTCAGATTTGAAAGTTTTTTTTGTTTGGTTTGATTTCAGTTGAGGTCTGGGAAACACAATATACTCATTACCTCACTCATGTAATTGTAATCCCTCTGTATATCACCTTTATAACAATAAAGTAAATAATACTTTTTTAAAAAAAGGAACTTATAGTTAGAAATTTTTCAAAATAAGGAAAGAACTGGTCATTGTGTATTTTAAAGTCTTAATTTAACAGACTAAGGTAATGTCAATTGATGTGAGTCTTAAGAATCTCAAAGGATGATATAAGCCCCTGGGAAATTGTTATGTTGAGGGTTTAATACATGCCAGATTAATAAATCTGAAGAAAGTGTACCTCAGATTTATTGAATGGCCTATTATTTATTTGGAGTTGATAGAATGTGGTGCAAAGTCCCTACCAGTGCACATTAAAATAATAATTCTGTCCTAATGTGGTGGTGGATTCCTACAATCTCAGTGCTTGGGAAGTTTAGGAGGCTGAGGCAGGAGGATTATAAGCTAGAGACCAGTCTGAGCTACATGGCAAGATCTTGTCTCAACTCCCTCTAATAGTAGTAGTAGTAGTAATAGTAGTAGTAGTAGTAATAATAGTACTACTAGTAGTAGTAATAATAATAATATCCACAGTGGCACTAATTATCCTGCTTCTTTGTGTTTTCCTTCTTCCCATTCCTTTCTCTCTCCCCGCTTTCTTTTCTCCTCTTTGTTACTAGGATCAAACAGTATAAACCGGATAACTGTAAATCTGGAAAATGGAGAGAATGAAGGAACAACTAAAATTATCGCGCCTTCACCAGTGAAAAGGTCAGTATAGCTAACCTAAGGCATATACAACTAACTGCATGCTGCCATACAGCTATATCTCTGTTTGTGAGGTTAAGAATCCTTTCAACTTTGAGAGTCAACAAATACTTTTGACCTGGGAGTTCCATCAGGAGCTTACCCCTCTTGGCAAAGAACATACTCTAACTGTCAGAGTATGGTGAACTCAGAGACCATCTGTGGTCTGCATTATTAGTAGCAAAGTGACAATTCCATGTGATTTTCAAAATGGCATGACATAGTGGTTTATCTTGGAGTCAACTAATGAAGTAAAGTAGATGATATTTATGTTTAATGCACTTGGTTCATTACAGTGGTGCACTGAACTGTGGCCCCAGAGAGAGGGTTTATGGCATTTAGAGGCATCTGAGCCTCAGAACTAAGGGATTATGTATGTAATATATGAAGAGTTGTCATGGTCCTCTCCATCAGTTTTCCAAGCTACAACTTCCACAGAAAAACTTTCCCTTAATATATTACATGAATTGCTCCCCTGAAAGATCAGCCTTGTTCTCGGTTAAGACACTGTCAGAGTCATTTTTCCCCCATCTCCAATTACGCTCACGAAACGGCATTATAGATGTATAATGAACCGCTTTCATGAGCTTGCCCTTCTCTGTAGAGGTTGCCTCACAGCCATCATGAAGAAGTCCAAGCAATCAGAAATATGTGATCTGTGAAGACCTCTTAGATCATCTGCTGGAACTTTTGTTAATAAATAATGGTGCCTTCATTCAGCTGGACTGGAGCTACTTTCACAACTATAGTTTAAAATTCCTCCACAAGATAATTTTATGAATCATGGATTCTCAGAATTGCAATGTTTTTCTTAAGTTTTTGCCTACAATTTCTTGTCTAGGAGATTCTCTTTACAGATTCTCTTTTGGGGACCACAGCTTCTTTGTATTTGATGATACTTTGATTTATCGGTGGGTCTCACAGTTGTGGTAGACGCAGCTTTATCTGCATGTACAGGGGATGCTTATAGTATATCCAACATAAGAAGGAAATTCAGCCTCATACAATATGAAGAAGGAGTTCACTTTACTTTGTGACTTCCTGCCATGGACACTGAAGGGCCGCCAAATTCCCACACAGGCTCCAGAGAAAAAATAGCTTAGGGAGAGAATGCAATTAACGTTCCACCAGGTTTTCATTATTCTTTAACTTCCATTTACTCCCAATTCACTTTTCATCTTCCTGTTTCTTTTTTCAGTCTCCCTTTTTCTGCTCTTTTGATTTATGAAATACATACACTATGGACTGTTGTATTAAATCACAACTATGTTTATTACTCCCCACCCCCATTTCCAGAGTAGGGAATTTGATCTTTAGAAGTTTCCTTAACCTTTCTAATGATAGTACATTTTCATATATAAAACATATCCACTGGACACATATTTCTATAAGTTTATATGCATATGTTAATTCCTCTGTGTCTGTGTGTGTGGTGTTTCTACTATGCTGGGATACAAGTTCATTTCTTTTTATTGTTCTTTGTTTTTGAAATGACCTTGTTACTTTCCCTTTCTCCACTTTGTTGACTGTTATTAAGCACCACTACAGCTATGTTCTAGGACAGATATATAGAGAATCCTTCAGAAAGCCAGAGAAAAGGTAATTAGGAAAAGTAATTTTTCTGCAGCTAAGATTTCCTGAAGAAGTGAGAAGTGACACACCTCCCCCACCCCCATCTTGAGTCTGTTCTTCTGTCCCCCTATGTGTTTCTAAAACAATTTGTAGGGATTAAATAACAACTCAGTTATATTTACATTCTTGGGACAGAAAGATGATACTAGGTCAGGAAATAGCATTTGAAAGTCATTCTGATCCAGGAGGATGAAGCCAAGGTGGAGCGGAAGTTAGGAAAAGGTCAGTTTGGGTAGTCCGAACCTGCCCAGAGCTGACCAAGTCTAGAGCAGAGAGTCTGGAACCACTGTTGTAAAAAGCAGCCAGGTTTCCTTCGTACTCTGCTACTTTTCTTGGCTCACCAGTTGCTTTTGCTTCTTATCCTGATGTGAACTGTTTTGAAAGCTTTTTAACAATTGATGGACCTGCCATCTGTTGACTTAAAGCAATAGAGCTACAAGGAAGAGAACCAAAAGAACTTGCTGGTGAAATATATTTTTTAAGTAGCCAGTTCTTGTTCCTTTTTTTTGTTTGTTTTTGGATGAGTCACAAATATAAACAAGTAAATAAACATGTATGTATACATCTTAACATGTAGGAAAGAAATTTACTATAGGGATCAATACACGGGTTAATGTCTGTTATTTTCTGGTTAATTTGCTTTCATTCTTTTTATTTCTTTTTCTTTATTAAAGCTTTAAGAAAGCAAAGAATGAGAACAGCCCTGATACCCAAAGAAGAAAATCTCATGCCCCTTGGGAAGAAAATGGCCCCCAGAGGTAAAGGGACTCATTGTCTTTAGAAAGGAGAATAAGAACAAAGAGTTAGCCGTTACAGCTCACTGAATACAGCAATTTTACAGTGATGTGGCTGGTAACAGCTAGTACTGGGCAAGGCATATTCCTAAACCGGCTTGACTGGGGGCAGATTTCAAGGTGGAAATCAATATTGGGTCTCTTTTCTTTCTTTTGTGTTTTGTTTTGCTTGGTTTATTTTGGTGATACTGAGGATTGAGCTCAGGGACTCACACTTGCTAGGCAGGTACTTGAGACTTACTGGGCCACACCTGTCACCCCTTTTTGCCCTGGTTATTTTTGAGGTAAGGTCATTTGATGCCTGGGCCATCCTGGACTGTGATCCTTCTACCTGTGCCTCCGCATCTTTCTGGGGGTGACATCGGCACCACTGTGTCCAGCCATCTATCTACTTTCTCTGTAGCCTGGATGGCAGATGTGTGCCACCCTTCCCAGCCATCTGTTGTGAACTTTTTTTTTTTTTTTTTTTTTTTTTGCCAGTAATGGGGTCTGAACTCTGGGCCTGGGCACTGTCCCTTAGCTCTTCAGCTCAAGGCTAGCACTCTACCACTAGCGCTACAGTTCCACTTCCAGCTTTTGTCTGCTTATGTGGTGCTTAGGAATTGAACCCAGCACCTTATGCATGCGAGGCATGAACTTTTATACACAGTCTAGCCTTGAACCATGACCTAACCCCCCAAGTCTCTGTTTCCCAAATAGCTAGGATTACAGGCTTGAGATACTGTGCACAGCTAATAATATGGTTTTTTTTTTGTTTGGTTTTGTTTCTTTTTTGTTGGTAGTAGAGCTTGAACTCAGGACTTAGGTACTGTCCCTGAGCTTTTTGTGCTCAGGGCTAGCACTCTGCCACTTTGAGCCAAAGTTCAAAGAGATAAGAGTTTCACAGACTTTCCTGCCCATGCTGGATTTGAACTGTGATCCTTAGATCTCAGCCTCCTGAGTAATTTATTGTTTTAAACATGCCATGTTTTCCTTGCAAGGTCATAGTGATAGACATAGAGTGAAGTAATATCTTTCTGCACGGTCCAAATGACATATTCATGATAATTTCTGTTATCTCATAGTTCCTGTAGAAACTTCCAAGTTGACATGTCAACCGTTGCTCTTTTCTTCCAGTGGACTCTACAATTCTCCCAGCACTAAATCACCAAAGTTCCCCTATACTCGTCGCCGAAACCCCTCCTGTGGAAGTGACAATGACTCTGTGCAGCCAATGAGGCGACGGTAAGAGGAGCACAGCTCTGGTTCCAGGTTCTGATGGACGCGTTGATCCCCAAACATGCTTTTACCAGAGGAAGGTCTTATCATGCCATTGCTGTTGACTCCTTGAGAAAACTGGAGATGATTAATTTTAAGATAAAGTAAACTAGGGATCCGGAGACATTTATCTACAACCGCCAGATCTTTAAATAATAATATCATAAAATAGCATAAAGAATTTACTTTGTGTACTTTAATTAATAGATTTTAAGAATGCTATATATATTTTATGCTGACAATATGGTATGCATGTTACATAGTATAAATAATATATAAATGTGTTAAATACTTATACTCAGGAAGAGAATACAACGTTTAAATATAAGTGTTCTATGCTGGGGTCTGAGTGCCCTGACTTCTGCAGAGGTTGTTATGTAAACATTAGTGAAATTCCCCACCCCTCTACTTTTTTTTAGTGCTGATCCTGGGGCTTGAACTCAGGACATTGGCATTATCCCTGATCTTTTCTTTGTTCAAGGCTAACACGCTACCCCGTGAGCCACAGCTTCACTTCTTGCATTTTGGTGGTTAATTGGAGATGAGACTTTCCTGCAGAGCTGGGTTTGAGCCACAATTCTCAGATCTCAGCTTCTTGAGTAGTTAGGATTACACGTATGAGCCTTCAGTGCCTGGCTGGAAGCCCCTTTTAGAGCTGTGAAAATGAGTCATAATCTCATATAAAGCAGGTCAGAATGTTTCTGTCATTTTATTTGTGCCTGTATGCTTAACCTTAAAATAAAAAGCCTATACTTAGAGGTTTTGGGTGCTGCAATGCAGAAATGTGACAGGTGACAGATGAAGGAAGACCTATAAGTGAAATTCCCTTTACACCAACTGATCAAGACCTAGTCTTACTGTGGCTACCCACATAATTAGTATTTTTTTTTTTTTTTTTTGGTTCCAGTCGTGGGGCCTGAACTCTGGGCCTGGGCGCTGTCCCTCAGCTCTTCAGCTCAAGGCTAGTGCTCTACCACTTGCGTCACAGTGCCACTTCCGGCTTTTTACTTATGTGGTGCTGAGGAATCGAACCCAGGGCCTTGAGCATGCAAGGCAAGTGCTCTACCACTGAGCCACCTTCCCAGCCCCCATAATTAGTATTTTATAAGTGATGAGTTCAAGCCACAGTGTCATAGAGCCATCAAGATTCTGTAGATAACATTGTGGCTTTGTAAACAAAGCCTCCTGTGCTCCTGTGCTCACTCACTTGTAGATCCTTCCCTACTGGATGCCTTTTACTTTGGTCTGTTTCCTAGAGTCTTGCTCCTCACCTTTCTCAACTTGAATTCAACTGAAATCCTCTGATGGTTAAGAAGAATCTACATCACCTTCCCTAGAAGGTTTGAGAAAGGAGAGCTAGATCAGGACCAACAGGGCTTAGAGAACAATGAAGTAATAGCATTTGTTTGGTGCTTACTGAGCTCTAAGTACTGTGCAAAGTGTTCACTGTCTAGCATCTGATTTGGTCCTGTCGGTAAGCTCTGGCAACTGATATTTGATGAAGTTATAGGAGTCTCTAGCACAGAGGGATTGTGCAGGCAGTTGCCACAATGGCGTATGAAGGATTCAAGGCACAGAGAGTAAAGAATAATACAACCTGGAGATCTGGCCAGTTAGTTCCCTTGGATGGGGGACTAGAGAAGAGAAGACCAGAGATCAGAAGCTACTTTTTCTTTGAGTTGGCTCTGCTGAGCCTGTGCTGCAGCTAGCATTGCATGGGGACCATCATGATGCTAGCACAGATACTGAGCAGGGGCTCCTCTTGCTGCCTCTGGTGGAGATAGCAGCACCATGGTTAGAGCCACTGAGCCTCCATTCTTGGGAGCTGATGCCGTAGTTGTCCAGAGCATAATTGCTTGCCCTTTTCTCTCACCCTCAAGGGTTATGTGAGCGCTTCTAACAAGAATGCAGCTGTCAAGGAAATCTAGGAGAAAATAATTTTTAGGCTTCCAGTTGCAACAATGAAGAAGAGGATATTAATGAGTCAGTATGGGACTGGATTCCCATGAAAAATCCTTAGTCATTTATAGATAAGAAAACAGGCTGAGAGATGATAGCCATGTGTTCTTTGGGATATACCGAGGATTCAAATCCAAGCCTATAGATCTGAAAAACAAGGAAAATAAGCCCTAATTTAAATAAGGCTCTTCTTTTACTGAGCGCTCTCCTGGGAAAGCCAAGGATTCATTCAACAGTGGTGACACCCAAGACAAAGCAGCATCACTGTGAAATGCTGGAAAGAACAGCATGCCTCTGTATATTTGTGTATGTGTGTGTATATGTCTGTATGTAATTGTATGTGTGTGTCTGCGTTGAGGAGGTATAAGTAGTGATGGTGACATATATTAAGGACTTAGCACATTATTATTAAGGATTGAACATTATTATTGTTAGATGGGTAGATTGTTGGAGGGATGGATAGATCCTTAATCACTAGTGTAACTCGTTAGTCCTCCCTAAATAAAATTATGACATCTGTTCAGCAGATATTCATTTTTATTTTAATACATTTGAAATTTGAATCCATCAATCTGTGCTAAAACATATCAAAATTTACTTTTCCCCCCTAAATTTATTGCTTAAGACTGGAACATTATACATGCCAAAATCTGGGGTAAATCACATGTATGCTGACATGCATTTTCGCCTGGTATCCTGTGAAACACTGAGAAGTCATTTGTGAAGAGTGGATACAGTGCCTTTAAGGGCTCAGTTCAAGGGAAGAGTGCTTTAATTTACCGTGAAGAGTCTTTTCTGCCTGAGTGGCCCTAGAGCCTCTGTCTGCTCTCCAGGTCACTTAAAGGTCTCTTGTTGGGCACATTCATTTTGAGGAGACCAGCCCTTGCTGTATGTTGGAATAGAAATCTAAAGTGCATTATTCTCCATTTCTTTCCACTGTAAATGTCCTATAAATGTCCATGTCCTTGTCATCTTCTTTCATCGTCACATACATTTGCTTTGCCCATGGGCACAAATCCCTACGTTGCTGGATTAACTCTGACATTTAAAACAGAGATTTGTCATCCGCGTGGAAGAATCTCAAGGACTTAACATTTAACTTAACATTTAATAATGGGAAGTTGTGTTTTGCTTTGGATGCCAGGATGAACACGTTTTGGAAAGGTATTACAACTTCTTGCTTTGTAGTTGTTGGTGATGAGATGGATGTAAGTTATCAAATCCCAGCACAACAGTGGTCCTTAACCTTTTGAGAGTTGGCACCCTCTGAGAATCTGATGTCGGGTTCAGTCTCTAGAGGAAAAGGTATATATTTAAATATGCATAAATATTGACATATAATTTTCAGGGTTTATTAAACTTTTGAAAGCAGCTTGTTTAGACATTTCTATTCCAGAAAAAGAAAACCAATGTACTTTCTGGAAGTGCAATGTGTCTGTACCCCTCATCTTCTCTGTCTTTTAATCTCAAAGATTTATTGAGTATCTTTCTGTGTGCCAGACGGGGTGAAAAAAAAAAAAACTCTAGACAAAGTTCCTGTCCTGTAGAAGCTTACAGGCTGTTAAGGGAAAAATACATAAAACACACAAATATATGCTCAGTCATGTCTTTGGTGTTATATGAAAGTGAGTTATATGTTGCTTGGAGGAATTGACAAAAACCTCTCTATTGAAACCTAGTGTACATGCACAAAAGTATACATATTATAAGAGCTTGATGGATTAACGTATTGAAGTCCTGTACAACCAGTACCATTAGAGGAAGTTTGCTAAGTTGCTTAATGAAGTGGACCAGCAAAGGTTTCCTGAGATGAGTCAGTGAGCTGGGATAAAGAAGGTGCTAGGAGAGAACAGGGAACATCTTTGAAAAGGTGGGGGGAGGGGGGAGTAAACAAAAAAAGGTCAGTTGTTCTCAACCTTTGAGAGTTGGCAGAAATGTGTTAGAAATTAGCTAAAAAAAAAAAAAAAAAAAGGTACGACAGACTTTAAAGCCCACTTGGGCCTTGTTTAGGAATTTGGTTCTTAAACCAATAGTTTTTACAAGGAAATAAAATATGATTGCATTTGTGTTCATAGCAATGGCCTTTATTATACTGTGGAAGAAATGGCATTAGAGCTCGACATGGTAGTAACAAACCTGTAATTTAAGCCAAGCCAGATCATGTGTTTGAGGTTATCTTGGGTTATAATAAGACCCTCTCTCTAAAAAAAAAAAATTCAAACAAATGACAACCACCCCTCCCCTTAAAAAAACACAGAAAATAAGACAGAGAAGGAGAGCTTGGACAAGATAGTGATGTGGGGACATAAGAAAACAAATGGTTTGAGAGCCTTTAGGAAGAGAAATCAATATATAGGACCCAAACCATAGCATCAGTATGAGGGATGGAGACTAGGCAATTATAAAAAATGAATCCAAGACACTGTAATTTCAGGAATTCAGATGCAATGCATAAAAATAAAATCACTAGGACATTGCAGGCTTGAAAGGGACAATTGTGAGTTTAGTTTCTGATCTGTCAGATTTGTGGTATTGCTGAGAAGTTTTAAGTCCAAGATTTTCACGGGTTGTTGGATTATAAATTCAGAGCTAGATTAACTGTGGACTGAAATATCAATCATCAATATCAATTAACACTAAAGATATTAATTTAGACATGTAATAGAGATGAAGCTTTAGACAGATGATGTAAAGACAAAGCCATTGGCAGAGCTGTAAGAAATGTCATCATTTTGAGGCTTCACTGAACAGGATTGGCTGGTAAAGGAGGAAGCAAAGACATTGTAGCCATAGGGGGGGAAAAAAAAACCTACTCTCCAAATGGATCCTTCTTCTCTACTTCTTTCTTATTGAAATTTTGTTTTTGATTCCTCCTTCCTCACTCCCAGAATGCTAGAAGCCAGACTTTTATCTCATCTCCTATGCATGAGACTAAAAAAAATCCTTCTGTAGGATGGGCAGGTATAAGAGAAAAAAACCTACAGAAAGTAATTTTCAAAGAATCTTCTCACAAGGGGCTGAGACTACCCCCAAAGAACAGTGGAGCTATCACTCAGCATGCTCTGCCCCACATAACAGGTCCCAGTCCTTTAGTGTCTAGAGCTGAAGAGAGCCATGAAAGTCTGCACTCTAGTGTAGCTTCTGTCTTGAAAGACAGCGACTGAAACAAACAAATGAGGTTCAGGGAAGGGGAAGAATCTCACAGGAAGCAGAGAAAATAAAATACACACACAAAATTGCTAGCAAGGATTATCTGTAGAAAAATGAAAAATACTGCCAGTGAATTTCTATAAAAAGGTAAGAGTCAGTGAATATTAGTTCTTAGACTTTATAGTAGTATGACTGAACTTAAGATGAAGTTAAGGAAATCTTCCTATAAGGACAGAAACAAAGACTTTATAGCAGTATGACTGAACTTAAGATGAAGTTAAGGAAATCTTCCTAGAAGAACAGAAACAATTTTGTTTGGTGATAAGAGTTTAATAAAATTATTGAACCTATATATCAAAAATTGAATTAATGGAATTTCCGATAAAAAATAAGGAGCATATAGAGCAAGAGAATATTAAGTAGAAAATATAGGAAAATGAAGCATTTAGTAAATATCCCATAACTGAAGGACATGACTTAGACATAAAACAACTCTCAGAGAATTTGGCATAATAGATTGAAAAATGAGATTCATACCAAGATCTACTATCATTAAGTTTCAAAATGCAGATTAAGGGACAATTTAAAGAGCTGGAGAAGAGAAGAAGAGATAGGAGAGGGAAAAATCCATGCACAAGTATTCATGACAAGTCAGAATGACATTGGGCTGCATAACAGCTAGCTCTGTGATAATAAAACACATCAAAGGCAAGGAAGATGCTTCCTTCAAAATTCTGAAAGATTATTATCGGTCTTTGATTCTATGCCCAGATAAATTGTGATTGCATGTGTAGAATAAAACATTTACAGAAATACAAGGTTTCCAAAATATATCTACCTTTACAAAATCTCAGTTGTCAAACTTGAAGACTCGCCCATTAAAATCAAGACAAAAGCAAGGTATGGTGGCCCATGCTTGAAATCCTAGCTAGCTACTTGAGAGAGAGTGAGGTCAGGATATTGAAGAGTCCAGGCAATACATGCAGGAAAGACCACTTCTCAAACCATAGCTGGGATGGTGAGTGCCTGCCATAGTAGCTATGTGGGAAGGACTGAGATCTGGAGAAAACTGGTTCCAGGCCAGCCTGGGCAAAAGAAAAAAAAAAGTTTGAGAGACTATTTTTTTTTTTTTAGGGTGCCAGACCTGGGGTTTGAACTCAGGGCTTGAGGGCTGTCCCTGGGCTTTTATGATCAAGGCTAGTACTCTACCACTTGAGCTCCACTTTTAGCTGGTTTTTAGCTGGTTAATTGGAGATAAGAGTCTCATGAACTTTGCCATCCCAACTGGCTTTGAACCCTGATCCTCAGATTTCAGCCTTCTGAGTCTGGATTACTAGGATTACATGAGGTAGCATGAGCCACCGATGCATATCATAATGTCATTTAAACAAAGCACTTGTCTAGCATGCATGAGACCCCTAGCACTACAAAAACACACACACACACAAAACACACACACAAAAAAACATGCACAGTTAGATCCTGCAAAAGATGATTGATAACTAAGACCAGAAGTCTCAAAACTTGGAAATACAGGATCTATCATACAAAGAAAAGAATTCCCCAGATCATGGTGAAGGGAGTCTATCAAAAACATCAGTGTGCACTGGTGCTAAGGAACAGGCCCTCCAGTGTGAGCAGAAGAACAGAGGGTACAGGAGGAGGACATGTGGAATTCGTGATTACCTGCGGGTCTGTTCAGTTTATATCAGGAGTTGGGCAACTCCCAAAGAGTGTAGATGAGGAATTACTGATAAGCAAAGGAAAACTAAGCAAGTGGTTTATCATAGAAAGCTAGAAAACCAGCCTCCCTCAGAAAATTGAAAACCTATAATGGAACTACATTCCTAAAGCACTATAGATAATCCTTATAAGAGTATTCATATACTTGTATATATAGTAATGATTACCCAAAATTTTGATGTTAGGACAAAAACTACTTTCAATGTTGTGGTATTGGATACAAGTATATTGCAATAATAGGAGAATATAAGTAATGGTGGTGGCATTATGAGCTATGCCTACCCCTAGGGAGATTAGAATAATGGTGGAAAGGACATGGTACAGGATGTTTAGACCTCAGGTTTTGGCTTTGAAAGAAAGGTGAGTCTCAGTAGAAGATTGGGGTATGTGGAGTGATTGGGGTATGTAGAGTAATCATAGATACGTACCTATTTAAATAAGATGGGGTGAGAATGTTAGCTGGTGCCAGGCGCCAGTGGCTCACACATGTAATCCTATCAGGAGGCTGAGATCTGAGGATCACGGTTCAAAGCCAGCCTGGGCAGCAAAGTCTGTGAGACTTTTATCTCCAATAGACCACCAGAGTTAAAACAGAAGTGTCATTGTGGCTCAAGTGGTAGAGCGCCTTGAGTTGAAGAGCTGAGGGTCAGCGCCCAGGCCCAGAGTTCAAGGCCCATGACTGGAAGAAAAAAAAAAAACTGGCAGTTTTTTAATGAAAGTATTGAGAAAACACAGGGATGGGTCTTGCACAACACAGGTGCAGGTCCTGCACCTGTCAGGATAGGTCTATAAATAACAGGGGGATGCTGGTAAATTGTTATTTTTGGTAGCAGGAAGATGAAAGAGTTCCGGCCCCTGGCTCCTTTGGAAGGAGAAAGCAAAGTCATATACTGGAGCAAAGGAACCTTAGCTGGAGAGATGCAAGTGGAAGCCTTAATCACTCTCTGCAGAGGCAGAGAAAAGTAATGAGAGGGCTAAGGTTCACAATGTGAACATTGAAGCATAACTGATATGCTCTTGTGTAGCTCTTCACAGCTATGCTCGGCCAGCTATTTGGGGCTGGCTCAGAACACCTGGAGAGTTGTATTTACCCATGTATGGTGTTTTGCCAAAAAAGATGGGATGAAATACAGAGACAAGACAAGGGTTAAGTATTGACACAGGTCATTGAAAAGACAGGCTAGAAAAATCTAAGCTGAGTGAGGAGGACAATGAAGAAAGGTAAAAAGCTGGAGAAAGGTGTAAAGTCAGTAGGTAGTCCTGTTGGAGTTAAAAGCATAATGAAATGAAAATAGTTGAATAAGCAGTCATAACGTAGCTTCCATTGTTGAGTACTTACAATGACCTCATCCTACTCTTCATTTTAGATGCATTCATTCATTGGCCCTTTGTAACAACCATTTATGGAAGGTTCTGTTAAAATGGAGGCACTAAGTAGAGAAATGAGTTAGCAGTGGAGGTGATAGGATTCACATTGAGTATGTCTGGCTTCAGAGCCTGCACTTGTAACAGGATGCCCCCACTGGAGCTGTTCGCAGGCAAATAGAAAGGAGAGGAGGTTGTGGTCAGAGAACAAAGTGTCTGGAGCTGGCTACAGACAGTAAAGTCCACAGTGTGACCATGATGATGTTGAGTTGTAATGGGAGAGGTTATCAGAGAAGAGATAAAAGACTTGAAGACCAAGGTATGGGGCAGGGCAACCAGTGGGGCTGTCAGAAATTTCCTTGGAGGACTGCAGACCAGGAAACTGCAGACTACCCCTGTCTCTGGACAACAGGAACATAACAGACATGTTGTGTACGATTACTTACAGGTGGTTAGCCGCCCCCTCCAATTTTCTGGCTTCCCCAGGCCAGTTGGTGGTTTGTTGTATTTCTGTTTGTACTGTTGAGCTTACATGCTTATATGTATGACTTAAATGTGTGCTCAGTGAACAGATACAGATTTTTTTTGAGACAGGGTCTCACTATGAGGCCTGTTCTGGCCTTGAACTTGCTTTGTAGCCCAGTCTAGTTTCAAATTATAGATCCTCCTGCCTTTATCCCAAAGTACTGGAATTATGTACTACCATACTCAGCTGGTATACTTTCTTGATAGTATTCTTTTTTCTTTAATGTTTTCTTTTGTTTTCCCTAGGAAAGCCCATAACAGTGGTGAAGACTCAGATCTAAAGCAGAGGAGGAGGTAAAACCAAACCAAAACAAAAAACTCAAAAGGACAGCTAGCAAGATGAAGGAAGGACTAGCCATAGTCAGAGTTAAGGAAAGTGTGGGAATAGTTTTTTTCTTTGATATGGTGGCTGCTTAAGAGATTATATTGTATGTTGTAAATATTTTTTTCCTAACTTAAAAAAACCAGGTTTAGTTTCAATTAGTTCTCAGTTTTCCATTCTGTATCATCCTTGGACATTGAGTCATTTCTCTTTTTCTACTTAAAGCTGGCTCAGTTATTCATTATTGTATTATAAACCACTCCACAATTTGGTGTTCTAAAGCAACAACAAATTTTTATATGTCGGTAGATGTGTTTATAAGCACATCTATATATTGTATAATTCTGTTGGTAAAACAGGCTTTTTTTTTTTTTTTTGCAAAGTTAGCATTGGATGGCAGAGGAGGCAGTGTGGTAGCTGGGGACCTTTTTCTCTCATGTTTCCCTCTTGGGGAATGTGGCTGGAGACTTGGCTGGACCTGTCTATAAGGTCTATCCAAGTGGCTAGCCTAGTCTTCTTTTGATGGTGGTGGAGAGGAAGTAGCAGTGAGCAAGAGTGTTGTAGAACATTCCTGAAGCCGTCAGAGTGTCTTTCACAGCTTATTTGATTGGTAAAAGCAGGCACAGGACCATTGCAAATTCAAAGCAGAGGAAATAATCTCTCTGTATAAGTGGTAGTGGGAAGAGGACTAATACTTTTCATCCATGTTTAGTCCACTATAGGAGCTTATAGCTTTGCCATGTCTAAGTTTTGTTGGAAATGATTGTTCTCATGGTCCTTCTGGGAGTACGTTTGCCTTAATATGTTTTCATCTTTCCTGCCCTTGTTATTTCCCTGAGCTGTAGACTTAGTTGCATGTATGAGTTCAGCAACAACTGACTGGGAGAGGGATAATGTAGTTCTTTATATCTAGATTAGCAGTTTTATTACAAAAATCACTGCTAAAGAACCAAATGAATGTTTCTGAGATTTTTCTTCTTTCTCATAAACATAGCCCCCCCCCTTTTCTTTTCCCATTTTGCCTTCAGGTCACGCTCGCGCTGTAACACAAGCAGTGGTAGTGAATCGGAAAATTCTAATAGAGAGCACCGGAAAAAGAGAAACAGGTAATATCTCTCAGGACTGACTCGAACTCTGAAATCAGGCTGCCACTTATCATAGAAACTGAGGTTCTCATCTGTGTCACAAAGGATTCTGACACTATTTTAAAGCACTGGTGTAGAGAATCTCAGCTCTTGACACTTTTTATGTTTATGATAAGATGATTAAACAACTCAACTCATCAGTGAAGTTGTATTATCAAGCTAGCTAGCTATTGTGTATTTTGCCAGAATGAAGACTTAAGGTTAGGACCTTTAGTTTTCTCTGCTTGCTTGTTCATTCATGGCTGGTTCTTTGTCATTTGAGCCAGGCCTCCAGCCTGGACTTTTGCTGGTTAAGGGTAGGTTTTTGTGGGCTTTTCTGCTTGCACTGGCTTAAACCTTGATCTGTTGGATTGCAGCCTTCTGAGTAGCTGGCTATAAGCCACTGTCACCTTCTTTTATTTTATTTTTGGTTTCTTTTTTTTTTAAGATGATCATTTAGATACAGTGTTTAGTGGATTTAATATTTAAAGTTGATAGATCTCTAGAGAAGTCCATTTATAGGAGATTTCTCCTTGAAGTCTTTTTTAATGTGACTTGCTGTATTTTACTGTACCAAAAATAAGACTTATTGTCAGATACATACACACACATGCACACACACATACATATACATACACACATGTCTGTACATGCCTAATACGTGTTTACATTCACATCAGGCACTACAGATGAATACAGTTAGTTCACATTTTTAAGAGGTGTGTTTGCCAGTCCTGGGGTCAGAACTCAGGATCTAGCCTCTGTCCCTGAGCTTTTTTGTTCAAGGCTAATGTTCTACCACTTGAGCCACAGCTCCTCGTCTGTTTTTTATTTGTTTTTTGGTGGTTAATTGGAGATAAAAGTATCAGGGACTTTTCTTGCCCAGGTTAGTTTCAAATCTTGATCCTGAAATCTCAGCCTCTTGAGTAACACAGTTGTGAGCAAGTGATACTTGCTGTGGACTGCTGTGCTTTTTATTGTAAGAGTCTTTTTCTCTTCTGTAAAATGAGGAAGTTAGACTAGACTAGATAATCTCTGAGGCTCTTCTCTAGTGCTTGGAGCCCTTGTGTTTGGCACAGATTGAGTCACCTGCCCTCTCAGACTACAAAACCAGTGTAATTATAGCCCAGAGCTTTGTAAGAGTGGATTACTTTCTTTGGAACGTTTTTCTATGTGGAACATTCTTAGGAGCTGGAATTACACAGGTGGATGTAAGAGTTTACTGTGTTATTAGACCTTTTTCAAGGAAACAATTTCAGTTTCTTTATCTGTGAAAACCCAATTATGGGAGACAATTCTCCCTTAGGTGTTCTATTCTCTGAGATTCTGTATTTTAGTACTTCTGTTCAAATAACAGAAAAAGACATACTTTTTAAAAACATGTTCATTGATCAAGCCATAATTTTAACAAATGTATTTGTTTTGCTTAGATATCCTAAATTGTGCTCATTGGTGTTCTCTATATGTTTTCAATTGGCCAGAACGTAGCTTGTTTATCAACAGTGTCTTTGAGAGCTAGATGTGCTTATGGTGATATTTGCTGTTAAGAATGAAGCACTAGAGCTGAGAAGGTGGCTCAATGGTAGAGCACTTGCCTTGCATGCATGAGGCCCTGGGTTCGATTCCTCAGCACCACATAAGCCAAAAGAAAAAAGCCCGAAGTAGCGCTGTGGCTCAAGTGGTAGCGCGCCTTGAGCTGAAGAGCTGAGGGACCGCTGTCCAGGCCCAGAGTTAAGGCCCCATGACTGGACCCCCCCCCCCAAAAAAAAATGAAGCACTATTGGAAGGTTATCACCAAACTCTTAAATTGCTGTGTGCTGATCTGGCTCGAGCAGTTTCCATATTCCTCCTGGAACTATCCCCCCACGAATAGTTTCTTGGTACTGGGCAGGAAGTGTGGTTTAGAATGTAGTAGTTGTGAATGCTTAAATGCTAATGCACTTTGTAGGGCTAGTAATGAGAAATGCCTTTCAAAGCACACTCTGACATATTTTGTGCAGCAGATTCAAATGGCTTTCATCATCATTTACCTGTAGAATAATTGCCTTAGGGTTATAGAAATTTCTCTATGAGAAGATGAGGTGTAGAGTCTAGCTTTAAGGGCAAAGCAAAAGGTAGGCAGAGGAAAAAGTAAGCCTTTCTGTTCTTATCTCCCCTCCTGTGAATTCTGATGCATTTGGAAAGGGGTGGGTGGATGGCACAAGTCATGCTACCTCTGCTGCCATCACCCATTACGCTGCGCCACTGTGGGTGTCTATATCCCTGATTAGCCTTGGATATTCTGCCGGAATGCACAGATTCTAAGTCAGAATGTGAAGATCTGAACATTTAAACTGCAACCCTGTTCCTGTCTCGGTATGTCTGCTTCCTGGTGTCCGATGAATTTGTGTACAGGACTTCTTTTGGCAAGAGGAGGTGTCCCTTCAAGGACTCTCAGTGTCATCCCTTGAGCTTTTAGGAAAGGCCTTGGGCAAACAGAATCTGGTGTAAGCTTGTGTTCTGCTTCTTGCTAACAACATTTCTGGAGCTAGTCCAGAGTGCTTCACATCACATGAAGGGCCTGCACTCCAGCATACCCTGCTTTCCCTTCTCCCTCTGGAAAACATGGCCTGTGAAGAGGGGAAACTACAGGGCTTTTCAGAACTCTTTTGAAGCCCATGGTATATCTAGTGGAGGGAACTTTACACAGAGGCAGAGTTACTGTAGGAAGTTGTATGGTCCTTAGAATGTTTTTCCTTTTGCCATCCCTTCTTGCTGGTTATTTTTTTCTTAACATAAAGAACATCTTTCCTATTAGTCTTGAGTCAATTTTGTGAAATTATTGTGGGTTGCTCCCCTATCACACACACAAAATCATACCATTGGAGGTTAAATTGTTTTGCTGTTTCCATGGGTAACAATTTAAACACCTTCCATTCTATAAAGAGAAACAAAAGATAATAAAAAGATGTATAGAAATTAATAACATCCAAAGCAGGCTTTTAACACTACTTTTTAAAAGTCAAACAGACCCAGGAGCCTGTGGATCATGCCTGTAATTCTAGCTACTCAGGAGGATAGGGTCTGAGGGTGCTGGTTGATGCCAGCCTGGGTAGGAATGTCTGTGAGACTCTTATCTCCAACTGACTTCCAAAAAGTTGGAAGTGGAGCTATGGTTTAAGTGGTAGAGCACTAGCCTTGAGCAAAAAAGGCTCGGGGCCAATGCCCAGGAGTTCAAGCCCCAGCACTGGTACCAAAAAAATAAAATAAAAGCCAAACTATGCTCTGGTGGCTCATGTCTCTAATCTTAGCTACTTTGGAGGCTGACACCTAGAGATCATGGTTCAAAGCCAGTCTGGGTAGAAAAGTCAATGAGAATCTATTATTAACCAGCAAAAAAACAAGCTGACAGCATGGCTCAAGAGGTAGAGCACCAGCTGGGCAAGCTACTAGGCCCTGAGTTTAAACACCAGTCCTAAGAGAAAAAAAAAGAAGGTCAAAATTCATGTCAACAATAGAAAGCTACATGAAGCAACTATTGTTTAGTTTTAGTTTTAGAAAAACAATATAGCTTTTAGTATCTCTTCCCACTTCGTGTTCAGAAATAATGAGACCAGATGTGTGAGTATTCTTCCTGTAGTTGTAATTCACTGTTGGGGTTTGTTCCAGAGCTCCCTAGAAAAGAGCAGGGTTCAGCCTCTTCCTTTATTTGGGGGCAACATTAGTGTCTTTCCCCTTCCATGGCACTTACTTTAGTATTTTCATAGTTCGTATGGGTGTTTGACTGTCTTATAGATTTAGAGGCTTGAGAAGATAATGTTTTACCTTTTTATGATAGCTAGAAATTGGAGCAGAACTTGGCCATTTTCACTTCCTCTTCATTTTTATCCTCACAGCTTCAGCTCCTTCCCTATCCCACTGCTTCTGTTATACTTATATCTTAATGTTTTCCCATGTGGGCCCTATGTTTTCCTTCCCTAGATTTCTCTCCCATTCTTCCTTTGTCTTCTCTGAATCATGTCTCTGCATACGATCCAGTGGGTTTTCAGAATTCCCAAGAATTTAGGTCAGGGTTTCTGCCTTATGTTATTATTTGACCCTGGGTAACTCATTTTGTCGATTTGAATCTTAGTTGTTGTGTTTTTTTAATCTGTAAAGTATGTGTAGGGGTAACAACTGATCTGCTTTGTTGTATCAGTTACTCTGCAGACTAAATTAAATCTATGAGGTGGGAGCATGTTGAGATGCGGAGCCAGAGTGTCCTGTGGCCAGTTTTGGAATTTCTACTTCCTCTCTGCCCCTCTTCCAGCCTTTTCTCTTATTTCATGGGTTATGAGGCTTGAATTCAGGGCCTGGGCGCTATCTCTGAGCTTTTCTACTCAAGGCTTGTGCTCTACCATTTTGAGCCACAGTGCCACTTCTGGGTTTCTAGTGCTTAATTGTAGATAAGTCTCATGGACTTTCCTGCCCAGGCTGGCTTTGAACCATCATCCTCAGAGCTCAGCCTCCTGAGTATTTAAGATTATAGGTATGAGCCACTGGTACCTGGCTCCAGCCTTTTCTTCTTTGCATTTGGTTCTATATACTATTTCTTTACCATTCCTAACTTTACAAATTTGTTGTTGTTTTTGTTAGTCAAACCACAGTTCTACTTCCATTTTTTAAATGGTTAATTGGAGATAAGTCTCACAGACTTTCCTATTTGAGCTGGCTTTGAACTGTGATCTTTATATATCAGCCTCCTGAGTAGCTAGGATTACAAATGTGAGCCATTGGTACTCTGCTTATTTGGTTATTTTTTTAATAACAGGCATTCTTAACCCTTGAGTTTTAATGGTCTTATATCCCCCTAAAATTTGAAAGTAAAATCATGTGTGATTTAGATGTATATTTAATGCTACACTTTTACAAAAGATAAGGATCTGTGATCTTGAAATTGAAAGTAGATTAATATTAACTGGTAATATTAGAAGCTGAAATATTTAAACTTTTATTTGTACTGTTCTGTTGATTTGTGAAACAATTCATTTGATTAAATTCATCAAACTGGTAGCCTATCAAAGAACAGGCCCTTTGAATTAATGATGAATGTGAATATTAGATTGTAATATTATCTCTATAAATTTGACGCCATGGGCCATGCTCTGAACTTGCTCAGAACATATTGAAGGAAGACCAGAAAGTAGCTTGAAAATACCTTAAGCTTAATAAAATATGCTTCACATTTAAAGAAAGTGGTCTCCAAAGTACCCTTGGTGCTATTAATGGAAATCAGCAGTCCTTTGAGCATTACTAAGAATATCCTCTGGATTTGTCTCTCATTCATCAGCTTTGATGTGTTGCTCTACTCAAATAGTCTGGTGTTTTCTGCATAAGCAAAACTGTGGAAGTAACCCTGGAGTCTGGTAAGGATTTAAAAAGTAAGAAATGTGAGATGCTCAGAGAAAGAGCAGGACTAGTGCAAATTGGCAACAGGAGGCCATCTGAATTTTTTCTCTAATTTCATCCAGGAATGTTTACATCATAAACACATGAGTCACGTATGTGAGGCTCTGTGTGCACACATCAAAATTAAGGAGGTGTGTTGTGGTTCTCACACAGCTTTGAAGGATTTCATAGCTCCATGTAGATTTCTTTACCCTCAGAATCTTTTGTTTCTTGAGTGCAGTTTGGAAGACCTGTCCTACCCACTTCACAAGAAGTCTGTGAAAATTTAGGAGACAATGGATGTGCTGGAATAAGAATAGCAGGTGCTATTCAATTCACAGTATCACTCAGTGCTGCCTAACCTTGCCTATAAAGTGGAGCCCAGCTCTCTTGAACAAAGAAGCCAGTGTTTTCAACATGAATTCATTCTGGCATGAATGTTGTTAGAGTTTCTTCTTGCCTTTTATGACTGATTAGCCTATTCGATGACTATTAGTATCTGTATAGTAGATTAAGATAATTTTAAATATATTCTGTAGGGTCTTATTACTTTTTTAGGAGAGAGATATTTCTGTGGCTGAAATACAGAAATCCTCTAACTAACAGGAACAACATATTTGATCAAAACAAATGTTGAATATGGTGATTTTTAAGAGAACTTTTTTGTGAGAGTGGAAAAAGAAGAAGAGGAATTATTTTTTTTAAAAAGCAGGCACTGGTGGCTCCTGTAATCCTAGCTACTCAGGAGGCTGAGATCTAGGGATCTCAGTTCAAAGCCAGCCTGGATAGGAAAGCCCATGAGACTTTTTTCTCCAGTTAACCACCAAGAAGCTAGAAGTGGAGATATGGCTGAAGTGATAGAATGTTAGCCCTGAGCAGAAAAGCTAAGAGATAGTGCCCAGACTTTGAATTTAATCCTCAGTACTGACACCAGAGAAAAAAATGGCATGTCTCTATACACCAGAAAAACTAGTTTGGGATGTTAGCAGACTTTTCCACATAGCTGCAAACAGATGCTTCTTCCTTGCAAGCAAGCCTTCTTTGTGGTCCTGCTTTTGTTTTAAGAGCAGCAGCCAAGGAGGAGATTGTGGTTGTGGAGAAGACAGTTCAGAATAAGCCAGTGGAAACAGAGTGTGGTCACCATGTCACGGATGCAGGGCTTCTGATGTCTGCTGCACCAGGACATACCAAGACACAGCCATGCTCTGTGGGGCTGTGGGGGCTTCTAGTGTATAATCAGAGTTGACAGAGATGACTGGGGACATGCAAGGCTGCAGCACTGCAGGAACGCTGTGACATTGCTGGAATGCTCTCAGGGGACAAAGCAGGCTTCAAGAATTACAGAAACAAGAGAATTTCTAAGTGAGGTTGCATTAGAGGTAGCCCGCTTTAGTAGCAGGAGCACAGGGAATAAGTGGAAGAGACCAAAACACTTTTAAGAGCAAATAAGATTAATTTATTGATGGTAGGGGAAGATAGAAAAAAAACAAATGAAATTTTTGCTTGCTGGTCTTAAAGGAAGTATGTTGACAGATGCCTGAAACCAATATAAATTTCCCTAGGGAAGAAAAACTACTGAAAAAAATGAAGATTGCTTTAGAGCAGGTGAACCAAAAATGAGTACAGCTGGTGAGAATACAAGGTCTCCTTCAGTTGGGACTGGCTGACTTAATTTCAGCAGTGGAGTGGCCACACAAAGCAATTGTCTGGAGTAGTATGCTATAGTTGAAGTGCAGAGGTTTACTTCAGCCTGTTTGGAAATGAAATTGAGACACATTGAGTTTTAAGGCTAGAAAATATCTTTGCAATATTTTTTCTTTGTGTATGAGGAAACTGAGACCTAACCAAAGGATTTAAGCAGCTTGCCCCAAGTGTCTCAGTCAGATAATGGTAGAACTGGGTCTACATAGAAATTGAAAGCGGTGGATGCTACTACCCACATAGCTTGAAACTCCCTGATGCACTTGCTCCAAAAGCCTGCCACATTCGGCATTAAACATGGTCTTTATCTCAGTGAATTAAGAATTGGTGTATAAAAAGGCCCTATGAGGAACAAAACTGATAAAGGGACAGGATTTGTGTAATAATTCATTTAGCAATGTGAAGGGTTTTGCAGAAAAGGCAGAAGTATAATAGGGAAGAAAGGAAAGAATAGGAATAGTTATTATCTTCATTATTGTTATCAAATGATTATATGACATTCCATCTTCAAAACCTTTTAAAACTTTAATTAAGTGTCAAATGCAGTACAAATCTAAATTTCATATGTTGCCTAGAAAAGTAGATTGTGAGATTTAGTGAGAAATGGAGAAAATATATTAGATTCTCCAATTCAGATACATTGTTGAAATTGGGCTCTATTTTAAAACAACTTTTATACATTAATTAAAAAGTGAAAGCATTGTTATGATATACTTTGCACTCAAGCTGTTGACAGAGATAAATGTAAACAGGATCAAAGGATATAGAACAAAACATTTTTGTTTTATTTGTTGTTGTTTATCTTTTACAACATTTGAAAATGAATAGGTCTGCAAATATATTCCCATGTATTTTTCCCCCTTGGGAATTTGAGGACTGATGTAACAGCTCATTTTGATTTTAAAAGGTTCCATATCAACCCAGCTAATAGTATTTTTTTCAATTCTTCCTGATATAAATCCTATATCACAATTAAAATGTATCAGAAAAGGATCAGAAAATACATGTAGATCCCATACCTAAGAATAGTGAGATTTAAAGTAGAACCATTATAGGAGACATCTTCTTTTTGTTTAAAGATCACCTTCATTCACTCGTGCATAAAAAAAGAGATAATTCTTATAGCTAAAGGCCTGAGGTCCTACAACACTTTTGCTTCTTAGGGCTTTTCTTTTCAAGTCACACCTATGTTTTCTGGGGCAGTTTAGCAATGGAAGAAATGACACTTTTATTCTTGTAATGAGGCACCATTACTCTGAGGCCTTTTGTAAGGGTGTAATTTCAAACTTCATTACAGACTGAGGCGGCCTCACCGCCATTACTCAGGAAGATGTGCTTCTGTTGTAACTCTTCAATAGGCCTTACATTTTTAATGCTGCTTCTTAGAATATTTATGAATCAGCATCACCAGTAGGGGGTGTCAGTCTTTAAATAAATGCTGTGGGTCACAAGAATATTCATGACCACATTTCACTACCTTCCTTGAGACTGGTCAGTTTACAACATCAAAGTTAAAAGTACTGTAATCCTAGCTACTGAGGATGCTGAGATCTGAGGAACGTGGTTCAAAGCCAGCCCAGGCAGGAAAGTCCATGAAACTTTTATCTCCAATAAACCACCAGAAAACTAGAAGTGGCACTGTAGTTCAAGTGGTAAAGCGCTAGCCTTGAGCTGAAGAGCTGAGGGACAGCGCACAGGCCCAGAGTTCAAGCCCCACAATGGACAAAAACAAAGTACATGTTATAATCTGAAACAAATTTGGTTTGATTTAGTCCTTATGACTAGCACAGTAAAAGATATATGTATATGTGTATCCCTGCAGTTTTAATATTTTATCATCAAAGTTTGAATATGAAGATAACCTGCTAAATTCCACAATAGTTAATATACAACAATGTGGTTTCTTTTCAATGTTCTACTCTGTGCCAGACTCCTAACTACTCAAGAGTCTGAGATCTGAGGATTGCAGTTCAAAGACAGCCTGGGCAGGAAAGTCTGTGAGACTCTTTTTTTAAAAATTTAAATTTAAATTTTTATTGTGAAAATTCTGTACAGAGGGGTTACAATTACATGGACAAGATAAGGAGTACATTATTTCTTATCAAGCATTGTAGCCTCCTCCTTTGTTTCCCCTTCCCATCCCTTCCCATCCTCCCTCCCCTGTGAGACTCTTATCTCGAATTAACTACCAAAAAACCAGGAGTGGTGCTATGAATCAAAGTGGTAGAGTGCTAGCCTTGAGCAAAAGAGCTCTGGGACAATGCACAAGCCCTGAGTTCAAGTCTCACAACTGACAAAAAAAAAAAAAGTTCTACTCTGAAAAAGTGTGTGCTTGCCTAAGCTAGGCCTTAGTCTTGTGAGAAGGTTTGACCTTACAGAAATATTTAAAGATTCTTACTTCATGAATAAAAGATACTTGATGCTGTAAAATTTAATCCTGCTTATGAACTGTGCAGTGATTCCATTCAGGACGGAAGCTTAGTGTGCCAGACTCCAGGGTTAGGAGTTAGAAGACCTGTGGTTTGTGCCTCACCTTAAGCCCAGAAATCTGGGTATGGGGTCCTGTGGGAAGGGAGGGGAAGTCTCCCTATGCCAGTATCTCTTTCCTAGCCCCAATCCCCCAGTCTTAGGGATTGCAATAGGCCTTGTGGCTTGCTATGGTTATATTACACATGGGAAGGCCTGTAGGTGTAAGCCATTATGAAAATGTGTATACACATATTTGAACAGGTTCACATAGGACTTTTCAAATGGGCATGTTAGTCTCAAAGAGTGCTTAGTGATTGTGATCCCAGCTGGTGTTCTTTTTCAGCTTTGGCTGTTTCTAATGTTAAGGCCGTGACAGTATATATTCAGTTTTAATCTACTCTGTACATACTGTGACAATTCCATGTGAATCTGTGAAAAATTCCATGACCGGTATCCTGTTAATCCTCAAATAATAGACCGTTAGAAGTGAAATTTTACTGAGGAAATGTACACACTTCAAAGACTTGGGGTATGTTACAGATTTTTTTTTAACTTAACACCATTTTCCTTTAATCTGGGGATTTAAATAGTTTCTTCCTTGCAAGATGCTGTTTTATTCAACTTGAAATTGCCCTACATGTTTCCCTACATGATCTCTGTTTAATTCTGTGTGAAATGAATATTTGCCACCGCTTGCTGATTTGCACTTATAAGCAAATCCAGATACCCAGCCCATACTCTGTCCTAAGTGCTGTAACAGAGGAATGGGAAGACATCCATTCAGAGAGCAAGGCTGTAAATGGGTCCACTTTCTGCACCTGGATACAGGGGCGTTCCCCTGGCCACAGTGACAGGATGTGATGATCCTGACCACTGTGAGCTGCTCCCACACCTGGGAGGCCTCACTGGGGCCACCTCCTGTGAATTTTGTGAATTACAGGTGTTTGATTTTTTTGCAAGGACTAGTCAGTGCATACATCACGCTGCTCTTTGGAGGCAGTCTATATACATGAAGCACTGAACTGCACTTACTGCATGCTATACACCTATGCCTTTAGCTTGGTCTTTTGCTGATAAATTGGAGATAGAGTCTCAGAGACTTTTCTGCCTGGCTTGGCTTTGAACCACAATCCTCAGATCTCCACCTTCTGAGTAGCTAAGATTACTGGTGTGAGGACACCAGAGCCTTGCTGCTTCAACTGCAGTTACTTCAGATAAGTTTGGCTGTGAAATGCCAAGTGCCCTCGCCCTTGTGACACTCACCTCTTTATTGGAAAGGCAAAAGTCCAATGTGTCTGCGATCCATGGATGAGTTTTTTAGGCCCACACAGTGCTTTAAAACTCAGAATTGGTTGCTAATACTTGATAGTTGGAAGAATTCACTTTAAATATCCAGATCTGTCAATTATCTTTTTTTAAATATCAGAGGATTTGGTAGCACTATCCTATTATTTCACATGTCAAGTGTCAGTGCTGTTTACTGCCCCTTCCCCCACTTTTCCTTTCCCTGCCTGGTTCCACCCATATTGAATGTCCTCTACTCTCCCCCCTTCCCTCTTCCACCTGTGAGCAAGCTATAGTCAGCCTGGTGTGTGCGTGTCCACCTGCTAATGCCTTTTGCCACCATAGTTTTATACTTGTATTTTAGACATTTGCAAGGGAAGGGTGGTACTCAAGACTCAGCACCTTCTAGGCATGTCTCCAACCCAGCATTTTGCTGGTTAATTGGAGATGGAGTCTCAGAGACTTTTCTTCCCAGGCTGGCTTCAAATTGGGATTCTCAGATCTCAGCCTCCTGAGTAGCTAGGAATACAGATGTGACTCTACCAGCATCCAACTCTTAAATACGATTTCAACTAGCCTATTTTTAAAAAGTGATTTTGTTTCAGCATTTAAGATCACCACTGTAGCACTACACTGTTGTTTCTTTACTCAGATGATTTTTTTAATGAATTTTTATTTGACACACATCTTTTTTTAGAAAAGTTTGTCAAAAGAATAAAAAATGAGCCGGGCGCTGGTGGCTCATGCCTGTAATCCTAGCTACTCAGGAGGCTGAGATCTGAGGATCTCGGTTCAAAGACAGCCCGGGCAGGAGAGACCGTGAGACTCCTATCTCCAATAAACCACCAGAAAACTGGAAGTGGCGCTGTAGCTCAAGTGGTAGAGCGCTCGCCTTGAGCTGAAGAGCTAAGGGACAACGCCCAGGCCTAGAGTTCAAGCCCCACGACTGACAAAAAAAAAAAAAAAAAGAAAAAGAAAAGAATAAAAAATGACAATATGTCTTTATTTAATAAGACTATTACATATTAATGTCTTGGTTTATACATTAATATGTATAAACTAACACTTAATCTACTTAAGAATATATGAATCCAGTTAACACATTCTCAGCTTTCTGTGGTTGTAATAAAATTGCTGCCAGACCCTAGTGACTCAAGGAGTCTGAGATCTGAAGGATGGTGCTTTAAGGCCAGAAGGGATAAGAAAATCCACTGTCCAAAATAACCAGCAAAAATCTGGGCTGGAGTTATGGCTCAAGTGTCAGAGCACTAGTCAAGCCAGCAAGTTGAGCAAGCTGGAGGCCATGAGTTCAAATTCCAGTACAACTGAAAAGGAAAAAAAAAAGCTACTGCCTCAATAACAGCATTTTTAAGATGAAGATGAAACAAGGCCTCAGGTATGGATGTTGTTTTGGTTTTTATTTTTTCAAAATAGGGTCTTACTATATAGTCTAAGGTGACCTTGAACTCTTGATCATCCTCCCTCAGCCTCCCTGCTGGGATTACAGGTGACTACTACAAATGTGCAGCTTGGAGGTTAACTTTAGATGAATGCTTTTTCTTTTCAGAACACGACAGGAGAATGATATGGTTGATTCAGCACCTCAGTGGGAAGCTGTATTAAGGAGACAAAAGGAAAAAAACCAAGCGGACCCCAACAACAGGCGATCCAGACACAGATCTCGCTCGTATGTGCCACCTTTTTACACCTTCTCTCCAAACACTAGCTTAAAGTAGCACATGGATGCTCAGACAGTCTCAGGAGTTTCACTGCAGCCCTGTTGTTTATTTGTCATATGCACCTTCTGATGTTTGTGACATTCATTAACTATATTTGAAGCCTCTGGAGCTCTGCTAAAACAAAATGTCAGAGAAACTAGGCTGTCAAAACCATATTCTTTGTGTATTATTTTTGAACAGATGTAGACATCTGGCTGGATAAATAGAAATAGGCCCCTTTGTTCTGAAGCCTGGCTGTTGGTAAAATACCTGCTGCTTCTCTCAATTCCAATCTGAAGAATTCTCTCAAGTCTTGTTCCAGACCGAGCCAGATGTGGATGTCTTCCCATCAAATTAGCGATTGCGAGCAGTAGTCAGTTAGTGATTCATTACACCCCAGTGTTGGGGCTGGCATGCCCCTCCTGTTGCTAGGCAATGCCATGTGTTAGTACAATTACCCCATCATGGTGATGCTACCAGTCCCCCAAGTTAATTTCATTTGAGCTGATAAAATGTGTATGTGTGTTATTCTATGTATCATGATTTGCCCCCCTCCTCCCGCCCCACTCCCATTCTGTAGATCCCTTTGTGACTCCAAGTGGGCGGTTAGGCATGTGGTGTGTTGCTTTGTGGGGGGAGAGATGGGATCAGGGGAGGATGCTGAGAAGTTGATGCAGAAACAAACCAGGCAGGTCCATCTGAACGCTGAGGGAGCCAGGCAGGAGAGCATGAGGTCAGGCTGACAGAGGCCAGGAAGCTCCCAAGGTTACAATCCAGGAACCTGGGGGCAGGGGGAGGGAGAGAAGGGGGGACAGGGGGGGGAGTTAGCTCAGTCTAGGATGCTAGGATGCCTACCACTTAATTAGAACTTCATGCACACTGTGTTGGTAGCATTAGTGTATCAGAGTGAGACTGCTTTTGTACAGAAATCCTGAAAAAAGCTACTAAGCAGCATACATTATGACAGTTGTATTTATCAGTCTGTAATGACTTGGAAATCAATTAAACCATTGGTTTAAAAGTCTTTTGTCTTTTTAATGTAGGTTCTTTATGTATTCTGGACACGTTCTTTTTTCAGATTTATGGACATATATTATGGATACTTTTATAAATTCCAGTAGTGGGACTTGAACTCAGGGATTCAAACTCTCACTTTGCTTTTCTTTCTTTTTTTTTTTTTTTAAAGCTGGCACTCTATCAATTGAGACACACTTCTACTTACAGCTTTTTTGCTGGTTTGTTGGAGATAAGAGTCTCATGGACTTGTCTACCTGGACTGGCTTTGAACCACAATTCTCAGATCTCAAGCTCCTGAGTAGCTAGGCTTACAATTGTGAGCCACCAGTACCTAGTTTATAAATATTTTTTTTTTGCCATCTTAGGGCTTGAACTCAGGGCTGTCTCTGGGCTTCTTTTGCTCAAAGGTAGCACCCTGCCACTTGAGCCACAGTGCCACTTCTGGTTTTTCTGTGTATGTGGTGTGGTACTGAGGAATCGAACCCAGGGCTTCATGCATGCTAGGCAAGCACTCTACCACTAAGCACATTCCCAGCCCAGTGAATACTTTTTTTTGGAGGGTGGTTTTGAACCCAGGCCCTCACACTTGCTAGGCAGGTGCTCTGTATTTTCACAACTTTTGAATTTCACCTGTGATGAGAATTCTTTATGAAGCTGGGATTAGAGAAGTATGCCACTACAACTAGTCCTTTTTCCCCCCCTTCATCTTAAGGAATATTTTCCTATCCCAAGATTACAAAGATAGTCTCATCTTTTTCTAGCAGCTTCTAAAGTTTATCTTATATTCAGACCTGGGATCCATCTAGGATTATTTCCTATATGTATATTAACTAGAAATTGAGAGGTTTATTTCAGGTATTTCTTCAGTTATATCATACTCTCTGTTGCAAAGACCAGCTTCTTTGAAATATCCTAGAGCCTTCCTTGAAAATCAGTTAGCTGCCTGTATGTGAGCCAATTTTGTTTTATTGATCTATTTGTCTATCTGTACGCCACTATGTTGTCTTGACTGCTGTAATTTATAGTAACACTTGAATCAGGCTGTGTAAATTCTACAATGTTGTTCTTTTTCAAGATAGTTTTGAGCCATTTTAAGTTCCTTGTGTTTATATATAAAATTTGTGATCAAGCCCGGTGCTGGTGGCTCACGCCTTTAATCCTAACTATTCAGGAGGCTGAGATTTGAGGATCGTGGTTCAAAGCCAGCTCGGGCAAGAAAGTCCATGAGACTCTTATCTCCAATTAACCACCAGAAAACTGGAAGTGACACTGTGGCTCAAGTGGTAGAGTGCTCGCCTTGAGCTGAAGAGCTGAGGGACAGCACCCAGGCCCAGAGTTCAAGACCCATGACCAAAAAAAAAAAAAAAATTTTGACAAAGTTGTCAGTCTTTTCCACCCATCTAGAAAAGACTATAGGTTTAAAATTAAGATTATTATTAACCCTAGAGACCAGTTTTGAGAAAATTAATCTTATCCATCCACTTATTATTACTTAACTATATTATTAACTTTATAATTATTATTTAACTTATTTACAATTTTAGTAGTTATTGTTAAATTTAATCCTAAATATTTAATATTTTTTATGCTGGTAGGAGGGCTTGAACTCAGTTCTTCAAACTCTCATATGGCTTTCTTGCTCATGGACTGTGCTTATTTGAGCCTATCTCCAGCCTGGGTTTTTGCTGTTTAATTGGAGATGTAGTTTGGTTTTTGCTGTTTAATTGGAGATGTAGTTTGGTAGACTTTTCTATCTGAGCTGACTTTTACCCTTGATACTGAGTAGCTTGGATTACAGGCCTGGAGCTTGGCAATCCTAAATATTTAGTGCTTTTTGATGATCTAGAATTTATATAGTTGTAAATTTCTTCCACTTATTTTTAGTATGTAGACAAATCTGATTTAAAAAATACTGATAGTCAGGCATGGTTGTCCTTGTGAAACCCAAGCACTCAGAAAGAAGGCTGAGGCAGGAAGTTTGTGAATTTGAGGACAGTCCAGGGCTTTATAACGCGTTCTACACCAGCATGGGTGACATAGCAAGTCAGTCCCTCAAAACACACTGCAACCTCACTAACTGTAGAAATTGACTCATGTGGGAGCATTATTTTGGGGATTTGCTACAATCACATTGTTATAAACAGTGGTAGTTTTCATTTTAAACCATTTCTTTTATTTTTCTTCTCTTGTTATACTAGCTAGCTCCTACAGCCAATGGTTGAATTATGCTATAGAACAGGAGTTGTGGTAGAAAGCAGATATTCTTGGCTGGTTCTCCCTTATGAAGATGAATTCAGTAGTTCACATTAGTGCCTTAATAGTGAGGAAAAATCTCTTCTGTTCCTCTTTTGCTGAGTTAGTGACGAGTTTTTTTTTTTTTTTATTGTTGTTTGTGTGCCAGTCCTAGGGCTTGAACCCAGGGCCTGGGCACTATCCCTGAGCTCTTTTGTTTAGAAGTAGCATTCTACCATTTGAGCCACAGATCTACTTCTGGACTTTTGGTAGTTTATTGGAACTAGTCTTTCCAGCCTGGCATGGCTTTGAACTGCTGTCCTCAGATTGCAGCATCCTGAGTAGCTAGGATTACAGCTGTGAGATAACATTACCCAGAGTAATAAAGTTTGTTTCTTGAATGAGTTTTGAATGCTGTCGTATTTTTATGTACCTATTGAGATGTTTGCATATGGATTTTTCTTCTTTGTTAGTGGAAGAATTATATCAATTCAGTTTTGTTTTGTTTTGCCTGTCATGGGTTGTGAACTCTGGGTCTGGGCGCTGTCCCTCAGCTAATCAGCTCAAGGCTAGTGCTCTACCACTTGAACCACAGCCCCACTTTCAGCTTTTTCTGCTTATGTGGTGCTAAGGAATCGAACCCAGGGCCTCATGCATTCAAGGCAAGCACTCTACCACTGAACTACCTTCCCAGCCCTAATATATCAATTCAGTTTTGAATCATATGTGCTATCTTTTTTTGTACATTGCTACATTTTATTTGCTATTTTAAAACAGTTTCACTAGTTACAGGAAATATTGATCCATAATTTTCTTGTAATATTTTTGCTAGGCTTTTTGGTAACAGAGTTCTCAGATAGCTTTTTAAAATTTTTAAATATTTTTATATAATTCACCAATGAACAAGACACTATGTTGAAAACTTTACAACATGGAGGATGGGGCAGGAGGAGTTGGGTAGGTAGGGAGGGAAGGGATGATAGTGGAAAAACAAAGGAGGAGGTAACAATGCTTGATAGGAAATGTACTCATTACCTTACTCATGTAACTGTAACCTCTCTGTACAGTATTTTGACAATAAAAAAACATATAAAAATAATTCACCAATGAAACCATTAGTGCCTGGAGTTTCCTTTATGGGACATTTTAAATTACAAAGTCAGTTCTTTTTTTTAGATAATTTGGTTTTAAAAGAATTCACGGGGGCTGGGAAAGTGGCTCAGTGGTAGAGTGCCTGCCTTGCATGCATGAGGCCCTGGGTTTGATTCCTCAGCACCACATAAGCAAAAAGAAAAAAGCCAGAAGTGGTGCTGTGGCTCAAGTGGTAGAGCGCTAGCCTTGAGCTGAAGAGCTGAGGGACAGCACCCAGGCCCAGAGTTCAGGCCCCATGACCGGACCCCAAAAAAAATTAAAAAAAAAAAAGAATTCTCATACTTGCATCGAGGTCTTCCCAAAGTCTGTTTCTATGCACTATTCTTACCCCAGTGCCTAGTTATGTTTACATTCCCCTGACTTTTCATGTCTGGTCATTTTTTCTTGTATGCTAGAAATTTTAGGTGAGTGTTTTCAGAGGTCGGGACTATGCAGTCTTTCTTTGCAGTGTCAAGTTTTGTTTTGGAAGGTAGTTAGATTACTGCTGAGCCTCTCTGTCTTATCAGGCTCTTTTGTGTTTCCATAATGTGGAACTTCTTACTTTGCCACTGGCCTAGAATACACTGTGCTTGGTCCTCACTGCCTAAGCTGGTCCTCCTGAGGTCAAGCTTCTTGGTCCCTCCCTTGCTTGCTCTGTCTCTTTCTCTCCTCTCCACTTCCCTCTTGCTCTTTCTTACCTCAGGACCTTGTGCTTGCCAAGCAGAGGCATTCTACCACTTGAGTCAAACCCTCAACTGTGACTGCCATAGAACTTCTCCCTGTCTGGTGCCTCTGACGCTCTCAGCCTTGCAGTAGTGCTTTTGTAAGGCCCCTGACAGTCTGACCTGCTTGTTATGTATGTTTTGTTTGAGGAACATACTCAGCCGTTTTAAGGAGAACTCCCATTCTGAATTCTGGAGTCTGAGGTGAGGGGAGGAGGGCTCCCCTATTCTTCCCCTCCTGAGCTTCAGTTTCAGCCTAGTCAACAGCCTCCTTTTCTGATCTCTGTGTCCTCAGCTCCATGAGACTGTTGTATCCTGAGCTGTACTCCCCCGCACCACTGGGAAGATACCCAAGCAGAAAGCTAGAGAAGTGGGACCTTATGCTTCCTTTCTCTCACAGATCATGGGTGCATGCTGCCTAGTCCTGAACACAGTTCTCTGGGTTGTATCTGTGGTGGTTAGTGAGGATGGGAGGTTCATCTGATGCCATTGACTCCATGGTGGCCAGAGGAACTCTCCTTCTTCCCTTTTCATTAGCAGATGTTAACTGTAGGAAACAATGGGTTTCATGTTGACATTTTGTACATGTTCATAATGTACTTGGTCATATCCATCCTATTACCCTGTAGTGTTCTCCCTCTATTCCCCTACTGGCTCCCTAAGAAATATTCTTTTGAAGGAAATAAATATCTGTGCATTGAGAATTGCTTCTATTTGATCAGCTGAAATCAGTAAAAAAACAAATCTAATGGTATTGTCTTTTTTTTGTACCAGTGCTTGAACTCAGGAACTCATGTTTTCTGGGTGGGTAGCCATGCCGCTTTACTGAGAAAAGAAGGAATGAGCTGGGGATGTGAGGGTAGGAGTAGGTAGACCAAGTTTCTGTTTAATTAATTTGAGATGCCAAGTAGACAGTCAGATGGAAGTGTTGTATAGACAACTCGGTAAAAGTATTATCTCAGCTAGGCACTAATGTGTCTCAAGTCTGTAATCCTAGCTGCTCAGGAGGCTGAGGTCTGAATATCCTGGTTCAAAAGTAGCCATGGGGAAGTGGCACTGTGGCTCAAAATGGTAGAGCACCAGCCTTGAGCAGAAGAACTCAGAGAGAGAGCACCCAGACCCCAAGTTCAAGACCCTTGACTGTCAAAAACAAAACAATACAAAACTATCCATGGAAGATAAATGTGAGAGACCTTTATCTCTAATTAATCAGCAAAAAGTGGGCAGTGGGGATGTGCCTCAAGTGGTAGGAGTACTGTTAATGAGAACCCCAGGCCTGGAGTTCAAGCCCCAGTACCGCCACATCCCTCAGAGTATTATGTTTTTGCAGATGATGAATTGGCTTTGTACAGAACAAGCTGGACTTAGTCATCAAAAGTTCTGAAGTTTATTCATAAGTTTATAAGTTTATTCTGGGTGCTGTTGACAGTCTGTTCATATTCAAGGACTCTTAATTTTAGCTTATTATTCTTCCTCTTCTTAGCTTTCCATGAGCTTGCAGCTCCTAGTTTCTTCTCCATGGAGAGTGCAATCCTCCTGAGATTTTTCTGAACTTTAAGAGAGGTCACATATGTTACATATCTGTGACATAATAAATAGAATGGAAGTTACATTAAGAAATTCTCTAGGCTGGGTGCCAGTGTCTCATGCCTGTAATCCTAGCTACTCAGGAGGCTGAAATCAGAGGATCATGGTTCAAAGCCAGCCCAGGCAGCAAAGTCTGTGAGACTCTTATCTCCAATAAAATACTCCGAAAAAAGCCAGAAGTGTCTCTGTGGCTCACGTGATAGAGTGCTAGCCTTGAGCAAAAAGAAGCTCAGGGACAGTGCCCAGACCCTGAGTTCAAGCCTCAGGGAGGAAAAGGAGAAATATCTGAGGAAAGTAACTGAAAAATAGTTCTTTGCAGAAAAATATATCAATATAATATATATATATATTATGTATATTGTATATAACATTTTCTGCATGTGTCTATTTGGCATTTCAGATAATACAGTGAGCTATGGATCTCTCAATTCCTCCCATGTTCTTAATTTCCTTCTTCACTGTGTATAAATCTCTCTTAACAGAATTCCTGAAGCTCAGAATGTGATGATCTATAGTTATTCATTCATTATGGTTTTTTCTATCCCAAATGAAAAGCTAGAAAATTCAATTCATTATTAAGTACCAGAGACATAGTGTATGAAATACAAAGCCTCCTATCTTATAAAGCATTCATCAGCAACAGATTGGATCTTGTCTGGGAAAATAGTAGGAAGTTGTAGTACTATCTGGTCCAGTCTTCAGGTTTAGAACCACAAGGTTTACAATTGTTAGGGGAAATGTTAGCATCACCGAAGGAAACTCTTTTTTGCTTTTTTTATTTTTTCAAGAATCCATGAAAGGTATTTCATTCACTGAGCTATGCTGAGGAGGCATTGGAGCTCAAACAATAGCTTTGCAAGTTTCAATGAGTGGGCTTGGGCTCCCTCTTGTGGTGATGTCTTATTATTTTTATTGCAAACTACTGATATCTGGATGAGGTTGTCAAGGTGATGTTTCCAATGAAACGTGATTTTTCTTCAGTGGCCCCCAGTCAAAAATTTACTTGATGATTATCAAAAATAATTTCCCTGACCTATCCTTCCTTTTCTGTTCTCAGATGGCAAATAAGATCTTTAAGTCTGTAGGTTATAAAGTCTTTAGATTATAAATGAAGCATAGTTGCAGAGATGAGTGTTGCTTTCTTTATCTACAGGAGAAGCCCTGATGTCCAAGCAAAAGAGGAGTTATGGAAACATATTCAGTGAGTATTGGGGTCTTTACATCATTGTTCTAAAATCCAGGTAGTACAATGCAATACCAAGAAGAGCCACTGAGAGGCAGCTTTGGTCCACAGCCTGCCAGCTGGCTACTTACTATATGCTGTCCAAGCCCAGGGTAGGGTAGCAGCCCAGGGAAACAGTTCCAGATAGCTCCTGTTTGAGGTCACTTACCTCATCCATAAGTGGAACTCAGATATACCAATACTTTATAAATACATACAAAAGAAAACAAATCCAGAAGAAAAGAGACCTCTACCACAAGGGAAACAGGCAGGGGATGGCAGAAGTGTACATGTAGAAAAGCCAAAGAAAGAAGCAAAAGAGCTACCAGAAGGGTTTCTTTCCATTTTTCCTTAAACACATTTTTTTTCATTCATACCCCCTGCTTTATATAAATGTTAGTTTCACTAATGCATTTTAGAACAGGATTATAAAGGAAAAGATACATACTGAAAGATATCTGTGTGTGTGTGTGTGTGTGTGTGTGTGTATATATATATATATATGTATGTGTGTATATATATATATATATATATATATATATATATATATATATATATATATACTGACATTGCAATGTTTTCTCTCATGATTATTTCCTTCTAGAAAGGAATTGGTAGATCCATCTGGATTGTCAGAAGAGCAATTAAAAGAGATTCCTTACACTAAAATAGAGTGAGTATGTCATTGAAAATCTTTTTGTTAATGTTTTATTAATGCTAGGGAGAAATTCCTTCTTGCATTTCAGTTGTGCTCTTTGTAGTGCTTTCATTTGTATATTTTAACAGAAATGAAAAGTGAATATGGAAGCAGGTGCTGGTGGTTCACATCTGTAATTCTAGCTACTCAGGAGGATGAGATCTAAGGACTGCAGTTCAAAGCCAGCCTGGGCAGGAAGGTCCATGAGACTATCTTTAATTAATCACCCAAACAGCTGAAAGTGGAGGTATGGCTCAAGTGATAGAGCACTAGCCTTGAACAAAATAGCTCAGGGACAGTGCACAGGCTCAAATTCAAGTCCTATGCGCGCACACATGTGCATGCGCACACACATACACACACACAAACACACAGAAGTGAATGTGGAAAAAGAGACAGAAATGGATGTTAAAGCTATCCTCATTCTTCAGTCATTCCATTTCCTGTAGCTGTCCATTTGTACAAGGTAGGTACAATGGGACTTTTGATGAGTAAAATCCATTTTAAAAGGCTTTTTTCTGTGATATTTATTGATTGAAACAAAGTTTGTTTATTTATTTATTTTGGGGGGGTCCGGTGGTGAGGCCTGAATTCTGGGCCTGGGTGCTGTCCCTCAGCTCTTCAGCTCAAGGCTAGCGCTCTACCACTTGAGCCACAGCACCACTTCTGGCTTTTTTCTTTTTTCTTATGTGGTGCTGAGGAATCGAACCCAGGGCCTCATGCATGCAAGGCAAGCACTCTACCACTGAGCCACCTTCCCAGCCCCCAAAGTTTATTTTTAATCTATCACCTAACATCTAAAGAATTATGTTTACCATAAAATCTGCCTTAAAGCACAAAACATTTGTTGTAGAACTAGCACATGGAGTCGAACAGGCTTCACAAGCATTGGAATGTAGTTCCCGGTCCCCAGTCAGGTGGCTGTGTATGTGCTTCATTGCTGGGATTGGT
Organism: Dipodomys merriami; assembly: GCF_024711535.1. Lineage (NCBI taxonomy): Eukaryota > Metazoa > Chordata > Mammalia > Rodentia > Heteromyidae > Dipodomys > Dipodomys merriami. Next base: position 4,567,032 of record NW_027204159.1, on the reverse strand, counting down.
CAGAAGTTTGTGCCCACTCCATTGGTTGCTTTCCCTTAGGCAACCCGTGCTTCTTTCATACTCAGAAAATTCAGGTTGATAAATCCTAGCCTCTCCCTACCACCCTTATAGGACACAAAGATGGAAGTTTTAAAAATCAAAGGCATAATTGATTAAAGTGTACCATGTAGTTTGTTTATAATGTAGTGGTTTAGTATGTTTACAATGTGAAATCATTAAATCAAGCTGATTAACATATCTGTCACCATACATTTCACTTTTTGTGGTTAGAACATTTAAGATCTAGCAAGTAAAGACTTCTTATTCATTTATTTGTTTGTTTTGGTGGTACTGGTTAAGATCCGAGTCTCACGGACTTTTCATTGTAGGCTGGCTTTGAACCTCAGTTCTCAGGATCTCAGCCGCCTAAGTAGTTAGCATTACAAGTGTGAGCCACCAGAGCCAGGCAAGATTGAATTCTTAATGATAGACTAATTAGCAGACAGGAGTATGATGAATGCTTTCTGATAAGCATGAGATGCTATTTTGACTACATTGTATCTTCCATACTCCTGGAGAGAATTCAACTGTAAGGTTGAATTTAGATTGGTGGTTAAACAAATATCCACCTGTACATGCAAATACTCTATAAACAGTTCTTGTTTCATGGATGGCTGAGGGAGTGTTTCATTTTTATTATTATTATGAACAGATCATGAAGTTTAAGTCACTAAAGGCTATCAGGCCTGTAAGAAGCAAGTTCTTTTAAAAACCAGCCTTAAAACCATTTTTGCAGTTTTAGTATTCAGGAAGAATCAAATTATCCTGTTCTAATTATTTTTATGGATTGTTTGCTTTCTTCTCTGTCTTTCTCTCTCTCCTTCCTTCTTGCTTTTTCCTTCCTTCCTTCCTTCCTTCCTTCCTTCCTTCCTTCCTTCCTTCCTTCCTTCCTTCTTCTCCCTCCCTCCTTCTTTTCCTCCCTCCTCCCTGCCCATTCTTTCTTCTTGTCATTCAGGACTCAGGGTGACCCAGTCCGAATCAGGCATTCTCATTCACCACGAAGTTACCACCAATATCGAAGGTCCCAGTGTTCAGATGGAGAGCGATCAGTTCTCTCAGAAGTGAAGTAAGTGGGCAGGTCTGAGGACATTGGCATGTGGTTCCAAAACAGCCTTTGCCAATGAGGAAAACAGCCCTCTTTCACTTAAGTTCTGAGTCTAGCTACTAACCTATTGTATTTTGTGGTGTGTATGTGTGGTGGTGGTGGGGGCAGTGTTTACTGGAGTTTGCACTCAGGACCTCACACTTGCAAGGCAAGCACTCAAAACCATTTGAGTCTAACCTCCAATCTTTTTGTTGTTGTTGTAGTTACTTTTTAGATAGGGTCTTGGGAAAGTGTCCCTCCCCTCTTGGTGCTGGCCTTGGACCTTGATTCTCCCAGTTTCTACTTCTCAAAGAGCTGGGAAGGCAGGCATGAGCCACTATGCCTAGGGTCTTCATTAATTTTAAAACTCTCTTGCAGTTCAAAGACAGATTTGGTACCGCCACTTCCTGTGACCCGTTCTTCAGATGCTCAGGGTTCTGGTGGCTCTACTGTTCATCAGGTTAGTAATAATGAAGTTTAGAAGGTGTACTACTGTTGACAAATTTCAGAAGCTTTTTGTGCTTTGGAGAATTCCTTTTGGTAGGTAAGATAATCAATCCTTATGTACATTCTGAGATTCTTGCTCTTTCTTGGAGGCACTGGGATTTGAACTCAGGGTCTTGGGCTTGTTAAGGCAAGCAATTACCACTTAAGCCACAGCTCTACTCCCAACTTTTTGATGGTTAATTGTAGATAAGAATCTTACAGACTTTTCTGCCCAGGCTAGCTTTCAACCATGACCCTCAGATCTCAGCCTTCTGAGTATCTAGGAATATAGGTAAGAATAAGCACCACTGGTGCCTAGCTTCTTTACTTAAAAAAAGGCGTATTAGGTATTTTTCAAGCCAGAGAAACAAAGTCAAAGTGGGGACAGATGTTATTGTTAACTATGGCAGACAAAACAATTACTCAAATCCTAATTTAGTTGTCTTTCCTTTCAAAAGAAGGTACCTACATCCGTGAAATTTGTCACAAATGTGGTTAAAGGAAACTAGCTGCCTTAACATAATTTAACCCGCTCCTGAATTAGATATCAGAGAACTTTGTCTTTTTGCACTATTTGACATCATTCTCACAGCAGATATTTAATAGGATGGGCTGACAATTGGATGGACTTATAGGCTTGTTAACTACTACAAATGCAAAGTTGACATTTATGATTGATTCGTGTCAGCCTATTGTTCTGCAGTGTTCACTGGATCAAGAATCCTGTAGAGAATCTCACTCCATAAAAATGTGTGTAAGTCTCTGCATTTTAAAAACTTGGGAGTTCATAGGCTAACTTACAAAGCTGTTATCCATCATATGCTATCTTTCATTTGTCCTGTTCCCTTTTTTTTTTTTAAATCAATGACTTGATTAAAGGACAAAAAAAAAAAAAAAAAAAACCCTTATGTTTCCTTAGAAACAGATCAGCAGATGGAGATTCATGTGCCAGAAGTTTATCAGAAAGTACCCTGTGGTACTTGTTGGGAAGTGAAAGGAGAGAGATTTGGGCAGAGGCACAAGCTAAATTGGGTAGCTCAGACCTATAACCGCAGTGGTGATCCTGTGGGAAGCTCTGGAGCTTCAGTCATCCAGTCTTGGGCTGAGGTGGTTGAGTGTTGTGGGTGAGGGCTGTTCTTGCAAGACTCATGGTATTGGGTGGGGAGGCTCTCTTCAGCCTAGGATAGTTCCAGAGGGTCTCAAATTTGAGCTGTACAGCAAGCCTGGACTCCCAATAGCCTCAACCTGGAATGGAAATCTGAGCAACAAACACAGCTTCTATGACAATCTGTATGATTTATCAGCATCACTGAGGAACTTCAAAAATGGCAAATTATATATAATAGCTCTCACTTTGCTATATGTAAGTCAGGTACATCTTGCCTGTGGTGATCCTAAACCTGCTTTCAAATTAAACGCTACCTACGCACTGAACATTTGCAATAAGTGGTAATAAGCACTGGCCCAAGCAGTCAGTAAATCACAGCTCATTACCTGATCAGTCCACTGCCTGTTCTGGTACAGGCACTAATAACAAGGTTTCTTGTTCTTAAATAATTAGTATTTGATAGGGACAGAACATAATCCACATTCTGACCCTTTACAAAAAAATACTTGCTAACTCTAGCATATACATATAAACATACAAAAGAAAAATCATGTAGGTATTTTGAAATGATAAAGGTCTAAGTTAAGAGAATCAACAAGGTAACCTCACTTAAGTAGGTGGTCAGAGCCACTTCAGAATGTGGCAGTTAACACTGAGACTTGACAGGTTACTAGGTAGAAGGCTGATGTAAGCAAAGGTAAGAGCCTGGGAGGAGCTGATGCTATGAAGAGTCAAAAGACCAGAGTGACCTGAGCACACAGAGTGAGGAGGGGAGGGCCTCGAGTCCAGGAGATAAGTGTTTAGATTTTACTTTTTGTTCTGTGTACCACAAAGTAAGCCATTTATTTGGCTGCCACCTGGGAAGGGGGCTTGCATGACCAGTGGAACAGGAAATTTGCATCTCCCAAGTTCCAACTTTGGTACAGAGTTCTGGCAGTAATCTGCAAAATACTTCAGAGCACATTTTCATGCAAGAGGCAGGCAGGAAGAGGATGGATTGGAGACTTGACTCGCTGGCTTATTTAATGTCTGCGGACAAGGAGTCCCAGACCAACTTGAAAAGCAGTTTTAAGTCACTTTCTAGTTTTTCTACTGGAAGGCCTTCTAATAAAATCCCCTTTCCTCTCTAATGTACACCATCATCCTTTGCTCACAAAACCTGTCCATTTAGAAACCTTTCCTTTAATACAGATCTGTATTTACCATGCTTCTGGAATTTTTATTAAATAGGCAATGCTTTGCTTCAGCAGAGACAAACCACTCCTAAGAACACAGGGAAGTGACTTCTTAGTGATTTGTATTTAGCTCAAATAGATCTTGTGTTTGTGTATATGTGCCCGTTCTGGGGCTTGAACTCAGGACCTGGGCATTGTCCCTGAGCTTTTTGCACAAAGCTGGCAGTCTACCATTTGAGCCACTTTCTGCTTTTTGGTAGTTAATTGGAGACAAAAGTCCCATAGTCTTTCCTGCCTGGGCAGCTTAAAACCTTGAATCTCAGATCTTAGCCTCTTCTGCTCAGAAAAGTAGACTGAGATCCTGGCTTAAGAATTACCAAATATTTGTGTATTTGCTTGAATTATGCCTTAGTTTTAGGGAATTCTAATTATGCATATTAGATTGACTTTAAGATTAAACCTGGGGCTGGGGAGGTGGCTCAGTGGTAGAGCACTTGCCTTGCATGCCTGAGGCCCTGGGTTCGATTCCTCAGCACCACATAAGCAAAAAGAATAAAAGCCGGAAGTGGCGCTGTGGCTCAAGTGGTAAAGCGCTAGCCTTGAGCTGAAGAGCTGAGGGATAGCGCCAGGCCCAGAGTTCAGGCCCCACGACAGGATCCAAAAAAAAAAAAAAGATTAAACCTGTCTTTGTTATTTATATAACTATTTAGAGGGAATATTTAGTGAACAGACTGCAGCTCTGATGTATGTGTATGCCAATCCTGGGGTTTTAACTTGGCCAGGGTGATGTCCTTGAGCTTTTTTGCTCAATGCTACTGCTCTACCACTTGAACCACAGCTCCACTTCTGGCTTTTTTTTAGTAATTGGAGGGAAAAGTGTCAGGCTGGCTTCAAAACATAATCCTCAGATTTAACCTCCTGAGTAGATTACAGGCATGAGCCACTTGTGCCCAGCATGTGCCATTTGTGCTCGGCATGCATTAACTTTGAATATCTAGTTTAGTACCATAAAAATTTTAAAGTGTAATAATTTCTGATTTGAGACAGGGTTTGACTTTAATCAGCCTGTCTCTCAATGTGGGATTCTACACTGGCTTCTGATGTATCTTTTTTAAAAGCTTGCTTTGGCTGCATTTTCTTCTTCTGACTTTTAAAAATATTTTCTTTCAGAAAAGAAATGGGTCTAAAGACAGCCTGATTGAAGAAAAATCTCAGTTATCTACAAGCAATCTGGTTGGAAAGCACACAGCAAAAACAGTGAAAACTATTCAAGCTGCCCGTCTCAAGATAGACACTTGAACTTAGTGAAGAGCCAGCAATGGGTTGGGAGGGGTTATCACTGGTACTTTCGAAACTGTGAATTAGGTAATTAAGCAAGTATTTTGGACCTGTGTCTCCCGAGTACAAAAAGCATCCTTTACTTCTTTTAAAGATCTATATCATACTTGAGTTGAATGATCTTTGCATTATAACTGGAAGGACAGTCTTGTAAATGATGTTGCCTCTTCCTTTCTGAAACTGGATACCAACCATCTATTATCTGCCTACAAGCACCACCAGATGCTTCTAATCAGCATCCAGGACTCCTGGCCTGCAGCTGGCTTTTGCTCTTGGCAATAGAATGCTAAGTGGGCAGAGAGTGATCTCCCCAGCTCCAGGTAGTTTAAAACTAGTGCTTCACACAGAGACATTAACTTTTGGACTGTTTTTATTCACATGAAGCTCCCTGTAATATTGTATTTTGTGGCATTAAGTTCCACTGGTCATTTACAAATGATGTAAGAATCTTGTTTTTCAGTGTTACTCTTTTTAGTGTCCTTGTCTTGTGTTTACTGAGTGGGAGAGGGAAGCTATGGGTCAATGCAAGTTGTCTTTCCATTCTTTTAACTGCATCTCCACATGACCACAGTAGACCCACACAGAGCATCTTTCCTGGCTGCAGTCCTCCACAGCCGTCCTCACCTGTGCTCCAGGGCTTTCTCACCCAGATTCCTGCCTCGGCCCTCCTCTTTGTCATACGTCATAATTCCCTCAGGCTACAACTTTTCCATTGTCATCTAAATTTCTGAGGTAATTGATCTTCAGTATCCTTAACTTCTCTAATGCTGTTTTTAAGCCATTTCTAATGTGGACCCTCCACTGTATTCACCAGTCCAAGTATGTTTAGGTCCTAACATTTCATTTCTGTTCTGGCCACCTTTTATAGCTCATCCAGTTTAAACTCAGACCTACCTAGGAACTCTCTACCCAGGGTTTTGTTTATATTTGTGACCTTATGGTTTCTCATTTCAGAGCAGGTTCTATCACAAGAAAATGCTGCCCAACAGCTATAATTGGGCCCACTAAGCTTGTGACGGGTTAAATACCCTTGTTTAACTGGTCTAATCTAGACGGTAATCTGCTATCTGCTCTGGACTGTTTTCTACCAGATTTTTATTTCTTGCTTTAATAAAGTCCAAACCTGAAGTGGTCTGGTCTTTTCTACCTACCTCTTCAACCTCACCATCTCCAGCTCCTACAAGAGCCATCTTATCAAGGCAAGAGGGAAAAACAACCGAAGCAATCAGAGAAGCTTGGCTTACCATCATACTTCCAGTCCCACTCTGACTAGCTCATGCTTTTGACTTGTCAAATGGCATCACAGGATTCATCTAACAATATTTTGTGAAGATATTCCCTTATCAGCTGTTTCCTTCCAGAGGAACTGTGTTTTACATCTTGTTTCCAGCTCATAGTACAGTGCTTTCAATAAAATTTTCAGAATGCCTGAACATGCAATTTGTTCATTCCTATTAGATAGGCTCCTGACAATGGCGGTTCCTAGCTCCTCAGGAGGATGAGATCTGAGAGTTGTGGTTCAGGCCAACTAGGCAGGGCAGGAAAGCCAGTGAGAGTCTAACCTCCAATTAACTAAATAGCTGTGGCTTCAGTGGTAGTGTAATAGCCTTTGAGCCTTAGGAACAGCACCCAAGCCCCAGGACTGGTGCAAAAAAAAAAGGAAAAAAGCTAACTCTGAGTGCACATACAACCTCCTCCACAGTGAGTACAGTAAAACACACACCTTTGAGTCAAGAGCAGGCTATTTGAATTACATGCAAGAAAACCTTGCCAAGAGCTATCCTAAAGCCATCTGTATTCCTGACTAACTTTAGCTGTTGAGATTTCAGAGATTTGTTAGTAAAAACATTCCCTTTGAACTTTCAGTAACAGAAGGTTGTTTTATGGCAGTTAATGACTTAAAACACAAATCTCAAATATTAAAACATTTATTTATATTATTCTCTTAAATATATGTTCCCACACGTTTGCCAGGCAAGAGTCGTGGAACTTTTGCGATCCAAGCAACTTGTGAAGCTCAAAATCAAGGACATCCTAGAAATAAAAAAGAAAAGCTTGAAAACATTAATCTGTGTTGTGTCACATCTTAAGAACCTGACAATAAGACCTCAGCACAAGGTTTTTGTACTGAAAGATGTCACACCATTATTGTATTTAGCTCTGAATACCAGCACACATCACTAGCTGCCCTTTACATTTAACCACCAGCCACGAAACTAAACATCGTGAAGGCCCCTACTAAGTGTATTCTCCTTCAAGGCCATTGTATTTCCTACCTTTGGTACAGGTGTACTAAATGTACGTTACCCCAACTTCCAAGTTACAATCCCGCCACTCACCTGACCCGAAGTCACCTTTGCGTCCCACGTGGTATCCAAACTAGAGCAATCCGCCCCAAACACTTCATCTTTCACCTGAAGAGAATTATAGTTCAGATTGGTTAAGGGAAACCACACACCTGAGCTGGCCACCTCAAAGATGACCTGCGCGCACAGACGCACACAAAAGCACGTACTGTTGCTGATGCAGCTCCAACACCGAAGATATCAGAATTTAAGGGCAGGAAAAGGCTGCAGAGCATTTATGTGCGCCTTTTTTGACACCACATTCACTAGTTTCCAAAAGTGAACGGGCAACACAAAGGCTACGAGGAGAGCCGCCCCGGACGGGCTCCAGCACCCAGCCTGGCCTGCTCACCCTCCGCCACGTCCGGCGTCTTCAACAGTACCCAGCCCCTCCGAGCTCGCACTCCACTGCGGGGCGTGGGGCTGGCGGGCGCTCGTCCGCGCTGGCTCCCCGGGCAGCGCCGGGGCGAGAGCCGTCAGCCCTCCAGGAAAAAGCAAGCGTCGGAACAGGCCGCAGGCCGCGTCGGGCCCCTCGGGGATTTTCCTGGATAAAGAGACCGCGTTAGGCCGCTGGCGTCCGCGCCCGGGGTCTGGAGCGCCCAGCTAGGCTCCGGGAGGGAGCGCCTGTCCGGGCCGCGCCCCGGTGTGGAAGGCCCCGCGGCGCACACCGCTCGCAGCGCGCCGGCCGCCATCGTCTCCGCGGAAGGAAAGAAAGGCCGCGCCGCCTTCCCACAATGCTTTTCTACGGCCGGAAGGACCCACTGCCGCCGGGCGCGGGGGGAGGAATGCGTGGAAGCGGACCGTACCATCTGCAGCCGCGCTCTCGACTGCGCCGTGCGGCCGGAGGGGAAAAGCGCGCAGCGGGAGCCGCGGGGCTGGTTTTCTAGACTGAGGCCCTCGGCGCACGCGCGGGCCCTCAAGACGTCCGCGGGAGCCCATTCTTTTGAAAGGAAAAGTGTGCCGACGTGTGGCCCGGGGCCCAGAGCGCATGCGCCTAGGCAGTGCTGCGCGGCCGGGGTAGCCCTAGAGGCCTCAGACTGGACGACGCGCGGCGGCCGCTCACCGTCTCCGTGGTCATTCATTATCTATGATAATGATTCATGATGATGACACAGAAGACAAAAATAGACAATTACAAATCGAGAGCTGGCTACTCAGGAGGCTGAGACAGGAGGATTATGGTTCAAAGCCAGCCCCGGCAAGAACATGCTGGAAGATTCCAATTTACTAACAAAGCCGGAAGTGGAGCTGTGGCCGGAAGTGGAGCTGTGGCCGGAAGTGGAGCTGTGGCCGGAAGTGGAGCTGTGGCTCAAGTGCTAGAGCGCCAGCATTGAATGAAAGCGTTCAGGGAGAGAGCCAGGCATGGAGTTGAGGCACACACAGACACAGACACACAGACACAGACACACACACACACACACACACACACACACACACACAGTCAGTATAGCGCAGAGGTAGGGTGCTTATCCAGTACATTGGAGACCCTGGGTATTAACCCCAGCACCATTATCAACAAACAAGAATACTTGCAGTGTTTCAGGCTCGGTCCTACATGGCCAGGAACCCGTCTTGCACCGTGAGCAGTGCCTGACATCCACCAGAAAGCATGCATTCTGTCACTCCACAGTGTTAGTGGGCAGAGAAGGATGCAAAAGGGTGCGAAGTGATAGAGCAGCGTTGTATGATAGAAATAGTAACACTTGATCTTAGCTACAAGCAACCGTCCAATGAAAGTAGAGCGAGGACCAGGATTATATTTGAACACTCAAATTAGCCACCACATTCATAAACCATACAAACAGGTTGTAGTGGTTTTTAATAATACCACAACTTCTTTTACATCGTATCTAAACAGGTGATCAATATAAATGTATTAGTAAGTTGTTTTACATCTTTAAATTCCTGCTAGCTCTTAAAAATAGTGTGTATATTTTATACTCCGGGCACGTTTTAGTTCACACAAGGCATGTTTCAAATTCTCAGTAGCTGCCAGGGCTAGTAATGGAAAGTCTGGAGGTGAACTTTGAGTAAAGTGTGTTTGAGTGGTCACGAAAGATCTGGAGTCAAAACCTGGTCCCAGTGGCTCACGTTTTTAATCCTAGACATTTGGAAGCTGAGATTTGAGTATCACAGTTCAAAGCCAACCCATGGCAGAAAAATCTGCAAGATTCTATTTCTAATTAGCTAGCAAAATAGCTCTATGAACAAGAGTGTAAGGCTCTGGTAATGGACCAGAAAAAAGGGAGAAAATGATCTGGAAACAGCAAGCTGTGGTCATGTAAGTAGCTGGCAGAGAGCAAGCAATGAAGTGACAGGATGCAATGTATGAGACAGGCAAGTCATATAAGGTTCAGAACTGTGGAAGAAATTGGAGTTTTATGCTGAAATTTTAGAATTATCACCATAGAGATAAGCAGAAGTTGTTATTTTTTTTCTTCCTGGTAAGTGTGTGGTTAACAATGGGATCTCCTAGCTCCTGTAAGTTCTATGAGAAACTTACCCAAAGACTAGCGTCAGCACCTTTGCTGCTTTTTTATTTTTTCATGCATTTTATTGTTATTAAAAGGTGCTGTACAGAAGGGTTAAAGTTATATAAGTCAGATAAAGAGTACATTTGTTTTTGAGCAATGTCACCCCTTCTCTTGTTTTATCCTAGTTTTTACCTCTCATCTCCACCCACAGATTGTATAGTTCATTTTCAACATAGTGTCCAGTGAGTATCACTGCTGCATTTGTTCACTTTTGTCCTTCCATTTCTGTGTCCCCTCTTAATCTTCCCAAAGACAGATGAAGGAATAAACAATACCAAAATAAAGAAAAGAAAACAGCAACAAAGAAAAAACCTATTGGTTCCATTTCCTGGAGTTCATTTAGATAAGCATTATTTTATATGATCAGATGCACATAGTTATTGTGTTTTGTGCTCCTCTCCTAAAAATATCCTCTTTTAGTCCCACTGTGTGTATGCCTAGAGACCTATATATTTTATCATGTACCAGTGTATTTTTTAAAATCATACAGTGTGTTTACTTGCAGATTTATAGCCACATTCTAGCTACCACAAATGAGGGAAACCATGCAACCTATGTTTCTCTGTGTCTGACTTACTTTACTTAACATAATTTTTTCCAAGTCTATTTCCTTATGAATAGTACAATAGAGCTCCCTTATGACCCAGCAATTCCATCCTAGGCATTTATCCAATAGAACACAAATAAGGCCACACTAAAGCTACCAGTACAATCATTATTGTTGCAATATTGTTTACCATAATCAAGATATGGAATCAATTAAGTGGACGAGCAGATAAAGAAAACATGGTGTGTGTGTGTGTGTGTGTGTGTGTGTGTGTGTGTGTGTGTATAGAGAGAGAGAGAGAGAGAGGGAGAGAGAGAGATGGGGGAGGGAATAATGGAATTCTACTTATCTATCAGAAATGATATTGCACTTTTTTTTAAAAGAAAACACAAGGAAAAGAAAAAAAGTCTCATCTCAACTAGTTGAATAAATTAAATACTTAGAGTTTTTAATATCTTAGGCATAATTCCAAGCTGTTTGGGATAAAAGTTAAAGGAAATAAAAGAAAATTTAGTCCTACAGCCCAGTATCATTATGCAAAAGAAGCAGTCTGAATTATAAGAACATTAACTTGGGGCAACAGAAGGAAATGTGACTTAACCAAAAGAAGATAAAGTAACTCCAGACCTATATTGGGAGCTTATAACATTTCGGAAGAAAGGCTGGACATGGAAGACAACAATATCAAGGACTGTCTTTTGATACTGAAGGCTACAGTGTGGGGGTTATAACAAATCTTAGTCTTGCCTTCTTGATAGACAGAGTCACAGTGAGGAAATTCCCTTGGGCTGGGGAAACCAGCAGAGCTGGGCTTGCATCTGGGCTTGTAGGAAAATACCACCATTCAGAGCTTCGGTTTCCTCATTTATATAGGTCACACCTATACACATTTACTGTACAGATTAAAGCATTAAGGAAAATTTGTGGTGTCATCTAGAATGGTGTATGCTGCATAATAACACCCAGAAAATGCCCCCAAAGAGCTAGGCTCTTCCTCTTGTTTACCCATCCCTCCTTGAGTATGGAAACTTACTGGATTAAATTCTAAAGGAAAAGGGAGATAATACTGCTTTTTTTTCTTTAATGGCTTTCAATTTTTGCTCCCACCTTATTCCTTACTCTTTCCTTGTCTATATATTTGTCCTAAACTTAAAATAGTGCAAGAACAGGCAGAAGCAAATCATTTGTTCCCTTATTAGATTCATGTTGGGGTTCAGTAAATCATTTCTAAATAGTTCATTTCCCTGCTAATTTAACCTCACTTATTCTGGGAAGGAAAGTCCAGTAATGAAGTAGAAGCAAGGACCAGAGAAGACAGGGGACATTTTCAACGTTCTCTTTCCTCCTGGCATGCCTGTGGGTCCATGAAAACATGGACTGACCTCAGTTTTCCAGAGTGGCAGACAGAATAATAGTTCTCAAAAGATGTTCACATCTGCATGCCCAGAATATGTGAATATAGCACAATGCATAACAAAGGGGACTGTGTAGATGTGATTAATATTAGCGATCTTGAGGAGATGAAAATGTTAGAATGCACAAGAGTCAGAAAAACAGCAGAAGAGAGGCAAGCAGCAAGCAGCCCAAAGCCAAAGAATATGGGCAACCTCTAGAATGAGGCAATGTCCCTGACCTCACAGCCAGCAGGGGAATAGGGAATGAATTTCTGCCCCTGCGTGGAACCAAATTAAGGCACCAGCCTGACTAAGCATAGAAGCAGATTCTCCCTAGCCTCCAGAAAAGAACATGACCCACTGATGTCCGGATTTTAGCCCAGTGAGACTCATGTTGTATTCCTACAGAGCAGTGAGATTAGTTCTAAATTTGTTAATTTGTAATGTCAGCAAGAGAAAACTAGTTCCTCCAGTTTGTAGATAACAGGTCATAGCACTTTTCAGGCTTCATATCATGTTAGCCAGTAACTTATAAGTCAATGTTTTTGGGGGGGTAATTCTTAGACCTTATACTACTGTTACTACTCTCTCTCTGTGGTAGGTCATGGGGCTTGAAAAATTAAATGAAAGATTAATAGACTTTGCCAGAGAACCACACAGATATCCAGGTACAGAGAACAAAGAAAGGTTTATTGCCGGGAAAGGGAGCCGGCTTGACTCCTCACAAGAGAGAAGTGGGAAGAAGCACCGGCTATTGTCTGGGGTGACCTATATAACCCAGAAGGTTTAGGAGGGATTAGAAGGTGCTAGGAGGCAGAGACCCTGGTGTGGATGTGTAGGCCATGGGCTTCATCATGGTGGACTAGGATATATGTCCACTATCCAAATAGTAGATAAGGGTCCTGCAGCTGCTCAGACCTGAAGGTCACTCTAAGGGGCTCTTGTTGCTTTATATGGTGGTAGCTGCCCCAGAGAAGTGGCATTCCCAAGGTAAAGGGGGTTGGAAGATGATTATTTACTTCCTTTACTACATGGGTCTAGTGCTGCCTAGAAAGGGAGCATGCTAAGCTGTGAAGAAGGGAAGGAGTGGATTAAGCTATGGGAAGGGAGCTCATTTTGCTAACAGGGCTTGAATTCAGGGCTTAGGCACTGTCCATGAGATCTTTTGCTCAAAGCTAGCACTCTACCATTTTGAGTTACAGGGCCACTTCCAGTTTTTGAGTGCTTAACTGGAGATAAGAGTCTCATAGGGACTTCTCTGCCCAGGCTGGCTTGGAGCTGAGATCTTGAGATCTCAGCTTTCTGAGGAGGTAGGATTACAGGTGTGAGCCACCGGTGCCGGGATTTTAAAATATTTTAAAATGAAAATTTCTAACCAGTTGCTTCCCGTCCTCTCCCCTCCCCTCCCTTCCCATCTCTTCCCCTGTTGTGCTGGTCCTGTGGCTTGACCCCAGAGCCTGGGCTTTGCCCTTGAGCTTTTTTGCTTAAGGCTATCACAGCTCCACTTCGCACTTTTTGGTGGTTAATTGGAGATATGAGTCTTACTTTCCTATCCAGGATGACTTTGAACTGTGATCCTCAAATATCAGCCTCATGAGTAGTTAGGGTTACAGGCCTGAGCCACTAGCACCTGGCTAACCAATTGCTTTTTACTGTTTATAAATATCATTGTTTTTAACTATTGATATTAAATACTTTGACTAATTTATATAATTTTAAATAATTTGTAGATTCTTTTCTTTCTTTTAACAATCATGTCATGGGAAGTTTCTTTCTTTCCAGTTCTCACGTGTGTGTGTGTGTGTGTGTGTGTGTGTGTGTGTGTGTGTGTGTGTGTGTTTATGTGTAAGTGTCCAGGCTGGGCCCTCTAAATCAATGTTGAATAGAATTACAACAGTGGACACTCTTATTCATGTGTTTTCAGCCTATGTGTATGATGTGCATGGCATTTTATACCTTTCCTATTGTTTATTGGGTTAGAGATATTTCCTTCTACTTTGCTAATAGTTGTCTTTGTAATAATTTATTAATTTGAGTTTTGTTATTTTTTCCCATTTCTCTAGAGATGAAGAAGGGCTTTTTTCTTGTCATTTATTTGTGTGGTGAATTGCATTAATACATTTTCTGAAGTTGAATCAACATAACATTTCTAAAGGAAGTCATTTCAAAAAATATTCCACTGAGAATCACTGTGATTATGTTTTTGGATGAGATGAGACTATAGTTGTCTTTTTTTCAACTGTCTTTCTTAGTTTGGAATTAATTACCAGATACCTACTTAAATAGGCTAGAGCCTATTTCCCCTTACATTAAGTGACAGAATTAAGAGGTTAATTGTTAGCCTAAACTAATTTCTGAAATTGTAACTAAATGCAGTAAATAAACCTATATTGATAACAAACTGTAACATTAGGAAGGGAATGGGTGTAATTTTTCTTCCCAAATAATATAGTTATCAACAGAGTCACTTTGTTAGTGCTCCTATTTTTTTTATGGTAATGACTTTTTGGCTTGCTTTGCTTCCTTATTATATAAAGTTGGTTAACATTTTCTCATCTTCTTTAGCTCTTATTCTAAAATATAGTGGGGGAAAGAAGTGTGCAAGGGGGGTGAGTGTGAATGACCGTGCGGCTATGTCAGAGGGTTTGGCACAGAGGATGGATGGCACCCAGGAGGTGACCCTGTCTCAGCATCCGTGTGTGGAATGACCTCTGCTGCCATGCACTATGCCTTCTGATAAGAAATTTATTTACAGAAATGTATCTCTTATCTGGCTTAATTTTTTTTGGTATAAGGGATCAAACCCAAAGCCTCTGCATACAAACATTTTTATCTGGCTTTTTAAACCTCTGTTCTTCCTCCACTTATGTTCCTTTTCATTGTAATGTGTCACAAGATTGCCAATTTTATTAGTAGTTACTCAGTATTTTTTTTAAAGTATTAACATTATTTTTCTGTTGGCACAACTTATAGCTAACATTTATGTCACCTTAGCAGTAACAAATCACTCCAGTTTTGTTCAAGTAACTGAGTATTTTGTACATACTTCAGGCTCACAAAAGGGGGCACTATAAAATCGACATTCTATATTGGTCTAGGCTTTGTACAGTACCATGCTGTCATTGTCCTTAATTATTGATATCCTGTGTCTTAAACTCCCCTGCAGTTTCAGAAGAACCATTTAAATATCATGTAAAAAGTATGTTGAGAAAAGCTTTCTCTTTATTGAAGATATTTGATATAAAGTTGTTATACATTCTTTTTAGTCATTTATTTCTTTATTTTTAAATTTTATTGTAAAGATGCTGTGTTATAAATTCTTGATTACCATATACCAAACAATTGCTGCTTACTCAAGAACAATGGAATATGCACAGTATGCCCAAGTAAAACCAAACTATTTAGGAGGAAGAGGAGTAACTATACAACCTGGCAAAAGGAAAACTAATGATTATCCTAAACCCTCAAGCACTTAATGAACAACAATGTTCAATGGAGAACACTCGTGCATTCATGGAAACATCAAAATGAAATCCATTGCTGTGCACAATTCAATCCAGGTCAATCAGGAAAGGAAGTATGAGCAGGAGCTGGTGGCTTACACTTGTTATCCTGTCTACTCAGGAGGGTGAGATCTGAGACTTGAGGTTCAAAGCCAGTCCAGGCAGAAAAGAAGAAGGATAAAACTGGCCTAGGGGTGTGGGTCAGGTGGCAGAGTGTCTGCTTAGCAAGTGTAAGAAGTTGAGTATGCGGATATGTGCCTGTTATCCTTTCCATGGTGGAATCACCAGGAAAGGAAACAAGACTCTATCTCAAAAATCAAAGAGAGGCTCAGCGGGTGGTGCGAGTGTTAGAGTGCCTGACAAGCTCAAAGCCCCTGGTTCAACTATCAGCAATGCCTGAAGAACAAAGAAAAAGAAAACGAGGTTTTACATGAACTGTTTGTTACTGGTTTATCTTTTTCTCTTCAAGGGTGGCATCGAGTAGAGGCAGGTCCATTCTAGGTGCTTTAACAAAGGACCTTTGACTGGGCAATTTACAACAGCAGAAATTTGCTTCTTTAGTTCTGGAGGTTGGGAAGGCCAGGATCAGGCTCCCAACAGCTGCAGTGTCTAGTGTGGTCTGTTGTGTAATTCTTGCTGTTAGCTCAAGTGGCAGAAGGGCCGATAAGCTCCTGCAGCCCTTGCGTGACCTAATCACTGGCCAAAAGCCCAGCTCTGAACACCATCATCTTGGAGGTTAGGTTTCTACATATGAATTTTGAGCGGACACAGATTTTCAGATTATAGCAATGATGTAAATAGGATATAGATTAAAAATAAATGTTTATTTTTTTGAGGTACTGAGGTTTGAACTCAGAAATGACAGGCATATTTGACATTTAGAAAAAAGAAAAAAAATGATTGGTAGCATGTTGTGAAACCTATTTTAGTTTTAAAAAATGAAAAAAAAAAAAGCAATTGTAATGTAAGGTAAATTAAGTAGGTAGGTTTCATTAGGTAGCCCATGAAGAGAACACCATGTGCTATTCAGGCAGGAAAAGTTTACCCAACTGTTGCCCTGGCAGTGTAGTGCATGGTTGAGAGGCATGGCTGAAAGGGAGACCCACCCCCCCCCCCCCAGCCAGAACTTATCTGGGCCAGGGACAGGAAGAGGTATGACTACATTGGATCTGGATGTGACCTCAGGGCCTGGGACCTGCCTACAGTCCAATGGAAGGCCTGGGGCAGCCCAGGATATAACCTAGCAGGAGGAGGAGGAACTGCTTCCAGGTGTGCCAGTTACCTAGGTAACAGATACTGAGTGGAAACTTAGCCAAGAGGTAGGCAGGTGTCTGCACAGTGCCTTCATGGCCCCGGTGGACTTTATAGGTAAGAAAGGCTAGATGAAAGTATTTGTTCCACCCTAAGCTCTGGTGGCTCATGTCTATAATCCTAGATTTTTAGGATGCTGAGATCTAGGTTTGAAGTCAGCCTGGGCAGTCAAATCTGAGAGAAACTTATCTCCAACTAACCAGCAAAAATTGCTGGAGGTAGAAGTAGTAATGTGGCTCAAGTGGTAGAGTGCCAGCCATGAGCAAAAACACTGAAGGCAAGCAATAGGACCCGAGTCAAGTACTGACAAAAATAAATATAAATAAATAAATAAAATTGAAAAAAAGGATAACTTGGAAAATGGTAAAGAAACTGGCTGCAATAGATGAAAGGATAATACAGATTTATTTTTTACCTTTTGACCCATGAAAAAAAATTTAGTAAGTTAATAAAATGAGCAAGAAAATGATTATTTTAAAAAATAACCTTTTAATAAGAAGTACCTTTCTTTGCTATCTCAGAGGTAAATTTAGACAACTAATAGTCTTGATTTGCTAAATCTAAACTTTATATCCAAACTAACAATTAAAGAGTAGTTCTATAAATACTTTTTCAGAACTGGAGTTTTGAACTCTGGGCCTTGTGCTTGCATTTTATCAGTGCAGCCATGATCCCAGTCACTTTTGCTTTGGTTTTTTATTCAGGCAGTTTCCCACTCTTTACCTGGGCCTTTTGGTTAGCTGGGATAACAGGCATGTATAATACTTCCCATTGTTGGCCAAATTTTTAAATGTAATTGTAACTAGTTTTCAAGGATGAAATATTTGTGTTTATCCATATAGACTGAAAAATCTGCAGAGACAGTGATAGAAGGAGATGTTTCACAAAAGAGAATTCTGAATAACATGCAAACAAATCCTACAAAATATTTTTTTGTAACCAGTAATATATGCTAATACAAATCTAACTTTTGGTCTTGTTTCCTCATCTTTATGTGTTAATTTTTATTCAAATCTAGACCTTAGGTTTAAGTTTCTTGAATATTAACTTTTTTTGTTACAAAGATCATTTACAGAGGGTTTACAATTACGAGTCAGGTAAAGAGTACCTTTCTTTTTGAACAATGTCACCCTTCCCTTGTTCTCTCCCAGTTTTTCCCTCACATCCCCACCTACAAGTTGTTCATTTTCAACATAATGTCTAGTGAGTACCACTGATGCATTTGTTCACCCTTTGTCCTTCCATTTGGGTGCCCCCATTATCCTCCCAAACACAGATAAATGAACAAACAAATCAAAAAGAAAGTTAAAACAACAACAAAGGAAAAAAACCTCTTGTTTCCATTTCCTGGAGTTCATTTGTGTTCCTCCCCTAAGAGTATCCCCCTTTGGCCTCACTGTGTGAATGCCTAGAGTCCTGTATAATTCATCACGTCCTGATGTATTTTAAGTGTAGCCTTTGTACATGCACCATTTGTCTCATAGAGTTTGTCTTAGCTCATTCAACATGATTTGTTTTAGGTCCATCCATTTCCCTGCAAACTACATATTATTCTTGCGAATGGCTGTGTAAAATTCCATTGTGTATAGGTACCATGTTTTTTGAATTTGCCTCATCTATTTTCAGGCATTTGGGCGGTTTCCATAACTTGGCTCTTGTGAAGAGTTAAGTAATGAACATGGATTTGCAAGTGTCTTTATGGTATCCTGGTTTGTGATGTTCTGGGTAGATGCCTAGGATTGGTATGGCTGGGTTGTAGGGAAAGTCTATGATTAGTTGTTTGTTTGTTTTTTTGTTGGTCATGGGGTCTGAAATCTGGGCTTGGGCACTGTCCCTCAGCTCTTCAGCTCAAGGCTAGCGCTCTACCACTTGAGCCATAGAACCACTTCCTGCTTTTTCTGCTTACGTAGTTGTGAAGAATAGAACCCAGGGCCTCATGCATGCAAGGCAAGTACTCTACCACTGAGCCACCTTCCCAGCCCCTATGATTCGTTTATTGAGAAATTTGCAGACTGCTGTCCAGAGTGGTTCTGCCTGGTTTAAATTGCACTAACAGTGCAATAGGGTTCCATTTTCCCCACATCCCCACCAATATTTGTTGTTGGTTAGCCAATCTAACTGGAGTGAGATGTAATCTCAGTTATGATTTGCATTTCCTTTATGACCAGGGATGTTGAACATTTCCTTATATATTTATTTGCTATTCTTACCTCTTCTTCTGAAAAATTTGAATAATTAAAAAATAGCTTTTCTCTTTTATTTTTGTTCTATTTTGAGGTATAATTAACTATAATTTTTCTCACAGATTTTTCATTGTGGATTTATTAATTATTAAGTTGAATATATTCACATATAATTTCAGAAGATGTGGTTTGTCTTTATTTGGTTAGCAAAGACTACATAAAACCTCTTGTACATCATCAGTTGAAGGAACTCATAGAAAGGTGGCCTTGTCCATGACAGTCATAGTAAAATGGACTACTCAATGACTACAAAATCATGAAAATACTGACAGGCCTGCTGTTAGTACATGTAATTACCACCAGGTGGCGGTACAGGACAATCACAAACACTGATTTACAAAGTCACATCATACACCCACTTCAGTGTGAATGAAATTACAACCAAGTAACTATATTAAGTATAACCATCTCATCTTCCAGGAATTTTCTAAGCATAGTTTCTATTCTAGTTTTTCAGAAATAAGGCATTGATTTTCTTATTTAAAAACTTTGTCTAGTTACATAGAAAAGACTTGATTTGGTAGGTTACTTTGTATTACCCCCCAAATGCCAGTTCAGAGAAGAATGCATGTCTCTCACTGGCAACGTCTGTGTACTACAGATATATATGTCCTGAACCAACTGGGAAAGTAAGGCTGCTGTGGCCAGGAAATATACATAGGAATGCAGGCTGAATTATTCATTAGTACTTCTTTTGTGGGTTAGGCAGCTCATTCTGTCTTAAATTTTTTTTTAGTCAGGTATGACTTGATTGCTATGATTAGTCACACTATGAAAAGAAATAGCTGCTAGACCAAAATATGTGTCTTTTATATTTATGACTAAGTATAGGTAGCATGTGGTTCATGTTCGCATGATTCCAAGAACATTTTTAGAAAACTCTCTTTCCATGTCAGTAACTTTGCCTTTCCATGGTGCAACAGCCTTTCTTTCGTTCTTTCTTTTTTATAGTCCAAGACTGCAGCTCAAATTCTGTATCTGATGCTTTCAGGTGGTCTACCATTTATACCATACTTCTAACCCCAGCGGTCTTCCTCTGGGAAGCAGACAGCCAGACCACAGGACAATGTCCTGTTGGGGGAATACTTTTGTGAGGACAGGATAGTCAAACAGCAATGACAGAACCTGGGTTTCTAATGAGTGGCATTCATTGTATTACTACTAACATTTGTCCTGAGTGGGGGGAAAAGGGGACTTTGGTATAATTATGTGTACTGAGAATTGGTTTTCTTTTTTTTTTTTGGGTCCAGTCGTGGGGACTGAACTCTGGGCCTGGGTGCTGTCCCTCAGCTCTTCAGTTCAAGGCTAGCAATCTACCACTTGAGCCACAGCGCCACTTCCGGCTTTTTTCTTTTTGCTTATGTAGTGCTGAGGAATCGAACCCAGGGCCTCAGGCATGCAAGGCAAGCACTCTACCACTGAGCCACCTTCCCAGCCCCTGAGAATTGGTTTTCTATGGACTTCATTGATATTATATGGAGGATATTGTTTGGGATGTCCTTTTTCTTTTGTTGAAGATACTCTAGGCACTTAACAAATTTGGGCTGATGTGAAATTAAAGAGCAGAAATTAAATGGTCAAATCAGGATTTCAAAGCTTTAGATTGGTAAAGATAGGAGATCACACATCAGGACTGCTATTTGTTCTAATACCTGTAAGGAAATGTAGCTGGCAGTGACTACAGTGTACATTAGTTGTACCAGGGTTGTCAGCACATTAAATGTCTACTTCGGTTTCCTTAGTTAGAAAGTGTGGCATGGTGTCCTGAGCATAGTGTGGATGGGTGCTAGGCCTCACGTGGGGTATTGACAGGCCATGACTTCCAGAAAAAGGCAAACAACAGCTGTCATGAAAACGGCTTGATGAATGGAATGACTTGAAGAGCTAAGTGTGGTCAGAACCTGTAGTATAAAAAAATGGGCTTATATGTTTTCTTGGGTGATCACAAAAGAGCCAGTTAAGATCAGGAGGGTGGAAATGTTAAAGAGACAGCTTTGTTTTTCATAGAACAAGTTTTTGATGGTTGAAAGCAGTCCCAGAGGTGAACCTCTCCATCATTAGAGGGTTCAAGCACAGACTGGTAGTATTTGGAAATACTTCAGCAACTGATAAATCATTGAAAGAATTTAAAATTTCTTTTTAGTTGTGAGAACTTGTGTTTATTTTCTTAAGCCACTAAGCTAACATGAATCTTTTTGAGAAGGCATGTTGAAAAATGCAGTATTAATTTACCCTGACAATCTTAATATGTGTCTTTTTGTTTGTTTCAGTTTCTTTAGATAACAGAGGCAATACTAGGATTTTAAATGTGACCTCTACTTCTTTTGCTTCTGAGTTATAGTCAAGTCTCCAATGTCAGGATAAACAGTTGTGCTTAGCACGCCCAGCTCCTAAAGGAACTGCCCTGGCATGTAATTTTAGGTGGCTGTGCAATCAATTTAACCAAATGAGCCCAGCTATAATGGGAGTGGTGGAGTGGAAGAGTCTGGTAGCAGAGAGTGAGTCATTGGTGGGCTTTGGGCTGTGCCTTCCCCCATGAGGAAGGGCTAATCTGTGCGTGCTGCCGTGTGAGAGACTCAGGGAATAGGATAATGCACTGGTTCAGACTGCTGGAGCTACCCTTGTCTGGCAGTGTTGCAAATGGGAGAAAGGACTTTTGAGGGGACATGGGAATGTCCTCTGTGGCAAAAGTGCATGTTTCCCCTAGATCAGTAGTAAGGTGATTATTTATGTTTGTTTCAAATTTTGATAGGATTTCCCCATGTACCCCAGGGTGACCTCAAACTCATAATCATCCTGCCTCAACTTCTTTGAACTGAGATTACAGGCATGTACCACTTGGCTTGGAAAGAAGTGAGATAATTTTTTTTTGTAGATGGAATAGTGATGTTTTTATTACACAGCAGTCTGCAAGTAGCCCAGTAGTTACAAAGGCCTGCAGCCCCCAAATACATATAACATGGGTAGGAAATAGGCCAGAGAGGAAAGAAAGAACAAAAACAATACCAACAAACCAGCTATGGGACACTATGATGACCAGAGATGAGCCAGGAGACAGGACACAGGACAGGATCACATGGCACGGGGCATCCTGCCATGACACCTATGCCATCAGAGCCTAAATAGGGTCCGTGCAGGGGGCAGGGTCACAGGACACTTCTAGTCCCAGGCACTGGGTTGACAGGTTCAGCAACCAGTCATCCAAGTGCCTACTCATGTCTTCAGAGATCTGGGTATGCCTATCACCTGAGGGGGTTGGGGAGGGCCCCCCCCCATCCTCCCTGCACCATGAAAACAAGTTGACATCTGAATTCTCTGAAGCAGAGCCCGCCTAGCTCAAGCTAGGCATCTGCATTTCAAAGAATGGCTTGTCTCACCTCTAGGCCTTTGGAGCTGGGTGGACACCCCCCCATCTCCTGCTTAGGCACCAGGATATCAGCAAGAAATTATTTAGGCTCAACCACCTTACTTCATCTCCCCCTTTTCTTTTATGTACTGAAATCAAATCATTGACTTCTCTGTAAGAGGGTTGAAGCTTTGCTTGGGCTGTTACCTCCTGTAATTTAAGGAGTCTCCAGCAGTTAATGTTGGCTCCATATGGCTAGTACCCATATAGTAAGGGGACTTTGAACTGTCTTTTCCTAGGTCAGGCAGGGTAAAGTTTACAAATCTATGTCCCACAAACAAAGTCTTAAGTTTGGCAGATCCAAAGCAGTCTTTTACTGGGACGCAGTCATGGTGATGGAGTCAGGCAAGAGTCCAGTCCACTTTCATCATGGTGGAGGTGGTCAGGATGATGATGTAGATTTCCCTCCAGGTGATATCAGCCCATCTGTGAACTTTCCCCAGAGGGGCGGGCAGCAGCAGCAGCAGTATCTCTCAGCAGTTCCCATGGGTTGTTATACCTCCTGCTAGGCTGCCTGCAAATCCTACACAGACTGATTAAAGAAGCTTTACCTAAGTCCTGACTTTACTGAAATCTTCCAATATTTTCCTGGTGGTACACTGGCTTTTGTGGGCTGGCACTTCATTGGTTTAAGGCAGGTTTTAGGCAGTGGTCCCTGGGGAATTTTAACAGGGTGACAACTTTTTATTAACCAGATTTCTTTTAAATAAGGCTACGATTTCCTAGGCAGACACAGAAGGCTTGGGCTTTAACTACCTTTTTTACAAGAGTAGTCTCTATACTTGCACACTTGTTACCATTGTTTCCATGCCTCTTCCTTTAATTTATCCTGCCTCATTTTTAAACAATGACTCTGGTCTCTTGATCTTTTTTTTTTTTTTTTGCCGGTCGTGGGGCCTGAACTCTGGGCCTGGGCGCTGTCCCTCAGCTCTTCAGCTCCAGGCTAGCGCTCTACCACTTGAGCCACAGCGCCACTTCTGGCTTTTTCTGCTTATGTGGTGCTGAGGAATTGAACCCAGGGCCTCATGCATGCAAGGCAAGCACTCGACCACTGAGCCACCTTCCCAGCCCATGGTCTCTTGATCTTAAAGGGGATTGATGGGTGAAGATCCATCTTCTGTAACTTCTTTAAGCTGACTCATGGGCATTGACCCTACTTAGCCAGGAACCTATAACCTTAGCCTATTTTACCAAGGGGTTGACAGGATTAGATATCATTAAAAGCACTATTTTACTCCAAACTGGAAATCATAAAGAACATTTAATTTCTAACAACTGCACAGACATTTCCTTGGCCACAGCAGTGTAGCCTGTTTAGCACTCTGGTTTGCAAAAGCTTTTCTGGCTGGCTGAGGAACCTGATCTTTAGTGACCTGGACAATGCCTCAGCTACCCGTGTAGGCCTTGTGACAGCTATCAATAGGGACACAATCTCAGGTCCACAATTTTTTCCCCCCTGAATTTATGTGCCAGCTCAAAATCACTACCAATTGGAGCTTTTAACAAATACAAGGGAGAGGGGGAGGGAGCTGGGATTTAAACAAAAAAGTGAGATAATTTTAAAGGATACCTTGTCCAACAGATTTGCCTAGAATGGTGGACTGCTAGCAATCAGGGATAAGGTAGGGATAATACACAGGCTATTGACAGTAGGCCTAAGTGAAGAGATTAAGGGACCTTTCTCTACATCATTCAATCCCAGCTGTGCTGCCTATTCACTTGGTGATCATGAGAAGAGAGAGAGAGAGAATGGTAGAAGAAAGTAAGCTCACATTACTACCTGAATTGTAGGAAGGTTCTATAAGGGAAGCCAGTTAAATGGGACAAAAAAAAAGACTTGAAATACTGAAGTAAGATTATTCTTGAGACATAGAAGAGAGAGAGAGAGAGAGAGAGAGAGAGAGAGAGAGAGAGAGAGAGAGAGAGAGAGAGAGAGAGAGAGAGAGAGAGAGAGAATGTGTGTATGTATGCTGATTATTGAGGTTTAAACTCAGGGACTCTTGCTCTAACTTGGCTTTTTTACTCAAGGCTGGTTCTCTTAAGCCACACCTCTACTTCTAGATTAATTGGGCTAAAATAAATTGAGCTAGAACTAATGGAGCTAGTTTCTAGTTTGATTAACTTCTACTGGTTAATTGAATTAAGAACTCATAGACCTTTCTGCCTAGGCTGGCTTCGAACCGCAACTATCTGATTTTAGCCTAATTAGTAGCTAGGATTACAGTTATGAGCCACCTCTACCTGGCTGAAGTAAGAATATTCTTACAACTTTTTATTGTTATTATAAAGGTGATGAACAGAAAGGTTATTGTTACATATTTCAGGTAAAGAGAACATTTCTTTTTGGACAATGTCACCCCTTCCCTTGTTCTCTCCCAGTTTTTCCTTCCTGCCCCTATCTACTAGTCGTATAGTTCATTTTCAACATAGTGTCCAGTCGAGGACCACTGCTGTATTTGTTCACCCTTTGTCTCTCCATTTCTGTGCCTCCCCATCCCCTCTTATCCTCTTTCATTTTAACTGAAAAGTAAAGAGAGAGCCATGACACTTTTCCATATTTTTATCCAGGGATAGGAAAGGAATCCAGGAAGCTGGCCTGAAGTATCAGGGAAGAGAATAAAGCTGCTTTCTGCTCATGTCCTGTGTGGACCAGCTGAACTATTCAATAACCTGCCCATTGCTATAAGTGGGAATGCCAAGAGCTGTGGATGAATTCTGAACATGATTGCACTATTCATCAGTAATGTTCTCAGGCCATTGCCCAATCCATTTGAATCTCAAACCTCTTCCCCCATAGAAGACCTCCTGATTCTGCTTAGCTTTGTAGTTCTGTTTCCATTTCACAGCTCAACCAAGATGTGGTATGCATATAGAATTTCAATATTTATTTACATTTACATTTAATTTACATTTATTTAAAATATTTATTTACACTTAAACTTTTTCCAGAAAGAACCAATCTATCTAAATTTCCATGGTCTGCTATCCTTTGCATTGTGTTTTGTGCTAAGTATGGCATTAAGGTTTGCTTGTTTCACCAGTAGTTTTCCTCTTTGCTAAACTTTATATAGAAAGGCTTAAGTGAGGTGCAGCACTTTGAGCACATGTATTTTCAGATGCTTCCCCATATAAATTCTGCTGATTCAGTCAACATGTGGTGTTTATATTTTCTGGATGAAAAATCACAGGCAAACTAAATTCCAGAAAGTAAAAGGAATACAATCAAACATTACTGACCTCTCAGACATGTTGGAATTCATGAAACAATTCTGCATTTTTTCATGTGTGTCAAAAAGTAGAGCAAGTTTGTTTGTTGAATTTTAAGTCTCTTCCTAACACATTTGCTGTTTAAGGTAATATAATTAGCTGTAAATTCCTGTCCATCTCTGACATGCCCTGGAAAGAGTCAACACAGCCAAATCATTTCTTGAAATAGTTGAGCTATTTTAAATGATACCAAAAGGTGTGCATTTTAGTTCACATGAAACAATGATTAAGATATCATAAAGCAGACAGAATGAGTGGGCACCAGACATCTTAATCTGCTTTCTGCTTTGCTAGACTTTCTAAATTCTTGACTATGGTAATAGAAATGGTTTGCTATAAATCTTACTAGCTTGCATGTTTGTTAGTTTTAAATTTTGCAAAATATTCATTCTTTATCAAATAAAAGATTTTCAGTTTAGCATGGTACATAAACTACGTATTTATACATAGAGCATCTGTTGTGTTAAACTAGAGCAACAGGAACAAAAATTGTAACACCCATGGCCCCAGTGCTTATAACCTGAGATAGATTTGTTATTTTCACCTAATTTAGATTTAAATAATCATGAAGTTGCCTTCTCTCTCTCTAGTCTTATGATTCAGCTTACAGCAGAGATCATCTCCAAAGGTCAGGGATAAATTCAACCATGGCAACTAACACCTCAGAAATCTCAGTATTCAACACCCAATGCCCCGCTGGAAAACAAGGAGAATATCTGCATGTTGGGAAATCAAATGTAATAAAATGCCTTTTCACAAATTTGTATATATTAGTTCCATTTTCTTCACATCCCAAGGCTTGCTCCATGTAATGGTAATTAAAGAGGAACAGTTGGAGAAAGAGAAAAGTAGCTGTTTCTGAGAGTTTATTTTCTATCTTACTAGACTCCAAGTGCTCAGATCCAGTCAAGTGATATGGAGTGACAGTTGTACTACAGTGAATTAAAAGTTAGCAAGAGCACAATTCATTATTCTAAACTTCTGATGGTGTTATTTGCAGCCACACAACACATTTTCCATGCTTTCATGCAGACTGAGGGGGTCACATGTGATTTAATGGGTAGAGAGCCCCATCTATCTGGACATTGCGATTAGTTCAAATAGGACAAACTGGCCCCAAGTTGGGTCAGTGGGAGCCCTTGTGTGGGATTTGACTGTATTGGAGTCAATAGAGAAAATGTCTTTTGCTTGTGTGTTTCTGAGAGTGGGAGGGGAGCTGAGCATGATGTCTTCAATATACCAGGAGGAAGACAAAGAGAGGGCAGGAGAGAAGTGCTGGCTTTGCTTTGGGTCTGGATCTAGGTCTGACTTTCAGCTCTGTTATGCATCTTCTTCTTTGGTTTGTTTCATTTGTATTGCTGTCATTTCTCCCGATTCATTCATCCTTCAAACAAACATTGCTATAAAATATTGTTTTATAGACATTAAAATTAAGCATCTACTACATGGTACTGCCAGACATGTATTATGCATTTCTTTGAAAAAATAATTTTATAACAGCCTAAGTCATACATAAGCTTTTTCTGGGTAACTATCTGTCCCACAATGTAGTGGCTTGACAAAACAACAAGAAAATTAATTTACTAGTCTCTATATTGTCTGGGTAATTCTGATCTGGACTAGGATGAGCTCCTGGCCCTGGAGTATGTTTTTGGGTTTCTCAGAGCTGATCAGTCTAGGGCAGCCTTACTCAGAGGTGTGGAGTTTGCTGGTCTTAGTAGAGGGCTACATAGGAGTGACTGGGCATGCGTCACTATCAGGCTAGCCCTGGCTTGGTCACATGGATATTATGAGTAAAACTGAGAGAGAGTGATGGAGGGGTGTGAGTTCTCCCAAGGGTTCACACTTGTTCCAGACACCGCAGTACTTCTGCAGTATTCTGTTCTGTTTGGTTCAGATTGAAGGAATAGGAAGCTGTGTTTTGGTGGGTTTTTTTTAATGCATTTTTGTTTTGATAGAAGGTCTCACTCTGTGGCCTGGGCTGGCCTTGAACTCGTGATCGTCCTGCCTCTGCATCTTGAGTGCTAGGGTTATAGGCACACATCTTTGTTCTCAATGGGAGGGGCTGAAAGTAAAAGTGGACAGAGGTAGGGAGGCATGGAATAACTTGTCTATTATACTCAGGAACTTCAGTGAAGGTCATTCAGTTATGAAGCAGTAGAGGGAGGATTTGAGAGTTAATCTTCTGACTGAAAATTTACTCATTTTCAACATTTCTCTCCGGACCTGCTAATTGATTTATGTGGTCCACATGTCATAATGTAGTTAACTTCCAAATTCCTATCCTTCGATCATTTTTGAATGACTTTGGAGTTACTCTGAGTGTCCTTTGTTGTAATAAAGATATTAACTTTCCACAAATGGGGCATGGTTGGCTAACGGTATATAAGCATTTTGACTCATATTCAGATCCACAACAAAACTGAGGTTCATAATTTCATCTTGTATTACAGCTATGATGAGAAATACCAGGTGTTATTTTAGAAAGCTGGATAAAGTAACATGGAATACCTAGTCAATTTGTCAGTGATATAGGAAGGAAAGAAACAATCATTTCAAGCAAGTGCAAGTGGGAGGCTGAAGGCTGGTGAGAGGCAGAATCTGTAGATGAGAAGAAGGTTGTCTACTACCAGAAGAAAGAGGTAGGGGCCTTACTCCTGGGGATCCTAAGGAAGACAGTCATGGCAGTGGCTACCACTGAGAAATCTTACAGACTCTGTGCAAGGCTCCAGGCACATTCCAGAGAAGCCTTCTCCAAGTAATTCCAAAGAAGCAGAATATGGAGAGTAGAGATAAGGCCAATAGAGTCTGGAATTGCATTGCAAGACCTAATTGAACCTCAATCAAAATCGTTTTGTCACTATCAGAACAATTTAGCTCAAACATCTCTGTCATACTTCACTCAACAGTGTGTTATATATGTTTCTCTAGAATAATCCTCAGAGTATTTGTGAGTGGTGGCAACATAGTCAGCCTTATGACCAAAACACAACACACACAATTTCTGGGTAGAAAGGAAAGTCAAGAAAGTATAGAAAGTTACAGTGGAAATGATGCCACTGGTACATGCCTGTAATCCTAGCTGCCTAGGAAGGCTGAGATCTGAGGATTATGATTTGAAGCTAGCCCTGGCAGGAAAATCCATGAGACTCTATCTCCAGTTAATCACAGAAAAATCTAGAATTGGAGCTGTGACCCAAGTGGTAGAATGCTAGCCTTGATCAAAATGAAGCTCAGGGACAGAAGCCAGACCCAGAGTTCAAGCCTCAGGACCAGGAAAAAAAATTACAGTGGAAAACAAGAAGGCAACTTCCAGGAATTTTCCTTTTAGTCAAGTAGGGACTTCTCTTAGAAGGTAACACTTGGCAAATAGAATCAAACACTTGGGAACATCTCAAAGGTAATTTGTTTAAGATGAATGACTGAAAACTTACCTTTGGGAGGTAGGCATCAGAAATGAGGAGTTCAAATGGGTTAAGCGAGACCACTTGGAGGAGGTAGAGACAAGGAGGAGGTCATGTATGGTTGTTAAGGAACGCACATTATTACCTATTGGGGAAAAAGTGATATGATTGTGTGTGTGTGTGTGTGTGTGTGTGTGTGTGTGTGTGTGTGTGTGTGTGTGTGCATGCTGAAAATGGATTTCAGGGCCTCATACAAGCTAAACATGTGTTTTATAAGTTAATTACATGCACTCTCAGCTCCTATATTGTTTTTAAGTGCCTTAGTGTCTTCTATTTTCATGCCTTTTCATCATATGGGTGAAGATGAGGATGGGAAATGCTTCAGTATGTTCCAAACCCTTGAGGACCAGCCTGGGAGAATTTAATTAATTTAGTTTAGAAGAATGTACAGTCTTACAAACAGCCTTATAGAATCAGGTTTTTCCCTCCTCTTTTCTTCTAGTTTCCATTTGTATTCTGGCAAGAGAGCCTATAAAGAAAGGGTGACTTCAGCGTAGGACAGAGACGTTAGGCCTTTCATTGAGGCTTTAGTTGAGGCTTCAGTACAGGGTAATGGTACCAACATTCCCAGACTGCACTGTCTAGAAGATGTTATCTGTGTCTTGTTGTCAAACTGCTGATCCTTTCCCCTGTCAGAAAGGCACAGGATTCTAACCACAAGAGTAATAACCTGAAATCACTTATCAATACAGACTATTGAAAATATAGATCTCATTTTATACTATTAAAGAGAAAACCCAAGGAAATGAGAAGAAAACAGATCAGTAACCATTAGATAAATGGAAAGTAATTTCTGAAAAATAGCCGCCACCCGGCTTCCTCAACTCCGGTAAGGGCAACCTCATTTAATCCGATTGAACTTTTTAATCACAGATTTGAGCTGCAGGAATGCCCTTGTTGATAATAGGGGAAATATCAGCCACTAGAACCAATTTCACCTACAATTTTGTCCAAAGCACTAAATAAATTAGAGGAAATTGTGTAATGGTTGGAATTTTACTATGATGTGACAAATATTCAAAGATAACCCAAGAAGCTAAGTCTGCAAATAGGTTTTTTTTTTTTTTTGCAGTGATTGGCCAAATCCTTCCAAATCTGTAGTTATAAAGGGGAAGAGAAATAACTAATCATTAAAGACTATTATTTTTTTAATTTTCAAGTTCTAGCTGAAGAATTTTGAAAGGCTAGTACTTTGGGAAGGTTTTCTACCTTTGGTGATCTTGTTAGTCATTTTTCAATTACTGTAACAAATATCGAAGACAATATGATTAATTGGCCTCATTGTTTTGGGGTATCACAGGAGCAGCATGAGGCATAACCATTCACCTCATGATGGGTGTGAAAGAGAGGAGGATGAAGAGACTAGAGTCTCAATGTTTCCTTGAGGAACATACACCCAATAACCACAGGACTTTAAGAAGGCTCTACTCTCAAAGGTGCCACAGGCTGGGGACCAAGATTTTAATTCATGGGACTTTGGGGAACATTTATCCAAATCAGAGCAGTGACTTGGACATGTTTCCAAAACCAAAATGTAACCTGAATGTTTTCTGGAGTCTTGTTACTAAATAGAATGTTATTTTTTACAAGTTGCTAGATAATAACTTTCCCACTTTTACTGTCTACAAAAGGAAAGCTAGCTGTGGCTGCTTCTTTTTACTACTTGAGTCTCTGAATTTTTATGCCACGGGCCAACTTCCCTCAACTATCTTATTCTTTAAAAATATGATTTTTATTTTAGAATAACTAAGATGGACAGAAAAATTTGAAAGAGAGTGTAGCACATTCCCATTTACATGTCTGGCATCTCCCCTTCCCATTAATATCGGTAGTGGGCTGGACAGTGGCCTCAGATTTGTCCACACCCTAATCACCAGGGTCCAGGACTATGACCTTATGTGGCAAAAGAGTCTTTATAAATGTAAATAGGTTAAGAATCTCAGAATGTGATTATTCTGAATTATCCCAGAGAGCCTTAAAAATAACAAGTGTCCACATTAGACATATACAGGAGAAGAAGACATGGAGAGAAAGAGAGAGGACTAGTTTTTCTACTGATGCCCTATATTTGTTCTAGAATCCAACTCAAGGCACCACACTGCATTAGGTTGTCATTGTCTCCATCAGTGACTTTCCCAAACTTTCTGTTTTTCATGCCATTAACAGTTTTGAGTTACTTTGTACAATGACCTTTACTTCATTTGCCACTTTTTTCATAATTAGATTGGATATGAATTAGGGAGACAAATACCATAAAGTGCTCTTATTACTCTATCAGATTAAAGGTTGATCTACATGATTTATCATTGGTGATTTTAACTTTGATCACTTACATGAGTGTTTTTTTTAAGGTTTATCCACTGTAAGGGCACTATCTACTCTTTTTATACTCTATTTCTCAAAACCAATTTTAAGTGCAGCTTATATTCATCAGGATAAGGGATTATTAAGCTATATCTCAGAAAGTGTATGTATGCATACCCATGCATATTACATAGAAATTTTCAGTAAGAAAGTTGTATTTATCATTCTGCTTTTGTTCTTTTGTTTCCTTTTTCTTCCTCTTTGTCTTTCTGTGGATAATTTATGTCACTATCAATACATGCATATTCATAATACATTTAACATAACTCTAATACTACATTACTTAGATGCTCAAATTGTTTCAGTTTATATGTCACTTGCTTTTGTGATATAGTATTGGTTTAATTTTCTTTCTGTCCCAGCCTATTAGTTACCTATTACTCTGTAATAAATTGCTCCTAAACTCAATGGTTTACAATAGCAAATGTGGTTCATAGATCTAGAAGTTGTGTTTGACATACTGGATACCTCTGGCTCATCCCTCTCAATCATCCATCAAGGTGCTGGCAAGAACTGTAATGATTTCAATTCTCTATAGGAAAAGAGCTTTCAGGCTCACGCCCATGGCTAGTGGTAGCCCTCAAAACCTCACTGGCTATATATACATCAGTTAGTTCATGGCCCTGTAAGCCTCTTCAAAGAAGGGCTCAAAGCATGCCAGCTGGCTTCTTTTGGAATGAGAGAGAAAGATGGTACCCAAAAGGGGAATCACAGTTTGTTTTGTAACCAAATCATGGACATGACATCCTATCATTTTTGCCACTTTATATTTGTTGCGAGTGAGTCACTAGTTCAGCCTACACTCATGGGGAGAGGGTTATAAAAGGGATGAGTGTGAGGAGGCAAGACTCATGAAGGGCTATTTTAAAGGCTGCCCATCATACCCAGTACTCTACAGTTACATCGAATTGCTTCAGTTAATTAGAATGGGAAGAGGAACAAAATGAAGTGGCAAGCTCCAAAACATAATCTGCTGACAGATTAAACATTTTACTTCTAATAACATTGGATATGTTGTCACTTAACTACATAGTTACTCTCTCTTATTCTTCTTATTGGTAATTTACACATTTGTGTGTTTCTTGAATTTATCCATTCATAGTAGGGTTCCCTTTGTTGATGGGAGTGTAAACTTGTTCAGCCATTTTGGAAAGCAGTATGGAGGTTCCTCAAAAGACTCCACATAGAGCTTCCATATGACCCAGCAATCCCATGTTTGAGCATTTACCCAAATGATCACAAACAAAACCATACTAAAGCTACCAGCACAACCATGTTTATTGCAGCATTACTTACCATAGCTAAGATATGGAACTAACTCAGATGCCCCTCAGTAGATGAATGGATCAAGAAATGGAATTCTATGCCTCCATCAGAAAGAATGACATTGCCCCATTTGTTAGG
Organism: Dipodomys merriami; assembly: GCF_024711535.1. Classification (NCBI taxonomy): domain Eukaryota; kingdom Metazoa; phylum Chordata; class Mammalia; order Rodentia; family Heteromyidae; genus Dipodomys; species Dipodomys merriami. The sequence continues at coordinate 4,534,020 of NW_027204159.1, read as the reverse complement.
AAATGGAAAGAAGTAAGCCAAAGAAACATAGGTCCCATGGTTTCCCTTATTTGCAATAAGTAGTATATGTCTGAGACAAGCAGAAAAGGTCAGATAAGTTGATGTTAGGCAAAATGAACTCCAAGATAAGGACTCAAGTGGTTTTTCTTTCTTGCTGTTGTTTCTAACATATTTATAAGGTACCATGTGATTTTTTTTCTGCTTTGTATGTCCTTTCCTCATGGTATAACCCCTGTTTTCACTGTATTTGATGATGGTATAATCTGTGGAAGGGAAGGGAAAAAACAAATTGTTTAAATAGCGATACAGGTGGACCCATTGCAACAATGAAATGTACAAGATGCTATGTCGAAAAACAAACTTTGCAACTTTGGCGGGAGGGGTGGGGTAGTGTAATCGTGGAGATGGGAGGGAAGGGATGGTAAGGGAAAAACAGGAGGAGGCAACAATGCTTGGTAAGAAATGTACTCCTTACCTTGCTCATGTAATTGTAACCCCTCAGTATGGTATTTTCATGATAAAAACTTATTAATAAAAAAAGAATATATGATATAAAGCTTCCAAGACAAATATGACCTTTCTAATTCAGAATGTGGGCTACCTGAACTTTCTGGAGAACCAGTGCTTGTGCACATTTAGGTCCTACTACCTGGCACCCCTTTCACCAGGTTTCTGGAATTACTGAGACTCTTCATGCAGGGTATCTAGGAACTGTACATCTATGACCAGCATACTCTAGAACTGGAGTAGTATTTATGGTTGTGAGCAGAGAAAGCATTGTTGCTCATAAGGCACTGATGATCTTATGGAAGCCAGTGTACTGTGGTGAGGTCAGGTTGGAACTAAACAAAAATGCACCCTGAGAAGAGTAGGTAGGAGGAAGAGAGGGCAATTGTAACCTCAGGAGAGCATGGATGAATTTGAATTCTATACATGTCAGGAAGGCAGTTTTAAAGGCAGGCATGTGGGATATGATGTTAAAGTATCTTTCTCAGCTTCTGAATTTAGAATGACTTCCCATCTGGAGAGGAAGGGATTGATCCCAGCAGCAGCTCAGGCCCTGCCAGACAGCACAGCTGGGCATTTACCACAGCCATCCTTCTCAGATGCCCTCACTTAGGCTGTTTAGATGGCAGCTCCTCAGGCAGGAGCATCTTGGAGCCCTGCCAAATGGATGTCGCTTTAATATGCTATGAATCTATGCAATGGCCTGGGCCATAGCCAGTGGTCACTCTTTTGAGGAAGATGAAGCTACGATCAGCCACAGGAGAGCATGTCGTGCAGTGCTGACGGCGATGCATTAAGACTCCAGAGAAGCGCAAGCACGTTTCCTATTTTATTATGCTTATAAGAAAATAAAGAAAATTTTATTGGCTATGTTCCCTTAGGATAAATCCTCAGAGTCTAAAACTGGGGAAATACCTGCCTGATTAGGTTAGCAGAAAAGCATCTCAGAAAACAGAAAAGCAGAGAATGGAGATGTGGACACCTTCAAGAGTCTGGGTTTGGGAGCTGGGCGTGGAGTGCAGTGGCAGAGCATGAACCTCCCATGTGTGAGGCCCTGGGTTCTAGTCCCAGCAAAATAAATAGATAAACAAAGTTTGTTTAAGAGTATGATCCCAGTAAGTTCCAAATCCGCTTCTTTTTGCAGATCTCTGAAGCCTGGGTACTGTGTAAAAGACTTCAGGAAAGAAGTTAGGATGGACATTCAACCCAGGAGATCTGTCCACATCGCTAGTTTTCTGATTAAAGTCAGCAATGTTTTTCTCCTGTCTGAAACATTCAAGGCCTCCTCTCCATGCAGTGAATGATGAGTGAGTCTGAAGGTCAGTTGGTGATTGGTAGTGGGAGAATTTCATGGGTAACTCCAGATGGGCATTATTAGGGGAAGAACTCACCTAGACTCTGTTATTGTCATTCTCTGTAGATCCCAGCTCTGCTCCTGCCATCAGGGCTGCTTTATGTGTCTAGTTGGCGTTTGGACTCAGGTCTCTGCCTGAGGTATGAGTATGTTTGGAAGGGATGTGTGGTGAGGGTGAGAATTATCACCCAGATGCTAAATTTTCTTGTAAACATTTAATTCAGCAGGAAAATAGGATGGAATAATATAGTTGAGATACTATAACAATGTAGTTGTTTATTTTCTGTTTTGTTTGGCACACTTTTCCTCTCCCCATTGGAACAGATGGACAACTCTGAGCTCATCACCTTAGGGAAGGGAAGTGTCAGTATACAAAGTCTCTCCAGAATCGTGTTCCAAAATTTGAAGTCTTTAGAGAACTAAGAATATTTGAAGGATAGACCGGATAATTAGAAGCTGGAGGGAGAGAGAACAGGGTTTTCCCTAAGATTAGCAAAAAGTTCCCTAGACTGGAGCGTAGAGAAGAGGAGCTAGCTGAGCCACTGGTAGGTTGCAGACAGGACTTCTGAGCCTGGTTGTTTGAATGTCTTTTTTTTTTTAAATTGGTGGGTTGTGGGGGCTGTCCCTCAGCTCTTCAGCTCAAGGCTAGCGCTCTACCACTTGAGCCACAGTGTCACTTCAGTTATCTGGTGGTTAATTGGAGATAAGAGTCTCACGGACTCTCCTGCCCAGGCTGGCTTTGAAGGGCAATCCTCAGATCTCAGCCTCCTGAGTAGCTAGGATTACAGGCGTGAGCCACTGGCATCTGGCTGGAAGGCCAGAGGAATGTCTTCGTATGTGGATGCCTCCCAAATGTGTCCATGGATGGCCTTTCAGCTCTTTCCAAACACAAGGGGGACTTGAAGCTGCAGTTTTCCACATTGTGCTCTCTAGTTCTATACCTTGTCCCAGTTGGCCTATGGACATTGTTTGCTATGGGTCTCCACCAACACATTCTTCACAGTGAGTGATCTCCATGGCTCCGTCCAGTCAGGGGACTGTCTCTGCTGCTCCTCCAATGCCAGGCTAGAAGATGAAGGAATCTTTTAGCCTGAACTATGTTTGGATAAAGACATCTGTCTGAGGCTGTCTGTGGCCTATATGTAGCAATATATCTACAGTGTAAATATATCTGAGGTCCTGAAGGTTCTCTGAAGTCCTTCTCTGGTGCCAGGTATGGGGACCATCAGGTTCTTACTCTTCAACTTGTCTCAGTGGAAAGAAACTACAGTGCGGCTCAGTGATTACAAGGGTCTGCTTAAAAAGAGAAAAATGTTTACAAGAACATAAAGGTTACACATTTTCATATTGGCATTAGGAATTCCCTGTAACCCCCATGGACTTTATGACAGTTAGTGAAGGCTGAGCCTAGCTTCCTGTTACTGAGGCCAGTGGGAGTCATTTTCATGGCAATAGCACTTGGGACATTCCAAATGAGTTTCTGGAGACAATTCAGCCTCTGAAATATGCTCAAATCCTTCTACAGTAGAACTTTTCCCCCCTAGAAATGTACATCAAACTCCTGATACACCTTTGAATCATATTAACCTTTCTTTCCTTCTGACCATAGTCATGCAAGAGAGTCATACAAGGAGAGCCTCGTATCAAATGGTCATGAAATCAACAACACAGACATTATCTGTGAAAGTTAGTGTAAAACCTTCTCAAATCTTCAGTTGAGTAGCATATGAAAAAAATATGTAGGAAAAAAGTTTTTTTTAAAAAAAAATCCTAGAGCTACATTGAAGGAAAAACACCATACATCTCCCAGATTAGTCTCAGTTTGGAACAGAATGTGGAAGAAAGACATATTTATTACTCTCTCCCTCTTTTGTTAGAACAATATTAGCACTGTGTTAGTCACTATTGGAACCATTGGGAAAATATCCAGGAACTTGATCTCAGGGGATATGCAGTGTCCCTCATAAGAGTAATGTAAGAAAGAAGTAATAATATAGAGAGCTCATAATGATTTTTCACTGTATCTCGGCTCTGAATATTCACAGTAGCTTCATTCTCAGGTTTCATGGATTGGTAAGAAAACTGCCAATACTGGGTCCACGTTTTCCATACAGTGTTCAGTGGAACAGGGCTTATCTTTGGGAGCAGGTCCAGAACCTCTTGCATTTCATTGGATCTTGACTGGCTCACAAGTAAGGACTTATCATTTATTACCATCACTCACTGTGAGTAGTGGTAGAGGAAATGTATAGTAAGAAGAGAAGAGTGGAATACAACCTTTTATCTGCCAGGATACATTCTAAGACCCCCAGTGGATGTTTGAGACCTTAGCTAGTATCAACCCTTTTCTGTACATACTGTGTTTTCCTATATATAACTACCTATGACAAAAGTTAATTTATAAATTGGTCCAGTAAGAGATTAACAAGAGTAACTAAAAAATAAAATAATTATGACAATATATTGCAATAAGAGCTATATGAATGTGATCTCTCTGTTTCTATCTCTCTGTCTACCTCTGCCTCTGTCTCTGCCTCTATCTCTGTCCCTGTCTTGGTTTCTGATTCTCTGTCTCTGTCTTGGTCTCTGTTTCTCTCTCCCTCTCACCTCTCATTATTGTTCTTCAGTATCCATGGGGCATTGGTTCCTGAATCCTTTAGAACACAAAAATCATAACATGTTCATTTAGCCTCATATATACTTTAAAGTATTTCTTGATTGCTTACAATACCTAATCCAATGTAAATGCTGTGTAAACAGTTATTACATAGAGCACTACAACAAGAAATGAAAAAAAACCTGTATATATTCATTACAGATTCTCCCTGTGTATTTCTGATCCATGGTATCTGTACATGTGTAACCTATGTGTATGAAGGGCTGACTATATTGTACTCACTCATTTTCTTGTGATAATTTGCCTACACCATGAGTTGAAATGAAGTTAATATATAGGCATTGAGATGTTGCATTGGTCTCCTAGGTAAGGGTTACCTGAACACAATCACCCCCATACTATGACAGTATACCTGATCACCATCAGTCTGCCTAGTAATTCATATGTTCATACGTAGGTGATGGTGTAAGTGGGGTAGATACCTTGGACAAATGGATGCTTCATGTTCTAGGAAAGAGGTATAATGGTGGAAGATTTAATGCAGCTACTCAGAATAGTATAATTTAAGACTTAGGAGTGAGTTATTTCTGGGATTTTCCACTTAGGTTTTGGATTATAGATTGATTGAAACCTTGGAAAGTAAACCTGTCTAGTAAACCTGGGGAATGCTGTGGATTCTACGTCAGTTGTTTATGTACCACTGGAGACAGGGGTGCAGTAAATTTATTACAGGCACCTGGACTGGATAAAAAAGTTCATTTCCCAGAGAAACACTTGAAAAAGGTGAATGAATAGTAGGTACAGAAATGAAATCCCGAGTCATGTGCTGGTGGGTAATACATGTAAATACTAGCAACTCAAGAGGCTGAGATCTGAGGATCAAGGTTACAAGCCATCCTGAGAGACTCTTATCTGCAGTTAACCAGTAGAAAGCTAGAAATGTCAACCTTGAATGCAAAAGGTAAGCAAGAGTGAGAGGCCCAGAGTTCAAAACCCAGTACTAGCATACATAAAAAGAATGATATTCTATAAGGCAATAATATAAAACTGACTAACATGGTCCTTGCTAAAACCTTAAAAAATATTGTTAGTCCAAGGTGTTTTGCTCTCTTGTAGTATTCAGAGAACCTGAGATTTTAAAAGTAGCTTCCCTTAAAAGCTAGCATCCAGATAAAGGGTTTTATCTAAGTATGATAACAGATTTCCAGTGATGATTACTAATGATGGTGTGCTGTTCCTTGCTCAGTTTTTCTTCTTTCCTTCCTCCCTCCCTCGTCCCTCCCTCCCTCCTTCCTTCCTTCCCTCCCTCCCTCCCTCCCTCCCTTCCTTCTTTCCTTCTTTCCTTCCTTCCTTCCTTCCTTCCTTCCTTCCTTCCTTCCTTCCTTCCTTCCTTCCTTCCTCTCTCTCTTCTCTCTCTCTCTCTCTCTCTCTCTTCTTTCTTTCTTTCTTTCTTTCTTTCTTTCTTTCTTTCTTTCTTTCTTTCTTTCTTTCTTTCTCTTTCCTTCTTTCTGGCTTAGGGTAATTATTTTTAAAAACCCATAGAATAAGAGAGACATTATATTTTCCAAAATTTTCTGGAGCTTCCTCCTGTGCTTTTTGAGTCATAAAAATGAGATGAATTGGAAAATGACAGAATTGGAGATATGCTTTATATGCTTTAAGTAAAGGGCAGCTTATTAATATAGAGCATTTGTATCCATTCTGAAAACAATTATTAGCTGATTCAGGTATTACAGAATTCTGCTGCTACTTAAAATGATTAAATTATCTAATTGAGTTTCTAAAGATCACCCTAAAAATTGTAAAAGGCATAAAAACAGGAATATTTCACATTTTGTATATTGTTAGGTGAAATCAGTAATCTTTAGTAAGATCTATATTATTACTATGTGTAGAAATCTATATTATTATTAGTATTATTTATTGTATTGGAATTCACAGCAGCTAGGATTGCAACTGGGATTGAAATCTTAAGAATGGAAGCTTCTTTTCTCTGAGAGTACTAGTTAGTCTAGCATTTGTTTTTGGAGAGCTAATCACTGCCATATGTTAGAACTATCAAATGAGTGATGTAATTTAGGCTGCCTGTTGTCCTGCCAACTGCTCCAGGCTGCCTCTTCACTTTCAGCGAGCATTACTCCAATATATACATATATCACCCAGCAGTAGCTTCTGACACAATCTTGTTAGTCCTTGGGTCCTTAACCTTTATCCATCAGCTATATAGACTCTGTCTCTTTTCGTTCAGAATTTAAACTAAAAAAAAAAAAGTAAACCTCGGTGAAGAATGCATTTGGAGGAAAGTAATTAACGTAACGTAACGTTCTGGCATACAGATAAAAAACAAGCAGGGAGCTGATGCTTAAGATGAAATTACAATGGATGGTTAAGAGAATTCCACTACAAATGATAGATGAAGTTGTTTTTTTTTTTTGGTGAGACATTAAACAGAAGATTTCACTTCCCTGATAGGCAGGATGGTACAATGAGGATGACCAGAGCAAATACTAGTTCAATTTGCATATTTTATGCTCCTTTCGTGTGTCATATCCTGGAAGATACAAAGTTCAATCTGAGTATCTCATATATTTATGTAGCTATAACCCATGTATTTTCTACTTTATAAATGAGAAACAATAGGCCAAACTTCATCACAGACTTCTTTCAGGTTGTTATTTATGTATCAGTATTTATTGGAAGGCATTTAATAGGTTATTTTTTTAAGTTACACTAAAATACATATCATGGTCAGTGATTAGGTTAATTTTTTAAATTTATTTTATTTTATTTGTGAACATACTGTACAGAGGGGTTACAATTACATGGGCAGGATAATGCGTACATTTCTTACCAAGCATTGCAGCCTCCTCCTTTGTTTACCCTTTTGGTTAATTTTTTGAAATTATTTCTTCTGAACCTATGTGGTACTGTGTTACAATCATCTTTACCTTGCATGAGTATTCAAAGAATAAGATAGACTTTTTCAGTATTATGACGATGTTAGAATTTACCACTGTGAGTTTCAAAGACTTAAATATCATATATTCAAATGTTAGAACTTTATTTTAACATACTATGCTCATACACTTTAAATATGGCAGTTTTTTGGTATTTTATTATTTCAGTGCTCTTTTATTTATTTATTTTTTTGTATTTAGGAATGGTGAGGTAATTGTCTTTAATTTGCACCTATTGTAGGGTCCAGCAGGACCTAAAATTAATCCCTTCCTTTACCAGGAGTGTCTGGCAGTTGTACTATTAGGTAACCTTTGGCTCCCACAAGTCCTTCTAATGAACTTCCACATTTCCTACTGCTTTACAATCTGTATTTTTTGGCATCTTAAAATTTTCTGCACTCTTCTTTTGGTGGAAATATTTATTTGCAGAGGGGTGGCTAAAACAACAGACATTTGATTATCTTCATAGTTGAGGTTAGAAGTCTTATCAGCCCCAGGGCTTGTTCTTTCTGAGAGGCCAGGAGGGAGACCCTGATCCAGGCGTCTCTCCATGGCTTATAGATGACCATCTTCTATGTGTGTGTGCACTTGAGTGTACATGTGTTCCGTAGCCTCTGTCTTTGGGTCTGTCTCTCTTCTTAGAAAGTCCTCAGTTTGCAATCATAGAGACTATGGTGAGATGATCTTATTTAATCTTGATACCTCCCAAAGAACCTACCTCTGAAACTATAGTAGGGTTGTTTCTTTTTCTTTTTTTTTGCCAGTCCTGGGGCTTGAACTCAGGGCCTGGGCACTGTCCCTGAACAACTGCTACTCAAAGCTAGCACTCTACCACTTGAACTGCAGCGCCACTTCAGGCTTTCTTTGAACCTGGGGCCTCACGTGTGCTAGGCTAGCGCTCTACCACTGAGCCACCTTCCCAGCCCCAGTAGGGTTGTTTCTGAATACCTCTCAATGAGGACTAAAATTCAGCATGAATTTCAGAGGGGACAAACCATACGCAAACCACAGCAGCAGTGTGTGGAGAGAAGAGCCTAAAACAGGCACAGAATAAGTGTTCTTCTTTAAAATATATATTTTTATTGTAAAGATACTGTACAGGGACTTGGAAGGTGGCTCAGTGGTAGAGTGCTTGCCTTGTATGCATGTGGCCCTGGGTTCGATTCCTCAGCACCACATAAGCAGAAAAAGCCGGAAGTGGCCCTGTGGATCAAGTGGTAGAGCGCTAGCCTTGAGCTGAAGAGCTGAGGGACAGCTCCCAGGCCAGAGCTCAGGCCCCAAGACCTACAACAACAAAAAAAGATACTGTACAGAGAGGTTACAGTTACATGAGTTAGGTAATGAGTACATTTCCTATCGAGCATTGTTACCTCCTCTTTGTTTTTCCCCTACCATCCTTTCCCTCCCCACCTCCACAACTCATCCCTCCCCCCCAAAGTTGTAAAGTTTGTTTTCAACGTAGTGTCTTGGATTGTTACAATGGGTCAACCTGTATCCTTATTTCAGCTTTTTGTTTTTTCCCTTCCCCTCCCCAAATTAGAAAAATGTGTATACAACATGCAGGGCACCAGAATCAATTACAGTGAAAACAGGGGTTATACCATGGGGGAAGAACATACAAGATAAACAAAAAAAATCACATAGTAAATTATAAGTACATTTGTTCTTTTAAAGCCTTGAATAGTAAATAGGAGAGTTAGATGTTCTATTTAAACATAGCTATATTTTATTCACACATGCAATACTTAACCATTCCATCCCCAACTTTCAGCAAGGTATTGCACAAATATACACTGTTTCATGGGAGTTAATGATTTTGTTTTGAAGTCTTCAAGTATAAGAAGAGATCCCTAAATAATTATGAAGGAGTGGGCAATAATTTTGAGACAGTCAGATGGGTAAGAGTTTAATTCTTTGTAATCATTATAAAAAACTAGGATTATGCTAAGAATCAGGTATTTACTAAGAGGTAGATGATTTCAGATGCTCTCTGGGGCTGGGAAGGTGGCTCAGTGGTAGAGTGCTTGCTTTGCATGCATGAGGCCCTAGCTTCGATTCCTCAACACCACATAAGCAGAAAAAGGCAGAAGTGATACTGTGGCTCAAATGGTAGAGTGCTAGCCTTGAGCTGAAGAACTGAGAGATAGTGGCCAGGCCCAGAGTTCAGGCCCCACAACTGACCGAAAAAAAAAAAGATGCTCTCTTTTAATGCCATTGTTTTCTCTCTGAATCACATGTTGCTGCTATTCTATATTTTTACCATTATCTAGTAAGAATTACTTAGGGGAAGCTAATACGGTGAATACCTAAACACTATAGAAAGCCCATTTTGCTTCAGTTAGTGCTGAATAATTAAGGAGAGTTATATTATCTTTTGTAATAGACTCTTAGAATTTGCTATATCAATTTGCTTGCTGTTTTTATTGTATTTATATTTTTTGTGTATTTTCATGCATATTTTATTGTTGTTATAAAGATGATATACAGAGGGGGTTACATTGACATAACAATGTTACCCTTCCCTCACTTTATCCAAGGTTTTCCCTCATGTCTTCAGTCTTTACCCTTCACCCTCAAGTTGTATAGTTTGTTCTCCACACAGTGTCTAGTGAGTACCATTGCTGATATTGTAACATTAGTAAGGAAGTGGAAAGACTTGGGAAATAACTATATTAAGTGAAGTAAGTCAGACCCAGAGAAATATAGATTGCATAGTTTCTCTCATTTGTGGTAGCTAGAATGTACCTATAACTGGTAAAACCAAAACCAAAACCAAAACCAAAAAACCCAGACTGGGATATGATAACTTATTCAGGTCTCCAGCCATTCACACACAGTGAGACCAAAAGAGGATATTCTTAGGAGAGGAGCACAAAGGTGCAATACAGATGTGCATCTGAGCATATAAAATAATATTTATCAAAATGAACTCCAGGAAATGGAAACAAAAGTTTTTTCCTTTGTTTCTGTTTTGTTTTATTTGTTTATCTGTCTATGGAAGGGTAAAGGGGGGGGGTACAGAAATGGTGGGATAGAAGGTGCTTGCTGTTTTTCAAATGTCATTTTTCCCCCTGGTACTGGGGTCTGAACTCAGGACCTGGCTGCTGTCCCTTAGTTTTTTTTTCTCAAGGCTGGCACTGTACACTTGAGTCACAACTCCACTTCTGGATTTTTGGTGGTCAAATGGAGATAGCATCTCATGGATTTTCTTGTCCTGGGTTGGCGTTGGCTGTGATCTTCAGATCTTAGCCTCCTGAAGCTAGGATTACAGGCATGACACCTGCACCTAGCTTAGAAGTCATGTTTTTTGAGTCACACTTAAAGGAGGATTAGTATCTGATAGAAAGAATGAAGATTACTGTCAAGTATTTTCTAAGAGGATTTTTGGGAAGAGCTATTATAAAGGACAGTGCTTGCTAATTTGCTTAAGTCTACAAATTGGTGTTTCATTAGTAGGTAAAAATGGACAGCTTATTCCTTTTCTCAGAAAATATTAATGATTTCCCCTAGGAGGCAAGAAGTAGGAGAAAAGCCTTTCCTACACCCCTCCCTAGTTTCCTTCGTTTTATTCTCTGGCCCAAAGGAGGATACAACTTGTTAACCCTCCCCTCTTAGTTACTTCCTCTCTTGTACTAAGTCCCAACACCCCCACAGGGACCAATTCTCACCTTTAGTCTTTGTTCCACATTTCATTTATTTTTACACTCCTTCCAAATGACTCAAACCCATATATGTATATGTATTCATAGAGGTGTTATCTTACTTGTTTTTAAATTATAACACCAAACAGAATTTTAACTGAGCTTCCTCAGACAATTAAATAAAAAAGTTTAGACTTGGCCCAAGTGTTGAAGTTACTGTTATTTATTGGTACATTTCAAGGGATGTTTCAATAATGGAAAAGAGATTTTAGTGATAAATGGCACTTCATGCAGGACATAAGTAGATCATTATGGCTGTGCTTCAGAATCTTGACAGACTGGCTCAGAGTAGGGGCTGGATGCATTGCATGTTTAGATTGTCAGTTAAGTGATATTCTGGTATCCTTCCTTCCTTCCTTCCTTCCTCCCTCCCTCCCTCCCTCCCACCCTTCTTCCCTCCCACCCTCCCTTCCTTCCTTCCTTTCTTGCTTGCTTCCTTCCTTCCTTTCTTCTTTCCTTCCTTCCTTTTAGTGACTACACAGTTTGAGAGGAGAATTGGGTAGGATTTGGAAAGGATTTTAAAATGAAGCCCTTATAGGATTTTTTTGTAGTCAGTAATAAATAGAGTAGTTAGAAAGTAGCCAGAAAAAATAGTTATTTATTTATCTTTTTGGTGATTACTTGAGGGCATAGGGCTGAAGGCAAGACATTCACAGGCATGTTGACCTAGAAGCTACTTGGAGAGCACTGCTGAGTATAGATTGGTTAAAATTTTAACCATCCTTAAGGTAACAAAAAGATAGGCCAGGGCTGGGAAGGTGGCTCAGGGGTAGAGTGCTTGCCTTGCATGCCTGAGGCCCTGGGTTCGATTCCTCAGCACCACATAAGCAAAAAGAAAAAAGCCGGAAGTGGTGCTGTGGCTCAAGTGGTAGAGCGCTAGCCTTGAGCTGAAGAGCTGAGGGACAGCGCCCAGGCCCAGAGTTCAGGCCCCAGGACCGGACCCCCCCCCCAAAATAAAAAGGTAGGCCATATTTTTTTCTTTTGGGTAGGGCCAATCAAAATGATTTTATATTTCAACAATTAAGCCATTCAAAATATTCAGCATGAAGAAATGATAACAACTTAAGGTGATGAATATTGTAATTACTTTGATTTGCTCATTACCTAATCTATACAGGGATCAGTATAGTGAATCTTACAAATATGTGCAAAGTTATTTTGATCAAAAAATTCCTGTAGGGCTGGGATGTAGCTCAGTGGCTAAGCGCTTGCTTAGCAAGTGCAATGTCCTGGGTTTGATCCCCAGTACCAAAAAAGAAAAAAGACAAAAAAAATGCCTGTAATCCTAGCTACTCAGTAGGCTGAAATATGAGGATCAGGGTTTGAAGCCAGCCTAGGCAGACATATCTGAGAGATTGTTATTTCCAATTAACCAGCAAAAAGCCAGAAGTGGAGGTGTGGCTCAAGTGGTAGAGGACCAATCTTGAGTAAGAGAAAGCTGAGCAAGAGCCTGAAGCCCCAGTACTGACACACAATATTTTTTTTTCTTTTTTTTTTAATTGTAAAAATACTGTACAGAAGGGTTACAATTACATGGGCAAGATAATGAGTACATTTCTTATCAAGCATTATAGCCTCCTCCTTTGTTTCCTCTTCCCATCCCTTCCCATCCTCCCCCTGCCTCCCCACTCAAACCTCCCCCCCACCCCTGCACCAAAGTTGTAAAGTTCGTTTTCAACATAACGACTTGTACATCTCATTGTTGAAGCAAGAGGAGTATTTCTTCTCTTCTCCCTTTCTTCTTTCTACCACCCAGGCTGATTTCCTTGTGATCTTCCTGCCTCAGCCTACTGAGTGCTGGGATTATATGGCATACACCAACATGGCAAGCTTATATGAATATATTTCTGGAAAGAAAATGACAATAAGTTTCAAAGCAAGTCTTTTGACTATGCTTTGTGGTCCTGTCAGAGATATATTCCTAAGTCATCTCTATCGATCAGTGCTACTGTATGTGTAAAATGACTTACTCTGGTAAGGAACCACTTTCTTAAAGAATGAGGAGAAGGACAGAAGCACTGACTCAGGGAGGCTTTTGAAAAGTAAGCAAAATTAGTATAATCCATAAGAAATTTTTTGATAATTCAGAGCATACCTAGTACTTCTTTCCAAATGAGCTAAGGATCTAAGGTGTTCTTGGACAATGAGAATTTATTGTAGGTCTTATATGTCAAACCAGTCTTACTATTCAAATAAAAAGCTATTTTAGGCAAATCAAATATGCAGAATAAAATGGGAAAAGTGTGTGTGTGGGGGGGGGGGAGCTGTTAGGAGAACTATGATTGAGAGAAGCCTGAGAGCCAAATAAGAACCTTGGAAAGGGAGATGACAATCCTCACCCAAGAGTCCAGAGAAGGGTCAGAACTCTAGGTGTGGAATCATAAATGTCTCCTAGCAAGGTCAGTAAAAAAAAAAAATAGACTAAAACATGCAAGATGCATATTTGAGGGTTTGTATTGGGTGGGAAAACAGAATAAGAACAAATAACAGAAATGGCACCGTGATTTTTAGCAAAAAATGGTAACCATGCAGCTTATGTTTGACAATGAGATGAAGTAAATCCGTGAAGCAGTTCAATGGGCACTGGGTACCAATTTCTCTGAGTTCAGTGAGACAGAACACCTATGCACATGGTTATGTAAATCAGGTTTATTACTTACCAGCAGGCAGCCTGGGAAAACAGAAGCCTAGGAATCATTGTGAATCAGGACCCAAAAAGTGAAGAAAGCTTCCTGGGTTGGATAGATTCTCTATCTCATGCCCCATTTGCACCATAGCTGAGGGGTTCTAAGGGGGCTTCTCTGACTTTTATACCTGGGGAAGCATGAATCACCAAGCTGGAATACCAGAAGACATCTTATTTTGGGAGTATGGGACTATAACAGAGTTCTAGCCAGTCCCTTCTTACCCCAGGATGTTACAGTCTCTGTACATTATACAATTGTCCTGAGACCCGTCAGCAAGAAAGGGTGAGGAGAAAACTGAGTTTGGCAAAGTCTTCTGAGTTTTGTCCTTTAAAACCTACTAGACCTAATGTCCATGCCATGTCTGTGTCCATCTGGACTGTAAGGTAGATCCATAGCCTCACCATTAAGCAGCTGCAGCCGATATTAGGCTGTAACTGAGAAGGGAGGCTGGATGCGAGGGGCATGGGGAGGGCAGAGAGGCAGGATCGCAGCCCTCTTTCACTTCACATGTTCCTAGAATCTAGGGAACAAGGCAACATTGTGAGCATTCTTGACACTGGGATTTTATCAGAATTATGTTTATTAAGCTTCATCACTTACCTGTAATGAAGATTTTCCTTTGTAGAAAAAAAGAATATATATACTTTTTTCTTCAGACACAGGCATAATTATGTGGAGAATGGAGGTGGGGGAAGGGAAGTATCTATAACAGTATTCTGTATTCTTGTAAGGGAGGAGCATTTGGTAATGTCAGGATGATAGGAGAGCATGTCGTTGACTCTTTGAAGAGAGTCCAAGGATGCCACTAAACATTCCACAATGCACCTCTTACTGTACACTTTCAATAAGCAAAAAACCATTAGGTATAAAATGATAATAGTACAGAAACCCTGATGTAGATGGAAGTTGATGTTCAGCTGAGAACGGGAGGGGGGAAATGGCGCTGTCCACAGGGCAGGTACATGAGGGAGGTCTGGGATCCTGTGGATGGAAGACTTCTAGAAAGCAGGTAGTATCTGAGGCATGGGAGTGAGATGGGTGGACCGGAGGGGAGCGTGTCTGGAGGAACATCCTTCACTCCTTGTTTGTGAAGAAGCTCGCATCTATGACTTTGGAGGGAAAGGAAATATTCTTTCTTTCAGTTCCTTTCCTGGAGAGATTTGTGGTCAAATTAATTCTTGTCTACTTAATGTTCCTTTGTTACCATCTTCAGAAAGAGAGGGAGATTCGATGTACTTCTCTTTCAGGGCTCGCCTACCTTAAGAAAAACTTTTGATTAGTGTTGCTCCTTCCTTGAGTCATCTCTTAGTTCTTTTTTTCCCTCAATGGCCACCAGATGGTTTATGGTTGGTGGTTCTATTTTCTTCTCATACAATAATCTGTATTTAACATTCCACTGAGTCTGTGTGCTCAGAGTTCATCAACATCCTTACTATGTTCTTCCGTGGTCATTTTATATGTTTTATTCTGCTTGCCTTTCTGTAAATTGACACTGTTGTTTATATGTGTTACACATTTGTAGTTATTCTTTCCTAAATCCTACCTATTTTGTGTGCTGGTACTGTGGCTTAAAATTAGTAACAGAGCAATTCCCCTTTAGCTTTTTCATTCAAGGCAGGCATTCTATGACTTGAGCCACATTTCCACTTCTTGCTTTTCGCTGATTAGTTATAGTAAGCATCTCACAGACTTCTTTGCCTAAGCTGGCTTTGAACTGTTAGGCATTACATGATGTCTTTAAGATGACTCAAGGAATAAAT
The DNA here is from genome assembly GCF_024711535.1 of Dipodomys merriami. Classification (NCBI taxonomy): domain Eukaryota; kingdom Metazoa; phylum Chordata; class Mammalia; order Rodentia; family Heteromyidae; genus Dipodomys; species Dipodomys merriami. The sequence continues at coordinate 4,518,437 of NW_027204159.1, read as the reverse complement.
CTCTGACTTATACTTGATCTGTTTATTTCTTTTTGGTATTTGAACTTCCCTGTAGCTTCTAACTTGACTTTTTCTCACACCTGTGGATTTCTGCTCCAGTGGAGAGGTTCATTTTTCCCCCTTAATGAGTATCTATGGCAAGTCTATCTATCGAAGTCCCAGTTACTTATTCTAAATCTGCCTCACTTTGACCCACATACATTTGTTGTAGATGAAATTTCCACCTTAGTTACTCTTGATTTTATAGTCTTTCAGGAATATACCAGGCTCACAACTATTATAGGCTCATTCTATCTTTCACTTAAACTTTGTTATATATTATAGCCCCAAGCTAACACCAGAGCTAAAGTATCTACTATCTTGGGTCAGAATAGAAGCTTGGAAATTACTGTCACTGAGCTAGAAGCTAGTGCACAAAAATTCTGGGAGTGGTCTTTAGGGAGATCTTTTGGAACTCTCAAAGTCAAATGGTGGGGCTGGGAAGGTGGCTCAGTGGTAGAGCGCTTGCTTTGTATGCATGAGGCCCTGGGTTCGATTCCTCAGCACCACATAAGCAAAAAGAAAAAAGCCGGAAGTGGTGCTGTGGCTCAAGTGGTAGAGCGCTAGCTTTGAGCTGAAGAGCTAAGGGACAGCACCCAGAATCCTCCCCCCACAAAAAAAGTCAAATGGTGCTGGCAGCTGCCACATAATGTAAGCTTTGCATTGGTATACTTACCACCATTTTCATTTAAACTTCCTGCTTCCTACCCAATTACTACCCCATGGAGTCGAACAGTTGGATCTTCAGAACTTGTCAATGAGAGTGAGAGAAAAGGATATGGCATAGAGAGAAGTAGGAAATTCAACTGAGCTTTAGGATGTCCTTATCTCAGCTCTGATGCAAATCATTTAACTGATAAGTCTAATGTGCTTTATTTTAAATACAGTTTTGAATATTTTGCATTTAGTGGATTTTTACACATCAAACTATTTTACACATGCTATTTAAAATTTACTCTGGTAATTTCTGTTGGATTGCACAGAGGGCTTTATAAATACCTTGCTTTCATTTTAGAGAAGCTATCCATACCTTTTAATATCAAGTTTGTTTGTATTTACTCCACATTTGATTTCATAATCACCAGCCAGGAAAATAACTTTTCTGCCACCAGTCACTAGCAATATTAAAACTGCCTGCTTAAAGCTGGCTCAAAGAGAAGTTTAAAAATCTAATCTTTCCCTGATTATTTTTCTCAGTGTTGAAAGCCAGGATAAAGGTGAAAATGCTATTCTGTAACTCAGGTTGGCTAAACCCTTAGTAGTAGTAAACCCTTTGTGCCACTTTCTCCACCTCTCTTACTTTCTTATTTCCTCTTAAAAAAAAAACCTGTTTCCTTGTTCTGTTTTCATCCATGTGTGTAAAGATGACTCCAGTGTACCGTTGCATTTTATTAATTAATGCTGTCTAGCTTCTTTCCTACTAAGAAAAAAATTATCACAAGTTTTATTTTTGTTTTACATTTTCATTTTTTAGTGATTTATATATATGAAGGTAGAAAAAGTTATTAAGGATAGCAAGAAAGGCATGACAAACCAGGTGTCAGTGGCACACACCTGTAATCCCAGCTACTCAGGAGGCTGAGATCTGAGGATCTTGGTTTGAAGTCAGCCCAGGCAGGAAAGTCCGTGAGACTCTTACCTCTAATAAGCTTACCTCTAATAAGTTAATCCAAAAACCAGAAGTGGCACTGTGGCTCAAGTGGTAGAGTACTTGCCTTGAACAAAAGAAGTCTAACAATAGCTCCCAGGCCCACAGTTCAAGACCCAGGACTGGGAAAAAAAAACAAAAACATGACATTTTATTTAGGATACAGTAGGTGGATGTTTACCTCATTGTGTGGATGCGGTCTCAGAAATTTATATGATTCAAAAAGAGACTTAATTTATGTCTTTCCTAGCATTTTAGTTATATTTTATGAACTGCTTGGGGCATAAAAATTAAGCTAAAACATTTAGTCAGCAACAGCCGTAGGTATTCATCTCAGTTGGTAGAAATATTTAATAAGGATATTTAAACATCCATAGTAATTCAGTTTTACTGAGACTCTGTTATCTGTTGGTGGAGATGAGTAAAGAAAAAATCCTATCATATTATATACAACAGTGAAATGAAATTAGAAGTTTTTTGTTTGATCTATCTATCTATCTATCTATATAGGTTTCTACATTTGTGGTATAGCACTGTTAGAGATAGCATTCTATCCATCTTGAAAGTGCTATTTACAAGGCAGGGCACATTCTGTTATTGCCAGTTTATAGAAGTGTGTGACTCATAATGGCAAAAGCAAAGCCGAATGCAGCCAACAGATAGCACTGCTTCCTGCTTATTTAATCTTCTAGAAAATGTCACCGAAGGATTATTTTACTTAGAAATTATATGGCGTTGCTGGGTTCATGTAGGACAACTTCCAGACCTGAGTTGAATCACTACAGCCTAAAAACAAGTGAAAAGTGATTCAATGTTGCATAATCAATTCTCAGGATTAGTTTAATCCTATCTTTGAAAGTTAATATAACAATAGCAAAGCTTCTGTTACATAATAGAAAGATAGGATATTAGCATAAAGGATATTTTTTTTGTACTGTGAAAAATTCAACAATCAATTTCTCTTTTAGGTTCCCATGGAAATGTCTGTGGGAGCAATGGAGACATAGCTCAGTGGTAGTCTACCAAATTCAAGTTCCTGGGTTCAATCTCCAGCAAAACACACACACACACACACACGCACACACACACACGCACACACACACACACACACACACACACACAAACTACATGTAGGCACTTATTTGAAAGGATGAAAGATTGCCTTATTTCCATCCCTTCCATTCCATTCTTACTATAGAATCCAAAAGCAATATTTTAAATACCCCACATCTCATCTTCTCCTTAAAAACCATCAAATGGATTTCTGCTCTTAGAATAAGGTCCATCCATATCCTGTACCATGCTTCACAGTTCTCTACATCAGCAGTTCTCACTCAGAATCCCTTCACACTCTTAAATATTAAGATTTTGCAGTGTACTTTGTTTATGTGAATTGCATCTATTTGTATTTATTACACTAGAATTAAAGTAGAAATTGAAAAATATGTACATTTTCATTCAATTGTTTCTACTTTTGAACATATTTAATGAAAAATATGTTCAAAAGTAGAAACAATTGAAAAGAATAACATTGTTTTACATTTTTGAAAACTTCTTTAGTGTTTGGATTAACAGAAATGGATTGGATTCTTGTATTTAGCTTTTAGTTTATTGCAATACCACATGGATTTATTGCCTTGGATGCTCAGACCTGCTTCACTCAGGTCTCTGAAGAGAGCTCTTCATTTTCCATCCTGTTATGCAGCCATTCTCCTGCCCATTACATTGTCATGTTGTGTTTATCATCCATCTCTACCCACTCAATTATAAACTAAGCAAGCATCTTCCATGTCTTATAAGCCATCACTTTTTTGTTTTTAATTGGTGAATAATAAAATGTAGCCAAATTTAGCAGCTTAGAATACAAATATTTGTCATCTTCCAGTTTTCTGTGGGTTTTGGGTTTTGGTATGATTTAGCTGAGTGCCTCTGGCCCAGCTAAAATGTCTCCTGAGGTTGCATTCAAGCTGGGCCAAAGAATTTACTCTCCACTTACTCCTGTGAGTGTTGGCAGGCCCAGATGTCTGCTTTCTAGCTAATTTAGATGGGCAAGGGCTTTCTGTATATATCCACTGCTTATCTCCAGGGCAAGAAAGGGCATCCAGAACAGAAGCCACAGGTTTTCATAATCCAGTCTTGGAAATGACATCTCATCATTCTTTTATTTCTGTTCATTAGGAGGGAGTTACTAGGTCAGGACCAGAAGGCAGAATTATAAGGAGTGGGAATATTGGGGGCTGTATGTGAAGCTCCCTACTGCAACTGTATCTTAGGATCTAACATAGTGTCTGGCACATAGTAGGTACTTAGTCTACACAGCCATGTTTCTGCTGTGGCCACTGAATCAAGTGTCTTCATGATTCTCCAGATGATCTATTTATACTGACAACAGCAATGAGTGGGTTTTCAGGAAGAGCTCTGTCTGTGAACCCTAAGTTTTGTTTCTGTACAAGATTATTTATTCTGTAACAGGAGTAAATAAGAAACCACTGAATTCTCTTTGTTCTTCTAAGTCAGATTTTCTCTAGCTTCCTTCTTAATAGACTCTTTAGAAATTCACAAAATTCATTCAGATCGATTACAATCACTAAGGCTCTTTTCTTGCCTTAGCCTTAGGAGTCCTCCACAGTTTAAATGTTATGTTTGTCTAGTCTTCAGTCTTTACCCCCGCTTTCCTAAGCCATATAGCAGCACTCTCACTTTTGTGACAAGACAAGAACCATAGTATCCTTCTCTAAAGCACTTATGCACATGTTCTTTATATTCTGTATTCATCTCTTTTCCACTAATCATCTTTAAGATAGATCAGAAGGCCACCCCATCCTTTGGGAAGGATCATGCATAAATTTAAAATATTGACACATACCTTTGAGACGAGAATTCTCTATTATTACATAATAACCTATTTTCTATGTAAGTGGTTTCAAAAAATGTACAGTATTCAAAGAAAAAAATTCTGGTTACTGATTTTATGTTCAACCTCTGTTGGGCCTTCCTTGTGAGATAGGCTTCAGCTTTGCTTATTATATAAAATACAAGCTCTATCTACCACAAGCAGAGTGTGTTTGTCATCTAAAACCATGATGTAATGATTTGACCAGCTAGAAGCATCCTGATGTTGCCAACTACGTGCTTTATGTGTTTACTATATTTTATCGTGTAAAGCTGGGACTGAGACCCTAAGACACCCCCAATGCAACAATTCCTCAAAATTCCTTGTATTATCTAAGTCTCATTGACTCAGAATCTTCTCCTTGTGGGACTCAGGAGCCCACTGATAGCTTCAGTCATTCATCTTTCAGAAATGATACCACCTAAACGATCTACAAACCGCCTAATAAACTGAGACCATGGGGTCATACCTTTGTTTTCATTGAGACTTCACGTATCTGATCAGAGAAGTCTGACAAGGGAAATTGCCTCAAGAAAAACAGTGGAGTTCTAAAGGATTTCAATTTGCTAACCTGTTTCTATTTTGAACAGAAGTCTGAAGTATTGGGAGGCTCTATGAAGTGTTTTATAACTAATTGGTATAGAAACATTATGATCTTCTATTGTATGCTCTTAGACTGCCATCCATACTGTAGGGCAGTGCACAAATTTACCTTTAAATCAACCTTGTGATACATAATCCATTTTTTGGTAATGTTTAGAATTTACTCATCTATATTTGTAATTTGGATGTCAAGACATTTTTTATTTTCTACCTACACTTTTTTTGAATAGTATTTGGATATAGAATCATTCTATAAATATGTTCTGGAAAACATAGTGAAATGTTTTTCAACGTTAAAAATGAAAGACTTTAGAACATAGTAAGTTGTTAACTATGATTTCCCCTTTCCTCTTTTAGTGAATAATCTAATAGGAAAGGGATTAGTTCATTTAGTTTATCCTGTTTAAACTCTACAAATAGAATTGTGTGCTTCTGTGAGTTCCTTCTACTGTTTATGTTTTTGGGTTCCTTTTTTCTTCCTCCTTAGTATATAATTTATTCATTTTCATTGTGGTGGACATTTTTAGAGTATAAATATGCCAGTTTATCTGTTCTACTGTTGATGTATAGGTCATTTTCAGCCTTTTGTTGTTAAAACACAATTGCTGTGAACATTCTTTTTTCAAATCTTTGTTGTTATATAACTTATATGTGCAAACCTCATTTTATTTAAAGTGTATATACTGTCAATGGTTTTAAATGTATTTAGCAAACTGCAGATCTCACCAAAATAAAATTTTAGAACATTCCCTCACCCTGTACCCACTGAGAGTCATTCCCTCCTCTCTACTTTGAATTTCTCTTAATGCCTGGAAATAAACTACTAATCTGCTTTCACCTCTCTAAAGATTTACCTGCTTTTAACACTTTATATAAATGGAATTATACAGTATAGATGCCTTTAGTGTCTGGCTGCTGTCACTTAGCATAATGTTTATAATGTTTACAAGGTCTGTCCTTGTTCTAAGTGTCATTGTTCTATTTGCCATTGACAAATGGCATTTTATTGTATGGTTATACCACATTTTTATTTCCCCATTCATCAGATGATGGACATGTGCATTGCTTCTGCTTTTTTGGCTATCATGAACACTACTATTTGTTTTTATGTGTCTGTACGTTTTTCTAAGTTATATATATTTACACTATGTGAAATATGTATATGTACATATATAATTTTAAATAAATAAATATATATATATATATAGATCCATATGGGCCTAGATTAGCTAGGTCTTATGTTAATATTTATATATGTTATATTTTGAGGAACTTCTAAACTGTATTCCAGAGAGAGTGTGCCCCCAAAAACCAAAGTCAGAAAGATTATGAATCATAAGTAGATGTGTTCAAATCTAGACAAGTATCATCATAGAACTGTTCTATTCCTAACTCAAGTTTATACAATTTTAATGTCCATGAGGTCTCTGCCTGCCCAGGCCTTTGAGAAAGGATCTTTGAACTTGCTCCTTTGATAGCAGGGTACAATGTTAACCCTCAAAAATCAATGGCATTTCTGTATGCCAGTAACGAGAAGAGCATGGCTGAAATCAGAAAAGCAACTCCTTTTGTAATAGCCCCACAAAAAATAAAATACCCCTACCATCCCTTCCTGGAAAAACAAAGGAGGAGGCAACAATGCTTCATAAGAAATGTACTCATTATCTTTCTCATATGATTGTAACCCCTCTGTACAGTATTTTCACAATAAAAAACTTATTTTAAAAAATAAGATACCTAAGAGTTAACTAAAGAAGTAAAGGATCTCTATGATAAAAACTTTAAAAATCTAAAAAAAGGAAATCAAAGGGGAACTTAGGAAGTGGAAAAACCTCCCAGGATCCTGAATTGGGAGGATTAACATCGTGAAAATGGCAGTACTTCCAAAGGCTATCTACAAATTCATTGAAATACTTATCAATATTCCAACCTCATTCTTCAAGGAAATAGAAGTAGCAACCCAAAAATTCATATGGAACAATAAAAGATCCCAAATAGCAAAAACAATCCTTAGCAGAAAAAAACAGTGATGGAGGAATATCAATACCAATTTCAAACTCTACTACAAAGCCATAGTAATCAAAACAGCTTGGTACTGGCACAAGAACAGACCTGAGGATCAATGGAATAGAACTGAAGACCCAGAAATGAATCCAAAGACCTATAGCTACCTAATCTTCAATAAGGGAGCTAAAAAAATCAAATGGAAGAAAGACAGCCTCTTCAGTAAATGGTGCTGGCAAAATTGGTTAAACACCTGTAGAAAACTAAGGTTAGATCCTTCTATATCACTCTGCACCACAATCAAGTATAAATGGATCAAAGACCTCGAAGTCAGAGCAGACACCCTGAAAACATTACAGGAAGGAATAGGAGAAAATCTAGGGCTCCTTGACACAGGCCGAAAATTTCTAAATAAAGACCCAGAAACACAACAAATCAAAGAAAGGTTGGACAAATGGGATTGCATGAAGCTGCAGAGCTTCTTCATGGCAAAAGACATAGCTAGCAAGATCAATAGAAAGCCCACAGACTGGGAGAAGATCTTCACTAGCATTACAATGGACAAGGGTCTCATATCTAAAATGTACTTAAAACTCAAAAAACTAAATCCCCAACAACAAATCTTCAAAGAAACAACTGCCCAATAAATAAGTGGGCTAAAGACTTAAAGAGAAATTTCTCTGAAGAGGGAATAAGAATGGCCAATAGACACATGAAGAAATGTTCAACTTCTCTAGCCATAAAAGAAATGTAAATCAAAACAACATTGAGATTCCACCTCAACTCAGTTAGAATGGCTATAATCAAGAACTTTAATAACAACAGATGCTGGCAGGGATGTGGCCAAAAGGGAACCCTACTGCATTGTAGGTGGGAGTGTAAACTTGTTCAACCACTTTGGAAAGCAGTATGGAGGTTCCTCAGAGGACTCCACATAGAACTCCCCTATGACCTAGCAATCCCACCTTTGGGTATTTACCTGAATGATCACAAACAAGACCATACTAAAGCTACCAGCACAACTATGTTTATTGCAGCATTATTTATCATAGCTAAGATATGGAACCAACCCAGATGCCCTTCAGTAGATGAACGGATCAAAAAAAAATGTAGTATATATACACAATGGAATTCTATGCCTGCATCAGAAAGAATGACATTGACCCATTTGTTAGGAAATGGAGAGACTTGGAAAAAATTATATTAAGTGAAGTAAGCCAGACCCAAAGAAACATAGGTCCCATGGTTTCCCTTATTTGCAGTAACTAGTATAAGTCTCAGACAAGCAGAAAAGGTCAAAAGCTTCATACATATGACTATATTAAATTATGGTAAGTGAAATGAACCCCCAATAGGGACACAGGAGGTTTTATCTTTGCTGCTATTGTTTTTAATGTACTTACAATGTACTATGTGATTTTTTTGTTTCTTTTGTATGTTCTTCCCCCATGGTATAACTGTTTTCATTGTATTTGAATCCAGTGCCCTGCATCTTCTATATAGGCCTTTCTAATTTGCAGAGGGGAAGGGAAATAACAAAATGCTGAAACAGGGATACAGGCTGAACTATTGTAACAATGAAATGTACAAGACACTATGTTGAAAATGAACTTTACAACATTTGGAGGGAGGGAGGAGTTGGGGAGGTGAGCAGGAAAGGGATGGTAGGGCAAAAACAAAGGAGGGGGTAACAACACTTGATAGGAAATAAATTCATTACCTTACTCATGTAACTGTAACCCCTCTGTACAGAATCTTCACAATAAAAAAATACATAATAAAAAAAGAAACTTGGGTCTTCATTGTACTAATTCATTAAATTCTTTATTGGTTCTGTGATTAAATGCCCACACTTGACCAATCTTTCAGTTCAACTGATATCACTCCATCACTTATACTGGACTTTGGTTGTCCCAGATCCTGAAGCAGGGTCTCCCACTCATCTCAAAGGAGCAATATATATATATATATATATATATATATATATATATATATACATACATACATATATATATGTATTATGTGTGTGTGTTTTATTGTAAAAATACCTTACATGAGTAAGGTAATGAGTACATTTCCTATTGAGTATTGTTACCTCCTCCTTTGATTTTCCCCTACTATCCCTTCTCTCCTCACCTCCCAACTCCTCCCTCCCGCCTCCAAGTTGTAAAGTTCATTTCAACATATTGTCTTACACATAGCATTGTTACAATGGGTCAACCTGTATCCTTATTTCAGCATTTTGTTATTTCCCTTCCCCTTCAGAAATTAGAAAAATGTATATTCAAAATTCAGGGCACCGACATCAAATACGTTGGAAACAGGGGTTATACCGTGGGGGAAGAACATACAAAGAAACAAAAAAAAATCACATAGTACATTTTAAATACATTAAAAACAATACCAAGAAAGGAAAAACCACTTGTGTCCCTATTTTGGGGGTCATTTCACTTAGCATCATCTTATATGGTCATATGTACATAGCATTTGACCTTTTCTGCTTGTCTTAGATTTATACTAGTTACTGCAAATAAGGGAAACCATGGGACCTATGTTTCTTTGGGCCTGGCTTACTTCACTTGAGATAATTTTTTTCCAAGTCTCTCCATGTCATAACAAATGGGTCAATGTCATTCTTTCTGATGGAGGCATAGAATTCCATTGTATAAATATGCCAAATTTTCTTGATCTATTCATCTACTGAAGGGCATCTGGGTTCTTCCATATCTTAGCTATGGTAAATAATGCTGAGATAAACATTGTAGTGCTGGTAGGTTTAGTATAGCCTTATTTGTGATCATTTGGATAAATGCCCAAAAGTGGGATTGCTGGGTCATAGGGGAGCTCTATGTGGAGTCCTCTGAGGAACCTCCATACTGCTTTCCAAAGTGGTTGAACAAGTTTACACTCCCACCTACAATGCAGTAGGGTTCCCTTTTGGCCACATCCCTGCCAGCATCTGTTGTTATTAGATTTCTTGATTATAGTCATTCTAACTGGGTTGAGGTGGAATCTTTTATGGCTAGAGAAGTTGAACATTTCTTCATGTGTCTATTGGCCATTCTTATTTCCTCTTTCGAGTGGAAATTAATTTATTAATGAGGAGGTTATTTCTTTGAAGATTTGTTGTTGGGGGATTTAGTTTTTTGAGTTTTAAGTATATTTTAGATATGAGACCCATGTCTGTTGTATGGCTAGTGAAGATCTCCCAATCCGTGGGCTTTCTATTGATCTTGCTAGCTATGTCCTTTGCCATGCAGAAGCTCTGCAGTTTCATGCAATCCCATTTGTCCAACCTTTCTTTGATTTATCGTGTTTCTAGGTCTTTATTTAGAAATTTTCGGCTTGTGCCAAGGAGCCCTAGATTTTCTCCTATTCTTTCCTATAATGTTTTCAGGGTGTCTGCTTTGACTTTGAGGTCTTTGATCCATTTGGAGTTGATTGTAGTGAAGGGTGATATAAAAGAATCTAGCCTTGGCTGGGAAGGTGGCTTAGTGGTAGAGCGCTTGCCTTGCATGCCTGAGACCCTGGGTTCGATTCTTCAGTACCACATAAGCAAAAAGAAAAAAGCCAGAAGTGGCGCTGTGGCTCAAGTGGTAGAGTGCTAGCCTTGAGCTGAAGAGCTGAGGGACAGAGCCCAGGCCCAGAGTTCAGGCACGACCGGACAAATAAAAAAAAAAAAAGAAGAATCTATCCTTAGTTTTTCACAGGTGTTTAACCAATTTTGCCAGCACCATTTACTGAAGAGGCTGTCTTTCTTCCATTCGATCTTTTTTTACTCCATTATTGAAGATTAGGTAGCTATAGGTCTGTGGGTTCATTTCTGGGTCTTCAGTTCTATTCCATTGGTCCTCAGGTCTGTTCTTATGCCAGTATCAAGCTGTTTTGATTACTATGGCTTTGTAGTAGAGTCTGAAATTTGGTATTGATATTCCTCCAGCACTGTTTTTTTTCTGCTAAGGATTGTTTTTGCTATTCGGGAGAAGACCTAAGTTTCTATACACGGAGAAGAAATGACTCCTAATTATTCACAGTTTATAAAATATGTAAACCAATATTAGTTTTCTCACCACAGACCAATTCATCACTGAATCTATGGACTGTACCTTTAAATATATTTTAAATAACCTTTTTCTGGCAATAACATTTCAACAGTGTGGCTTTCTGTCACTTGCTCTGACTCCTCCTGTGCCACTCACCATGCAGCAGACAGGCCTTTTAAGATACACACTGGGTCATGCCACCTCCCCATTTATAACCTTTCAGTGATTTATTGTTGAATTTTTGAAAAATCCTTAAACCAGCAAAGAATCTCTCAATCTCTCTCTCTCTCTCTCTCTCTCTCTCTCTCTCTCTGTCTCTCTCTCTCTCTCTCTCTCTCTCTCTCTTTCTCTCTCTATGTCGTGAGGCAATACAGAAACAATATTATCTAAATGAACATGCCAAATTTAAAAAGTATGAATATATAGTAATGTAGTTCTGATGTCAAATAGTTCTGTAGTCCACATCACTGGTTTTAGAAAGATAAAAATAGGACCTAACCAATTACAAAATTAACAGAATTTGTGTTCGATATTTTTGATGCTGAACCAATAAATGAAAAAACTTTTATGTCAAGAGTTCTATACACCTTTGGTTTGTATGGTGCTAGATACTATATGAATACCTTCCTCTGATGCTTTACCTTCTTTTTTATTGTTAAGATTAAGCGGATGAAGAAAAATTGAGTTTCCCTACTTGCTGCTCATTCTTCTTCTTGCTTGGCCCTAAAAAAACATAGAACTTGTTTCTGCATGGTTACTCCCACCTGTAAGATTGAGTTAGTTTTCATCTTTAGTTTTTAGTTGAATTCAGCAAATAAAAACTTAGAAACACCAATCTTGCTAATTGTGGTAAACTTTTGAAGACTTTTACAATACAGGATCTAATTTGAATACTTCTATGAAATACATGAAGGATACATTCATAAAAATAGATTGTAACAAGTTTGACACGAAATGTGCTTATTACCTTACCTGTAAAACTCTAACCTCTATGTATACACCTTGACAATAAAAAAAGACATTTTTTAGCTGAATTTATTTCTGTTCCTAGATTATATAATTCAATAAAAGCTGAAATATACCAATGGCTTGTGTAATGATTGTGAATATTCTTCTGATCCAGATAACAAAATTTTAATCAATCCTTCTTTGTAGAATGCAGGTCTAGCAGTCTACATAAAAGCAGGGAAAACAGTAAGGGCATGAAATTAAGAAAACTCACTAATAAACTACCATTGTGCACATGTAATATTTTGCTATGTTTCTAATAACCTCTAAGCTGTAATTTTCTAACAGAATGAAATAGCTCTGTCAGAGGAAAAATCAATAACTTGAAAGTATGCACTAATGTTCTGTGAAATTAGAAATTGACCTTTTTTCTTTTATAGAATAAATTCAAATGGATTTAGATATTTGGAATACATAAGTATTTGAAATAGGAATCTCATAACTTTCTGCTGAATTTTTTTTTTTTTTTGTCAGTCATGAGGCTTGAACTCTGAGCCTGGGCGCTGTCCCTCAGCTCTTCAGCTCAAGGTGAGTGCTCTACCACTTGAGCCACATTGCCACTTCCAGCTTTCTGGTGGTTAATTGGAGATCACTTTCCTGCCTGGGCTGGCTTTGAACCACGATCCTCAGATCTCAGCCTCCTGAGTAGCTAGGATTATAGGCGTGAGCCACAGGTTCCTGGCTGAAAAATAATTTTTAAATGTTATAAGTGAAATGTCTCATTTCCTATTATAATATATTAACAACATATAAAGGACATATAAGTATGCCTGTAAATATTGTTAATATACATTTCATTACTAATTCAGACAATTTGGTTTTCAGATTTTTAAATTAGAAGTGGTAGTTTTTTTCAGCTGGGTTCTCCCTAGAACTGGGGAGGCTGACACAGGAAGGTTGCCAGTTTGAAGTTAGTCTGTGCTGCACAGTAAGGCATTGTCTCAAAACAAAATGAAAGCAGATGCATTTAAAAACCCAGACCCTTTACTATCAATCAGAAAGATACGAATTCTTTTTTTTTTGCAATTTTATTTATTTTTATTGTGAAAATACTGTACAGAGGGTTTGCAATTACATGGGCAAGATAATGAGTACATTTCTTATCAAGCATTGTAGCCGCCTCCTTTGTTTCCCTTCTCCCATCCCTTCCCATCCTCCCCCTGCACCTGCTTCCCCTGCCCTCCCCCCCCCAAAGTTGTAAAGTTCGTTTTCGACATAATGACTTGTACATCTCATTGTTGCAATGGGTCCACCTGTATCCCTATTTAAACGATTTGTTTTTCCTCTTCCCCTCCACAAATTATACCGACATCAAATACAGTGAAAGCAGGGGTTATACTGTGGGGGAGGGACATACAAAGCAACAAAGAAATAATCTTATAAATGTGTTAGAAACAATCACATGAAAGAAAAAAACATTTGAATACATATCTTAGGGTTCATTTCCCTAATATCACCTTATCTGACCTTTTCTGCTTGACTCAGATGGATACTAGATATTGCAAATAAGGGAAACCATGTGACCTATGTTTCTTTGGGCCTGGCTAACTTCACTTAATATAATTTCAGAAAGATACTAATTCTTTTTTTTTAATTTAATTTAATTTTATTTGTGAACATACTATACAGAGGGTTTACAATTACATGGGCAGGATAATGCGTACATTTCATACCAAGCATTGCAGCCTCCTCCTTTGGTTTACTTTTCACATCCCTTCCCAGCCTCTCCTCTCCCCCCAAATCCCAATCCTTCTCCATCCCCCCCCACCCCCCACCCACCGACGTTGTAAAGCTCGTTTTGGACATGACAACTTGTACTTCTCATTGTTGCAACAGGTCCACCTGTATCCTTAAACAACTGGTTTTTCCCCATCTCCTCCTCAAGTTATACTGACATCAAATATAGTGAAAGCAGGGGTTATACTGTGAGGGAGGGACATACAAAGCAACAAAGAGATAATCTTATAAATGTGTTAGAAACACATGCATGAAAGAAAAAAACATTAAAATACATATCTAAGGGTTCATTTTCCTGACCTCACATTATCTGACCTTTTCCGCTTAACTCATACATATACTAGATATTGCAAATAAGGGAAACCATGGACCTATGTTTCTTTGGGCCTGGCTTACTTCACTTAATATCATTTTTTCCAAGTTTTTCCATTTCCTAACAAATGGGGTAATGTCATTCTTTCTGATGGAGGCATAGAATTCCATTGTGTATATATACCACATTTTCTTGATCCATTCATCTACTGAGGGACATCTGGGTTGGTTCCATATCTTAGCTATGGTAAATAATGCTGCAATAAACATTGTTGTGCTGGTAGCTTTAGTGTGGTCTTGTTTGTAAACATTTGGGTAAATGCCCAAAAGTGGGATTGCTGGGTCATAGGGGAGCTCTATGTGACCTCTTTTGAGGAACCTCCATACTGCTTTCCAAAGTGGTTGAACAAGCTTACATTCCCACCAACAATGAAGTAAGGTTCCTTTCTGTCCACATCCCCTCCAGCATCTGTTGTTGTTAGAGTTCTTGATTTTTGCCATTCTAACTGGAGTGAGGTGATATCTCAATGTTGTTTTGATTTGCATTTCTTTTATAGCTAGGGATGTTGAACATTTCTTCATGTATCTATTGGCCATCCTTCTTTCTTCTTCGGAGAAGTTTCTCTTTAAGTCTTTAGCCCACTTATTTATTGGGCATTTGTTTCTTTGAGGATTTGTTGTTGGGGGGTTTAATTTTTTGAGTTCCAAGTATATTTTAGATATGAGACCCTTGTCCGTTGTATGGCTAGTAAAGATCTTCTCCCAATCCGTGGGCTTTCTATTGATCTTGCTAGCTATGTCATTTGCCCTGCAGAAGCTCTGCAACTTCATGCAATCCCATTTGTCCAATCTTTCTTTGATTTGTTGTGTTTCCGGGTCTGTATTCAAAAAATTTCGGCCTGAGCCAAGGAGACCTAGGGTTTCTCCTATTCCATCCTGTAATGTTTTCAGAGTGTCTGCTTTGACTTCAAGGTCTTTGATCCATTTGGAGTTGATTCTGGTGCAGGGTGATATATAAGGATCTAGCTTTAGTTTTCTACAAGTAGTTAACCAATTTTGCCAGCACCATTTACTGAAGAGGCTGTCTTTCTTCCATTCTATAGTTTTAGCTCCCTTATCGAAGATTAGATGGCTATAGGTCTGTAGGTTCATTTCTGGGTTTTCAATTCTATTCCATTGGTCCTGAGATCTGTTCTTATGCCAATACCAAGCTGTTTTGATTACTATGGCTTTATAGTAGAGTTTGAAATTTGGTATTGATATTCCTCCAGTAGTGTTCTTTCCGTTGAGGAGCGTTTTTGCTATTCGGGGTCTTTTATTGTTCCATATGAATTTTTGGATTGCCTCTTCTATTTCCTTGAAGAATGAGGTTGGAATTTTGATAGGTATTGCATTGAATTTGTAGATAGCCTTGGGAAGTATTGCGATTTTCACGATGTTAATCTTTCCAATCCAGGAGCATGGGAGGCTTTGCCATTTTTTTAGTTCTGTGTTGATTTCCTTTTTCAAGATTTTAAAGTTTTCATCATAGAGGTCCTTCACTTCTTTTTTTTTAATTTAATTTAATTTTATTTGTGAGCATACTGTACAGAGGGGTTACAATTACATGGGCAGGATAATGTGTACATTTCTTACCAAGCATTGCACCCTCCTCCTTTGGTTTACCCTTCACATCCCTTCCCAGCCTCTCCCCTCCCCCCCAATCCCAATCCTTCTCCATCCCCCGCCCCCCAACGTTGTAAAGCTCGTTTTGGACATGACAACTTGTACTTCTCATTGTTGCAACAGGTCCACCTGTATCCTTAAACAACTGGTTTTTCCCCATCTCCTTCACAAGTTATATTGACATCAAATATAGTGAAAGCAGGGGTTATACTGTGAGGGAGGGACATACAAAGCAACAAAGAGATAATCTTTTTTTTTAAATTTTATTTTATTTTATTTGAGAACATACTGTACAGAGGGGTTACAATTACATGGGCATGATAATGCATACATTTCTGACCAAGCATTGCAGCCTCCTCCTTTGTTTACCCTTCACCTCCCTTCCCAGCCTCCCCCCTCCCCCCCACCCAATACCAAGCTGTTTTGATTACTATGGCTTTATAGTAGAGTTTGAAATTTGGTATTGATATTCCTACAGCAGTGTTCTTTCCATTGAGGAGTGTTTTTGCTATTCGGGGTCTTTTGTTGTTCCATATGAATTTTTGGATTGACTCTTCTATTTCCTTGAAGAATGAGGTTGGAATTCTGATAGGTATTGCGTTGAATTTGTAGATAGCCTTGGGCAGTATTGCCATTTTCATGATGTTACTCCTTCCAATCCAGGAGCATTGGAGGCTTTGCCATTTTTTTAGTTCTGTGTTGATTTCCTTTTTCAAGATTTTAAAGTTTTCATCATAGAGTTCCTTCACTTCTTTAGTTAAGTTAATTCCTAGGTATTTTATTTTCTTTGTGGGGCTATTACAAATGGAGTTGCTTTCCTAATTTCAGCCACACTTTTTTTATTGTTGGCATACAGAAAAGAAATTGATTTTTGGGGGTTAATTTTATAACCTGCTACTTTGCCAAAGTTTTGAATCAGCTTGAGTAATTTGGGAGTGGAGTCTATGGGATTCTTTAAGTACAAGATCATGTCATCTGCAAAGAGGGAGAATTTTATTTCTTCTTTCCCTATTTGGATCCCCTTTATGTCTGCATCTTGTCTTATTGCTGTAGCTAGGCATTCTAATACTAGATTGAAGAGAAGTGGAGAGAGTGGGCATCCTTGTCTTGTTCCTGAGTTAAGAGGAAATGGCTTTAGTTTTTCACCATTGAGTATAATGCTGGCTGTAGGTTTGTCATATACAGCCTTTATTGTATTGAGGAATGTTCCATGGATTCCTAATTTTTCCAAAACCTTCATCATGAAGGGGTGTTGGATCTTGTCGAATGCTTTTTCTGCATCTATTGAGATAACCATGTGGTTCTTATTCTTGCTCCTGTTGATGTGATGAATAATATTAATTGATTTGCGTATATTGAACCAGCTTTGCATCACTGAAATGAATCCTGTTTGATCGTGGTGTATGATTTTTTGGATGAATTGTTGAAATCGATTGGCCAAAATTTTGTTGAGAAGTTCTGCATCAATATTCATCAAAGAAATGGGTCTATATTTCTCTTTCTTTGATGAGTCCCTGCCTGGTTTTGGGATGAGGGTTATGATGGCTTCATAGAATGTGTTCGGTAGTGAGCTTTCTCTTTCAATTTCATTGAAGAGTTGGAGGAGTATTGGTGTGAGCTCTGCTTTGAAGGCCTTGTAAAATTCCACTGTAAAACCATCTGATCCTGGACTTTTCTTAGCTGGGAGGTCTCTTATTGCTGTTTCTATTTCAGTGCTTGATATGGGCCTGTTAAGATAGTTTAACTCATCTTGGTTTAGTTTTGGCATGTCAATATTTGCTAGGAAAAGGTCAATTTCTGTCAAGTTCTCAAACTTATTAGCATAAAGTTTTGAGAAGTATTCCCTTATAATGTTCTGAATCTTGGTTGTTTCCGTGGTGATGTTTCCATTCTCATCTCTGAGTTTATTAATTTAGGTGTGTTCTCTTCTTTTTCTGATAAGATTTGCTAAGGGTCTGTCAATTTTGTTAAGTTTTTCGAAGAACCAACTCTTTGTTTTGTTGATTCTTTCTATAGTTTTTTTGGATTCTAATTCATTTAATTCTGATTTAATTTTGATTATTTCTTTCCATCTACTGGATTGGGGTTTATCTTGCTGCTCTTTTTCAAGGAGGTTTAGATGTGTCATTAAATTGTTAGTTTTAGATCTCTCCAGTTTGTTGATGTAGGAGCTCAGAGCTATAAACTTGCCTCTGAGTACTGCCTTTGCTGTGTCCCAGAGGAGCTGGTAATTTGTGTGTTCATTTTTGTTGAATAGCATGAACATTTGAATTTCCTTTCTAATCTCTTCCATGACCCACTCTTGATTCAGCAGTGTGTTGTTCAGCCTCCATGTGATGCCGGACTTTCTTTGGTGGCTTTTGGTGTTGAGTTCTAATTTTATTCCCTTGTGGTCAGAGAGGATCCAAGGTATAACTTCAATGTTTCTGAATTTAGACAATTTTGCTTTGTGGCCTGAAATGTGGTCTATTTTAGAAAACGTTCCATGTGCTGCTGAGAAAAACGTGTATTCTGATGCTGCTGGGTGAAATGTTCAGTAGATGTCTGTTAAGTCTAGTTGATCTATGCAGCTGTTTAGATCTGCAGTTTCTCTGTTGAGTTTTTGCCGAGTTGATCTATCTAGTGGGGAGAGTGGTGTGTTAAAATCCCCAACAATTAATGTCTTTGGATCTATATGGGATTTGAGGGAAAGTAGTGTTTCTTTGATAAATTTGGATGCTCCATTGTTTGGCGTATAGATATTTAGAATTGTAATATCCTCCTGAAGGAGAGATCCTTTAATTAGTATGTAGCGACCTTCTTTATCTCTTCTCACGAATTTTACTTTGAAGTCTATTTTATCTGATATTAGGATTGCAACTCCTGCCTGTTTATGGGGGCCGTTTGCTTGGTAGATTTTGTTCCAGCCTTTAACATTGAAAATGTGTTTGTTTTTATGGGCAAGATGTGACTCCTGCAGGCAGCAGAGAGAAGGGTCTTGTTTTTTAGTCCAACTAGACAGTCTATGTCGCTTAATTGGAGATTTCAGTCCGTTAACATTAAGAGATAGGACTGAGAGGTATTTGGGAGTTCCTGCCATGTTATCCACCTTCTTGGGGACTGCGAAAACTGGGTTCTTCCTATGATTCTTGGATTCTCAGTTTGGGTGCAGTTTCTTGGCCTTTATTGCGGTCTTGTTGGTTTTCTATGTGTAGGACATCTTTTGCAGGGCTGGTTTGGTGGAGATGTATTGTTTCAATTTTTCTTTGCTATGGAAGGTTTTTATTTGGCCTCCAGTTATGAAGGAGAGTTTAACTGGGAATAGTATTCTTGATTGATAGTTGTTTGTTTTTAGGGCATGGCATACATCATTCCAGGCTCTTCTTGCTTTGATTGTCTCTGCTGAGAAATCTGAGGTGATTCTAATTGGTTTCACTTTATAGGTGATTACCCTTTTCTCCTTGACAGCTTTAAGGATCTTTTCCTTGGTCTGAGTTGATCCTGTGTGGATTATAATGTGATGGTGGGATCTCCTATTCTGGTCTGGTTTATTTGGGGTTCTGAAAGCTTCTTGTATCTGAATAGGCCTATCTTTTTGTATGTTTGGGAAGTTCTCTGCTAGGATCCTGTTAAACAAATTTCCTAGACCATTAATTTCTGTTTCTAGGTGCTCCTCTACACTCATTATCCTTAGAATACGCCTTCTGATGGTGTCTTCCAGGTGTTGGATAGATCTATCATATTTCTTGGACTTGTCTTGGATGGTTGTATGTTCTTTCTCTATAATATCTAGGCTGTCTTCAATCCCTGAGATTCGATCTTCTGCATGGTCTAACCTGCTGTCAAGACTCTCTACTTTGTTTTTTTATCTCTTTTCCTTCTAATTGGTCAGCTTTGATGGCTTCAAGTTCTTTGTTGAAGCTCTGTTTTAGGTCCTGTATGAATTTCTTTACTTCCTTAATTTGGTGTTCAGTGTTTGTTCTCAAATCACTTAGTTGATTGGTTATGGTTTCTTTGGACTCCCTTTCCTTCTGTTGGGTTCCATTCAGCACTCCCTTTGTGGTCTCCCTAACTTCCTTCAGCTCTTTGTTAATGCATTCCATGAATGCCTTTAGTGATCTTTGTGTATTCTCTACCTGGTCTCTCAATTCCTGTATTACTCTTTGATTAGCTTCCTCCCGTTCATGGGATTCCTGTAGTTCTCTTTCCTCCCGTTCGTGGGATTCCTGCAGTTCTCTTTGAGTGTTCTCAGCCTGCTCACTCCATTCCTCCCCTTCTCTTTGAGTATTCTCAAGTTGTTCATGCAAATCCTGTATCAGGTTTTGAGTGGCTTCCTCATGCTTATGATATTCCTGTATAAGCTTTTGGGATGCCTCCTCTCTTTCCCTTTCACGCTCATACAGAGTCCTTTGTAAGTTGTCAAACTTCTCATTTATCATGTTTGCCAGCAGTGTTTGTAGAGCTATTTGGGAATTCTCCTCTGGATTATTCATTATCTGTTCTGACCCCTGATTATCAAGATTGGGAATTGAGATATCCAGATTTGCCATTTTTCTTGTGTTTTTCCGGCTTACTCTGCCCATTTGAGATGAAAATAGCACCAGTTTTGTGCTAGAACACTATCTTAAGGCAACCATCAATCAAAGTTTGCATTTGTACAGTCAATAGTCTACAGATACAATCTAGTTCAACAGATACATCTATTCAACATCAAACAACTATATGTTAATGGGCTTCGAACCGCAGAGAAGAATTTGGAAAACCAGAAATTATTAGGGTTAGGGAGAGATGTGGGTAAAAAATAGGAATAGATTGGTGTGGGGAGGCACAGGGAGAGTTAACTATGTCCTAATCCCAATGCAGGAAATAGGTTGGGTAGGATGCAAGTAGAGAGAGAGAGAAAAAGAGGAAAGGGAAAGGGAAATGAAAAGAGACCAGAAAAAAATAGAAACGTAAAAATTAATATTATTATAGAGATTAAAAGACCATCTATTTAGAGAGGAATGTGAGTATATTAAGAGAAAGGAAGGGACATAGAAGAGAAGTGAAAAACTTAAAAAAATGCTTAAAATATTATATAGGTATAAAGAGGTAGTACTGCTATTAAGGAATTTAAGTCTCAGAGGTTTTGAATTGAGTAATAAATTTGTGGATTAAGTGTGCACACAATGGGGGATAGGGTCTACTAGTTAACTACAGGTTTATCTGAGGATGTGCAGGACAAGAGTTAAGTCACATAAAGAAGATCAAAAGAGAGGAAAAGGTGAAAAGGATAAGAAAGGGAGAAAAAAAGATCAGAAGTTCAGTAGAGCTAGACAAAAAACAAAAAGATAGTTAAGAAAGAAAGAAAAAGAGAAAGAAGACAAGAAAAGAAAGGAAAACGCACATTCACGTATTCCTAATTTAAAAATTATAAGAGGAAAAAAAAGTTACTGGAAAACAATTATTTTTTCAAAAAAGGCAAAAATTAAAGATTAATAAAATTTTTAGAAAAGGAAAAAAAATTTATATATATAAGGTCCCCCCCCAAAAAAATAAAAATAAAAGAAAAGAAGACGAAGAAGAAAAAAAAAAGTTCTTTGGTTTTTTTATTTTTATTTTTTTGGGAGGGGTGGGAAGAATCCTGTATCTCCCTTTTGTCTGTAACCAGCCTCTTGTTGGATTCTCTGGTCAGCTTGAGGTCCTGTGGCTTGATTGGTTTCTTAAGTCAGTTTGTTCGAACAGGCAGAAAAATGCTCTGCTTTACCCAAGATTTTGAGATCCCCCTCCCAGATTAGTTTAATGGGAGGGTGGTCTGCTTTGAGAATCACAAAAGAGGGGGATGCAGTGGTGAGGCTAGGTTCTGGGTAGAGTTGAGGCCTTTCAACAATCAGTAGCTTTTCCCTGGGGCTATTTTGTGAAAAAACTCACAGAGCCCAGCCTGGAGCCATTCTCAGGGTTTCTGTTTTTCAATTGATTTTTGAGGCTGCTAGAGGGAGGGGCAGCCTCTAGCTCTGGTTACCCAGTGAGGAAAGCCACTCCAATGGCTGGCGCCTGAACTGGGTTACTTTTCCCTGGATGGAGCTGAGTCTGGCAGGTCACTTCTCCATTAAGTTCTTGTGACCTGCTAAATGACTAGTTTTATTCCAAGGCCTGAGTTGGAGCTGGCAGCTCCTCCGAGCTTTGTCGGTATCCAAGATGGAGATCACCGGTGCTGGGGGGGAGGGGTGGCCTTCCCTCCTCTGCTCCCTGAGAAGGAGTGAGGACGTCGGGCTTCTACTCACGCTGAGTCTTGGATCCTGGGTCGTCTCTGGTCTGCAAACTGCAGGATGAAGATGTCCGCTCCTTGTCGGTTCTTGCTGGTGTTGTGTAGAATCCACTCGCCCTCTGGGTCTGGCTCCTTTGTCCCGGACTCTCTGTCAAGATACTAATTCTTATGTTTAAAATTTATAATAGTTATTTTGGGAGCAATGATGCATATGAAATCTACCTTATGATAAGATTTTTTTCAAGGAAATCAATTGTGTATCATACCTTAAAATAACTTATTAGTTCTATTAACTATGGAAATCTTAGTTTTTAAAATTTTGGGTAGGTGCACTGTTGAGATGTTTGCATTAATCACCCAATTAATACTAAATTCTTCCCATTTTCAAGCCATTTGCCAGTTATTCTAGCTGGGGCAGTCTGGAAAGAAAAGTGGAAATTCACCCTAAAATAGAGTAAGTATCCAACTAGTGTCTTAGGAGCTAGCTGAAGATTGAAGAGTGGCACATAGTTTTTTCTGACATTTTCTACCACTATGATTCCATTCCCCCACCCCCCACACTGGCTCTTTTTCATATGGGCTCCATGGAGGCAGGGTAGTGTACTGCCAAGGGCATGGGCCCTGAGGTCAGCCTGCATGTGTTCAGGTTCAGAGTTACTGTTCATGTGAACTTTGGCAAAGCATTGACTTTTCTGCAACACAAGGTAAATTACTATGCAAAAAGCAACATTAGAGCTATTCTTGGCCAGGGTGGAGGGGTTAATTTAATGCAGTACTCTCAGAGGCTTTTTGCTATACCTTCTTTCCCTTTTCTGTTTGTGTGTGATGTTTAGCTTTGGGAAAATAAAAGGAGACAGATTCTCCTCCAGATTGTGGAGCTAGTGCTTGAGAGTTAAGGGAGGTTTAATGGACATCTTGTGTGAATTGGTACCAGCAAACACAGATTGTATACTTGTTCTACTTGCAATTGAAGAAAAAAACAGTGAGGCCTAGAATCCTTGAAGGCCCTTTCTTTGAGTCTCTGTTTGGTTGGAGCTGCTTTGTAGGAGCCATTTATCTATGCACTTCTCTTGCCTTCCTGACTCTCCTTTGTGGAAGCATCGCCTTCCTTCACAGGTGTGCTTGGGGCAGGGCCTCACTTGTGCTGCTATGAGCTCTGCTACTGAGCCACCTCCTTAGCTGCCAGGCTCATTTTTATTCTTTTCAATTTTTAGGATCTTCTTATTATCTGTAGCATTTCGAAAGGTCGTATTGATACGTATCTCTTCATCATTCTAGCTCTTGATTGGCTATTCTTCAGTGATTTATCTGACAGTTCTGGAACAATGTATGTTCCTCTTTCTTTGATTTTTTTTTTCCCACCACCATCCTCATTGTTCTCTCATTTTTCAATTCTAGAAGTTGACTTCCTTCCTTTCCTCCCTCCCTTCCTTCCTCCTTCCTTCCTTTCCTCCTTCCCTCCTTTCCTCTGGCCTGGCCTTCCCTTCTTCCTTCCTTTTAAACATTTCTTTCATATTTTCTGTTTCTTTAGAATTTGTCTCATTTTTTGACAATTTCTTCTAGTCTAAACTATTCTAAACCTCAATCATTTGATGATTTCTCTATTTTAGATGTTTTATAATGATAATTAGTTTCCAAGAGCTTGCATTTAGTTATTTATTTATTTACCTACTTAATTGTTTACTTACTTATTTTTGAGACAGGCCTCTCTGTATTCCAGGCTGGCCTTGAACTTTCAATCCTCCAAGCTCAGCTTTCTGAGTGTTGGAATTACAGGTGTGCATTACCGTACCAGCTTTTCTTCTAATCATTGTGTAGCCTCTTCATATTATTGTTGTTGTTGATTTTCTGGTACTGGGTCTAGAACTAAGATCCTGGGCACTGTCCCTGAGCTTCTTATGCTCAAGGCTACGGTTATACCATTTCAGCCATAGTGCCATTTCCGGCTTTTTCTGAGTAGTTTTATTGGAAATCAGAGTCTCACAGGCTTTCCTGTCCAGGCTGGCTTTAATTCTCAATCCTCAGATCTCAGCCTCTTGAGTAGCTAGAATTATCGGCATGAGCTACCAGTGCTGCGCTTCATATTGTTTTATTATTGTATTATCTTTTCTCCTGAAGATATTAATTATGCTTCATTTGAAAGTTTTCTATATTGTTCTTTGATTTCTGGCTCATCTTTTAGACCCTTGAAAAAAATCTTTTTCTTTTTTGTTGGAGGGAGGTAAAGCAGGATACAATTAATTCACCAGGTCTGGATCTCAAACCTTGCACATTTTGAAGAAACTTAAGTCTATCTTACCATACTTCCTGATAAGACTGATTTGATATGGCTGAGACCTTGAGTCACAATATACAGTTTGGTCACTGAGACTTAGAGTAAATGCCTGTTTTTGCTCAGGGGGTAAATAATGAATAGCTGGAGTCAGTCGTGTAAGCGTTGCTTGCCTGTATGACTGATTCTCTAGTAAGAATCCCAGACCTCAGGACTCGAGAGTGCTTAACTGTGTCACTTCCTTATTGTTAAGAGAATTAAGCATATCCCTATGTGACTATACCAGGAGGTTGACTCTGGAAACTGTGCCTACTTTCTCTTGTACTTTGCCCTTTGCTCTTTTCACTTGTGTCCTTTCATGTAATAAAATATAGCTATTAGTGCAACAACTTTTTGAGTCTTGTAAGTCCTAGAGAGTCATTCATTGAGCCAACCTAAGAATATTTTTGGGACTCTTCCCTACAGAGTGATTTCTAATGGAAACTTCATGTTTTATGTAAAGGACTAAATTTCATACTGGACTTAGAATGTGAAGACGACAAGGTTGTTCCTTTCATAGCAGAGCAGTAGTTCTCAAAGTGCTGTTCAAGGAGCCCTGATGTCTCATAGGACTTATAGGGAATTCATGAAGTGGCAAGATATTTTCATGTGAACACCAATATTCTATTCATCTTTTGACTGTGTTACTAATTTGCACCAATGGTGCAAAGCAGTGATGATGAATAGAACTGTTGAAACCTTGTTGCTATCTAAAAATTCAATGTGATACCTATCAATATTCCAACTCCATTCTTCAAGGAAATAGAAGAGGCAATCCAAAAATTCATATGGAACAATAAAAGATCCCTAATAGCAAAAACTATCCTTAACAGAAAGAACAGTGCTGGAGGAATATCAATTCCAATTTCAAACTCTATTACAAAGCCATAGTAATCAAAACAGCTTGGTACTGGCACAAGAACAGACCAGACCTCAGGAACAATGGAATAGAATTGAAAACCCAGAAATGAACCCACAGACCTATAGTCATCTAATCTTCAATAAGGGAGTTAAAAAAATAGAATGGAAGAAAGACAGCCTCTTCAGTAAATGGTGCTGTCAAAATTGGTTAACTACTTGTAGAAAACTAAAGCTAGATCCTTATATATCACCCTGAACTAGAATCAACTCCAAATGGATCGAAGACCTCGAAGTCAAAGCAGACACCCTGAAAACATTACAGGATGTAATAGGAGAAACCTTAGGTCTCCTTGGCACAGGCCAAAATTTTCTTAATAGAGACCCAGAAACACAACAAATCAAAGAAAGGTTGGACAAATGGGATTGCATGAAGCTGCAGAGCTTCTGCATGGCAAAGGACATAGCTAGCAAGATCAATAGAAAGCCCATGGTTTGGGAGAAGATCTTCACTAGCCATACAATGGACAAGGGTTTCATATCTAAAATATACCTGGAACTCAAAAAAATTAAAGCCCTCAACAACAAATCCTCAAAAAAACCAACTGCACAATACATAAGTGGGCTAAAGACTTAAAGAGAAACTTCTCTGAAGAGGAAAGAAGGATGGCCAATAGACACATGAAGAAATGTTGAACCTCTCTAGCCTTAAAAGAAATGCAAATCAAAACAACACTGAGATACCATCTCACCCCAGTTAGAATGGCTATAATCAAGAACAGATGCTGGAGGGGATGTGGCCAAAAGGGAACCCTACTGCATTGTTGGTGGGAATGTAAACTTGTTCAACAACTTTGGAAAGTAGTATGAAGGTTCCTCTAAAGACTCCACATAGTGCTCCCCTATGACCCAGCAGTCCCACTTTTGAGCATTTACCCAGATCATCACAAACAAGACCATACTAAAGCTACTAGCACAACTATGTTTATTGTAGCATTGTTTACCATAACTAAGATATGGAACCAACCCAGATGCCCCTCAGTAGATGAATGGATCAAGAAAATGTTAGGAAATGGAAAGACTTGGAAAAAATTATATGAAGTGAAGTAAGCCAGGTGCAAAGAAACATAGGTCCCATGCTTTCCCTTATTTGCAATAACTAGTATATGTCTGAGACAAGCAGAAACGGTCAGATAAGTTGATGTTTGGTGAAATGAACCCCAAGATAAGGACTCATATGTTTTTTCTTTCTTGCAATTGTTTCTAACATATTTATAAGATGATTTCTTTGTTGCTTTGTATGTCGCTTCCCCACGGTATAATCCCTGTTTTCACTGTATTTGATGTTGGTATAATTTGTGGAGGGGAAGGGCAAAAACAAATTGTTCAAATAGGGATACAGGTGGACCCATTGCAACAATGAGATGTACAAGAGGTTATGCTGGAAAAAGGAACTTTACACCTTTGGTGGTGGGGGGTGGGGTGGGAGGGTGGGGTGGGGAGGTCGTGGGTGCAGGGCAGGGATGATAAGGGGAAACGAAGAAGGAGGCAACAATGCTTGATAAGAAATGTACTTATTATCTTGCTCATGTAATTGTAACCCCTCTGTATGATATTTTCATAATAAAAAATTTATTAATAATAGTAAAAAATAAAGAACTGTTAAAGCCTTGCTGTGAACAAGGAACATGTCCTAAGCTACACTCAGATTCTGTACCACTACAGACTGGTGTACCAAATGCTATTCTCCCTTGAGACTGGCCTTCATAAGACAGTAAAACTTGACTGAATCTACATATTTTAAAGTTTTATGTGAGAAAATGGCAAGGATGCCTCCACTGTTTCTTCCATTTACAGTCATACAATACTCTCTTAAGGAAAAGCACTAGTATAATTGTTTGATTTGAGAATTGAAATCACACCTCCTGCCCCTAAGTATGGAACCATTAAAAAAAATGAAACCATAGCTTATAAAGTATTGCTATATAGCTATAGGCATATGGAAGACATTTTCTTAAAAGTCAATAAAGTGAACCCATCACTCAAGAAAAAAAGACCTGACAATAATTACTTACTTACTTCCAAAGAGAAAAGTCAGACTTTAAGGAAAAATGAGAAGTTTTGCAAATTTATATTGACAATGGGAAAATAGGCACAGAATTTTCCCATGTTTCAGTAATATTAAAAAATATTTCTTTTTTGGATATTGCATAATGAAATTTATCAACACTTGAAAGAGTTGCATAACTCAGTGAACAGAGTTTTGCTAAATGATAAAGCACATGTATTACACAAAGCCCGACAGACATACTTCCTTAAATTCTGATGACTTTTCACTTGGGTTTTAGGCATGTGGCAAGCCACTACCTCAAAAGATATTTGTGTCCAATTCATAATGGTAAACATACATGGGTAATTATATATATTATTATCTATGTATTATTCTAATATATGTAGTTGGAATAAGATTAAAAATATAATAGATATATAACAATAGATAAATATAAATAGATAACTATGTAATAGGTATATAATATTATATACATACATGTACATATATGAGTATATATATGCTCATATATATACTTATATATACTCATATATATGTATATATATACATATGTATATATTACATATGTTAGATGGAATAAAAAGGTATTGACATGGTGTCAGATTCTGGCTTTCAATTATCTTTTAAGAAATGACTGCTTTGGGGCTGGGAAGGTGGCTCAGCGGTAGAGCGCTTGCCTTGCATGCATGAGGCCCTGGGTTTGATTCCTCAGCACCACATAAGCAAAAAGAAAAAAGCTGGAAGTTGCACTGTGGCTCAAGTGGTAGAGCGCTAGCCTTGAACTGAAGAGCTGAGGGACAGCACCCAGGCCCAGAGTTCAGGCCCTACGACCGGACCCCCCCACACACACACAAAAAAGAAAAAAAAAAGAAATGACTGTTTTTCAGTTTGTGGTATAGTTTTAATCAGTGATTACATGTGAAGGCCATGAAAATCCTCATCCCTTTTCCATTTGTCTATTGCTCTGAGGTAGCTTTTCTCCATACATTTCGACCAGAACAACACACTGTAGTAGATTGAATGCAGAAACAGCTATGATAATCCAGATGTTTTCTAGTAATATAGACATTAAAGAGGTTTTCCAAAACTACTATTCTACTTTTAAATCTTTATTTGCTTTGAAAATATAATTATTTTTATAAAATGTGTTGTTATATACTGGATTTGTTATTTTGAAATGAAATTTGTTATTTTGAAATGTTATTTAATGAAATAATTATTTTAAAAAGTCCCAGTTTAATTTCTAATATGATAAAGTTTGATATAAATTGCACATAATTGAGTTCTTTGATGAAATGTGTATAGAGATTCAGATCCAAAATTTGAGGATGCTGGTAAGAGGTTTAAGGATATTTTTAATGAGATGTGTCTACTTGCCATTATTTATTAATGTATTTCTCTGCGATTGATTTGTTTTTCCTATAGAGAAATCCTTCAGGTCTGTGTAGGGGCTATATGGTGTCATTTTGTAAGAGTCATAAGGGATTTACATATCCTTTAGCTAGTTGTGTAGACTTTGTGTTATTCTCCTTGTTTTCAGTCATGTGCCAAGCCTCCCTTCGCTCTCATTTTACCTCATGGTCATGACTCAGATCTTTCTGATTTTATTTCTTCTGAGAATAACCTCTTCTCTTCTGGCAGGTTGTGGGTGAGAAGGTAGACACGCAGCAGTTCACTTTTTGTTAGCATCCTTCCTTCTCTGATCTGTTGTGGCAGTTGTACTTTTTCTTTTTTATGTGATAATATTCATTTATTAAATATAATCCATTTACTGTAAGAGTTCAACATAAAATACATTTAACAAATACAATAGGTGTACTTTCTTAAATTCTGTGGATTCCTCACTGCTATCTTTCTATGTAGGTGGCAGGCAAACCACTAATTCTTTCATTTATTTTTGAGACACTGTATCACTAGATATCCAAGATTGGACTGGAACTTGATAGAGACCAAGCTGACCTTGAACTACTGGCAATCCTCCTGACTCCTGAACTGCTAAGATTACAGGAATATCCCATTCTCCCCGCCACCCCCAATGGCTTCCATGGCTTAATTCTTAGAAACCATGAATATTCTTTTTTTGGGGGGGGGGTCCAGTCAAGAGGCCTGAACTCTGGGCCTGGACGCTGTCCCTCAGCTCAATAGCACTCTACCACTTGAGCCACAACGCCATTTCCAGCTTTTTTCTTTTTGCTTATGTGGTGCTGAGGAATCGAACCCAGGGCAAGTACTCTACCACTGAGCCACCTTCCCAGCCCTGAATATTCTTGTATGTGGAAAAGACTTCACAGATAAGATCAAGTTAAACATTTTGAAATGGAAGATGATCCTGTATATACAGGTAGGCTCTAATTGCAACCATAGACAACAACTTAACATGAAGTCAGAGGGAGACTTGTCACAGCAGCGTAGAAGGAATGTGACCATAGTGGGAGAGATTACAATGATGCAACACAAGCCAAGGAATGCTGGCAGCCACCAGAAACTGGAAGACTCAAGGAAGGCCTTCTCCTCCAGAACCTTCCGGCATAGTGATAGAGATTTCCGATGTCTGGCTTCCAAAATTATGAGGGATTCTAAACTACCAAATTTGTGATAATTTGCTACAGTATCATCAGGAAACTGAGGCATAGTGAAATTTTAAAACATCGTTCTATGAGGTGGACTATTTTGGAAGATGGAGAGGATCAGGGAGGGCAGAGAGGGACAAGAGAGAGTAATAGGGGTGAATATGATCACAGTACATGATGTGCATGTATGAACAATTAATGAACACTTATTTAAAAAGGAAACTAAAACCCTTCCATATCACCCAATGGTATGCCAAGGATAGCTAGAAGTTTTCCAGCAAGTTTCTAGCTGCCTTAAAGATAGAGCAAGGAGGGAAGGATGAAATTATACCACAGTAGAAATTCCTTCCATACTTTGAAATAGCACAGGTGGCTTCAGGGACTTCTAGATTTTAGTCATTCCCTTTCTGGATTCTCAAGAGAAGTAGCTCTTTGGGATGGCTGTAATTTACCCAAGAACTTCTAGAAACATCCAATGACAAGGATGAATTATTGGTCCTGTCCTAGAACATTTGGGGGAGAGAGGCTGAGTTACAATTCAGATTTTACACTTTGCTCTGGTATATGAAAATTGATATAATTGACTATTTGAGTTGTCTAATTTCTTCCTTTATGACCATATTGTGGCTTTCATACAGATTAAATAAGAGGGACTGCTGCCCACCTACCTCCCCCTACATTGGGTGTTAGTAGTGCTTTCCATTTAGGTTGTTTGTCTTTGAGCCACGGAGTATGGGAAGCTACTGAGATGTGTGTCAGGAAATGCTAGTGTGCAGCTGTATAGTGCAGGTTGTACCAGGCCAGTCAAGAGCACTGATTGATGAAAGCAGGCTCTGCAAGCTGTGTCTTCCTTCCATGGCCAGCCAATGTTCTATGGCACCTGCTATGTGTACACCTCAATACCACATTCTTTTGGGGGGAAGGAGTAGCTCTTATGCAAGTAATCAACTGCTCAAGAGATTATAATGCATTTACCAAGTAGTCATGTTTTATATGTTTAATATCTAGAAGTTCTTCTACTTTCTTTGTTACATGCAGAGTTATTATAAGAACTCTTAACTATATATTTATTGAAATTATGTTTGTTATAACTGTCACTCTTTGAGATTCCAATGTAGGCACCAAAAGGGTCATTAAAACAGATAACCTTTGGGGCGCCTTAAAAAAATAGAGTTTGTAGCATAAAACAAGTAAAAGATGAAGTTATTCAAATAAGTTTGATGTATTATTGGAAAAATAAATCTCAGAACTTAGAACACAATTGGGATTCAAATGTTTTCTTTTCTTCACATGAATAGAATTGCTTGAGATATTTAGTAGTAGATGTAGGTATGTATAGATATAAAAGTAATAATGAACCCAGGAGTTGGTGGTTCATGCCTGTAATCCTAGCTACTCAGGAGGCTGAGATCTGAGGATCATGGTTCAAAACCAACCTGAGCAGGAAAGTCCATGAGACTCTTATCTCCAGTTAACCACCAAAATGCTTGAAGTGGAGTTGCAGCCTAAGTGACAGAGCACTTGCCCTGAGCATGAAAGCTCAGTCAAGGATAGCAGTCTAGGCTCCAGGACTGGGATGAGAGAGTACACGTGTGTGTGTGTGTGTGTGTGTGTGTGTGTGTGTGTGTGTGTGTGTGTGTGTGTGTGTGTATGTGTACACACACAGGCATGTGCACGTGCTCTCCCCACCCCCCGAGTAATAAATAAAACCTAAATTGACAGGATAGGCCAAGACAGATGCAAGAAAATGACCATTTTAGGCAGCATGCCCACTGGACTGTAATTAGGTCTAATGTTGTTTAGGGTATTTCATATGCTGCTGGTTGTCAGTGAAAGTTTAAAACACAATTAGAAACATATTCTGCAATAATAAATTTTACTTTAGCTAAACAGAGACTTGGAAATAGAAATCACTGCTCCACTAATTAAAAATACTCCTAAACAACCTTTTTTTGTCTGTCATGGGGCTTGAACTTGGTGCCTGGGTGCTGTCCTTGAGCTCTTTTGCTCCAGGCTAGCAAATCCATCACTTTGAACCACAGAAAGGGAATGAAAGTAAAAGAACAAAGTAATATAAGAAGAAAGGAGAACAATGTAGCACAAAGACATGGATAATGAGATGAAACAAGAAATGTCATTAATTTTTTTAAAGTTATTAATCACAAAAATCCAGGTAGGGCCTCAGGTTTTGTTTTGTTTTTTTTTTTGAGTCTGAGATTCTAGAAACCATTCAGAAAAGAGGTGAAAGGAAGTGAGATGTACTTAATACACAAACATTTGTGGCTCTAGAGATGCAACTGTATCCTTGAAGGTGGAAACAGGGAGCTATTTCTAAAAATCTTAATAAACAAGGCATCATGTGACTGAATGAGTGACATTTCCAACAGTTCTTAAGTGTGGCAGTGACACATTGCTGGGAGTTGTTAAGTGTGTGTATTTCAGCATAGAACAGGATTGATTTCAACACAGATTGTATGTATTTCAGTGTTGAGCATGCATGTAGTGATATGGAGGGATCATAATTTGCTGAGGCAAAGTGGTCTGGGAAGGATTCAGTAGAGACTGCTGGGCTTGTCCTGTCTTTCTGGCCTGTGTTACTGCAGTCTTTGAGAGTCAAAAATGACTTAAATGTAGTTACTTACACAGAAAATGAATTGCCTTTCTGCTTAAAGCAAGAAAAATGGGTAAGACCAAGACTCATCATATTCATTCAAGCAGCTTAGAACTACCCCTCTCTTCAGTCTTTCTGTATTTGCAAATGTGGAATTACAAGGTCTTCCATCCTCTAGATGAGTGGAAGTGGCTATTCATTCAAACATGGGCTGGTAGTGAATGGAGAAAGCACTAATATGCCTCCATGAGTCTCCTATCGTTCTAAGACCCAAGGGGTTGATTCAGAGCCACCTCAATTGCATGACTTCAGAAGGCATTCTTTGAGCTGAACTTGATGTGAAAGTTGAGGGGACCCAGGATTGTGCTACTAGAAGTACCAAGAGGACTGTTTTATTCAAGAGTGATTTAAAGGTTGATATTTTTCCTGCTTCTAATACAGTTCACATGGATATTAGAGAAGGAATGATGGTGTTGATCCTTTTGTGCTAGGAAAAGAGTTTTCCAGGTGCTAGAGATGCTCGCATAGAGGTGTAGACTCCTGACCCCTGTTTTATACTGTGTTTTGTAAACCTACACCTACCTACCTGTTTTATACTCTGTTGGAACTTCAGATAAATGTAATCGCAACTCTAATGTCAAAAAACATGAATAACACAAACATAAAAACTAATCAATAATCTCTCTCACTTCTTCAATTAACACAGAAATTTCTAAGATAGTAGGCATTTGGGAAACTGGGCATTGATAGGAAATTCACTAAGAGAATTCCTTAGATTGAACACTGGTTAATAGCCTAATTGACTATAGACATAAAGAATCATTTTTCTTATCTAATATAAATCTTTTGGGTTAAAGTTTCTAATACTTCTTTTTTAGATTCAGTTAAGTGTACATGTGACTCTAACAGGAGATGGCTAATCTCAGTGATGGGGTATAGGATTGGGCTGCTATTGGGCTTTTAGTATTAAAAAATTAATTTATCCAAAAGCATATACAAGGTGGATCAGAATTCATCAGGACATCAACCATGCTGTTCTAGACTTTTCTTTCTGTTTCGAGTGGAGAAGATGCAGGCAAATGTTTTACTTGAATGGCTACATACTCCACAGAGAGAGACAAGGAAAACAATTTTTCTCTGCTTGAAATAGGAAGAGGGCAGCTGTCCCCTCCTCCTTCAAGTATCTCTAATGGGTCTGAATCTTTGGTTTCATGATAAAATCTCCCTTAGGAATCAGAATCTCCTAGGGAGATGATGCTGTAGTCAGAGCAGTAATAACTTGGTCACTGCCTTTGCCCCTTTTGTGGTTTTCTTGGATGAAGGAAATTGGCTTTATCATTGGAGAAACAAATGATGTAATCTTTATGGTAAGAGAATAATGTTTCTAGGAGGAGGAAAAAAACCTTTTGATTGAATTATTGTTTCTACTGCATATAGTTCTGCCCCTGGAGGCAAGGGCTTTTATTCAAATATTCCTGGACCAGCAGCAGCAGCATCACTGGGAAATTTGTAGAAATGCAGACTTTCAGGCGTTACATGACATCAGACTTACTGGATCAGATGTTCTATGGCTGGAGCCAGCAGTCTGTTTACTGTGTCCTCCAGGTGACTGTGGATCTAGCTCCAGTTTGAGAATGAGTGTCCTGTGTGGTAGGCCCTGCTTTCATAATCTAGTCCCAGTATTTATCTCCTACAGCTCTTTGCTTCCTCCCCTGAGTCATTACTTCTTTGTCAATTAGGTCTTTCTGCTGCCGTGAAAAAAGCCCTCCTGTCACTGCAATGGATTAAATAGTGATTGGAAAGAGTACACTTTTTGTGAAGTAAACATTTTTAGTATAGTAAGATTGCATAGTCTTGCCTTTGAAGGGATGTAAAAATTATATTAACAACCAGGTGTTTGGAGAGATTTAAGTAAGGACACACGAACAGCATGGAGCTGGACCAAATGATTGTACATTTCTCTAGTTTTCTCAAGGCAAATAGTATTTGTGAGGCCAAATAATAAAACAATTCCCTGATTGAGGAGTAACTGAGCAATTGATGCTTTGTAAGAGCTACCTTGCAGATAGCAGAGGTTTAGCATCTTTTATTCTGTATTGTATATTGGAGCACAGTACATTTAGGAGACAATAATGACTACTTTTACATGTTTCCTAGGGTTTTAAAAATGTGTTTAATTGGTTTTAATTCTGATATCATTGTTTTCTCTTGATAGCAGAATTATCCAAAGTGTTCTGTGGGGTCTACCACTTGCTTTCTGATACCTTCACGAGGGGGCCATCAGAATTCTCTTTATCTGTAAATAGTGTATTCCCTTACATAAAACTGGATCCAATCTTATCAAGAAGAACTCTTGAGGCCTAAGACAAACTACTTATTTGCTCAGGTAATCTGTCCTTGTGGAACATTAGGAAATGACATCAGAGCACATTTCTAAATCCCCCCACCCCCTAGTGATCTCTTCAAATTCTCTTTCAGTTTTACTAATCCAAACAAACAGCACATCTGGGATTAATTATATATATTTCCACAATTCTTATTATATTTCTATGAACATAAATCTGATTTGCTTGGCTTTTATGACAAGATCAGAAGAATTAATCCACAACAGACAAAACTACATCATAAGGAACAGATAATTACTAGCACATGATTTTCAGTACTGTGTCACTGATGTTGACACAAACATGTGACGCAGAATAAAAGAACCCAAAATTTAGCTAACAGTATATTTCTCAAAATTAAAGAGGGAATTATCCAGGTTAGCATAAATACTAACAGATAAACCCTAAGAGTTATGGATTCAGAAAAGTCTGCATGTGTGTGTCCCACATCACTCATTTTCATGTAGCAGACTTGTTTTTTATGGACTGTAGAATGACTCCTCTCAGTGCTATCTCTGTTATTTCTGAGATTGGTTTGGAAGTAAGTCATTGGTTTTAAAATTGTGGTCATTCTTTTGTACTCTTCAGGTGATGTTCCAATGATCACTATCCAAACGTACGCAAGTTACACAAGTCTTACTACTTTTTTTTTAAACCCCTGTGGGCTCAGTCTCGGGAGGATTCCTCTGGGAAGCTGCCCCTCTGTCATCGTTGGCAGCTGCCCAGGAAAGAGAATTTTATTAGACTATTTTAAAGAAAATTTTGCTAAGTGATGACTTAGTTGCAACTTTTCCTGCTATTCACTTTTCAATTCTGGCACATGTTATCCTTTGATTTTTGAGATTGTTCAACACACCAACTTGTAGAAAATGACTTTGGCTCTTCTGTTTAGCAGATTAAAAAAAATTGGTTTGGTTTGATAGTCCTGAAATTGGAATTTTAAGCTTCAGCTCCCAAACTCCTGGGATTCACATGTCAGGTCTGGCTACTCGCCCTTACACACCAAATAAAAAGCTAGCAATGGTGAAGTGTAGGGAAAGGGGAAGAGAGAGCATCAGTACAGCTCACTGGTCTTCAGGGTGCAGACATGGGCTGTAGCTTCATGTGGATAAAGAACTGGGAGCAGGGTAGAGAGAGAGATTCAAAATTCTTAAGTAGCCCTAGTACGAGTATGGTTTATCATGATTTCCGTAATTGTTTTGGGAGGGTTCTGGAGAACTCTATCTTTGTCATCACAGGCCATGATAAATAAGTAGTTGCCTGATGTGTGGTTAATTTTGAGGTGACTTATTGTTCCCTAGAGGTGATTTTAGTACTTGTTGTAAAGATGCTATTGTTCAGTCCTGACCTTTCTGAAACCCAAGGTGGCTGAAGAGAGAATGGCTTAGAGCAAAGATGAATACAAAATGTAGTCAGAGATGTGAAGCCTTTCTCCTGCTTTGAGTTATTGATGGACACAAATAAGATCTCGGGGCTTTTTGGCCAAAGTAGCTTTTAAGCACCAGATGTAGTCTGACAGTACTGGAAAAGAATAAAGGAGTTTTTCTCCTCATATCTCTTCTACTACAAAGTCAATTAAAAGCATTTTTGTTTAACTTGACCTTCTGGGCTGGCATCTTGCTTGCTATGGTTTTGTTCTTTGCTTAAACACAGACCCATCCCCACCTCCCCTCCAAAGGGGAGGTGAACAGGAGTAGACAGTCCTTTGGATTGTTCATTTAGCACTACTGTGATGACTTTCCCCTTAATCACTCCATCCTGGCTGAGATTTATTCCAAGGGCTCAGTTATTCTTCCTCAAATGTCTTCTTTTACAACAGAATCTGGACTCCTTTTTCATCTACCACCCTCTTTCTGTGTGGGTGTGGGGGGGTGGTAGTGATGTCTCCCCTTTCCATGAGCCTGGATGAGGACTCATACATCCTTCTCTTTTGCTTTTTTGTATCCTAAGCAGAACACAGAATCTTCTTATTTTAATGGTTTAACAAATAATCATCCAGTGGGATAAAGAAATGAGGCCAAAAGACCAAACTTACTTTAAGAAGTTAAAAAATGTTCAAGAAATCTGATAGTTTCTTAGTTTCTATAGATTTCCCTCTCAATGCTATATTTTCTCATTATCCACCTTGAAACCCATAATGACAAAAGTATGAATCTGATATATCTTATGTGCTATTAACCCAGAAAACAGATTTTGATTCAGCTGACTACAATTTACTGAAAACAAACTCTGCAAAGGCATAGAGAGAAGGTAAATTTGATTACAAAATTTATTGAAATCTCCATGTAGTAGGATTTCTTAATATATAATCTGTAAAATTGGAAAAATTCCATTTCTTTACTGAAACAGAGCAGGATATAGCCTTGCTTTGCATATTAAACAAGAGGCTGCAGTTCTGACTAAATGTGTCCTTGTAGAATTCAGTACCATAATAACTAAGACTTGATTATCTTCCTGTTTCCTTCCCTGTCTTCTTCTCCTATGTGATTTATATACTCGTATACACTATTTTCTATTCCAGCTAGTAGAGTTAAATTGACTTCTAGAAATGTATTTATCAATGACGGCTGGCTTTCAGCAGTATGTCATATTCCTATTGTGTTCTGTTCCTTAGGAAGATCACTAGAAAGTTAACTATAACACAGTAAACCATCTACATTTTATGGTCCTCAGTTTTTATTCTTGTCAGTAGAAATGTATTTGCAGTTAACTTCATATCCTGCTACAAACCAAGAGTTTCTATCTGAAAGCTTTAATATAAACAAAGTGAGTATTTTCACATCAGTCCAGTAACTGTTGGGATGAATCAAGAAACTAAGTCTGTGAACGGACAATGAGTAAAACCTACTCTGTTCTGTAATTTGGTTGTAATTACCTGCTCCTGACATGTGAAGTGGGCGTTAAATCTAGAATGAAATTTCTTTAGCTTTGAGGTGTCTATGATTCGTTTTCCTCTAAAAATAGATAGAAAGGAGAATGGATATTGCTTGTATTACTCTTTTCTTTGACTTTCCAGATACTAGACTTCCCAGGATGATGAAGCAGGAAAGATAAGAGCTTTATTTTTCTGTACCGAGATCATATTTGAACCCATCTTCTAGAGTTATTGTCAGGATTAAATGAGGAATGAGTATAGAACTTTCAGCAAAGAGCTGGCACATGACACTTAGTAAATGTTATAGTCATGATTACTCCCTGGCAATTATATATGATACTAATTATATTATATAAATTTTCTATTTTAAAAACCTAAAAAAAGAAATTAAAGCAGAACTTAGGAAATGGAAAAACCTCCCATGCTCCTGGATTGGGAAGATTAACATTGTGAAAATGGCAATACTTCCAAAGGCTATCTACAAATTCAATGAAATACCTATCAATATTCTAACCTCATTCTTCAAGGAAATAGAATTCATATGGAACAATAAAAGACCCTGAATAACAAAAACAATCCTTAGCAGAAAAAAAGTGCTGGAGGAATATCAATACCAAATTTCAGATTCTACTACAAAGCCATAGTAATCAAAGCAGCTTGGTACTGGCACAAGAACAGACCCCAGGACCAATGGAATAGAACTGAAAACTGAGAAATGAACCAACCTATAGCCACCTAATCTTCGATAAGGGAGCTAAAAATATAGAATGGAAGAAAGACAGCCTTTTCAGTAAATGGTGCTGGCAAAATTGGTTAAACACCGGTAGAAAACTAAGGCTAAATACTTATATATCACCCTGCACCACAATCAACTCCAAATGGATCAAAGACCTCGAAGTCAAAGCAGACACTCTGAAAACATTACAGGAAGGAAAAGGAGAAACTATAGGGCTCCTTGGCACAGGCTGAAATTTTCTTAATAAAGACCCAGAAACACAACAAACCAAAAAAAGGTTGGACAAATGGGATTGCATGAAACTGCAGAGTTTCTGAGTGGTAAAGGACATAGCTCTTCACTAGCCATAACAAGAGTCTCATATCTAAAATATACTTAGAACTCAAAAACTAAATCCCCCTACAACATATCCTCAAAGAAACAACTGCCGGATAAATAGTGGGCTAAAGACTTAAAGAAACTTCTCTGAAGAGGAAATAAGAATGGCCAATAGACACATGAAGAAACACTCAATTTCACTAGCCATAAAAGAAATGCAAATCAAAACAACACCTCACCCCAGTTAGAATGGCTATAGTCAAGAAATCTAATTACAACAGAGGCTGGAGGGGATGTGAGCAAAAGGGAACCTTATTGCACTGTTGGTGGGAGTGTAAACTTGTTCAACCACTTTGGAAAGCAGTATGGAGGTTCCTCAAAAGACTCTATATAGAGCTCTCCTATGACCCAACAATCCCACTTTTGGACATTTACCCAAAGTATCACAAACAAGGCCATACTAAAGCTACTAGCACTACAATGTTTTTCACAGCATGATTCACCATAGCTAAGATATGGAACCAACCCAGATACCCTTCAGTAGATGAATGGGTCAAGAAAATGTGGTATATATACACAATGGAATTCTATGCCTCCATCAGAAAGAATAACATTGCCCCATTTGTTAGACTTGGAAAAAATTATATGAAGTGAAGTAAGCCAGGCCCAAAGAAACATAGGTCCCATGGTTTCCCTTATTTGGAATAACTAGTATACCTCTAGGACAAGCAAAAAAGATCAAAAGCTATGTACATAGGATCATATAAGATGGTATCACCTGAAACTAACCCCAAGATGGGACACAGTGTTTTTTTCTTTCTTGCTATTGTTTTTAACATATTTAAAATATACCATGTGATTTTTTTGTTTTTCTTGTATGTTCTTCTCCCACGGTATAACTCTATTTGATGTCCATGCTCTGCATCTTGTATATACATTTTTCTAATTTCTGGAGGGGAAGGGAAATAACAAAATGCTGAAATAAGGATACAGGTTGACCCATTCTAACAATGAGATGTACAAGACACTATGGTGAAAATGAACTTTACAACTGTGGGGAGGGAGGAGTTGGGGAGTGAGAGGAAAGGGATGGTAGGAGAAAAACAAAGGAGGAGGTAACAATGCTCAATAGGAAATGTACTCATTACCTTACTCATGTAACTGTAACCCCTCTGTACAGTATTTTCACAATAAAAAACATGAAAATAAATAAAAATGTTTTTGCCTCTCTGTTTCCTCCTCTTAGATGAAATATAGAAATTCTTTCTTCATCGTTCACTTGCAAAGATAGAGGACACATACTGAGTGTGGGAAGTTACTCCTTACAACATGTTAATTCCTTTCCCTTAAGACAACCAGAGGATTCAGCTCTTCTGTGCAAGAACTAGACATTACCATGTAACTACTTGTTAGGAAGCTACCAGCCTGGAAAGAACTTTATTTCATTATATATTTTTGAACTTGTTCCTGAACATGTTCTGGCTGATCTCCCTTCTTCACCCAGGACACTATTTTGGGAAGATTCTGTAGTTTACTGATCCTATTCAACCATTAGAAACGCTGCCATTTTCAGATATCAGAAGCTGCTGTCTTATCTAAAAACCAACTCTCTTAACTGATTGAATTTCTTTCCTTTTCCAAGCTCTCTTCTGATTTAGGTTTGGAAGGAAACCCACAATAGGGAAGGGATGTGCAGTTTGCCCTTTAATGATTTCTACTGGAATTTCGTTTTCTTTTTTTTTTTTTTGTTTTGCTGGTCCTGGGAATTGAACTCAGAGCCTGGGCTCTGTCCTGGAGCTTCTTTTGCTTAAGGCCATCGCTCTACCACTTGAGCCATAGTGCCACTTCCAACTTTTTCTGAGTAGTTTATTAGAGATAAGAGTCTCTTGGACTTTCCTGCCCGGGCTGGCTTCAAATTGCGATCTTCACATCCCAGCCTCCTGAGTGGCTAGGATTACAGTTATGGGACACCAGTGCCTACTTCTGGATTTTCACCTCTGCATTCCTCCTCTTGAGGCTGTTTTTGGTTCTTGCAGGGCGAGGGTAGGGAAAGGGGAGTAGAAGGTATGTGACAGGATGGTTCAAACTGACTGAACTAGTGTATGCCCCCACAGAGCTCTTCTTCTCATGGGCTATTTCGGGGGGCTTTTAGAGATCCTCACTGCAGGGAAATTTCCAGCTTTGATGCAGGGATGTTTCTCTTGCAGATGCTTTTGGACTCTGTGCATCTGGCAGGTCTATTGCTAGCCTTTCTGCGGGAGCTGGTTCCCCTGAAGGCTCTGCTCTGACGGTGTGTTAATTGCTGTGTAAGTGTCTCTGCTCCCACTGTTGGCCTTTCTCATCTTGGATCAGGGCCAGCTGACTTTCTAGGTAAACCAGGATCCCCTAGTTTTGGAGGAAATGGTTATGTTATTCCAACACCACCCTGCTCCCTGCTCTGCAACAGGCCTGTGGTGGGGTCCTACTTCAAGGTGCATATTCTTTTTCTTTTCCTTAAATGTTACTGTAAAGGTGATGTACAGAGGGGTTACAGTTACTCAAGTAAGTTAATGAGTACATTTCTTTTTGAACATTGTTACCCCTCCCTCATTTTCTCCCACTCCCCACTGTTGTATAGTTCATTTCCAACATAGTGTCTAGTGAGTATCACTGTTGAATTGGTTCACCCTTTGTCCCACTGTTTCTGTGATTCCCTTTTCTTCCCCATATCAGATAAACTTATATATAAGACAAAGGATACAGAAATCAAAAACATTGCCCATTCTTTAGAAATATGCACAGTACACATGCATGATGAAACAATGTTTGAAAGCTCAGTAGCAG
Organism: Dipodomys merriami; assembly: GCF_024711535.1. Classification (NCBI taxonomy): domain Eukaryota; kingdom Metazoa; phylum Chordata; class Mammalia; order Rodentia; family Heteromyidae; genus Dipodomys; species Dipodomys merriami. The sequence continues at coordinate 4,476,702 of NW_027204159.1, read as the reverse complement.
CATGCAACCCAAATAGCTCTCCACAGGAAAATGACTAATTATACAACCACTTTGTGGATATCATGCAATACAAAAGAATGAGAGGGACCTATTTACTTATGTGGATTTCCAAAAATACATTTAATATGGTGGAAAAGCATATATGTGCACAATACGTGCCATATAGTACCAACTGAAGTCTCCTATATCATACATGCATTACTGTATTTGCAACTAGAAAGGCTTTTGAAAGTCTATCTGACAATCTCCCTTCCCTCCAACACAAGATAGCAAATGGGAACTGGTAGGTAACAAGGGTATTTGATTTCTATTCTATTGTTTTGGATTCATGCAGTTGTTGTATATGTAAGACAAGTTTTATGCTAGTGTGTTTTATTTTTTTATGAGGAAATCACAAAAGCTGTACCTATACATGAAAGCAATACTCACAAGATATATAGATGAGGAAATGATTATTTTTAGACATAATGACAGGTATCTTTAGTCTTTTCAGTTATAAATTCTACCTGTTAATGAAGAGCCTGTTCAAATATCATTAATTATTTGACAGGGAATAGTAAAGTAAATAAGTTTACAGCTTCTCTAAGGAGTCATAGCTGGGGAGATCAATAAGAGACTGAAGCTCTGGAGCAAGGCAGAAGCAGAAGTCAATGAAAATATGCAATTAATTTTTAAAATGACCTATTATTTTCAGAAGGAAACTCCGTATGTTTCATAGCAGTAGATCATAATGGCTTTTCTCCCAGGCATCATGGAGATGAAGAAACAACAACAAAAAAAATGCTGATCTATGCAGTCTTACCCTGCCTAGCCTTTCCACACAATCTCAAAGAGCCATTGCTAATTATCCACTGCATGATGCTTCTTTAAAAAATCTTACACAGACTTAGCAGTTTCTGACACAGGTACACAATGAATTCCTTGAGAACAGGTTCCTCGTCTTCTAACATTTTCCCCCTTTTTAAAAATTGTTATTATAAAGTGATGTCCAGAGGGGTTACAGTTACATAAGTCAGGTAATGAGTACATTTCTTTTTGGACAATGTCACCCCTTCCCTCCCTCTCTTCCAGTTTTTTACACTCGTCCCCACCCACAAGTTACATAGTATCTAGTGAGTACCACTTGCAGCATTCGTTCATGCTTTGTCCCTCCATTTCTGTGTCCCCATTTACCCTCTCAAAGATAGATAAATGAACAAGATAAATAGAAAAGAAAACAAAATTGATAAAGAAACAACCTCTTGTTTTCATTCCTGGAGTTCATTTTAATAAATATTATTTTATGTGATAAGAAGCACACAAGCAATGCACCTTTGTTCCTCCCCCAGGAGTATCCTCCTTCCGTTTCACCATGTGGAATGCCTAGAGTTCTGCATAGCTCAACACGGTTTGACAAAAACATGACAGCGAGTTAGCATATGAAAGGTGTTCAATGAATATTTGTTAAATGAATGGGTGAAGTTAACCCTCTTCCTAACTGGAGTTTTGTTGATTTATTCATCCAAAGTTTATTGCACCTTGATAAAAACTATTTGATATGGTCAGGTGCACATAGGTATTGTACCTACATGATCCTCTGCTAAGAATACCCTCCTTTGGTCTCACTCTGTGTGAATGCCTAGAGACTTATATAATTTATCATGTCCAAATGTACTTTTTCCTTTTACCATCCAGTGTGTTTGCTTGTAGATTTATAGTTACCGCACATGAGGTGATCCATGCAGCCTATGTTTCTTTGGATATGGTTTACTTCATAGAAACAGGAGTTTTCTTTCTCTTTTGTTGCTGTTTTTGTTTTCATTTTCTTTTGTCTTGTTTGTTCGTTAATCTGTCTTTGGGAGCGGGCATAGAAATGGAGGGACAAAGGGTGGACAAATACAGCAGTGATACTAGACACTATGTTGAAAATGAACTATACAACTTGTGAGTGAGGACAGGAGGGAAAAACTGGGAGAGAGTGAGGGAAAGGGTGGCATTGTATATCATCTTTACAATAAAGATAAACTAATTAAAAAACTCCAACTAGAAAGCACAATTCGCTTAACTAAAAATGAATGAAATTTGTAATCACAAGAATATGTTCTGTTATTGATTTTTTAACTAATATTTGATTTTTTAAACTAATAAACTATAACATGTACCCTGGAAAGTGATTCTTAAAAAGTATACTGTTAAACTACATTGTTCTGTTAAATCAAAAAATTTTATTGCATTCTTAACATTATTTAATTCTGTACTTCATTTTTAGATTTCAGGATGATTAAAACACTCTCCATGCATGGATTAATATAAACATTTAAACAAATAGTTATAGTCAGATGGAATGTGTGAATTTGGGAGAGTAAGTGTGTCTTTCTGGTCCTTCATCTTCTCATGTATAAAATAAAAGTATCAAATGAGATGATCTTTATAGTTTTCCCTAACTTATATGCATTGTGTTCAAGTTTACATGATACACAGACATTTTTTACTCAATGTTCATTTGAAACATAATTTTTACTGAAGGGATTGTACAAGGTCAGTTATTGGCTTGTGATTAGCGTGAAGCCCAGGCCCTGAAAGTTGGCCAAGTTGTTGCAGGTATTTCATTTAGTTTAATCCAGATGTAAACCAATCTGGGTAAAAGCCAAAAAAGAAGTAGCCTTCATAAGTTCACTACAACAGCAAATCCAACTATGTATATGAAAAGAAAGTAAAGTTTCTTAGCTAGTAATACTTGAGTGATAATTCTTGTTTGTCTTAAAATTCAAGATTTTCAAAAATGTTTCTTTTTTGTGATTTTTTGATTGTGAAAATACCACGCAGAGGGGTTACAATTACATGAGCAAGATAATGAATATATTTCTTATCAAGCATTGTTGCCTCCTCCTTTGTTCCCCTTTCCCATCCCTTCCAATGTCCCCTCCCTTGCCAAAGTTGTAAAGTTCGTTTTTCTGAGATAATGTTTTGTACATCTCATTCTTGCAATGGGTCCACCTGTATCCCTATTTAAACAATTTGTTTTTTCCCTTCCCCTCCACAAATTATACCAACATCAAATACAGGGGACGGACATACAAAGCAACAAAGAAATCATCTTAGAAATATGTTAGAAACAATAGCAAGAAAGAAAAACCATTTGAGTCCATATCTTGGGATTCATTTCGATTAACATCAACTTATCTGACCTTTTCTGCTTGTCTCAGACATATACTAGTTATTGCAAATAAGGGAAAGCATGGGACCTATGTTTCTTTGGGCCTGACTTACTTCACTTAATATAATTTTTTCCAGGTCTTTCCATTTCCTAACAAATGGGGCAATGTCATTCTTTCTGATGGAGGCATATAATTCCATTGTGTGTATATACCACATTTTCTTGATCCATTCATCATCTGAAGGGCATCTGGGTTTGTTCCATATCTTAGCTATGGTAAATAATGCTACAATAAAATATTACAAAATACAAAAAAATAATGCTACAATAAACATTGTTGTGCTGGTAGCTTTAGTATGGTCTTGTTTGTGATCATTCAAGTAAATGCTCAAAAGTGGGATTGCTGGGTCATAGGGGAGCTCTATGTGGAGTCTTTTGAGGAACTTCCATACTACTTCCCAAAGTAGTTGAACAAGTTTACACTCCCACCAACAATGAGGTAGGGTTCCCTACTGTCCACATCCCCTCCAGCATCTGTTGTTATTAGAGTTTTTGATTCTAGCCATTCTAACTGGGGAGAGGTGGTATCTCAGTGTTGTTTTGATTTTCATTTCTTTTATGGCTAGAGAGGTTGAGCATTTCTTCATGTGTCTGTTGGCCATCCTTCTTTCCTCTTCAGAGAAGTTTCTTTGTAAGTCTTTAGCCCACTCATTCATTGGGCAGTTGTTTCTTTGAGGATTTGTTGTTGGGGGATTTAATTTTTTGAGTTCCAAGTATATTTTAGACATGAGACCCTTGTCTGTTGTATGGCTAGTGAAGATCTCCCAATTTGTGGGCTTTCTATTGATCTTGCTAGCTTCAGAAATGTTTCTTGACTTCTAGAATAAGTTGGAACCTTCCTTCCTTCCTTCCTTCTTTCCTTCCTTCTTTCCTTCCTTCTTTCCTTCCTTCTTTCCTTCCTTCTTTCCTTCCTTCTTTCCTTCCTTCTTTCCTTCCTTCTTTCCTTCCTTCCTTCCTTCCTTCTTTCTTTCTTTCTTTCTTTCTTTCTTTCTTTCTTTCTTTCTTTCTTTCTTTCTTTCTTTCTTTCTCTCTCTGTCTTTCTCTCTCTTTCTTTCTTTCTTTCTCTCTCTATTTCTTTCTCTCTCTCTCTCTCTCTTTCTCTCTCTCTTTCTCTCTCTCTCTCTCTTTCTTTCTTTCTTTCTTTCTTTCTTTCTTTCTTTCTTTCTTTCTTTCTTTCTTTCTTTCTTTCTTCTCTTTCATTGTGAGCATTGCTGGAAGGACACAATGTACCAATATCCCATTTTCCATACACAATAATCTCAGAGTAACTACACTACCAAACACACTACCAAACACCAATGCGATTTCTGAGAACAGATAGCCTTCCCATTTTCTCTTTTTTGTTGTTTTTGCCTTAAGACAGGGTTTTCTTATGTTGTCCAAGCTAGCCTCCAACTTGCAATCATTCTTCTTTAGCATTCTGAGTGCTGGGTTTACGTATGCCCTACCATGCTTGTCTCTTACTTAAATGGCTTTGCTTTATTGACATATCACATTGCCATCACTTTAATTTCCTCCTTTAGTTCATATTTAGTCAGTTATATAAGCAAGTATATATTTAATGTTCACCAAGTGTTCTTTTTATTGTAAAGATACTGTACAGAGGGGTTACAGTTACATGAGTAAGGTAATGAGTACATTTCCTATCAAGCATTTTATCCTCTCCTTTGTTTTTCCCTAGTCATCCCTTCCTTCCCCACCTCCCCAACTCTTCCCTTTCTCCATCCCGAAGTTGTAAAATTCTTTTTTTTAACATAGTGTCTTGTACATCTCATTGTTACAGTGGGTCAGCCTGTATCCTTGTTTCAGCATTTTGTTGTTTCCCTTCTCCTCCCCAAATGAGAAGAATGTATATACAAGATGCGGGATAAGAATCAAATATAGTGAAAACATACAAAACAAACAAAAAATCATGTAGTACATTATAAGTACATTAAAAGCAACAGCAAGAAAGATAAAACCTCTTGTGTCTCTATCTTGGGGTTCATTTTGCTTAGCACCATCTTATATAGTCAAATGTGCATAGCGTTTGACCTTTTCTACTTGTCTGGTAAGACTATCCTGGAGGTATACTAGTTATTGCAAATAAGGGAAACCATGGGACCTATGTTTCTTTGGGCCTGGCTTACCTCACTTCATATAATTTTTTCCAAGTCTTTCCATTTCAATTTCCTTACAAATGGGGCAGTGTCACTCTTTTGATGGAGGCATAGAATTCCACTGTGTATATATACCACATTTTCTTGATTCATTCATCTACTGAGGGGCATCTGGGTTGGTTCCATGTCTTAGCTATGGTAAATAATGCTGTGCTGGTAGCTTTAGTATGGCCTTGTTTGTGATCATTTGGGTAAATTCCCAAAAGTGGGATTGCTGGGTCATAGGGGAGCTCTATGTGGAGTCTTTTGAGGAACCTCCATACTGCTTTCCAAAGTGGTTGAACAAGTTTACACTTCCACCAACAATGAAGTAGGCTTCCCTTTTGGCCACATCCCCTCCCAAGTGTTCTTATTTAGATGTTTTTCTAGATTATACAAAATCTTCTCAAGGACAGAGTCTCAAGAATAATGTTCTTTGAATTCTTACAGGTTGATAGTAGTTTGCATATATCCTTTGTAACTAAAAGTCAGTTTTATTAGATATAATATTCTAGACTTACATCTGCCTTCTTTGAGTAATATATCTTTTCTCTTCTCATAACATTGAAAATTAAAATATAACCTAAAAATTTTCTTTCCACATTATTGTTTCTTTTTACCTAGATGGACAAATGTATCTTTAAAAAAATGTCTAGAAATTATTTTGCAAGAACACGTCTCTAAGCTAGCCATTGTGGTTCATCATTCCTATTTGACTTGTGTAGTTTGTCTTTATGCTGTTATCTTGTTTGATTTTAACATTCTGGGAAATCTTATTATCTCTATCTTTTATCTTTTTGCCTTTAGTAGTTACTACTTTCGAACTTCTATTATCTTCTTTCTTGTTTTTTTTTTTTTTTTGAAAGTACTTAATGGCCTGGCACTCTTTCTGGGCTTTCTTGCTCATGACTGGTGCTCTACCACTTAAGCCACAGCTCCAGATCTGTAGTTTGCTGAGTAAGTGGAGATGGTCTTGAGGACTTTTCTGTCTGGGCTGGCTTTATACCATGATCCTCAGATTTCAGTCTCCTGAGTTGCTACAATTACAGGTATGGCTGACAGATGCTGGCTCTTTTCTCTTATTCTTAAAGGATTTATATGCTCTTGGTATTTCTTCTGTGACTCATTTTTCTAAAATGATATTTTCTTTCTCCTTTCTATTTTCCTCCCTTTCCTTCCCTTCCCTTCCCTTTCCTGTTGGTCTTGGGGCTTGACCCCAGGTTTCACATTACTAGGTAAGTAACTACTTGAATCATGCCTCCAACCCCAATCCTAAAATGACATTTATTTTTACTTCTAGTTCTCTATTTCTGAGACTTTTTATAATTTGTTTAATTTGCTTTATAAATTCTACTTGATTTGATTTAGTAGGTCATCATTGGATCTGTTTATGGGCAAATATTTCTGGCATGTTTTTCTTTTCTAGAGTAATGCAATTCTCTTTCTTTTGCCCTTTTTCTTCTTATAATAGGTGTCACTAAGACGTTTGTCTATTGTTCTTATTTATGTGGAATTCTTTGTTTCCAGAACTTTTAGAAGCTACGACTTAAGTAGTGTTTAAGTGCTAAGTGTTTAGTACTCCCTCTTAGTGCTAAAACTTATATTGACTTGGTTTTTGATACTTTCTTGCTCCATTTCCCTTTGCTGGACCTTTCATTTTATTTTTATTGTTTAAAACTCTGAGATAGAGTTTAGTACCACAAGTTCTTCCTTACTGTGAGCTTTCCCCGGAGAAGGCTTACTTGACGTTTACTTTTGTTGTTCCTATGAGTTGCCTTGGGTCTTGTTTCAGGCCTGACTCTGGTTCCTTATAATCATCCATTCTTGGATTGAGAAAAATGATTTTAGTTAAACGTAAAGACTAATTTTAGTTGCTGTTTTCAGATCACTTGGCTTTGCTTCCCAGGGAATGACTATTTACTACTTTGATCTTTTCCTTATTTATCTCATAGATTGTTTCTCTTTTTCCTCTGCACACAGGTACTAATGCCACAGGTGGCATTTGTTAGTTTGCTTATGTTGTCAAGTTTGTGGGTTTTTTTTCAAGTTTAAAAAATATAGTTTTGTTTTCCATCTATTTGATTATGTCTTATATGTAGAGATGGCCATTTTTAATAAACTTGTTTATATACTTTGTTTTTCCTTCCTATTGACAGTTTTTTTAAGATGTAAAAAGTCACTTTTTTGAGAGTCACTTTTTAAATAAACTTGTTTTACACACACACACACACACACATATGAGGTGATAAATTCAATGAAATAACAGGTTATTTGAATGAAAAATAGTATTTGTTGTTCCTCTTTTTTTTAAGAACAAATGCTCTGCTTCCATTGCAGAAACAAAATGGAATATAATTCCTCAATTCAGTTGAGAGTGAAATTAGTGTTTAAAGATTGATTTTAATACATTTGCTCTGTTAGATCATGTCAAAGTTAATTTTACATATTCTAATATGTATTCTCTTCTATTACTTGTAACTCATGAGACCCATTTTCAGAACAAAATACAACAGTACCAATAGAAAAACAGTGTTACCACGTATCAATTGAGGGAATGGTATAATAATCTTTATTGGCTACATCAGCTTTTTCCAAATGTGTACTATTAGATATATCACTTTCTGTATGCCAGATCTATGTTGAAAAATAAACAATTGAATCATAACTTCAAAATAACTTATTAATCTTAACTTACAAGTGATGCCTTTAAAAAGAGAGATAATAAAATTTGAAGGTAATTTATGGCATAATGGCTCAATCTTAGTCCAACTTCTGGAAAATCTCAGGTACAATGAATTCCATTTGCCTTCAATTTGATATAAAATGGTGGTATTCAGCCATTCCAAGGGTTTTCAAGTCCATTTCCAAGGTTTAAAAAATGAACAGTGGTAGTAGAATGCTTCCCCAACATGTACAAAGTCAAATCAAGGTTGATCCTCGGTATTCCACCGAGAGAGATAGAGAGAGAGAGAGTGGGAGGGAGAGACAGAGAGAAAGCAGTGACAAGTTGTGGATTTTTAATATATATCCTGAGTCTTAAAAATGTCAGATATTACTTTCTCAAGTGGTATGTTAAAAGTAGCACAGTTCTAAGTCTCTGCTCTTTGTGTGAATTTTTTTTTAACCTTGCAGTTCTAGAGTCATGGAAGAAAAATTCATCTGTTAAAAACACTGACATCCAGGCTGAGAGAGAAGAAAGGCACATTTTCTCTCACATATGGAAGTTGGGCCTAAAATAATATAAATATGTATGAAAACACATATAGGGCCATATGAACATATACATAATCAAACTGATTAAAGGATGGTATAACAGAAGCAGGTTTCCATGATGTAACTCCTTGCAACAATTAACAAACAAAATAAACCTTAGGGGCTGCACCATGTCTTGTCTGAGGGAGGCAGGGGCTAAAGGGAACAGGATTGATCAATGGAGGGAGGGATGGTGGACGAATACAGTCATATATTTCAGTGTTTCTATGTGGAAACAGCTAGGAAACTTGATGATGAGATAGGTAGATGAAGAAGTATAACTGAGGGAATAACACTGATCAACATGCATTGAACTTGACTATGAAACTGACCCAACTAGTAGAGCCTCTACTTAACAAGTACAAATCCCTGACTTTAATTTCCAGTGCTCTTGAGAAAAAAATCCATTAACTTATTTCTGAATTATTAAGGTTACTTTTTTGATTATTGGCTATACTGTGGAAATGTATGGTCTTAATATGTAAGGATTTATTTACTTATCTAGTAGAAGGATATATTTAATATATCATATGCTCTGTGGAAGTCAATACTAAAGTTACTTTTTGTGCTACTGAAGTAGTGTAAAGAAAGGTTTAATAAATGAGTTCAAAAGGTGAAACTTTTCTCTGAGGTGAACAAGGATAACAACTCCTCAGAGGTCTTCTGCTGATAAGAGATTTCCAAAAGATTAATAGGGCGTAGGACTGTCCAAGAATGTTCCTTAGTTTTTTGGAAGCATCACAAACTGTCTTGATATAAATAACTTTCTGTTGCTTTCCCAACAGAATTCTTAGACTGCTGACTTGGCAAAGCACAATTATTTCCATTCCTTTCATATCATTATTTATGTAACTCAGCACTAGCTTTCCAACATTTCTTGCCTAATGGCTCTTAAAATCAACAGTATGAGCACTTTGTGGAGATAGAGTGTGTCTCTGGTGTTAGGGTGAAGCTTTGATGGAAACGGTTCCATTCTTTCTTATCAGTCAGTGATCATGTGTCATGGAGTGCCATACCTGGGATGGAAATGAGAATCATTAGCTGGGTCACAGTGGCTCATGCCTGTAATCTAGCTAGTTGAACATCTGAGATTGGGAGAATCTTGGTTTGATACCAGACCAGAAAGAAAAGCTAACAAAACTCCTCTCAATCAGAAGTGGGGCACAGTGGTGTCTGCCTGTCATCCTAGCTACATAGGTAGCTGAAATCTTAAGGACTGTGGTTCTAGACAAGCCCAGGCAGAAAAATCAGTGGTATTCCATTTCCACAGAAGAAGCTGGGTGTGATGGTGTGTCACCTCAGACATGATAGGGGATGTAAATAGGAAGATTGAGGTCCAGGCATGTGCCCAGGTGGGAAGTGATACATTATCTTAAAAATAACCAGCACAAAATAAGGGTTAGAGATACTTGCCTAGTAAGTGCAAGACCCTGGCTTCAAACTCCATCATTGTTGGAAAAAAACAAAGAAATAAGAAATCATATAAATAGGAGCTCAAGATAGAGACTTGCAAGAAAAAAAGTAGCAGAGAAACCAATGTAGCAGACAAACTGTCTTTTTAGCCTTGCTTGCATTTTCATTTATACTAAAATGTTTATTTAAAAGTAACATATGCTTAAATTGGTTAACTACATGTAGAAAACTAAAGCTAGATCTTATATATCACCCTGCACCAGAATCAACTCCAAATGGATCAAAGACCTTGAAGTCAAAGCAGACACTCTGAAAACATTACAGGATGGAATAGGAGAAACCCTAGGTCTCCTTGGCTCAGGCCGAAATTTTTTGAATAGAGACCCGGAAACACAACAAATCAAAGAAAGGTTGGACAAATGGGATTTCATAAAGTTGCAGAGCTTCTGCAGGGCAAATGACATAGCTAGCAAGATCAATAGAAAGCCCACGGATTGGGAGAAGATCTTTACTAGCCATACAACGGACAAGGGTCTCATATCTAAAATATACTTGGAACTCAAAAAATTAACCCCCCCAACAACAAATCCTCAAAGAAACAACTGCCCAATAAATAAGTGGGCTAAAGACTTAAAGAGAAACTTCTCTGAAGAAGAAAGAAGGATGGCCAATAGACACATGAAGAAATGTTCAACATCCCTAGCCATAAAAGAAATGCAAATCAAAACAACATTGAGATATCACCTCACCCCAGTTAGAACGGCAAAAATCAAGAACTCTAACAACAACAGATGCTGGCAAGGATGTGGACAGAAAGGAACCTTACTTCATTGTTGGTGGGAATGTAAACTTGTTCAACCACTTTGGAAAGCAGTATGGAGGTTCCTCAAAAGAGGTCACATAGAGCTCCCCTATGACCCAGCAATCCCACTTTTGGGCATTTACCCAAATGTTTACAAACAAGACCACACTAAAGCTACCAGCACAACAATGTTTATTGCAGCATTATTTACCATAGCTAAGATATGGAACCAACCCAGATGCCCCGCAGTAGATGAATGGATCAAGAAAATGTGGTATATATACACAATGGAATTCTATGCCTCCATCAGAAAGAATGACATTGCCCCATTTGTTAGGAAATGGAAAGACTTGTAAAAAATTATTTTAAGTGAAGTAAGCCAGGCCCAAAGAAACATAGGTCCCATGGTTTCCCTTATTTGCAATATCTAGTATATGTATGAGTCAAGCGGAAAAGGTCAGATAATGTGAGGTCAGGAAAATGAACCCTTAGATATGTATTTTAATGTTTTTTTCTTTCATGCATGTGTTTCTAACGCATTTATAAGATTATCTCTTTGTTGCTTTGTATGTCCCTCCCCCACAGTATAACCCCTGCTTTCACTATATTTGATGTCAGTATAACTTGAGGAGGAGATGGGGAAAAACCAGTTGTTTAATGATACAGGTGGACCTGTTGCAACAATGAGAAGTACAAGTTGTCATGTCCAAAATGAGCTTTACAACGTCGGTGCGGGGGGGGGGGGGGAGGGGGGGGAAGGAGAAGGATTGGGATTGGGGGGAGGGGGGAGGTTGGGAAGGGATGTGAAGGGTAAACAAAAGGAGGAGGCTTCAATGCTTGGTAAGAAATATACGCATTATCCTGCCCATGTAATTGTAACCCCTCTGTACAGTATGTTCACAAATAATAAAAAAAAGTAACATATGCTTGCTATAAAGATTAAAAGCTGCAGAAACTTTAATAAGATGTAATTGCCCTACAGTCTCACTCTCCAGAAATGATTATCACTAACAGTTTGTTTATATTCTTTCAGAACTTATTTAAAAAATTCTCATGATCCGAGTTTTCTTCCTGTTTTCTCCTCTTTCTTCTTAGGCTTCTTCTCCTTGTTCTTTTCCCATTCTCTCTTACTTTGTTTTGTATTTGGTGGTACTGGGCTTTGAACTCAGGGCCTCATACTTGCTGGGCAGGTCCTCTACCACTTGAACCAGGCCTTTAGCCCCTTTTGCTTTAGTTGTTCTTGGAATAGAGTCTTTCATTTGTGTCTGGGCTGACCTGGACCATGATCTTCCTATTTATGTTTCTGATGTCTTCTTTTCTGTCATGCAATAGATTTGTACATCTGTGAGGGTTATGCCTTTGTGGTTAAACTTTCCTGGAATACTTGGTAATTTTTGTTTCAATTTAAAAGATATTTTCCAAGAAAATAAAAAGCTATTTCTCATATTGATTTTAGATTCAGCAAGATACCATGTTTATTCTTCTACTTTCTTAGTGGCTCAACTTTAGCTTCCCAGACATATAATCATAGAATCTAAAAATAGTAATAATGCTACATTTTGATATTTCTAGATTTATCATTGCACTAATATTTATGCAACTTTTCTTTCAAGAATTGTATGGTGGTTACCAAGACTGTTGTAAATATTTAAGTTATTTTGAGTCAGTGTATACCACATTTTTTTTCATAGTGGGTTTTCTTTACTTGTGAATTCTTTGTTTTGAGCTATATTTTAACTGACTTCGTTACGACTTCATGTATTTTTTTTCAGGAAGTTTTTTTTAAGTAATATTAGTTGTGAGGCATTGCAAAGTGGGCATTTCCTTCTGTTCTTTTAAAAAAATATATATATTTTATTGTAAAGATGCTGTACAGAGGGGTTACAGTTACATGAGTAAGGTAATGAGTATATTTCCTGTTGAGCATTGTTACCCCCTCCTTTGTTTTTCCCCTACCATCCCTTCCCCCTCCCTCCTCTCCTCCCTCCACCTTCTGTTCTTGAATGACAGCCTGCCTAAATGGATTGGAACTGGGATCTACCCCTTTTTTTTCCAGCATATGGTTCCTCTGCCCTTTTGGCCTTCAGAATTGCTAAAATGAATTCTGAAATTGTAGTAGGTCCGATTCCTCTTCTTATTTGTGTGAGTCTGTCCTTGTATTTGAAATTTAATGTTAGAAAACATTTTTTTTATGGATCATAATGGACTTTTTCAATATGAATATGTAGATCTTATTTTCAAAAAGAAATGTTTTTGTGTGTGCTGGTGCTGGGCTTGAATCCGGGGCCTGGGCCTGTCCTTTAGTTTTCTCACTCAAGGCAGGTGCTCTGCATTGTAGTCACAGCTTCATTTCCAGCTTTTTTGGTGGTTAATTGGAGATAAGAGTCTCATGAACTTTCCTGACTAGGCTGACTTTGAATTGTGATCCTCAGAACTCAGCTTCCTGCATAGCTAGGATTGTAGGGTGTGGACTACTACAGCCCAGTTAGGAATAGTTTTCTGATGAATACTTTTATATCTCATTTTTCAGTTTATATAAGGACTGGCTTCTAATTCTACTTACTTCTGTGCCATTTTTTCAGTGTCCCTTCCATGATGCAACCGTGTTCTCACTAGTGCTGGCTCACCATCTTGCTGCTTATGGCTTGCTTTTTATTTCTGTAATGTGTTCTCTCCTTATGTTTCTGGCTCTCTTTAAATCTCCCTTCGTTAAAATAGCATCATACCTTTGCTTTCTTGCATCTCTTCTCTTTGGTCTCATTTTTTCCTTATTTCCTGGAGTGTCTCTCTCTCTTTTTTTTTTTTTTTTCAAAATATTCATCTGCCTTCTGTTGGATATGCCCTATTCATTCTTATTTTATATTATTAGCCTTATTATATGTTCCTGCATACCATTAAGCTTTGACTGATATATTTATTAGTCTTGCTTAAGGTAGAGATAAAGGAAGCTACGTTAGCTATTTTAAGCACAAGTAATTTATAGCTAGAAAGTTAGGATTAGCTAAAAGGGCAGGAGGAAGAGGGTCTGAACTAGGCTACCACGAATCTTTCTAGACAGTATTCTAGAATTGGTGTGCCATGGATGAGGCTCCCTCTTTAAGGAAGAAGAAACTCAGGGGAACCGGTGATGGAGTCAGGCCCTGGCCGCAGAGATGACTTTTCTTTTTGGTAGAGGTCTTACAAAATTGAACATTTCTTCCTGCTGTGAGAAAAGTAAGGGAGAAAAACATGTACGCTAGGGTCTGATTGACAATCTGGGAAAAGGTATGTGTCTACTCCGTGTCAGAGTTTTTAAGAGGCTGTCTTATATAGTTCTGCCTACCACAGAGATGAACATTTTTAAGTGTTTTGAGAGCTATTTAAACATTTAAAGTAACGAAGGTGTGAAATTTACTTGATCTTCTGAATATTAGAGATTAATCAATTTTGACTCCACTGCAATTCTGAATTTCTATAGACAAATATTTCATCTATCAATTTTTACAATAGCAAAATTGCCAGCTTTCCCAGGTACTTTTTTTTCTTTTCTCCTTCTTCCTGACTACAAGGCCTGTTGCTTTACAATGCATGAACATATAAAGAAAAGTCCTGATGGCTCTAATTTAGTCAAAGGACACTTGTAATGGATTGACTTTGGAGACCTGCTTCTGGAGTTTTTCTTCACTGGTATATTTCCTTTTATGGATATTTAGGGGTTTTTTTTCCTTCTTCTTTTCACATTCATTGTTAGCTTAGCTATCTTGATAAATAAGATCCTATGTCTATTTATCTACTTTATCACTTATCTATGCTTCATAGTTTTCCTAACTCATAAAGATTAAATTATTTTTTAACATATGCTTTTGAGTGAACATCATTTTATTTCTCCTTTGTGTATGATTTTTTGCACTATTTTCCTACTTAAACTAACTCGTGTAAGTGGCAGAAAGTGTTAAGTGAAAGAACATCCCTTTTCATTAGATGTTCCATCATACTTTATAAACCGTATTTATTTAATAAGCTAATATTTTATTAGGAAAAGAATCTGGGGCAGAGAGAAAGTAAAAAAATATATATCTGTTTAAGAGACTCAGTGTTTCTATCAACTCTATATTCATTCGCAGAAATAAGTACAGTGTATAGAAGTGCCCATCTAGAATGATAGCAGGATGTAGGTGAAAGGAGTAACACCAGAAGGTTTTGAATGTGCCAAATGCTTTCTGTACAAATGTCTGGAATATTTCAAAAGGAAAGTCTCACACAAAGGTGGTATTGTGTTAATATCTTTACCTGAGTTCTGAAAATATGAAACTTATGAATATAAGTATTTGAAATAGAAGAATGTATTGAAAGTATTTGCTACAATTTGATCCTTTCCACAGTATGAATTCCTCACATACAAATACGTTTTTCACTTAATGAAAAATCTAATTTTGCTAATTTGCCAAAAGAAAATGTCAAATTAGTGATTTAGCTTCATCAAGATGCTGACTGCTGATCATGCCAGCATGTATATGTCAAGTGTTATTTTATGTTTCTAACATCCCAGTAATAGTTCTGGCAGATTTTTACTAGCTATACTATTAATAGAGAAAGTTAGATTATTTATCTTTATGTTTCCATTTCATATAGCTAACCATTTTAAATATTAAACCTAAAACTGAATAAAAACATGTAGAAAAAAACTATTTTATTATTGATAGCTAGGTTCCTAAATAAAACCATACATGTGGGAGAATTCTGGAGATTATTTCAATATATATGTTGCATCAACCAGTTATTATTGTAATACTCTAACATATTGTAACTAAGAATAGGACAAATTTATTATCATGCTCAAAACTCTACATGCAGTAACAGTATTTGATCTAGTGTGGAATAGTCAAACAACTGTCTTCAGGCTCCTGGTTGGGGTTGCTGTTTTGCATTTTTTTTTAGGTTCTTAGACAGTGTCTACTTCAATATTCTTATGGTTAAGAGCAGGAAGAGAAGAACCAAACTGTGCAACACATTTAAGGCTTCCCTGTCCCTCATCTTCTAAGATTTTATTGGCCAAAAACAGTTATGTGGCCTTGCTCCAAATACACAAGCACAGGAAATACATCATGTCCACAGAGGTGCGGGAAAAGGAGTGAGTACTTGATCCAGTAATCCAAACTATCTTGAGTGTTTTATCCTTTATGTTAAACAATGCATAAGATCTAAAGAATGTATAAAATAATGTACAGATAAATTATCTCTCTTTTTTCAAGTTATATAGTAATGGTTTAGTGTAAATTTAAGGTAAAATTGGGGTCCTATTGTAGGACCCCAGGTTAAATTTTTGTGTGTACAAGCAGCTATATATTTTGTTTTTGGTGTTTGTTTTCATTACACACAACTCTCTTATCCCCCGCATACTTGGTAGATTAATAAAGCCCATTCATTATTTTTTCTTCCTACTTTCTCATCTTAGACCAAACACCTCTGGCAGGAGAAAAGAAATAGAAGAACGGATGTGCTGTAAAATGTAAGGCGGTACCAGGGCAGAAATGGCATCTGTGTCAATTTGCTGTATCTCAGCATCCAGCCCAGTATGTTGCTTTTAGTAGGCACTCAACAAATACTCAACTGACTGATTCCTAGCTTACAAGAGGGTCAGCCCTGTCTGTCTCCCACCATTATTTCTGTCTCATTTTGCATTAACATACCAAAAAAATATAATCAATGTGTTTTTCATGGTGGCAAAACAGTTATAATACATCATTTTCTTTTTTAACAATATTAAAATGTGCAATTTAGCATCACTATATTTCCAATGTTATGCAATCATCATCAGTATGTAATTTTATTACTTTTTGTTGTTGTTGTTGGTTGTGGGGCTTGAACTCTGGGCTTGGGCGCTGTCCCTATGCTCTTCAGCTCAAGGCTAGTGCTCTACCACTTAAGCCATAGAGCCACTTCCAGTTTTCTAGTGGTTTATTGGAGATAACAGTCTCACGGACTTTCCTGCCCAGGCTGGCTTTGAACTGTGATCCTCAGATCTAGCCTCAATCTGAGTAGCTAGGATTACAGGTGTGAGCCGCCTGGCTAATTTTACTACTTTTTAAAAAGTCACTTCAAATAGGAAATCTTGTCCCTCATTTCTCCTTCTCCAGTGCCTTGGCACTTATTAATGTACATTCTATTTCTATGGACTTGCCTATACTGGACATTTAATGAAAATTGAATCATACAATAGGTAATTTGGGGGAGGGGCTTGAACTCAGGGCCTCAGGTCTTGCTTGGGTTTATCTGCCAAACCTCTAATTCTGGCTTCTTGCTTGTTAATTGTAGATATGAGTCTCATGGATTTGTCCGCCCAGATGTGCTTTAAACCACATTCCTCAGATCTCAGCCTCCTGAATAGTTAGCATTATAAGTATGAGTCACTAGTGTCTAACTAGTATTTTATTCCTCTTTATTGATTAATAGTCCATTGTAAGGATTTATTCATTTATTAGTTGATGAATACAGATAGTATTTTATATGTGTGCCAACTGATTTTAGAAACTATCTGAAATATAATACATTAACACATGGAGGTTCTAGTTCCTACTGCATAACACAACATCAGAGAGGGGCTCTTCTGCAGGACTTACTTGGGAAGGAAAGAAGGGACAATTGGAAGCTTTTCAAGAAATATAATGCAAACACAGTGGACATTGAATTCCTATCTTATTAAACTGGGATAATGTAATTTATTTTGTAAACGTCAATCTCGATTACTATGATCAGATGTCATAAGCACTTGACAGCAACTTGGTAGCAAACCAGGAATTAGCAGCTGCTTAATTTAATGGTGAGATTTAGTCTTACATCTTTTAGTTATTTGCTGTGACACATGCCTTTAGTTTTATCCATTTTTATAAAACAACATCCAATGGCGATTTCCCATTTCTTCCCATGGTATTGGTGACAATTTTACATGCATGTTCTAGCCTCCTCCGGCTTTCCAAAAATGTTTTAAGTCCCAAATTATGTGAGACTCTGATTTAAGATTTAAAATGACTCCCTTCCCTGAAGGTTTATTACTCAATTAGAATCTGAAAGCAGTTTCACGACTACTTCATTATCCATCTAGTCCAAAAGGAGTGCAATGGAATTAATTTAAAAGCTTGGAAAATAAGATATATGAGCAAAATGAAAGGGATTGGCATTATGTAACCCGGATAAATGAAGGCTGAAATCTTTAATACATGAAGCACAGTCGCACCGAGGGGGATGAATGGCTTTTCTCTGTCTTCTATGAGAACAGAATAGGTGGAAATGGATTAAAGCTATATCAGGCAGGACTTAAATCAGAAATAAAAAAAGCTTTCTAACTGTAGGGATTGTCAGGTGATTCATCAGTGTCCTCTGGTAAGCCCCAAAAGAGATTTAAGGAAAACAAATAGGAAGCATAAAGTTACTTTTATTATTAACATTGTTTATTATGACATATTCCTAAGTGGCTTTCCTTATAAATGTTTAGGGTGGGTGGATATCTCCCTGTTATGGATGATCTCAGTTTCTGAATACTGTCATGTTTCTCCTTCATAATAGTGTCCATCACATGTTTTTTAAGCAGGACCTACCCAACAAACTTTAGTTCAACAAATAATTCATCCATTTAAAGATGAAAAAAACAAGGCTGGGAAGATGGCTCAGTGGTAGAGCGCTTGCCTTGCATGCCTGAGGCCCTGGGTTTGATTCTTCAGCACCACATAAGCAAAAAGAAAAAAGCCGGAAGTGGCCAAAGTGGTAGAGCGCTAGCCTTGAGCAGAAGAGCTGAGGGACAGTGCCCAGGCCCAGAGTTCAGGCCCCATGACCGGACCTCCGCCCGACCCCCAAAAAGAAGATTAAAAAAAACAAACAACTGATATAGCATAGTAAGTGGTAACTGCTAACAGGATCAAATTCAAATAGGCATTTAAGCCAAAGGATAGATTTGAGGCAGAAAATATTTTTTTTCACCTATATTGTACCTAGAACACTGGCTGAATAAGCTAGACCTTGAACTTGGGATATGCTCTTTGCGGCATGCTCCAGATGCCCAAACTGTTTCAGACTTTTTTCAGTCATCTGTGGGTAATTAAGTGTTTCAGTAATATGGTTCTACTGAGAATATACATCTAATCCTGAGCTTAAAAAAAACAACCACGTGATTCTATTGTTATTATTAAGGTGTTGTTATACAGAGGAGTTACTATTTCATATGTCACATAATTAGTTCTGTTCTTTTTGGACAATGTCACTCCCTCCTTTGCTTTCCCCGTTTCCTCCTCCACTCCCAGCCCACAAATTGCATAGTCCATTTCCCACAGAGTGTTTGAGTACCATAGCAGCATTTGTTCACCTTTCTCCCTTCATTTCTGTGTGCTGCTGTCCCCCCAACTCCTCAAAAGACAGAAAGAAGAACAAAATAAAAACAACAACAAAAGTGTGAAAACACACACCCTCCCCCTGTGTCTACAGTTCCTGGAATTTGTTTCAAAAAATAATAATTTAAATGTTCAAAGTCATTTTGCTTTTGGGTTTCTCGTCTTACTGTGTGTGAATGCCTAGAGTTATGTATAATGTATCATGATTTAGTGTATTTTAGATCTAGCTTCTGGATATGAGAGAAATCATGTGAGCATCTGAGTTTGAACTCAAGGTTTCTTTGTGCTTGCTGAGCTTGCTTCCTTGCGTGGAGCTCTAACACTTGAAGCACGTGTTCAGCTTGGCTTTTTGCTGGTTATTTTGGAGACAGAGTCTCACAGACTTTCCTACCTGGGCTGGCTTCAAACTGAGATCCTTCAGATCTCAGCCTCCTGAGGAGTTAGGATTAAAGTCATGAGCCACTGGCACCTGGCCTGAGAATTTTCTTTAAAAAAAAAAACAAAAACCGTAGGGCTAGGAAGGTGGCTCAGTGGTAGAGTGAGGCCCTGGGTTCGATTCCTCAGCACCACATAAGCAGAAAAAGCCAGAAGTGGCACTGTGGCTCAAGTGGTAGAGAGTACTAGCCTTGAGCTGAAGAGCTGAGGGACAGTGCCCAGGCCCAGAGTTCAGGCCCCACAACTGACCAAAAATAAAAATGTATTCAGTAATTATTCACTGAGTCCTACAGTATATGAGACAGTATATGTCAATCCTGGTAGTAAAAAGTGCATTTCTCAAAGGTATTTGGGAAATGCTGTGTAGCTGAACTACCCTCCCTCCACTTAAAAAAAAAAAAAGCATCTGGTGTATTTATTTTTTTAAGCAGAAATGCAAGTTTATTTGAAAGTGAAAGGAAAGCAGCAAAAGAAAAGTAAGGAAATTTTCAATTTAGGGAGGGTCTCAAAGAGAAGTCCAATGGTGTTCTCTCAGAGGGCACATTTTTTTTTTTTAAATAGCGTTGGGCTCCTCCCAGGTCTCCTCCCTTGGGCTTTGAGCTGATCTTGATGTCTTGTATACCTACCTCTTTAATTGTTTGAATGGGTGCCCAGTTGAATGTCAAGGAGAAAGTAACAAGAGAAAAGACCAAAGGAGCACTGCTATGTTTTCTATAAAGTTGTCCTGGTGCAAGCTCATAAATTCCCCAGCTGCTCTTCCAGGGGATGCTCTTATCTCCCTGTTTTTCTCCATTCTGGGCCCATTGACTTGCCTCCTTCACTCCTGTATTGGATACTGCTGTTGGCCTATGTCTGCCATGTGAGCAACTCCTACACAGACACTTTAGACATCAGACCTTAGGCCCTGAATGGAGGGAGAGCAGTGAAAATGGATTTAAGGGATGGCTGTATTGGTATAAGTAGGGGACAGGAGGTTGGGGCAAGAGATCCTTGGAACAAGCCTTGAGACTGAGCTTGAGGTGCCAAGGTTAGAGCATTGTTGTAACTTGGAAAACAAAAATAAAACGACAAGAAGTAAAGCCTGACTCAGAAGGAAGGAAGCTGTCAAGCAACACTGTTGCTGAGGAATGTGAAAGGGAAAATGGTTTAAAATACTAGTTATGAAAAATAAAAACTACTAATTATGAAAATATATAAGTTGTTGATTTTGCATATCCTTATATAGCATAGCAACAACCACCACTAAATATATTAGGTCTGTTTAGCATATGGTTACTTTCACTTAAGTCTAAAAAACTCATGTAGCTCAGTTGTCAAAATATCTTGCTTTTGTAGCCTGGTGTTTTTTAGAGCATATAAAACACTATTAAGGATAAAAATCCATCCATGAATACTTATTGATGATGTTTGGGTAGTTGTTCTATAAATAATTCTGGCATTTAAAAATATTTTATATTGAAATGGAGAGAGACTATTTCAATGATATTTCTAACCTGCAGCAATGATGTATTGTTCTAATTGCCTTAGCCACCTTCCTTACAAGAAACATATTTGTTTTTGGAGATGGCTAGTCTTGGCATAATAGTACAATTTCCCTAACGTTGGAAAGCATTAGGAAATAATATAATCAGATGGTTTTAAATTGGTCAATTTTTGTATTTCTAGCTTCCATCTCTTGCTTAACTTGGAAAACCTGAACAGACACTTAAGTTTCCTGCTCACAGATACTTCACCGACCTACTAATTAACAACAACCAAAAGGTTAACCAAAAAATAATAAAAGGAATTCTTCCTCCTCAGCAGCCCATGCCGCATCTTTAGTCAGGTACTCCTTTCGTAATGTAGATAAAAGTACTATTCAGTCTGGAGTTTGATTGTAAGATAGAAAAATTTGATGAAACAAAACAGATGATGAAATAAACAAAACTTAGGAGTAAACTTCTACAATGAAGAAAGTAAAAAAAAGCAATTAGTGGCTCATATATCAAATAGGTCCTTGGCTGACCCATTTAATACATTTTTTTTTAACCCTGTAGTGTTTGTTAAATGAGTTGAGCTATGGCATTTGTTTGTTGGTTCCTTTTCCTTGAAGGAGTTGTTCCAGACTCTTGGCAGCCTTGCTGCACTGTATGTAACGCAGCCAAGGACTTTTGTGTAATTGAATTCTTAATTGTAAACATTGTGACAAGCATTCGCAGGCTGTGAGTTGGCAGAGTTGGCATGATGTCATTGAAAATAATACCCTTTGTTTTATTTAAAAAGGGTTTCCAGGTTTCCCCCAGTAAGTCTGGCTTTTATCTTGAGCCTTAAGAGAGTCCTTTACCAGATGTCAAAACCCAGACATTATCTTTGACTTCTAAGGCCCTGACCCAGGCTGACCTGATGACTCTCCATGAGTTGCAAACAAGCCTCTTTAATGCTGCTCTGTTTCAGTGGGCGTATGTACCATCTTTTCCTCCCATCTCTCTTGGCCTGCCTCTATCTCTTGGCCTTTGTCTTAGGCAATACTTTCCCTTCTCAATAACCTTAGAATGAAAGTGATTCTCCAGAGAGGGGAATTGTTTTCCACCTGATGTTAGAAGTCAGTGGCAAAATCCCCCAAACAAAATATCAAGCAAGTGGTTTCTTAATATCTAAGGAAAAAAAAATCAATGATTAATTATGAAGGCCTTTCTGGTTTTTCTAGGAACAAATAAGAAATAGCAAAGACAAAAAAAAAAGAAATAGCAAAGACAAATTTAGCAAAACAAATTTAGACAAAACAAATTTAGCTCAGTTATGTGATTAAGAGAAACTTGCATTAAAGTAGCTTACTCAGACAAGACGGAGAAAACAGATCTGGGTAAAATGACAATGTCTGGTAGAACAATTGTAGATAATTAGTAAAATTGTATAATTTAGGAGGAGGTAGTATTTAGGGGTTTGCAAGAAACATGAGGCAACATTTTCATTTATACTTTTGAAGAGTCATGGTAGTCCCTTTTCTATTTTCTTCCAGCTAAGTGCTACCTTCAAAACTATAATTCCAGAATGCCGTGCAGGGAAGTGTTCCATTATGCTCATGTCTGAAATCAAGGCTTCTCTGAATGTCTGTAGTGGTTGTCCACTGCCACTCATCATGTTGTTGGTGATTCCTCATCCACCTGTCTGCTCCTTTGCCAGACTGAGAAGTCCTGTGGTCAAGTTCAAATACGTCTTATATGGCTTTCTGACACCTAGGATCCACCAGGAAGATATTTTTGAATAGGTACATGAATAAATTTATGTAGTACTTATTATTATTTTTCTATTTTCTATAAACTTAGGAAAATAACAGATTCAAAATTTAGAAAGAATCCAATAATTGAAAAAAAAAACACGTCCAACTAAAAAGACAGAGTTCAATCTCTGCCCCCATTGATCTTACAGATTTTATTGTCCCTGGCCATTCTTGCTTGCCCGCTTTACCAAGCTTAATTTCATGGTGGATCACTGTAATCATTTCCTCGCACCTCTCTGGTGCTGTCCTTGACCACATAATTGAATAAATACAGCTGTTCACTTGCATCTGTGGATATATATGGCCTACTGCCGTGCTGACGTGCTTCACCGTAAGACATGGCCACCTAGCCGAGGTAAATTGTATATATTCCTAATTCTCCTCTCCGACTCTCTCAAATGGCTCTTGTAGACCTTTTCTTTTTCTCTTTAAGCTTTCTTCTCCTTCCTGCTTGATGACCTTCTTTCCAACTCACTAAGATTTAAGAAACCCAATGACGACTGTGAGGATGCCACTCACTACCACCACCTCCTTGCACACGCACACTTTGCCCACCCTTACAATCTCAGAATTGCTTCTATGCCATCTTGCTCCTCAAGATCATTGTTCCAGAAATTCTGGCTTTCTTATATTTTCCACTTTCTACTTCTACTTTCTACTTTTCACACTGCACTATATAACATTTATACACACATGTCATTATTACTCGTTTTTAATTTTTTAATGTTAATTTTATTGTCAAGGTGATGTACAGAGGGTTTATAGTTACATAGGTAACATAGTGAGTACATTTCCTGTTGAACTTGTTACCCCCTTCCTCATTTTTCTTCCTCTTTCCCTCCCCCACCCAAGCTGTACAGATCATTTCCAACATAGTGTCTTGTGTGTATCGCTGTGGCATTGGTTCCTCCTTTTCTTTTGTCTCACCATTTTGTTGTGCCCCTTCCCTTCCTTATTTCAAATAAATATATACACAATACCCAGGGTACCAAAATCAAATACAGGGAATAAACCATAGGGGGGAAAACACAAAAGAAAAAAGAAATCATGTAGTTCATTAAAAACAACAACAAAGGAAAGCCTCTTGTGTCCATGTTTTGGAATTCATTTTGCTTAGCATCATCCTTTATGGCCATGTGTGCATAGCTATTGAGCTATTCTGCTCATCTGCCATGGTTGTCCTAGATGTATACTAATTATTACAAATAAGGAAACCATGGGATTTGTGTTTCTTTGGGTCTGGCGTATTTCATTTAATATGATTTTTTCCCAAGTCCTTCCATTTCCTTACAAATGGGGTGGTGTCATTCTTTCTGATGGAAGTATAGTATTCCATTGTATAAAAATTTTAGTGTTATTCTCTGAAACAAGGACATGGGATGACCCATTGCAACAATGACAGCATATCAGAAATGAACTTTACAACTTTGGGAAGGGAGAGGAATGAGGGAGGTGGGGGATGGAAGAACAAAGGAGGGGGTAACAATACTCGACAAGAAATGCAGTTATTACCTTACTAACCCCTCTGCACAGCATCTTTACCATAAAATAAAATAAAAAAATTGTGTTATTTTTAATATGAAGGTTACAGTTATTATTATTAAGAGGGGTTACAGTTAGATAAGGCAGGTAAAGAGTACATTTCTTTATGGGCAATGCCACCTCTTCTCTCACTCTATTATTACTTCTTAAAAGAAACCCTTTCTTGGGTCTTACTTCTGTTCCAGTTCTTTGCAGCAAAACTCTCCAATGCTGCTTATTAATTTCTAAATATTAAACACATATATTATTTTTATTTTCTACCAAACCTACTATCAACACTATTTTCTCTATCTAATTCTATTAAAACTGCTCTTGTTGGGGGAATGTACTAAGTAAGGTTTGAACTCAGAACCTTAGATGGGGATTTTTGTTCTGTTCACAGATAAATCTCTAAATGTTAGATGCAACAGTGTATTGTAGGTACCTAAGAAGTATTTGTTTGATGAATAAATAAATATTAATTTAAAAACACTAAGTACATGAGTTGTGACACCATTTGCTCATGAAAAAATTAGTGTTTTTATAGAGGTTAACAGTGGTTAACATTGCTAAGTTAAGGTTTTGCATAAATGTTAAATAAAGGGAAATGATAACCCATTTTTCTGCTTGTCCTTCAAATATTTATTAAGTAGGCTGTATTATTTTTTTTTCCAGTCCTGGTGCTGGAACTCAGGATCTGGGTGTTGTTCCTGAGCTCTTTGATCTGGGTGTTGTTCCTGAGCTCTTTGTGTTCTATTCTCTGTGTACACTTTGTGTTCTAACACTCTACCACTTGAACCACAGCATCACTTCTGGCTTTTTAGTAGTTTATTAGAGATAAGAGTCTTACATACTTTCTTGCCCAGGCTTGTTTGAACTGTGTTCCTCAGATCTCAGCCTCCTGAGTAGCTAGTATTACAGGCGTGAGCAACCAATACCTGGCTTTTAGTAGCTTTTTCATATCAGTTATTAACCTATGTTCAAGAACTGTAATAGTGAACAAAACAGATAAAACACTTTGACCTCATGGAGCTATATTCTAGTGTACTTTTTAATTATATATAGATATATTTTAAATTATCTTTATGTAGTTGTACAAAGGAGTTTTGATTAACAGTTTGTGAGTACAAAGCATCTTGATCAATGATGAAATGGGTGATCAAGTACTTTCCTAGTGTACCACTTTGTTATACAGTGAAGTAATTAGTGAACACTAAACTGTGTTCGTGAGGAATTGACCAGACCAGTCACGTTATATTTCATTTGTGTTGCACTGGAGAAGAACATGGGCTCCAGCATCAGAGGGAAAAAGATCTGAATCGTGGCTTAGCCACCTATTGCTTGTTTGACCTTTGATGAGTTACTTAACCTTTCTGAGCCCATTTCCTCATTTATGAATTGTGAGTACGGATACCTACAGTAAAATATTATTTTCCCAAACTATCAGGCCTGACCCCTTTTAGACTAATATTTTGGATTTTTTGTATCTTCCCTGAAGGAAGGCAATGATTTACAAATGACATTGAGGCTGACCATTTTGGTACATCATATGAAATGTTAATTATGATAAAAAATTAAATTTAAAATGCATGGTGTCTTACAAAATTTTGTCTTAAATGCCAGGTAAATCACTTGAATAATTTTATCTGTGGATGTAGTTAATGAAGCATAGCATAGCATATTCTAGCAAACCTATGTTTTCCTGTTACATGATGAGATTAAAATGGCTGATAATTTAAAATAAATTAGTTATTTGAGTACTTATGGTATCCAAACTTGCATATAAATTTCCATATTTCTTTGATCCAGGAGTCCTGTGTGTTTTTGAATATTTATATTTACATTTCTTTTAGAGCTACTTCATATATTAAACATATTAGCGGATACATTCTTAGGTGACATGAACCAGGCCACTTTAACTCATATTTTCTACTCTCTAACTTAAGCACTAGGTAAATTATAAGCACATTCTACTTGGAATAGATAAAGCTAATTGAATGTATTTATTTTTTTTTAATTGTGAAAATACTGTATAGAGAGGTTACAATTACATGGGCAAGATAATGAGTACATTTCTTATCAAGCATTGTAGCGTCCTCCCTTTGTTTCCCCTTCCCATCCCTTCCCATCCTTCCCCCGCCTCCCCACTCAATCCTCCCCAGTCCCTCCCACCAAAGTTGTAAAGTTGGTTTTCGACATAACGACTTGTACATGTCATTGTTGCAATGGGTCCACCTGTATCCCTATTTAAATGATTTGTTTTTTCCCTTCCCCTCCACAAAAATTATACCGACATCAAATACAGTAAAAGCAGGGGTTTTACCATGGGGGGAGAGACGTACAAAGCACCAAAGAAATAATCTTATAAATGTGTTATAATTGAATGTATTTCTTTCCACTGGGAATTTCCAGCCATCCTTGGAAATCATTAAATTAAGATGAATGATTATTTATACAGATGATCCATACTGCCTGGTTTAATACTGGACAAAGTGAGAGCTAAATTTGCTTTTTCGGTCTACCATTTTCAAATCATGCAATAAATATTTCCTGAGTGCTTCTTACTGATTAAATATACTTGACGTTGTGGAATAAAACATTAAACAGATTCTTTTGACTTTATTATTAATTCAATATATATGTGTATATATGTACTGGAAGGGTATTTAGATGTGAGACATCTGTGGGACTATTTTGCATATCTTGTGTTGAATGTACTTAAGTACAAATGTATGATTGTGTTAGAATTCAAGGGAAAGAAAACTCAACCCAAACTGGCTTAAGGCAGAAAAAGAACTGAAATGGCTCTTGTGAAAAGTCTGTTGTATATTTTGCTTATTAACATTACTAGATGCAAAGTATGGGTACAATGAAAACCAAACCACTCTTTCTGGCTTGCTATGGCATCCCTACAGAATTTAGCTTTGCTGTTAGGTGAATTTTCTTTCTTTCTTCCCTTCTTTCTTTCTTTCATTCTTTCTCTCTTTCTCTTTCTCTTTCTTCCTTTTTCTTTTTCTTTCTTTCCTTCCTCCCTTCCTTCCTTCCCTCCCTCCCTCCTTTCCTCTTCCTTCCTTCCTTCTTTCTTTCCTTCTTTCATTTCTTTCTTTCTTTCTTTCTTTCTTTCTTTCTTTCTTTCTTTCTTTCTTTCTTTCTTTCTTTCTTTCTTCTTTCTTTCTTTCTTTCTTTCTTTCTTTCTTTCTTTCTTTCTTTCTTTCTTTCTTTCTTTCTTTCTTTCTTTCCTTCTTTTGTCTGTTGTGGGGTTTGAACTCTGTGCCTGGGCTCTGTCCCTGAGCTCTTCAGCTCGAGGCGAGCGCTCTACACTTGAGCCACAGTGCCATATCCAGTTTTCTGGTGGCTTATTGGAGATAAGAGTCTCATGGACTTTTCCTGCCCTGGCTGGCTTTGAACCTCGATCCTCAGATCTCAGCCTCCTGAGTAGCTTGGATTACAGGTGTGAGCCACTGGCACCCCGCTTGAATTTTCTTTTTGAGTTGTTCCTTGTGGATCAGATTCAGATCTTCTAAATTCCAGGATAACAGCAAAGAATTTCTTTCCCAGTATTCATGGTCAAAGGCCTGGAAATATCTCTGATGTGGTTATAATTTTCTTTGCTCAAACAATTGCTGTGTATGAGAGCTAGGAATCAATATTTTGATAGGCCTGCAAAGACCACATGCCTATCTTTAGACATGTAGATGGAGTTAGTATTATCTGAACAACTTGAGAATTGGCAAAAAATAAAAAATAAAAATATAACCCAGCCCTGTTCCTTGAGGAGGAAGAAACACATGGTAAGCAGTCATATGATATCCACAACGAAGATCCCTGTGGTAAGGATAAAGCTGTTTAAAATAGCTGGTATTGGTAATAGGGAGGAGACAGGACTTCAGATTAATGTTTATCTCATGTTTATTATTCTTTGAATTGGCTAGAAGATATTTTATCTAGGTTTGCTGTCATCATGCTTTAAAATTATATTATGAAGCCAGGTACTGGTGGCTTAAGTCTGTAGAAGGCTGAGATCTAAGGATTTCAGATTGAAGCTAATCCAGGCAGAAAAGTTTGTGAGACTCTTATCTCCAATCAACCACCAAAAAGCCAGAAGTGGTAGAGGTCTATCCTTGAGCAAAAAGCTCCAAGACAGTACTGAGGCCCTGAGTACAAGCCCCAGGACCAGCTTACACACACACACACACACACACACACACACACACACACACACACACACACACACACACACACACACACACACAAATATGTATTATGAAACATTTTCATTTTTTGTATTACAGAGAAAATTTATTTTTGATTCATTTCATAAGGCATTTCCCGATTTACAAATTGTTTTAACCCAGGGTCTTTTTGAGAAGTTCCCAATAGAGTTCATGATGTAGACATCTGTCACAAAGAGCGTACATCTAAAGATTTTTTTATTTCTTTATGTTTTTAAATATGTCACTATCCATGAATGTGCATATAGATAGAGGATTTTCTAGATTTTTTTTGTGCTAGTCCTTGGGCTTCTCGTCCATCATAGGCTTGAACTCAGCACCTAAGCGCTGTCCCTGAGCTCTTCTGCTCAAGGCTAATGCTCTACTACTTTTAGCCACAGCACCACTTCTGGTTTTCAGGTGATTAATTGGAGATAAGAGTCTCATGGACTTTCCTGTCTGGGCTGGCTTTGAACTGCAATCCTCAGATTTCAGCATCCTGACTAGCTATGATTCCAGGCATAAGCCACTGGACCTGACTCTTGAGCTTTTCTATGTTCAAAGCTAGTACTCTACCACTTAAGCCACAGCTCCACTTTTGGTTTATAGATAAGTCTCAAGGACTTTCTTGCCTGTGCTGACTTCCACTTGTGATCCTCAGATCTCAGCCTTCTGAGTAGCTAGGATTACAAGCATGAGCTACTGACACCTGGTTTGCCAGAATTTTTTTTTTAATGTATGTGTGCTATCAATGTCCCAAGCTTTCCTTCATGAAAACTATTAAAGACCCAATCCTTCCTTATTATTAAAAAACAGCCACATAAAAGGCTGTAACACAAAACAGATACTCCATTTGCCCTCAAAGCATATTGTGAATGTAAATATTTGCTTATTTTTAGAGGGAAGAAATGTATACATGAATTTCATAACATGAGAAACCCATAGATGACTTACTAGCATCTTTGCACTGCTTGTTGCTATGAATTTATAAACTGATAGGATTACCATAAAGCTAAAGGAGTCCTGAGTAATATCTGGTCAGTGGACCATATAAGGCCTGAAAAAATCATATGGTATATGACAGACAGATGCATGTTTTTCTGCTTGGCTGCCTAAACATAATCTGCCTATATTAATAATTTTGTATGGGCTATAGATAATGTTGTAAGTATTCAAATGGCCCTTGGCAGGAAAAATAAAAATAATTTAGCCACAAAGATGTTAGAAGTACCCATATAAAATTGATAAGCCAATTGAAACATGTATTTTATATGAAATATCTTCAGAGCAGACAAAAGTATTAAAAGTGAATTATGATTGTTTATTAACCAGCATAAGCTAGGATTATTGTAGCTTGAAAAAGATTACCTTATATAGGAACTCTTTCTTCTTTTAAGTGAGTCATTTATTTTATTAGGATTTGGATGATAACTCATATATTGAGAAATAATTTTGAAAACAATTTTTAAGGCTCTTTTATTCTGATATCTTGAGAAAGAACAGTTCCCCATTGGAGGAATTTGCTCTTAGAAAGGCAATTACAAAAGTAATACAACATCCAACAAACTTCAACTCATATTTGGGATTTAGTATAACATATTACTGTGAGTCATAAGCCCAAAGGAACATACTTTTTATTTATGTGTTTCTAGTCTCTTTTCTCTCTCACCGTCTCTCCTCTTCTCCCTTGAATGCTTTCAGTTCTGTTTTGTCACTTAGGAAAAGTTTCTACATGTCTTGCCAAAGGCCAAAAGTCAATGCCAAGTAAACTCAGTCACATCTTTGAGGATTAATGATGAGATTTCTACTCAGCATCCCCTAAGTTTGCTGTGTTTAAGTTTTGCCAAGATAAATTTCTGGGCAGGCCCAGTACTTGTTTGTAAGAGGACTTAAGAAAAGTTGTGGGATTGATTTTTGTGGGATTGACTTTTTTGACAGGTCAGCAGAAAACTACTTTATTGAATCCAGATTAATGTATTCAAGTAAGACTCAGGAAATAAAGGGTATTATTGGCTTTGGCATCAGACAAATACAGGGAGTTCTTGAGAAAGCATATGTCTCTGTGGGGAGAAATCACTTGGGCCCATAAAGAAGCCATTCAGGTGGCCATCAAGTGTCTGTTGTTTCTAGACCCAACTGGAGAGAGAAAGAAGAATTGGACACGGGTCAAGGTACATCATATGACCATGGTCTCTACTAGCAACAACCACAATGTCAACAAAACCATGGGCTTCTAGAAACCTCTCCTGATACCTTCAATGAGAGTCTAGAAATAGATGAGCAACTGGGAATGCAATCACCATGCAATAGCGGTGAGGGAATTAAAATTGGAGCTGTAGGCATAGAATGAATATTACTGACAACAGAGGGGAGAGAAAGGAAATGAAAAAGTTTAAGAAGATTTGACTGGACATATGCTCCTGTATGCAGAGTCATCTAAGAGACAGGCCAGCTAAATTTGGTCATCTTTTAAAATCCTAAAACATATTTTCCAGGAGTGACCAGGCCATCAGCATCTGACTCATGCTCACCAAAATTCTTGCATGACTAAAGTAGACATAAGGATGACTATTTATTTATTAACAAAGGAAAATATAACTAGTGTGGGGACTGGAAGTATACAGGACAGCATAATCAACACAGGCTCCCTGTGGACAGGGTTCCATGAGGAGCTTCATCATGGTTAGAAACTGTGGGCAAGGCACTGTGAATTCAGGAACAAAATCTATATCATCAGCCTGTTCTCAACTTGTGATCCAAAGTTTCTTGGTGATCTTACACCCAGAACAAGGGGGCTAGAAATGCTAACTAAGTTTGCACTGGTACTGCCCCTCTGGAAGTGTGATATTTCCCTTACTTGAAAGGGGTGGCTGTGCCAGGTGGTCCCAACCAGTCACAGTCTGACAGCAGAAACTCCCAAGGTTCAGCTCAGTTAACAGGGCAGCTTTGTGACTAGCCCAGAATAATGTAAGCAGACTCCTTTTCCAGCACTTGGATTATCAGAATTGTTCAAACTTCCTTCTTGAAGCCACTTCCGTTTGATTATGGCTACGTTTTACTTCTGGCAAAGCTTTACTTCTCAGTTTATATTAATCTAGCTTACATTAATGGTTACTCTCCAGAATACATCTATCTTTTTTTTGTCAAGTAAGCTGGACAATTAAATGATGGTGGATGGAGTAGAAGGTATCATGCATGTATTTCAAATATACTGTTGCTAATATATTGAGTAGTTCTTGGAACTATAGTTTGGCTTTTGGTTCAATACTGTTGTCAAGAGGGATGTTCCAGAGTATTTTGTTTGTTACTTACACTTTACTCTTTGAATCAAGAATGCAAAATAGGGGAAGTTCCATAATTATATAATATATACATAATACATATATTATAAATATATGTCTTAAACTCTCTAGTGTATATATACAAATAGTTACAGAATAGATTTATAAGACTTTCAGTATTTATTTTTCAACCTGAATCTCAATATGTCTTATTTGTAGACTATAGTGTTAGTCTGGATTCTTAGGAAATTATGTTAATTCAGAAGCATGCTGCAATAGTAATGCGAAAAATATGACTTTCTCACTTCTCAGTCCAAAATTATCCCAGTTAATGTGTTTTTTTGTATAGGTGAAAAATATTAATAGCTAACTTTCACTGAACTCTTACTATGTGTTGGGAAATGTTCTAATACTTATTTCTAAATTTTCTAAATACTAGTATCCTTTGTCAAATATCCAAAGAATTGGTTATAAAGTATATTTTCTTTGGCTCACCCAGGGATACATGTAAAACATGAGCAAATCATGCATGGTAAGTTTACCACATATTGCTATGTCATGAAGGAGAATTTCTTTCCAATAAGAAGTGAGTCTATTTGTGATTGTTTGGGTAAATGCCCAAAAGTGGGATTGCTGGGTCATAGGGGAGCTCTATGTGGAGTGTTTGGAGGAACATCCATAATGCTTTCCAAAGTGGTTGAACAAGTTTACACTCCCACCAACAATGCAGTAAGGTTCCCTTTTGGCCACATCCCCTCCAGCATCTGTTGTTATTAGAGTTCTTGATTATAGCCATTCTAACTGGGGTGAGGTAGAATCTCAATGTTGTTTTGACTTGCATTTCTTTTATGGCTAGAGAAGTTGAACATTTCTTCATGTGTCTATTGGCCATTCTTATTTCCTCTTCAGGGAAGTTTCTCTTTAAGTCTTTAGCCCACTTATTTATTGGGCAGTTGTTCCTTTGAGGATTTGTTGTGGGGAGATGCTATCAGCACAACTATGTTTATCACAGCATGAGTTACCATAGCTAAGATATGGAACCAACCCAGATGCCCCTCAGTAGATGAATGGATCAAGAAAATGTGGCATATTTATACAATGGAATTCTATGCTTCCATCAGAAAGAATGACTCTGCCCCATTTGTTAGGAAATGGAAAGACTTGGAAAATATTATATTAAGTGAAGTAAGCCAGGCCCAAAGAAACATAGGTCCCATGCTTTCCCTTATTTGCAATAACTATTATAAGTCTAGGACAAGCAGAAAAGGTCAAAAGCTATGTACATATGACCATATAAGATGATATTAAGCGAAATAAGCCCCAAGATAGGTACACAATTTTTTTTCTTTCTTGCTATTGTTTTTAGCGTACTTAAAATGTACTATGTGATTTTTCTTTTTTGGGGAGCCTGAGTTCTGGGCCTGGGAGCTGTCCCCGCAGCTCTTCAGCTCAAGGCTAGCGCTCTACCACTTGAGCCACAGCACCACTTCCGGCTTTTTCCTTTTTGCTTATGTGGTGCTGAGGAATTGAACCCAGGGTCTCATGCATGCAAGGCGAGTGTTCTACCACTGAGCCATCTTCCCAGTCCTTTTGGTTTCTTTTGTATGTTCTTCCCCAACAATATAACCCCTGTTTTCACTGTATTTGATGTCAGTGCCCTGCATCTTGTATATACATTTTTCTAATTTGGGGAGGGGAAAGGAAATAACAAAATGCTGGAATAAGGATACAGGTTGGCCCATTGTAACAGTGAGATTTATAAGACACTAGAAGACGAACTTTACAAATTGGGGGGGAGGAGGGAGGAGTTGCGGAGGTGGGGTGGGAAAAGGTGGTAGGGGAAAATCAAAGGAGGAGGTAACAATGCTCAATAGGAAATGTACTCATTACCTTACCCCTCTGTACAGTATTTTTACAATTAAAAAAAACATAAAAAAAGAAGTAAGTCTGAAGGTGGAATATCTGAATAAATAAACAGAAACCTAGCTCATGTCTGTTATTCATACACACAGTCATCTTAGTTTTGGGGCTGCTGCATTAATTTTAGTATGATTAGAGATCCCATAATTTATTCACTCTTTTCCATCAACAGACATTATAGTTTTCCTACTTGCTATTTCAAGCAATAAATGTTTTTATGTATACTTGAGCATGTTAAGATTTTGTGATTTGAACCAAAAAGAAAATTTCAGTATCAAATTTTTGTGTTCTGTCTTTATGCTGGAGAGACCCAAGTTCCCACATCCCTTCCTACTTAAAGACAAGATTTTAAGTTAACTTTAAGTATGAACCTCCATAAGTAGAAACAGAGGGCTTTTAGGAAAAAACAAAATCATTAATTGGTAAATGAACAAGTATACCTCTACTTAACGATTTGACAAGCACTCTTGTTCTAAAAATTAACCAGCTTCTCTATATACACAGAAAAAAGAAAAGCTGGGCTACAAGATTATGGCTCCATCTCTAAGTAGGCACAGTGAAAACTTAAGAAGAAGCTCTGACTTTCAAAGGACAGATTTAAAAACACTTAATGTTCTAAGTCAAGTAAATATAGCATATGTTTTCATATATCCAATGCCCTCATGTCTTTCCCCTCTGAGCTTGCAGGAAAACTCTGTTTATTTCTGACATTCAGGAAAGCTGTCTCAGTCTCAGAGTTGATTGATAGTGACAGATATAAGGATTATTAAAAGAGCTGTGTTTGGTGAGTCACCAGAATAAGAGCTAAACCAGGCCACATCCCAAGGTAGAACAGGAGGGCCCAGCATCATCCCATGATGCTTTGAAGCTGATTGAAAGTCAAGGAATGCAATGTGTGTTTGCCAGGAAACATAAAGGCTTTTGACTTCTTTTAAACTAGACTGGTGGCATTTCTGGGGAGGGGGGGAGCTGACAAGTCTAGAGAGGATGATATAAAGCTAAAATATAAAGCCCCCATTGAAGGCTAAAAGTCCCTATTGAAACAGATTTGTCAAAGCTTTTATTTTAAATGGATGGATTTTCCATGGTGAAAATTTTGAAATGGAAGATGTTAAGATTAACTGACAGGCTGTTTTTCACTCATAACAGAGATCTGACTCATTAAGTGTCTGAAAGTCAGAAAATTGTGCTTTATGTATACTTCTACGCATATCCCATTGATGATGTATTTGATTAATTTATTTCATTTTAATTAATATTTTTATGCCAGTACTAGGGCTTGAACTCAGGGCCTTGTGCTCTTGCTTAGCTTATTTTGCTCAAGGTTGGCAACCTACCAATTGGGTCACAGGTCTACTTCTGGCTTTTTGCTGGTTAATTGGAAGTTAGAGTCTCTTGGACTTCCTGCATGGGCTGGCTTTGAACAATGACACTCAGATCTCAGCCTCTTGCCTGGTATAAGCCACAAGCACCAAGCAATGGTATATTTTAAAAACACTGAAAACAGAAAACAAGTGCTTCAATCAACAATCTTACCTAAAAATGAAAATGAACCTCTATAATTTTCAAGAAAATTAAAAAATTATGGTTAATAAGAACATTAATTCTGTATTTCATATTATTATAACATTGCAAGTATTACCTTTTTAAAAATAAGCTTTTTATTGAGAAATTACTGTAAAGAGGGGTTACAGTTACATGAGCAAGGTAATGAGTACATTATCGAGCATTGTTGCCTCCTTCTTTGTTTCCCTTTCCCATCCCTTCCCATCTCCCCCTCCCCCCACCTGACCAAAGCCGTAAAGTTCATTTTTCGACATAACAATTTGTACATCTCATTGTTACAATGGGTCCACTTATATCCCTATTTAAACAATTTGTTTTTTCCCTTCCCATCCACAAATTATACCAACATCAAATACAGTGAAAACAAGGGTTATATTGTGGGGGAGGGACATACAGAGCAACAAAGAAATCATCTTAGAAATATGTTAGAAACAATAGCAAGAAAGAAAAAACCACTTGTGTCCTTATCTTGGGGTTCATTTTGCTTAACATCCTCTTATCTGACCTTTTCTGCTTGACTCAGACATATACCAGTTATTGCAAATAAGGGAAAGCATGGGACCTATGTTTCTTTTGGCTTGGCTTACTTCACTTAATATAATTTTTTCCAAGTCTTTCCATTTCCTAACAAATAGGGCAATGTCTTTCTTTCTAATGAAGCATAGAATTCCACTGTGTATATACACCACATTTTTCGTGATCCATTCATCTACTGAGGGGCCTCTGGGTTGGTTCCATATCTTAGCTATGGTAAATAATGCTGCAATAAACATAGTTGTGCTGGTAGCTTTAGTATGGTCTTGTTTGTGATCATTCTGGTAAATACTCAAAAGTGGGATTGCTGGGTCATAGGGGAGCTCTACGGGAGTCTTTTGAGAACCTCCATATTGCTTTGCAAGTTTACACTCCCACCAATAATGCAGTAGGATTCCCTTCTGTCCACATCTCCTCCAGCATCTGTTGTTATTAGAGTTCTTGATTCTAGCCATTCTAACTGGGGTGAGGTGGTATCTCAATATTGTTTTGATTTTCATTTCTTTTTTGGCTAGAGAGGTTCAGAATTTCTTCATATGTCTGTTGGCCATTCTTATTTCCTCTTCAGAGAAGTTTCTCTTTAAGTCTTTAGCCCACTTATTTATTGGGCAGTTGTTTCTTTGAGGATTTGTTGTTGGGGGATTTAATTTTTTGAGTTCCAAGTGTATTTTAGATATGAGACTCTTGTCCGTTGTATGGCTAAGTGAAGATCTTCTCCCAATCAGTGGGCTTCCCATTGATTTTTCTAGCTATGTCCTTTGCCATGCAGAAGCTCTGCAACTTCATGCAATCCCATTTGTCCAAACTTTCTTTGATTTATTATGTTTCTGGGTCTCTATTAAGAAAATTTTGGCCTGTGCCAAGGAGACCTTTCATATATTCCTTCCTGAAATGTTTTCA
This sequence comes from Dipodomys merriami, assembly GCF_024711535.1. NCBI lineage: Eukaryota > Metazoa > Chordata > Mammalia > Rodentia > Heteromyidae > Dipodomys > Dipodomys merriami. The sequence goes on along the minus strand of NW_027204159.1, from coordinate 4,439,914 downwards.
GGGTGTCTCCTTTGACTTCGAGGTCTTTGATCCATTTGGAGGTGATTCTGGTGCAGGGTGATATATAAGGATCTAGTTTTAGTTTTCTACAAGTGATTAACCAATTTTGCCAGCACCATTTAAGAGGCTGTCTTTCTTCCATTCTATATTTTTAGTTCCCTTATTGAAGATTAGGTGGCTATAGGTCTGCGGGTTCATTTCTGGGTTTTCAATTCTATTCCATTGATCCTGAGGTCTGTTCTTGTGCCAGTACCAAGCTGTTTTGATTACTATGGTTTTGTAGTAGAGTTTGAAATTGGGCATTGATATTCCTCCAGCACTGTTCTTTCTGTTAAGATCGTTTTTTCTATTTGGGGTCTTTTATTGTTCTATATGAATTTTTGGATTGCCTCTTCTATTTCCTTGAAGAATGAGGTTGGAATATTGATAGGTATTGCATTGAATTTGTAATAGCCTTGGGAAGTATTGCCATTTTCATGATGTTGATCCTTCCAACCCAGGAGCATGGGAGATTTTTCCACTTTCTAAGTTCTATTTTGATTTCCTTTGTCAGGTTTTAAAAGTTTTCTTCATAGAGGTCCTTCCTTCTTTGGTTAAGTTAATTCCTAGGTATTTTATTTTTTGTGGGGCTATTATGAATGGAGTTGCTTTACTGATTTCAGTCATGCTCTTCTCATTGTTGGCATATAGAAAAGTCATTGATTTTTGAGGGTTAATTTTATACCCTGCTACTTTGCCAAAGTTTTGATTCAGCTTGAGTAATTTGGGAGTGGAGTCCGTGGGATTCCTTAAATACAAAATCATGTCATCTGCAAAGAGGGTAAGTTTTACTTCATTTTCCTATTTGGATCCCCTTTATATTTGCATCTTGTTTTATTGCTGTAGCTAGGCATTCTAATACTAAATTGAAGAAAAATGGAGAGATTGGACATCCTTCTCTTGTTCCTGACTTTTTTTCACCATTAAGTATAATGCTGGCTGTAGGTTTGTCATATACAGTCTTACTGTATTTAGGAATGTTCCATGGATTCCTAATTTTTCCAGAGCCTTCATCATAAAGGGGTGTTGGATCGTGTCAAATGCTTTTTATGCATCTATTGAGATAACCATGTGGTTCTTATCTTTGCTGTTACTGATTTGATGAGTTATATTAATTGATTTGCATATATTGAACCAGCTTTGCGTCCCTGAAATGAATCCTGTTTGATCGTGGTGTATGACTTTTTGGATAAATTGTTGAAGTCAATTGGTCAAAATTTTGTTGAGACATTTTGCATCACTGTTCATCAAAAAAATGGTTCTATAGTTCTCTTTCTTTGATGAGTCCCTGCCTGGTTTTGGGATGAGGGTTATGATGGCTTCATAGAGTTAGGTAGTGAACTTTCTCTTTCAATTTCATTGAAGAGTTGGAGGAATATTGGTGTGACTTCTGCATTGAAGGACTTGTAGAATTCTGCTGTAAATCCATCCAGTCCTAGGCTTTTCTTAGATGGGAGGTCTCATAGCTGTTTCTATTTCAATGCTTGATATGGGCCTGTTAAGTTTGTTTTACTCATTTTGGTTTAGTTTCAGCATGTCGATATTTGCTAGGAAATCGTCCATTTCTTCCAGATTCTCAGACTTTAGCATATAGGTTAGAGAAGTATTCCCTTATAATGTTCTGAATCTTGGTTGTTTCTGTGGTGATGTTTCCATTCTCATCTTTGAGTTTGTTTATTTCTGTGTGTTCTTTTTCTGATAAGATTTGCTAAGGGTCTGTCAATTATGTTAATGTTTTTGAAGAACCAACTCTTTGTTTTGTTGATTCTTATTTTTTTTTTTTGGATTCTAATTCGTTTAATTCTGATTTTATTTTTTTTTATTTTTTATTTTTATTGTGAACATACTATACAGAGGGTTACAATTACATGGGCAAGATAATGAGCACATTTCTTATCAAGCATTGCAGCCTCCTCCTTTGTTTACCCTTCACATCCCTTCCCTGCCTCCCCTCCCACCTCCCCAATCCTCCCCCCCCCCCACCAAGGCTGTAAAGTTCATTTTCGACATGACAACTTGTACTTCTCATTGTTGCAACGGGTCCACCTGTATCCTTAAATGACTTGTTTTTCTCCTTCTCCTCCACAAATTATACCGACATCAAATATAGTGAAAGCAGGGGTTATACTGTGGAGGAGGGACATACAAAGCAACAAAGAAGTAATCTTATAAATGCGTTAGAAACAAATGCATGAAAGAAAAAAAATTTAAATACATAGCTAAGGGTTCATTTTCCTAACATCACATTATCTGACCTTTTCCGCTTGACTCATACATATACTAGATATTGCAAATAAGGGAAACCATGGGACCTATGTTTCTTTGGGCTTGACTTACTTCACTTAATATATTTTTTTCCAAGCCTTTCCATTTCCTAACAAATGGGGCAATGTCATTCTTTCTGATGGAGGCATAGAATTCCATTGTGTACATACACCACATTTTCTTCATCCATTCATCTACTGAAGGGCATCTGGGTTGGTTCCATATCTTAGCTATGGTAAATAATGCTGCAATAAACATAGTTGTGCTGGTAGCCTTAGTGTGGTCTTGTTTGTAAACATTTGGGTAAATGCCCAAAAGTGGGATTGCTGGGTCATAGGGGAGCTCTATGTGAAGTCTTTTGAGGAACCTCCAAACTGCTATCCAAAGTGGTTGAACAAGTTTACACTCCCACCAACAATGAAGTAAGGTTCCCTTCTGTCCACATCCCCTCCAGCTCTGTTGTTGTTAGAGTTCTTGATTATAGCCATTCTAACTGGGGTGAGGTGGTATATCAATGTTGTTTTGATTTGCATTTCTTTTATGGCTAGGGAGGTTGAGCATTTCTTCATGTGTCTATTGGCCATCCTTCTTTCTTCTTCAGAGAAGTTTCTCTTTAAGTCTTTAGCCCACTTATTTATTGGGCAGTTGTTTCTTTGAGGATTTGTTGTTGGGGGATTTAACTTTTTGAGTTCCAAGTATATTTTAGATATGAGACCCTTGTCCGTTGTATGGCTAGTGAAGATCTTCTCCCAAACTGTGGGCTTTCTATTGATCTCGCTAGCTATGTCCTTTGCCATGCAGAAGCTCTGCAACTTCATGGCTTTTCTGTTTGCCAACAATGAGAAAAGTGTGGCTGAAATTAGGAAAGCAACTCCATTTGTAATAGCCCCACAAAAAGTAAAATAACTAGGAATTAACCAAAGAAGTGAAGGACCTCTATGATGAAAACTTTAAAAACTTGAAAAAGGAAATCAAAACAGAACTTAGAAAATGGCAAAACCTCCCATGCTCCTGTATTGGAAAGATTAACATCGTGAATATGGCAATACTTCCCAAGGCTATCTACAAATTCAATGTGATACCTATCAAAATTCCAACCTCATTCTTCAAGGAAATAGAAGAGGCAATCCAAAAATTCATATGGAACAATAAAAGACCCCGAATAGCAAAAACGCTCCTCAACGGAAAGAACACTGCTGGAGGAATATCAATACCAAATTTCAAACTCTACTATAAAGCCATAGTAATCAAAACAGCTTGGTACTGGCACAAGAACAGACCTCAGGACCAATGGATAAGAATTGAAAACCCAGAATTGAACCTACAAACCTATAACCATCTAATCTTCGATAAGGGAGCTAAAAAAATAGAATGGAAGAAAGACAGCCTCTTCAGTAAATGGTGCTGTCAAAATTGGTTAACTACTTGTAGAAAATGAAAGCTAGATCCTTATATATCACTCTGCACCAGAATCAACTCCAAATGGATCAAAGACCTCGGAGTCAAAGCAGACACTCTGAAAAAATTACAGGATGGAATAGGAGAAACCCTAGGTCTCCTTGGCACAGGCCGAAATTTTCTGAATAGAGACCCCGAAACACAACAAATCAAAGAAAGTTTGGACAAATGGGATTGCATGAAGTTGCAGAGCTTCTGCATGGCAAAGGACATAGCTAGCAAAATCAATGGAAAGCCCACAGTTTGGGAGAAGATCTTCACTAGCCATACAACGGACAAGGGTCTCATATCTAAAATATACTTGGAACTCAAAAAATTAAATCCCCCAACAACAAATCCTCAAAGATACAACTGCCCAATAAATAAGTGGGCTAAAGACTTAAAGAGAAACTTCTCTGAAGAAGAAAGAAGGATGGCCAATAGACACATGAAGAAATGCTCAACCTCCCTAGCCATAAAAGAAATGCAAATCAAAACAACATTGATATACCACCTCACCCCAGTTAGAATGGCTATAATCAAGAACTCTAACAACAACAGAGCTGGAGGGGATGTGGACAGAAGGGAACCTTACTTCATTGTTGGTGGGAGTGTAAACTTGTCCAATTCTGATTTAATTTTAATTATTTCTTTCTGTCTGCTGGATTGGGGTTCAGCTTGCTGCTCTTTTTCAAGGAGGTTCAGATGTCTCATTAAATTTTTGGTTCCAGATCTCTCTGATTTGTTGAGGTAGGAACTCAGGGCTATAAACTTGCCTCTGAGTACTGCCTTTGCTGTGTCCCAGAGGAGCTGGTAATTTGTATGTCATTTTTGTTGAATATCAGGAACATTTGAATTTCCTTTCTAATCTCTTCCATGACCCACTGGTGATTCAACAGCGTGTTGTTCAGTCTCCATGTGATACAGGACTTTCTTTAGTGACCTTTGGTGTTGAGTTCTAATTTTATGCCCTTGTGGTCTGAGTGAATGCAAGGTATAACTTGAATAATTCTGAATTTGGACAAGTTTGTTTTGTGACCTAAAATGTGTTCTGTTTTGGAAAATGTTCCATGTGCTGCTGAGAAAAACGTGTATTCCGATGATGCTGAGTGAAATATTCGATAGAGGTTGGTTAAATCTTGTTGATCTATGCAGTTGTTTAGATCTGCGGTTTCTCTGTGCCGAGTTGATCTATCTAGTGGAGACAGGGTTGTGTTAAAGTCCCCAACAATTAATGTATTTGGATCTATGTGAGATTTGAGGGAAAGTAGTGTTTCTTGGATGAATGGGTGCTTCATTGTTTGGTGAGTAGATATTTAGAATTGTAATATCCTCCTGAAGGAGAGATCTCTTAATTAGTATGCAGTGACCTTCTTTATCTCTTCTCATGAATTTTAATTTGAAGTCTAGTTAATCTGATATTAGGATTGCAACTCTCGACTGTTTATGGGGGATGTTTGCTTGGTAGACTTTATTCCAGCCTTTCACTTTCAAATTATGTTTGTTTTTATGGACAAGCTGTGACTCTTGAAGGCAGCATATAGAAGGATCTTGCTTTTTAATGCAACTAGACAGTCTATGTTGCTTAATTGGAGAGTTAAGACCATTAATGTTGAGAGTTAAGACTGAGAGGTGTTTGGTAGTTCCTTCCATGTTATCCAACTTCTTGGGGGCTGCAACATCTGGGTCCTTCCTCTGGTTCTTGGATTCTCAGTTTGGGTGTAGTTTCTTGGCCTTTATTGTGGTCTTGTTGGTTTTCTATGTGTAGAACATCTTTATGTATCTTTTATAGGGCTTATTTGGTAGAGATATAATGTTTCAGATTTTTTTTTTTTTTTTTTTTTTTGCTATGGAAGGTTTTTATTTGACCTTCGGTTATGAAGGAGAGTTTAGCTGGGTATAGTATTCTTGATTGAAAGTTGTTTGTGTTTCGTGTGTGGTATACATAATTCCAGGCTCTTCTTGCTTTAATTGTCTCTGTTGAGAAATCTGAGGTTACTCTAATTGTTTTCCCTTTATAGGTGATTGATCTTTTCTCCTTGACAGCTTTAAGGATCCTTTCCTTGGTCTGAATTGATCCTGTGTTGATTATAATGTGTCAGTGGGATGTCCTGTTTTGGTCTGGTCTATTTGGGGTTCTAGAAGCTTCGTTTTTTGTTTTTTTGTTTTTTTGGGGGGGTCTGGTCGTGGTCCTGAACTCTGGGCCTGGGTATTGTCCCTCAGCTCTTTAGCTCAAGGGTAGCACTCTCCCACTTGAGCCACAGTGCCACTTCTGGCTTTTTTTTTCCTGCTTATGTGGTACTGAGGAATCGAACCCAGGGCCTCATGCATGCAAGGCAAGCACTCTACCACTGAGCCACGTTCCCAGTCCCTCTAAAAGTTTCTTGAATCTCAATAGGCCATCTTTTTGCATGTTTGGGAAGTTCTCTGCTAGGATATTGTTAAATAAATTTCCTAGACCATTAAGTTCTGTCTCTAGGTGCTCCTCTACACCCAGATTATGCCTTTGATGGTGTCTTCCAAATATTGAATTGATCTGTCATATTTCTTGGATTTTCTCTATAATATCTAGGCTGTTTTCAATCCCAGAGATTTGATCTTCTGCATGATCTAACCTACTGTCAAAACTTTCTACTTTGTTTTTTATTTCCTTTCCTTCTAATTGGTCAGCTTTGATGGCTTCAAATTCTTTGTTGGGGAGCTTTGTTTTAGATCTTAGAACTTCTTTACTTCCTTAATTTGATGTTCAATGTTTATTCTCAAATCTTAGTTGATTGGTTATGGTTTCCTTGGAATCCCTTTCCTTGTGATGTGCTCCATTCAGCATTCCCTTTGTGGTCTCCCTGGATTTCTTCAGCTGTCTGTTTATGGATTCCATGAATGTCTCTATTGATTTTTGTCTATTCTCATCTCGCTCACTCAATTCTTGTATTACTCTTTGATTAGGTTCCTCACTCTCACACAATTCCTGTTATTTGTCCTTGACTGTTCTCAGCCTGCTCACACAATTCCTGTATTTCTCTTTGATTGTTCTCTGCCTGCTCACACAACTTCTGTATTAACCTTTGATTAGCTTCCTCATGCCTATGAGATTCCTGCATTAATTTTTGGTTAGCCTTATCATGCTCATGAAGTTCCTGTATTAATCTTTGGTTTGCCTCATCTAGCTCCCTATCACGCTCACCCTGAGTCCTTTACAGGTTTGCAGTCTTTTCATTAATTATGTTTACTAGTAGTGTTTGCAGAGCTTTTTGGGAACTCTCCTCTGGATTATTCATTAACTGTTCTGTTCCCTGATTATCATGGGTGGGAGCTGAGATACCCGGGCTTGACATTTTTCTTGTGTTTCTCTGGCTTATTCTGCCCATTTGGTATGAAAGTAACACCAATTTTGTGCTAGAACACTATTTGAAGGCAAGCATCAATCAGAGTCCTGTAGTTGCATAGTCAAAATGGCTGCAGATACAATCTAGTTCAACAGATACAATCTATTCAACATCAAACAACTATGGATTAATGGGTTAAGAACATCAAATAGGGATTCAGCAGACCAGAAATTAGTAGGTTTAGGGAGAATTGGGGGAAAAAATAAGATTAGAGGAATAGAGACAGGTAAAAGGAAAAAGAGGGTTTAATCAAATTCTAATCTCAGAGAGGGAAATGCATAGGACAAAATGAAAGGAGAGAGATTAAAAAAAAAACAAGAAAAAATGAAAAAACAAAAATTTAAATTTAAAAAATGAAACACTTAAAAATTATGTAAGATTAGGGCTTTGAAGGTGGCTCAGTGGTAGAGTGCTTGCCTTGCATGCCTGAGGTCCTGGGTTCGATTCCTCAGCACCACATAAGCAAAAAGACAAAAGCCAGAAGTGGCACTGTGGCTCAAGTGGTAGAGTGCTAGCCTTGAGCTGAAGAGCTGAGGGTCAGCGACCAGACCCAGAGTTCAGGCCCCATGACCAGCCCCCCCCAAAAAAATTATGTTGGATTAAAGAAATGATATTGAGAGAAGAAAAGGATAGGAGGAGAGGAGGAGAGAGATTAAAAGGAAAAATGAAAAAATAAAAAAATCTTAAAATTGGAATACTTAAAAATTATATAGGTATAAAGAAATGATACTACTATTAAAGAAGTTAAGCCTAGGAGATTGTGAATTGAGTAATACATTTCTGAATTAACTATGTACACAATGAGGAATTAGGTCTAATAATCGATGACTGGTATATGTCTGGGGATGAGCAGAACAGTAATTAAGTCACGCAAAAAAGAAAGAATGAAAGAAAAGGACCAAAAGGTCAAAAGAGATTTAAACACACACACACACACACACACACACACACACACACACACACACACACACACACACACATCTAAAATAAAAATTATGAAAGAGAAAAAATAATAGAAAACAATTTTTTTTGGTCTGGTTGTGGGCCTGAACTCAGCTCAAGGCTAGCGCTCTACCACTTGAGCCACAGCGACACTTCTGGCTTTTTTCCTTTTTGCTTATGTGGTGCTGGGGAATCGAACCCAGGGCCTCATGCATGCAAGGCAAGTGCACTACCACTGAGCCACCTTCCCAGCCCGAAAACAATTTTTTTTAAATAAGAAAAATAGGTAGAAAAATTTTGATGGTTTGCTTTTTTGTGTGTGGGGAAGATCTTGTATCTCCCCTGTGTCTGTAACCAGTCTCTTGGTGGAGTCTCTGGTCTGCTTGTGGTGTTTGGTTTTCTTGTGGCTTGATTGGTTTCTTAAGTCAGTTTGAGCAGGCAGAAAGAAACTCTGCCTTGCCCAGGACTTTGTGATCCTCCTCCCAGGCTAGTTCAGTGGGAAGGAGATCTGCTGTGAGTATCACACAAGAGAGATATGGCTGTTTCCTCTAGCTTGGAGTTGCTGTGATGAGGCTAGGTTCTGGGTAGGGTTGAGGTCTATCAGCAATCAGTAGCTTTTCCCTGAGGAGCTAGCTCTTGAGATACTCACAGAGTCCAGCCTGGAGCCATTCTCAGGGTTTATGTTTACTGAGTTTCAATTGTTTGTCTAGGCTGCAGTGGGAAGGGGCAACCTTTAGCTCTGTTTACCCAATGAAGAATGTTACTCCTCTGGGGATGGAGCGTCCTCTGGGGATGGAGCTCCCTCTGCCTGGACAGGGTGACTTTCCCCTGGGTGGAACTGAACCTGGCAGGTCAGGCCAGGTTCCTGTGACCTACTGAATGGTTCCTATTGTTTTCTTCCAAGGCCTGAGTTGGAGCTAGTGGCTCAGCCAGGCCTTTGTCAGAATCAAAGATGGAGATCTTCTCCAGTGGTGGGGGTGGGGCTACCTTCCCATTGCTGGGCCATGAGAAGAAGTGAGGATGTCAGGGTTCTACTCATGCCAGACTCTTGGTTCCTGGGCCACCTCTGGTCTGTGATCTGCAGCATGAAGATTTCTGCTCCTTTTCAGTTCTTGCTGGTGGTGAATAGAATCCGCTTGCATGCCTCATCTGACACCTTTGTCCCAGACTCTCTCTGTTGGTATGGCAGCCGAGGCTGCCACTGCCATGCTGCAGCTACTGACAAGTGCTCAGATTTGTCTCCATGACTGAGCTACCAGGATTTTTCCTCTCTGATCAAACTCTCTGTACTGTGATGGCACACTTGGTGTGATTCTCTAGTCTAATATTATTCACTGGAATACTAAAACTGCTTTCTATGTGAGAAGCTCCAGCTTCTCCTCCACCATCTTCCTCTGGACTCCAAGTACTACCTTTTTTGACATGAAATCAGTTTCATACATAATTAGTTCTAATCTTAAATAATTCTCAATTAATTGCTCACTGGGTAATTGAAACAGTTTTTGAATTTTTTGATGGATCTATATGCTTGTATTACTATTTTTGGTAGGAAGTACTAAGGGTCAAATGCAAAGATCAATGTGTTTCCTTCCACTGCTTTTCTAGCTAAAATATCAGCATTCATTTATCTAGTTTGCGATCTTGCTTGCTTTGAGATATGTGTATTCTGATGAATTTAGTTCCTGGATTCTTGTTTGTGGTTGCTGTCCAAAAACAAAACAAAATAAAACAAACAAACAAACACCAAAACCTAAACAAAAATAGATACCAACATTTTTTGGGATGAATTATGTCTCCTCAAGAATTCATATTTTGAAATTCTAACCCTACAAGCTGGAAGTGTGACTTCATGTAGAGATAAGGTTATTATAGAAACAATAAAGTTAAAATCGAGCCATTTAGAATGAGACCCAATCCAAAAGGTCTTGTATTGTAGTAGATGGCTGTAATTCCAGCGCTTAGGATACCAAGGCAGAAAAAATCTTCACTTTGAGGCCAGTTCGGATTATGTAACAAGATCACGTCTAAAGAGATAATTTGGACACTGACATTGGCCCAGAAAGAAATGACATGAGAATATAGGGAGAAGGTGGGCATCAGCAAGTCCAGAGACTGGCCTGGAGCAGCTCTTTTCCTCAAAGCCCTCAAAAATAACCCACCGTGTGGATACCTTCTTCTTGGACTTCCAGCCTCCCAAAGTGTGAGAAAAGAAATATCTGTTATTTGAGCTCCACTGCTAGTGGTACTTTGTTACAGCTGCTCTAGCAAACTTCCACTGCATTTATTCCTCACGCCTTTTTAATTCATTCATGAAATACATTCCCAAACTCTGAATAAAAGATCAAAATACAATTGTTTCTGTCCTCAAACTCAATATGGCCCAATATCAACATTTTAAAATGAGGGTATCATGATAGTTTGTTTCCTCTGCATGTGACTTAGGCATTATTTAAATATTACTTTATGCCTCAGCTCTCTGGGAACCAAATCAGGCTCCATCTACATTGCATATATTTGGTGGAATCTTCTACCAGCACACACATTGGCTTTCTTCAGGTCCTTTTTTACTTTGATGGTAGTTTGCTAAGACCTGATGGGCTTAGAAGAGACCTATTTCACTGTGAAGACAGCCCTAGCTAGCCATGATTGGAAATCATGTATCGACAGAGACTTATTGAAAAATGAGTGGAAGAATCAAGATGAGTGACTAGAACCACCAATCTGAAATTACAAAAGAAATTATTCAATAAATTCACAAGGACTTAACCAGAGGAACTTCTTAAAATCTTTAAAGAATCAAGTGGCCGGAGACAGAAAAGAAGGAGGAAGAGAATGAAAAAGCTCCTATGAAGTTGAGTCACTGTAGAACACAAAAGTGATCCTAGTAATGACTGACCGACACACACACACACACACACACACACACACACACACACACACACACACACACATACACGAGTAGAAAGAATATCTATCCAAGGGAGAAAACCAGAAGGAAGAATATTCTAAAGCCCACAGGAAGTCAGTGATAAGAAAAATGAATAAAAATTAGAACACTAACAAACTAGTAGAGGATGTTTAACGTGTGAGGTTTAGAAATGGAACACAGGTAAAGAAGACATGGGAAGTTTACTTGAACTAAAGGCTTTAATCTCCATGTTAAAAGGATGTCCATGTCTAGCCACATCCTCCTGAAACTTTGATTGTTCAAGATTATTAAAATTGTATCAACTTCCAGAAAGAAAATCAGTCAATCAATAAGAAGAATGGAGTCAAAGTTTTACTAAACTTCTAGTTGGCAATACTGAATGCTGGGGAAGTTTAGAAAAGTTTTCATTCCCACTTTGAATGATTCTAGTCTTGTTCTCTTGTTTACCTTGCATCTATTGTTCTCATCATGTTCTCTGGTTCACCCTGCATCTATTGTTCTCATCACCTATGAGGCTTTTGACAACTACAGATCATTTGACAACATGCAGATCAAAAGACGTATGCTTGTTAGGACTGGGAATCTGTTATCTATAAAGCTTTCAGTTTGGGACTGGATTGGTTCACAGACTCTGATGACTCAACTTCATTAGCTGTTTGGTCCATGGGGGAGCTCCACTTCGAGGATAGCAGCTCCTCATTTTAGACCACAAGGCTGACTCAGTGTGCTGTGTCTGAGGCAGAATGAGTCTTACTTGGCCAGGATTCAGGCCACAAGAATCAGATCCATGGCTTGTGCTTCATGTTAGACTAAACATGTCTTAGATGACAAACTAAAAAGACATGTAAACTATTTTCATAGCTTTTATCTTTCATTAATGACATCTACTGTTTGAAGGCTTAAGTTTTACAAACAGAAAGAGAAGCATGGCAAGATTCTTTTCAGTTAAGTTGTAACTGTTCTGTTCATATAGATTAAATCATGGAGATTTCTCTGATAATATTTTGTAGAATTGTTTTGTTTCTGTATAATTTGTCATTAACAGATCATCTTACACTGTCTGTATCATCAGGTATCGCATGAAATAAAGCAGAAGCCTTAAGAATATAGGATTTGATGCCAGTCTGACCAGCAGGTCAGGAAATGATGAGTCTATATTTTTGTGATCTTACAGACCTTATTCATGCCATGGATGATGGAGTCCATTACTGTGCTTTGCAAAGTCAGGCACTTGCAAAGATAGATAAACTTGGTAGTAAGCAGTTCTTTCAACCTCTTGTTATACATGGAAGGAAACGTGTGGTGGAAATGCCACATAAATTCTAAGACATTATCAGATGGGAAGCATTTATGTTAGCATTACCTTTTGCTTTTGAAATAGAGGCAAAGCTTTTAAAAGCTCTGTCTTTTCAAACTTATTTTTTTATTTTACATTTTATTACATTTATTTACATTTTATTTACATTTTTATTTTACATTTTTACCTGATGAAATGGATGAATCAAGAACTTTTAATGGATTTCTTTGCCATGGCTCTTTTCTACCCTCTCAGAGTCTTCTCTCCAAATGTATTCTTTTGTTTCCTTCCTGTAACCTTCTCTTAAAATTTTTACACATTCTCTCAAATACTAAAGGAAAAGAAAAAATATTGAGACATTTAAAAATTCTTTTAATAGCAACCGTTACCTTTCACATAGCTATCCTGAACTTCCCTAGCTATACTTTGTATAAGTTTATACGGTTAACAAAGCTTTCCTTTGAAGGTAAGTCATTCAGTGTCTTTGAAACATCTATTGGTTAAATATTTTTGTTTACTAATTCGAAAAGAGAGATAAAATTTGGTGCTGAGGAAATAAATCTCAGTGTATTCAACTTAGTATGTGTTGGAAACTTCTGAGCAATTATATTCCTTTCAGGTTCAGTAATTTTGATGGAAATTTTAATTGTAGTACCCAATAAATGTGATTAAAAATTTGAGTAATGGAGAATTATAAGATGAAGTTGAGATTCTGGCTATAACTTTAGGGATTAGTAAAAATCATGGCCCATATGTTTCTGAATTTCTTTGGAAACTGACCTAAAAAACAAAAACAAATACAAATTTTGTTTGTAGAAAAACTTCAAGTATGATCCCAGTGATCGGTTCCTAATAATGGTTTATCCAGTAGAGAAAAGACCAGAGCAATTGTCCTTTAACCTTTGGTAAATACACGAGAAGGTCAACATGCCATATATTTGCTTTTTCTAATTGAAAACTCATCAAGTGCTGTCAGTACAGTATAGGAATAGAATACTGATTCTATTAGAGGAAAATATGACATGTACTTGGTTTTAATTTAGATAATTACTCATGTAAATTGTCAGACAAGTGGCAGGAGATGCCAAGTCTTTTGTGATAAATTTCATTGGTCCATTTACCAAGAGATAAGTTTTTAATTGCACTGCTGTTTATATATATATATATATATATATATATATATATATATATATATATATATATATATATAATTTATTTTTACCAGTCCTGGGGACTGAACTCAGGGCCTGAGCACTGTCCCTGAGCTTCTTTTGCTCAAGGCTAACACTACCACTTGAGCCACAATGCCACTTCCAGCTTTTTTTCTGTTTATAAGGTACTAAGCAATCGAACCTGGGGCTTCCTGAATGTTAAGCAAGTTTGGCCAAATTACAAACCAAATATTTGGCCATATCTTGGATACCTTGATGTCCTTTTTGATACCCTGGCATCATACAGTGTGGAATGGGCAAGGTCATTGGTCACATCTGCATACATTTATTAGATGTAGATGATATCTAATGGAATGTTAGGAGTTTGTAAAACTTTAGTGCTATTTTTGACTTTATTCTGCAAAGACAAGAAAGTCAGTGATGATTTCCAACTAACAGCACATGGAAAATGGATATAGTCATGTCCTTACCCTTTCTGGATCTGAGTGTTACCTTCATCTGAAGTACACAGTTGAAATTCCCCTTTCTCTTTTTTTCCTTCACCTTCCTACCCTCCTCATGCAAACACAGCTGTTGGCTTCACCTATGTAAACTTTCTGTTCATTCTTCATGTTGTCATATATCTCTCTGATTTCAGATATTTTATGTACTATGCCAGGCACAGCCTTCTCTTTCCTCTAGTTTCTGAAGATAGACACAGTTTTTAAAAACCTAGCTCAAATATTACCTCACTGTGGGCATTTTACTAACCAGACCTCTCGTATCTCGTGTACCCCACATCCCTGTTGCTTTTTGGTCTTAGTCACTCTCTATTTCCCTTCCCAGAGCAATGTATTTATTCTCCTCTTATAAAACTAATCTCATGACATTACACACCCACTAGAATGGCTAAAATAAAAACTGGTGGTAATACTGAGAAACTTGATCCCCATGCATTCTTGGTAAGAATAAAATGGTACTCTCATTCTGGAAAAGTTTTATAGTTCCTTTTAAAAAATATAAAGATCCAATTACCATGTAGCCCAGCAATTGTTCTCTTGGAACAAATGTCCAAGAGAAAATATATGCTCACACAATAATCCATCTTCAAATGCCTCTAACAGCTCTTTTTGAAGTAATAAAAACTGCAACTGGCCTGCTATCCATCAACAGATGAATGGTTAAATTAACTATGGTCATTCTCTGATACATTCAGGGGTCGTCCTTAGGCTTACTCACCCTGGGACACAGACTGGGGGTGGAGGGCTTGTGGAGTAAGTGGGAATCTGCTTGGCATCCAGGCTATAAAACTTTCTATATGGTCAGCATCAACTTCTACCACACAAAGAAGGGATGAAGCTTCTCTAGTGAAAGCAGCTCAGAAAAGACAACAACTAACCATTCTACAAGAGACCCTATCAAGTTTTCCTCAGTCTAAGCATTGCTGGTACCAGGCCAGGTGCCTAATTATGTGAGCAAATGCTTGGCTATGGAGCCATACCTCTAGCCCAGGGGTGAGAAACAGCATCTCAGCCTGGCTGCTACAATGTTCTTCTTGAACACTGAGCATATTTCAACTGAGGTTATAGTAACTAAAACTCTACTAAAAACTTGGGCTAAGATTTACAAATTCCAAAACAGAAGCACAAGAAATATGAAAAAAGGCAACATAATTCAAGCTAACAAATGCAATACAGGATGAAATAAGTTGTGGTGACATAAACAAAATGGTCCTGAAACTCATGGGAAGAGTGAAACAGATTCATACCTGAAAGAAGTAGGAGTCTGGTGGAAGAGGTATAAATGAGAAAGGGAGAGAAAAAGATGGAAGAGGTGACTCTTCTAAATTAATTTCTGGATTAAAAGACAGTAAAGTCAAAGATGGCTGAATGTTCTGTTCTGAAGGAATAGGAGGAAGATGATATCTGTAATTAAGAGACATGATTACAAGAGTAAAGATAGACAAACTCTTCCTTCCATAAGAGCTCTTGCTTCTTGCTCTTTTCCTTGGACATAATGAATATGAAATTCCAATGGGGTATCTAAATAGAAGTATATCTAGCAGGTGGATTCAAACCCTGTATTCCCTCTGCTGGTCTAGTTAAACAACAAAAT
Source organism: Dipodomys merriami (assembly GCF_024711535.1). NCBI lineage: Eukaryota > Metazoa > Chordata > Mammalia > Rodentia > Heteromyidae > Dipodomys > Dipodomys merriami. Next base: position 4,424,353 of record NW_027204159.1, on the reverse strand, counting down.
GTTATATGTGACTCTATGTTTTAAGGTGGTATGTACTTTCATAGCTCATTTTGTAGTCTTAAATAATGGACATTAAACTTCTAAATACACAGTAAAAATAAAGTGTTGGTAATGATTTTCTCAATAGTTTTCTCATCTTACAACTGTCATCTGTTTAATGGCAGTAATCTTAATCCTGAGTTTGCATTTTTAACTCTTTGACAGAGATTATCAGATGTTCTGCCTTAAGTCTAAGCATTAGGTCCATCTTAAAGAGCAACTAGAAATGGATATATATTTTGTGTGAAACCATAATTTTAGTCATGGATAAATATGTATGTTGTATAGTTTTGCACTCTTGTACTAAGGGTATTTCTTTTTATAAAGGATACTTTTAATCTCACTCTGTAGGAAATTGCTAACTATAAAATGAGGGTGTGGGATTTAGTATCACAGATTTCAATAAGAACTTAGGTAAACATGTAGCTCCATTTTTTTTATCATAATGATCTACAAAAGTAACCAATAACCTTGATATATAGATACATATGTTTCAGCTAGCTCTTCAGTTTTACCCTCTGATTATTGAGAGTTCTTCCTTGTATCCAAATGACGTACCTTCTATTAATTTATTTTGTAATTTTTGTAATTTCTTATTTAGGCAACAAGATGGGTGCCCATGTTATATATTTTTAATGTTTGAATCAGTGCTTAAAATGTTTTAGTTTCAGGTCATTTTCTCATGCCTGTGTCTTTCAGGAAAAGAATAGCATAGATCCTGGCTGGATCATGAATTGATAATCCAGTCAGTTTTTTGCCTTCTCCAAGTTAAATGACTCAAATTAATTTAACCTTTTCTCTCAGAATCTAGCTTTTTTTCTTAATTATTCCTGTCATTTTAAAGTATGCTTTAGTCTTCACATATCTTAAAAAAATTGTCACCAGTTAGACACTCATTTTCATATAGGTCTTATTAATTTTAACTAAATCAGTTTGATTACTTTTGGCTTATGCATGCTATTCATTTATGATCCACATTTTGTTAGGCTCACACCCTGTTATGGTGCTTTTTTTTTTTTTTTACCACATTGTAGATTGTCAACAAAAAATGTTGAATGATTGAATGTAATTGAGATTTGTGGATATTAGTAGACCTTTACCTTTGAGGCAAGGATGCCGAGCTGTGCTCTCATTTGGTTCAATATTATACAGATGTTAATAAAAGCATCTCTCTCTGCATTTACTCAAGGGAAACATGATTGACAGCTAAAAGCTGCAAGCACTGCCCCCTTTCTTCTAATCAGGAAAGCATTTCTTACAGGTCACACTATTTTGCCAGAGCTGTCTTTACAATATACCTACCCAGGAAGTGTCACAGGGACAGATTCCCAGGTGACCTTATAACAAACCTATCAGTTGTGATCAGGCACATCTGAATGCTGGTGGCCAGTTCTGTGTTTACTCATCACACATATTTATGACACAATTACTTTTTTCTTTACATAGGATACTTAAACTTTTATTTTTATTTATTAATTTGTTTGTCAGTCATGGGGCTTGAACTCAGGGCTTGGGCCCTGTCCCTGAGCTCTTTTTCTCAAGGCTAGTCCTCTACCACTTTGAGCCACAACTCTACTTCTGGTTTTGTGGAGGTTAATTGGAGATAAGAATCTCAAGGGAACTTTTCAACCTGGGCTGGCTTCAAACGATGGTTCTCAGATCTCAGTCTCTTGAGTAGCTAGGCTTATAGGTGTAAGCCACTGGCACCTAGCTAAACTTATTTTTTTAGTTACTGAAAAGAAGAATGTTATTCTTACTTGTGACTTGGTCAATGTTTTACAAATAGTAAGCTCTCTCTCAAGTATTTGTTGATCTAGAGGATGAATGAATTGCATTTTCCGGACAAGCCATTTTAAATGAAAGTGGCATATTTAAATTTACTAGTAATAGCAAGCAATAAATATTTGTCCATTGACTTAAGTTGATATTTTTATGTTATTTGGTGAATGTTACTGTTTTTGCATTTCTAGGTGCTATTAAACTCACAGAGCCTGTTCATTACACCAAATAGACACTCAGTGTTTTTCTAGAGTTTTCTGAACTTGTAGTTGACCCACAGGGAGACTATGGGCTATGCTCAGGAAGTCAGAGACTGCGGCCCACTGTGCTCTGAGTAGCTGCTTGGGGAAGGGCAGTGAACTATGGATGACCTAGCATTTTCTACCTATCACATCCCTATGGGCACTTCCTTCTTTCAAATTTGATGTAATACTGAGGGAAAGACCAGATCAGAGCTACCTCAGAATCTATCCAGTGAAATTTGAACATATTTATTTATTTTGTAGACAGTCAATATGAGTCATGGAAAACCCAGAGGAGTTCACAGGATGAAAAACTTGAGGAAGTCCTAACGTGACCCCAGACTGATGCTAACTGAATTCCCTTGACAAAGGATCTTAAATGATGTAGAGCTGGTACTGTTTTGAAATGATTGTAGGGAAAAGAATTTTCCCAGAGTGTTTTATTGGAGACCAAAAGGTTACACAGATTTTGAAGTTACTAGTCATGTGCAAGTCAGTATTTGGATTAAGTCACAACTCAGTCCAAGGGATTTGGAACTGGAAGATCTGGGTTTGTCCTAATTTTATTATTCTTATGAATTGAAACAGAGTGATTTAATTTTAACATCAAACCTTAAAATATGTCAAACAAAGCACTTCAAATTTTATTATCACTAGAAGGAGTTTAGGATAAATCCAAACAACTGCAGTCTATTACCATTTGGCAACAGATATGATTTATGTTTATTGTATCCCAGGGTATCAGATTTTATCTTTCTTTGTAAGTTACAGATATTGCAGAACAACTCACTCAGATTAATGGTTTTCACCATTCTCATAGATATGTTTTCTCACAACATTTTCCATTTGCCTGTTCCCTGAAGTTCTTAGTAACACTCCTATCATTATAAAAATGTTCTATAAAGAACTTGACTTAACTCTTTTCTGAACTCTGGGCTTATAGATATTTTTAGATTCCTCAATTACATAGACAACTTGAAATAACATGGACATTTTCCCCTCCATATGCTCACTATCCTCACTATTCTTTCCTACATCCTTTGACCTCTTCGGTGCTGATTCCTTTACATCTTTATGTGCATTTTTATCCAGTATTGAAGTTCATATCCCTTACACTTCTTGGAGTTGTTTCCCATAGCTGTCTGTGTTCTCCCTCTTAGTCATTAAGGATCCTTGCAAGATTTTGACTCACCGTCTTTGCCCCCTAGGTACCAAATTCTGAGTCACTTGAGGTCATTGTTGATGACTGTAATACCACTGGTTTGTTGCCTGTACAAAATAATCATTTCTTCCTGCTTCTCAGGCAATGAGATCCTAGTTTTTTTTTTTTTCTTTTCCAATTAGGCATATAGTCAATTCCAGGAGATGAATCATTTAGTTCCCCTAGTTCTTCTCATTCCTGGTTACTGATTGGATTACTTTTCTTGGGAGTTAAGTTATTCACTCCTGGGACCCACCTGAGATTCTGCCATAGTTGCTCTGAGATGCTGCATAAATATTCATGTTGAGCCTTATATAATTTGTTCAAAACACACTTATGATGTATTTCCCTTCCCAACCTCATCGATCAGAGGTCAACAAATGCTGTACAGGTCAGACGATAAATGTTTTAGGCTTAGAGGAACATACAATTTTGTTACAACTATTCTATAGTGCCACTGTATAACAACAACAACAAAAAAAACCCGCCATGGACAAGATATAAGCAATGGAATATAACTGTTTCCCAATAAAATAAAGAAGCAGATAACTAGATCTTAATTTTGGGCTTTGAGATGAAACCTTTTCAAGATCACCAATGAAAAAAGGACAAAGTATCAGCTTTTCTAGAACTATGTATATTTTTGCTATTTTATGGACAAGAAACTAGCTTCTTCTTGTGGAGGATGTGTAGGACATGATTGTAGAACTGGAATTGTTTATAAGGGAGGCAAACAGAAATATATTACTTGGGTCAGAGAGAGAATTATTAGTAGGTAAGAACCCAGGATGGGATTCTTGGAGAGGTTTTTTATGGTCATTAGGAATTTAGAGATTTTTGCGTCATGGGAGCAGATAGAGGAGGGGGCATTGGCTCCATCTCCAAGAGGAAAATAGGACTTAAACAAAAATCAGTTTTGATTCAGACAATTAATATTTGGAGAGAGAAAAAATATTGATATACATAAACAATGGTGGGAGGATTTTGATTTTTCAGGCTGGATTTCTGTAATTGCTCTACAGAAAAAGCAGATTTTTCTTCTCGCGGCAGTATTTATTATTTAATAGCACATAAGGTCTGGTATTCTTTGATAGAGGTATCAGGTACCTTAACTCACCAATTTAAACTTTTTCCAATGGGAGCCCAATAGGTGCTACTGACTTTTACAAAAAGCTCTCATTAGGGTATGGCAAAGTCACTCAGTTCTATGTTGTAGGATTTCTTCCCTGAGACTTCTAGCTAGTGAGACTCACCAGAGCCTTTAGGAAAATAAACTTGTTTAGGACCATACATCTCTCACAATTGTCCAAGTTTTCTTCTCTATTTTACCTTTACACCTACCTTCGGTTCATTTGAACTTGTATGAAAATCACAAAAGCACAGGAAAAATAGGAGGCTGCAGAAAGAAGCTAGAGAGACTTGATTTTTTAAGACTCTTGTGCAATTTGCAATATTTCTATTTGCATAAGTTACTTCATAAAAATGTTAAAGTTACTTGTATTTTAAAAGCTTCTGGATAGGTGCATGGTCGATAGGGTTAATAGTTATAGGCAGGAAAAGAATGATACGTTGAGAAATTCATTCCAGGTCTTATACTTTTAAGGATAACTGTGTATGCTTATACTTTTAGCTTTTGGCAATACCTATGAAAGCTTGCCAAAAGAATTCATTCGTTCTGTCTTACCTATCTATTTACACAGAGTTCTGCTTAGACACTGATAGACCTATTATGTGCCCCAAATCTGTGGAACTTTTCTACAGGGATTTTATAAGTTGGTAGGTGTTCTACTGGCTATTGGTTAGGACCAATAGCTATTATCCCAGATAGCTATTTTCAGTGTGATAGATGTCTGCTTCCACTCATCTACAGTTGACTGGTCTAGTAGAATCTGGTGGTATATTAGGGCAGAAGCTAAGATTACACAGAGAAAAATAACATGAGAAAGAATTGGAGATTTGAGGGGTCAAATAGAGATTTTAAAGATGAGAGGCAGTAAGTAGAAGTCTTGAGACAGAGAAAAACTATGAAGTCAATGTTGAGAAAGACAACTTAAATGGAGAACTAAGAAACTCTAAAGAGAAATGAGATGTGGAAAGTAATTGGGTTTCTTTAATGGTATGGCTATTAGAAAGGAGATGTGTGAAGTTTGTTGCTGAAGACCCTGGAACTCCTCCCAATGCAATGCCTTCTTAGCAGTTTGCTCTTTCCTGCTGCTGGATTCCCAGGAAGTCTGTTTTTTGTTTCTTTTAGAATTAACTTCCTTATCAAGCATTGCAGCCTCCTCCTTGGTTTTTGACATGACTCTTGTACTTCTCATAGTTGCATCGGGTCCACCTGTATCCTTAAACGACTTGTTTTTCCCCATCTCCTCCACAAATTATACCGACATCAAATATAGTGAAAGCAGGGGTTATACTGTGGGGGAGGGACATACAAAGCTACAAAGAAATAATCTTATAAATGAGTTAGAAACAAATGCATGAAAGAAAAAAACATTTAAATACGTATCTAAGGGTTCATTTCCCTAGCATCACATTATCTGACCTTTCCTGCTTGACTCATACATATACTAGATATTGCAAATAAGGGAAACCATGGGACCTATGTTTCTTTGGGCTTGGCTTACTTCACTTAATATAATTTTTTCCAAGCCTTTCCATTTCAAGAAATGTACTCATTATCTTGCCCATGTAATTGTAACCCCTCTGTACAGTATGTTCACAAAAAATAAAAATAAAAATAAAAAAAGAATTAACTTCCTTTCCTTGACTTAGTCTGAGTGACTCCCTGTTCTTTGTTTTCCAAAACACCCTGATTCAAACCAATTGAAATTCCTCCTCTAGAGTTCAGTCCTTTTTTCTTAAGTAGAGGTTATCTCTAGCTAAAGAGGCTCACATGTATTATCATTTTTAATAGCTACACCATGAATCTTAAATTTTTCATTTTATGTTTACAAGGGATGTATAAAACTGCAAAGGATACTTCAAGTTCAATGAGTAAAAAGTGCAAATGATAGGAACAGACTGAACACAAAGAAGAGAGACTGCTTAGGTGGAGAACTGAGTAATGAAGTAGTAGATTGCAAAAAATTCACCAGGTCATTCCTGAGAACACTTATGGAATAGACTTCTATGTCCCCACCCTCTGCAAGAAAGCTTTATGCATCTTATTTTCACAGTCTCAGTCCCCAGTCATCATTATACCCTATATATCACCTATGCCTCATTTTATTCCAGGATTGAGATGTCTACAGAGATCTGAATAGTAAAGAGTATTGTAACAAAATAGTAGAGGATAGATATTGTTACTTTTTTGACTTGTAGGATATTAGTTTTTACTTCGGGGGGGAGGGTGATATATGTACTATTTATTTAAGGCAAGCTTACTGTCACAATGAATGGCTCTCAAATCTGAATGGCTCTCAAATATGATGTGTTGCACATTCATATTATTGAACAGAGTGGGATAAGCCATCTTGTCATCTACAGATCCAGTTCAGTTTTAATTGTGGCTCCACAGCTCTCCAATGAATCTGTGTGTTTGGCTAGGGGAGAAAGTATGAAGAGAATATATTTTTTTTATTGTGAATATGGTATTAGGGGTTAAACTCGGGGCCTCACATTTGGCTTGGCAAACACTCTATCTAGTTCATCTATTTTTATCCTTTTATCATTTGTTTACATTTCATCCATCTAAGTCTGAAAGAGCCAAGAATTGTAAGATCTACAAAGACGAACAGATGTTGGTGAACACTACAAATCACTACCATACTTTTTCTTTATATGTTTGAAACATCCTCCCTATTGGGTGCTTTATTTTCCTCCTCTTAGGACTATAATTAAATGTTTCTTTCTTAAGAAATCTCTAGTAAAAACACAATGAAAAATGACAGCTGACATTCCTCTCAGTAGCAGGCACATTAGGAAGGGAAATGACAGTGACAGTCATAGAACATGTATACTATGGAGGGGAGGAGTCACTGTTCATCCCTGACCAATCATCACATACGGAATACACATCCACTGTTTCCAGGTCCTTCAAACTTTCAGATGAAAACTAAGTGTTCATTTTCAATAAATAGCCAATGTATGTCTTGTATACATTACATGCATTCTAAATGAATGTTTTTGTAAAATAAAAAGTGCTCATTTTGTTTTCTTATAATTTATGAATGAATCTGAAGGGAGATGGCATATTAAAATAGTGTGTGTGTGTGTGTGTGTGTGTGTGTGTGTGTGTGTGTGTGTGTGATTACAGTCAACTTTACTACAGGATTTTATATGCTTTATCCCCTCCCTCCTCCTTCTGTCTGTTTATTTCCCTTCCCCAGTGATAAGGAGTTAACATCTGAATCTGCCCACAGGTATTTGCATTTTAACAAAACACTCTTAAAAATATAAAATCCAAACAGTTTAAAGGAATGGATTTTTTTTAACTACAAAATACAGACAGGACTTTTAAGAACACTTTTCTATTGGGAAATTTCCTGTGTTCTTCCAATCACTTCTGTTTTACTTGCTCATAAAACTGTGTGGAATGAAGAAAGCTTTCAGTTCTGTGGACATGAAGATACCGTATCTACCTCTTCTGGTGACAAGACTGTTTTTACAATTAGTTCTGAGTGAGTCAAGATGTCCCCAATAATCTCTTCCCTGTGTTCCTGCTATTTCTACTTGGTGAGTTTTAACTATCTGAGCTATGACTGACATATACCATCCATGGTCTCAGAGGGCTAATAGACTGCCAAGAACAGTTCATTTGGAGGAAAAAAGGCGCAGAATTATAATAATTGAAAAATTAGTCATTTTTGGATGGTGCAAAGGGAAGGCCCACAGGATATATTTGGCTTCAAATGAATTTTCTTAGCCCAAGTGTTTTTAAAATGTGAACTTGGTTGTCTTTAAATGAGCATGCACTCTTTGTTTACCACTCTCCAGTGCTTCCCATCCCTCATGGTCATAATCACTTACTGATTGTTTTTGGCTTTGTCTTTTGAGGCTCTTGATTTTATGATCTCTGAAACAGCCCATTATTCTCATCTGACTGAGAATGAAGAGTAAGGATGGGAGGACTGAAAAGGGAAAGAAGTAGGAGACAAAACTGGTCAGAGCAGGACCTGAAAAGAGTTTATGGAAGTAGAAAATCAAGCCATATCTCATATATGGAAAAGCCCAGTATAGCGAGGGCTGAGGGAATTGTTTGAGTTAGAAGGAAAATGATAGAGACTCCAGTTTGCTTAATCAGCAAACAGCCCTTCCCTTTCTGTATTGTTGTCCTGACTCCCACAATTGACACTATAAAAATTGTAGATTCTTCCTTTTTTGTGAGAGATTGCCTTTAAACAAACTCATAGTAAGACTGGAATCAGAAAGGCATTGGCTTATAAGCCATTCTACCATTTGGTAGTTATGAACAGGTTACTTAGTCACTCAAAGCCCATTTTTCCTTATCTATAAGATGAGGATTAAAATAAAGCATATCAGAGGATTGCTGCAAGGGTTAAGTAAGGTCACATAGGTTAAACTCAGCGCAATGCATAGAAAGCTCTAGTCCATGTTAGCTATGACTAAAGACACTATCTTTAGCCTTTTGTATTTGTGGTTGTATATCTTCCCCTTGGCCTGTTAGCCCCTCAAACTCCTGGTGCCAGCCCTTCCCTCCCTCCTGCCATATGCTCTTAATTTCTTCTAATTAGGAAAATGTCTTGGGTGGAGTAGAAAGACATGTGGTGTGCTATGTGAAACTGGATGTTGAAGCTTGGACAGATTTAATTCACAGAGTGTGCAATGTGATGCCTGGTTAGCCAAGGAACCCAATCAAAACTGATCTCATCCTACTGATCGAGTTTGCTGACACTTATCATTTCCTTTGACATTTTTCATGGTCCAGAATGACTTTGTTTCCAGCATCTTGCGATAGAAGGAATTACTTTTCCAGGCAAAACAATTGTGCTATTTATCAAAAGAAACACTGGACAGTCAGAATGGACTTCAGAGATGTGTCCTCAGCCATCTGGCTGACTCTCAGCAAGAAACTTCTTTGTCCTTTAGGGACTGAGCTTTATCTACAAGTAGTAATCAAGTTGGAATGAAAGGAGTCAGGGTTAGGATGTGAAGAACCACGGTGTATATGTATGAAGTGACATCTCTGAAGAAGGAAGCAATTATAAGCTCTGTTCAGCTCTACTCACCGCTCTATTTTAATCCTACTCTTTTCTTCTTGTAAGATACTTGATTCTGTTTAAGAATACAGTCATTTTGTGTAATTTATTGGCTCAATATTTAATGGCTGTTCCATACAGCATCATACTGTTAAATTGCCGCTATACTGGGCCAAATGAATCAGATGAGGTTCCTGGGTTAGAGGCACCAGGGAATGGGGAAAGGAATGTCCTAGGAAACAAATGCCAAGATTATTCCAAAGGGAGTTTCTGGACCGAGAACCTGTTTCTTAGTGTCAAGGATGCCAGAAGAAATTACTTTTTTTTTTTTAAGAAAAGGCAATTATTACTTTTTTCATTTTCTCTCTCTCTTTTTTTTAACCTGGCTAGAATCATCTTCCTTTTTTTAAAAAAAATTATGTTTAGGTAATTGTACAAAGGAGTTGCCATTTAACAAAATATTTTATGAATACAATATATTTTGATCCATGTCACACCTTTCAACATTTTTTTACAATTTTTTTTCTTTTTCTTGCAGAACTAGGGTTTGAAATTAGCATCTTGTATTTGCTGGACACTCTACCACTCAAGCCTGGCACCTAGCAACTTTTGCCTTTGTTAGTTTTTAATCAGGTCTCGTATGTATGCCTGAGGTATGAACTGCCATCTTCCTATTTTTACTTGCTGGGATGACAGACATATCACATTCAACTTTTTTTGGTTGAGATGAGAGCTTGCGAACATTTTGCCTGGCTGCCCTCAAACCTCCATCTCCCCAAATCAGCCATCTGAGTAGCAAGGATTATAGGCATAAGCTACACTGCCTGACTTAATTAGCAATTTTTCTATTATGTTCCTGACTATATTTTTTCACTGTAGCATTGAAGTGTGCAGAACTATTCTTTAAGTCAGAGGCTGTCACACAATCTTTTCTAAGAAGGCAGTAATGATTCCTTATAATGTGGTTCATTATTTGAAACTGGTAAAATCTTAAGCCTCAACGTAATATACACGTAGTTCAGCTATACTTTGAAGGTCAGCTCAGTTCCTACCAATTATTATAAAGAGATTTTACTCTAACTAGAAGAATGAGCAGATTAATTTGTAAAAGACTTATATGTGCTGATTTGTAGACCGGAGGAGGGAACACTCAGAACACTTACATTAGCCATTGCTGCATTAATGCAGCATAATCTAACACAAAACCTATTATTGTGTGTGTGTGTGTGTGTGCGCGCGCGCGTGCACGCACGCACACACACTGTTCTTGGGCTTGAACTCAGGGCCTGGGCACTGTCTTTGAGCTTCTTTGGCTCAAGGCTAGCACTACCACTTGAGCCACAGTACTACTTCTGGCTTTTTTTGAGGAGTTTAGTGGTATTAAAGAGTCCCATGAATTTTCCTGTCCAGACTGGCTTCAGACCACTATCCACAGATCTCAGCCATCTGAGTAACCAGGATTATAGCCATAAGCCACCAGCTCCTGGCCACAAAACCCATTTTGTGATAAAGTGTTGATAATGTTACAATTTGTTGAATACTGTACTAATGGTGAAAACACAGTGGTCATATGGAGATAAGGTAAAAAGGTAAAAAATAGGGAGGTAAAAAGGTAAAAATAGTAAGTTGAGTCATTTTAATCAGGGATTGCCTGTAACTATTTTGGAGGAAGAACAATAATGAATCCATTTAACTCAAGTTAGCATTTTGATGTGAGGTTTGAAGCATTTGTAACCCAAGTTGAATAGGGTAAGAAACACAAAATACTGCTTAGAAAGTTTAGCGTAAATAGCTATGCTGGTGAATGCTGGTTCTCTATGTATCATTTTTCTTCTCCAACCCTTTCCTGAGAATCACACCCCTTATGAAAATTCCCTGAATCCCCTAAGTTAATTTGTAGGGTTCTTGAAAGAGCTTCATCTTAATTAATTAATTCTGTACGTCAGCTAGTCCTTTGGGGAGAATTTAGAAATGGAAGCAAAGCTCATTGTCCCCCTGTGCAATGCTGAAGCTGTAAAATGTGGTGCTCAGGGGAGGGAGGAGGTCAGTGCTCATGTTTTCCATGTGACCTGGTCTGCAGGATGGAAGAAAAGATCTAGCATAACCTAGAAAGGCAGAGTGATGGACAGTGGTTTTCAGTGTTCTCAGGTTTAGTGCCAGGTTTCTATTACTGAATTTTGCAAGACATGTTGCTATCCTGGTTTCCCCTTTGTCATTCAGCCAGTTGAAGCTGCATGTCTATCACGTGCAACCAAGTGATTCCCAACTAATTACTATCATCCCCATTTCTGTTCAGTGTCAGTCCTTCTGTTAGTTCAGGCTCTTGATCTTACCTCCTGAATACCATGTGCTCCTTCCTTGGTCCATTCTGGCATCCAGCCTAACTTCCACTTCTATGACACACCATTCCTTGAGTGCCTTAGCTCTATGTATTCTCTGTCTTTGGAACTCACATAGGCTTTGTTCTCAATATATACCCCGGCTCCTGCCTTTCCCCAGTACTAGACTGAAAATCCCTCCCTGTGTTTTTTTAAGTGCTTCAAATATTGAATGTATTCACTTCTGTGATATTTCTGACAATTATTTCATGGTTATATACTGAAAGGAATCCTTCACATCCATCCAAGGGACCATTCGGAAGCAATTAAGCACAGGAGGAGGATTATTACTAGGTTTATTACTAGGGTCCATATCTCCCAGGGAGAGGGAGCACATGGCACCTGTCCCTATCCAGTTGGCAGGAGGATCTGGGGACAGAAAGTGAGGTAGGTGTTTGCTCAGGTGGGTCTGGGGGGAAAGAGGGAGTGGCCAGCTATATGGCTGGAACTCCGGGGCAGGGAGGAGCTAGCTCAGGTATGGGTGAGTTGAGGACCAGAGGTGGAGATAATTACTAACATATACTATTCTTGAAAATACAATGGACAATAATGGTAAACATAATGGTTCATTTAAACAAAATAATATTTAGGATTTGGGTTAAATTTAATAGCAACACTTCTTATAGCAATGAATTTCATAGAGAGATGTAATTAGTCTATGGGATCTGTGCACCTGGCTTGTCACGTAGGATGCATTTTAGAAAATAGGCTCACGAACTAATTAATGTCACACAAAATTGCTCTTAGCCAGACCAGAAATCAGAAATAAATAGATTGAGGGACCATATGAAACATACTGATGACAGGAGAGCAAAGCTGCACACTTAGGACAGAATTTCTTCAGTATTTGTATCAACTGTGGCTGACCATGAACTGGTTGAACTACTCAGAACATGGAAATGCTCAACGTTAGTTAACTGACATGGAGTGTATATACACATTTGTGTGTGTGTGAGTGTGTAACTTGGATAGAACATGGAGAAATTAAATGTAAATACACATTCACTGATTATAAATTGATAAACACAAAAGAAAGGTGTAAGCTGCAGCGCTCTGTGGAAAGAAAGAAAAGGAGAGAAATTCTTAAAGGTAAAGAACTAGATCACAAAAATAACAGCCTTGAGTCAGAGTACCAAGACAGAAATAAGCCTTTTATTAATTATTCCAAATAATGAAGACAGCAGAGTGGAGAGTTAACCTGCAGTAAGTGACACAGGGACATGGAAAAGTCAGAAAGGTTTGGTTATAAGGCTTGGCAGGCTGGCAAGAGGCTCAAAATTGCTTCCTGATAGTACAAAACTTTTGAGGATTTACATAGTGTGCCTTAGTGAAAATTCTAATGGACTCCTTCCTAGTCAAATGACCTTAATATCCATATTATTTAAAAATAGCTTTTGAGAGCTCAGGAAATATGAAAGAAATATTTTCTTTTTCCACAAAAGTCAATACCTGAAAGAATTCTCTGTGGATAAGAGATAACAGCATCATAGGGCCACTGTGAGTTTTGCCTTAATAAGTTCCAACCATTAAAAAAAATAGTAGCAAATTTGCCATGCATGGGGAAATTATGATTGAGATTTCAGTTTCTGGCATGGCAAGAGCAGAAGAAATGCTGAGGGCTGTGTTTTGAGAATATTTTAAGTATGGTGAAATAGTGAGGGAAGAAGTGTGTTTTCCTATTGTGAGATGACAGCCTGAAATTTTCACAACCTGGCAAATTCTTAGAAACTATATCACTTCGTATGACCCATCCTGGGAGGTGTGTAAGTGTGTGTGTGGGGGAAGTGGGGAGTGTTCCTGAGTTTTGCTTAATATTCTGCTGATGCTGTCTTTAAATCTTTAGATTTTACTTGGTGCTTCTATTTTATGATGCAGCCCAATGGGACAAGGAAGATGACTAGGACCAAAGCAGACTTTCCAGGCACAGCATTCACAGTCCATACTCACAGACACTACTACTAGCAAGCAGCATAGACAGAATATCTGGCCTGGTTCATGCATGCCCAGGGCAATCAGGGTACCATTATATCCTGAAGATGGGGCAGGCATCTGGAACCTGGGTGTAGGTTTCTGGTGGTAGCAGCAACATCTCTGGGAAAGAGGAAGGTCTGACATTGGGGCTGTACTAGGAGCTGTCAGAGTTGTGGTCTAATCCACATGGCTTGTGTCCAAATGAAAATTTTCTGTCTTGAACACTTGCATAGAAAGTTCTGGCTTTAAGGTAGTAAACTGCATAACATAAAAATTTAAAAATTCAGCCACACACATGAAGATTGAAATAAAACATGTTAGGGAGTTATTACAATTCTTCAAAGAGTTTAATATGTCTGAATTTGAAAACTGCTGAAGTATTTTTGAAAAGCAAACATCCTCAGGCTTAGAAAGTAAATTTGCTGATTGTTGCTTCCAATGAAAAAGAACATTCATATTTTCACATAAAACATTCAGGAAAACCTTGTATTAGTAAGGAAGATAATTTTCACGTTTTTTCTTATAATTGAAGATGCAGTGATAGAATATTTAAACAGCTGGGTTGATTTGTTACAAAATTTCATGATACCACTTTTGATTAGGGTTACAACTTCCAATTCAGAAAATGTCATAAGCATTGCATTTGTAATTAATTTGGATGTAAAGTTGAATTTAGGCTTGTACAAAAGTAATTTATATGAGAAAATTAAACTTTTTGCAAGAAATTTTCAGTAAGAACAGTTGACTCTGGGGCTGGGAAGTTGGCTCAGTGGTAGAGCGCTTGCCTTGCATGCCTGAGGCCCTGGGTTCTATTCCTCAGCACCACATAAGCAAAAAGACAAAAGCTGGAAGTGGCGCTGTGGCTCAAGTGGTAGGGCACTAGCCTTGAGCTGAAGAGCTGAGGGACAGTGTTCAGGTTCAGAGTTCAGGCCCCACAACCGGACCAAAAAAAAAAAAAAAAAGAACAGTTGACTCTAAAAGTACCAAAATTTTATTTCAAAATAATTTCTCAGCCATTTATTGCAATGTTGACAGAGTTTATCTAATATTCATAACATCACTAGTCACAGTTGTATAAGTCAAAATATCCCCAAATCAAATATTATAAAATATTCTTTATGATCTTTTGTCAAGAACAACTTATATACCTTTTAGTTATGTCAATGGAAAACAAAGAATTCTAAAGAAAATATATCAATTTATGTACATGTAAATGTCAATTTGTATTTGTATTCTATTTACGTATCCTAATTTATAAGTGTGTGTGTGGGGGTGTGTGTGTGTGTGTGTGCCCTCGCATGTGTGCATGCATGTATATATGTGCCCATACTGGGGCTGGAATTTAGGGCCTGGGTACTGTTCATTTGTTCTCTCTCAAGACTGGCAATCTACCACGTGAGCCACAGCTTCGCTTTAGGCTTTTTGCTGGTCAATTGGAGATAAAAGTCTCATGTACTTTCCTGCCTGGGCTGACTTTAAACCTTGATCCTCTGATCTTAGCTTCCTGAGTAGCTAGGATTACAGATGTGAGCCATTGGCTCTAAGTGGTTCTCTATCCCTTTTGTCTATTATGATAGGTTTTTGTGCCACTTTTTGGAATATAGCTTCTTCCCAGAATAAAGACCTCCTTTTGCAGCTAGGTATGTCTGTGAGATTCAGTCTATCAATGAGACTGTAATAGTATCAAATACATTTAGCAACTGTAGAGAGCTGATAACACATTTTTTTACCTTTTTATCTAGGGTTCTACTTGAAAAATGAATGTGCTATCTGAAAATCTAACTTAGCAGAAACATGATGGGAAAGCAAGCTGAAAGACTGTTCTATAGCCAGCCCAGAGAGCATACTTTTGTGATTTAGAAAGCAGCACTTACTCTGTCAGATGCAGAAAAACTGTAATGATAAATACATACATAACAATACAAAATGCCTTAGAATTGTGTAGTGCATCTTATAAACAACACGATATATAGCTCTCTGGTCAAGAAGGAACTAATGAAACAAAGCTATATACACATCTCCTGTAGATTATGAATACCTGAACTTTTATGTACATGTGAGCAGACTAAACTTTACATTGTTTTGTTGCAATGATCGTTAGTTTGAGTCTAAACTGAATCTAACCCTCATTTGTTGACCCATTTGATTTTGTTACTTTTTCTAGGACCTCTAATACATTTGTTCCTCAAATTTTAATATTCATGCTGATATTGTTTCCTCTGGCTAAATACTCAGTAGTGGAATTGCTATATTATATGACAGTTTATTTTTAATTTTTGGAGGAACCTCTATTATTTTCTGTAATATTATTTTCTGTAATAGCTGTATCAATTTGCATTGTCAGCTTTTCCACATTCTTGTCAATATTTGCTATCTTTTGTCTTTCTGATGGTCATCATTCTAACAGGAAAGAGGTGATGCTTCCTGTGGTTTTAATTTGTATTTCTCTGATTAGTACTGATGATGAACATTTTTCTTATAATTGTTGGACATTGGTATGCCTTTTTTCAGAAATGTCTATTCAGGTCTCGTGCTCATTTTTAAATCAAGTTTTTTTTCTTGCTATTGTGTTTTTGGAGTTTCATATGTATTCTAGATATTAATCACTTAGTGTTTCCCCATTCCATAGATTTGATTTTCATTTGGTTGATATTTTCATTGCTGTGTGAAAGATTTGGAGTCTGATGTAATTTTTATTCCTGTTCTTTTTTTTTCCTTTTGTTTCTTGTGCTCTCATGTTTATTTCCAAAAATTTATTGCCAAAGTACAAATCAAGGAGTTTTAAACACTATCATAAGAGAAACAAGAGGAAGGAAAATGAAGCAATGAGAGATTTAGCTATCAAGAATTCTCAAAACATGCACAAGGAAGTGGCATAGGATGGAAAATAAATAAAGACTAGAAGCCTTGAAAGACCATAGAGACTTGACAAAAAGCATGTTCATAGATTGCTGATACAAAGCCATCACTAGCATAGCCTGAAGGGATGCTGATCAGATGTCCATCATTAATGATAAAGATTGAAAATAACTCAGACCAAAGCCATCAGGGTGACACTGATGTGTCATATATGGGGGCAGATAGGTTTATTTTACTTATTGTAAAATTCAAATATAAAATTCAAATACAAAAATTAGATCACAAATTTTAGTTCTCAAGACCTGATTTGTGGTTTTATTTATTTATTTAATTTTTTCGGACATGGGGCTTGAACTCAGGGCCTGGACACTATCCCTGAGCTCTTTTGCTTAAGATAGCCCTTTACCACTTTGAGCCACACCTCCACTTCTGGTTTACTGGTGGTTAATTGGAGAGAAGAGTCTCCATAGACTTTCCTGCTGGGCTGGCTTTAAACAACAATCCTTAGATCTCAGCCTCCTGGGTAGCTAGGATTACAGGCATGAACCACCAGTACTCTGCTAGTTTTATATTTTATTGTTAGAGTTCTACCTAATTTTAGTTGGACAATTACTCTTGGAACATTTCTACATTTCTCATAACTTTGAAAAGAAATCTCACTGAGGAGGTTTAGGATGAGGAAACATTTTAAAGCTTTATAAAGCATAAAAATGGGAAGAGACTTGTCCCTATAATTCTATTATTAGATTTTATACCAAATGAGTGTGGAAGTATGATTCATTATTGATAATAAATTAGAGTTTTGCTTCAGAATTATTAAGGATGGAGTAACTTTCCTTCACAAAGGAAATATTCACCAATTTTCCAGTTATTACAGTTCTACCAAGTAAACCCCAGCTTTCCGGGTTATCCCAAATTATAGAATCTTAGAGTTTAAAAATTCTTTCTAGTTATTTATCCCAATCACCTCAGCTGGATTTAAAAATCCTCTATGGAGCGTAAGTTAAGGCTGGTCCAGTGTAATAAGAGAAGTGTTATTCTGGCTGGTGGAAGTTCACATTGTTAGGAAGAAAGTCCAATTATATCTCCTCATATTTTACTCATTGTTCATTGCATTTCTGAGGGCTCTTCTACATGGCACCTTTTAAAATATTTAAAGAGAATGAACAATCCATCTACTTCCTTTCTTCAGGCCAGACACCACCACTTCCTTTATCTTTCATGCTGCAGAGGACACGAACATTGATTTTCCTATCTATAGCTACAGTATGCTATCAATATGTCCCAAGATCATATTAGCCACTTTTTTGGGGTGACTTGTATTAAGATTACAATTGAATAAAATCTTTAAGTCTTTCATGCAAAGGGTTTTGGGATGTTGCCATCTCCATGTACTTGTTCCTTGACAGTTTGGGTTTTGTGTTAATGAATTGCATCTGCTTTTGCTTTGTCGCATGTTCTAGTTTTTGTTTTCTTCTTTATGCTGTTCATGTATTTCCTTCCTTTCATGCCATCTTGTCATCTGCAACTGTCATGAACAGAAGTGAAATATTTTTAACCACACCACTGGACAGGCAATGTTTTGTGCTCTGTTATAGGGAAGATGTTGCTTAGAGGCTGACAATCTTCCATTAATCAGCACACAGGATCACTTCCTTTTTTCCCCTCTTTTTTGTATACTTTTTATTGTAAAGATACTGTACAGAGGGGTTACAGTTACATGAGTAAGGTAATGAGTACATTTCCTATGGAGCATTGTTACCCCCTCCTTTGTTTCTCTCCTACAATCCCTTCCTTCCCCACCTTTCCAACTCCTCCCCCGCCTTGTAAGATTCATTTTCAACATAGTGTCTTATACATCTCATTGTTACAATGGCTCAACCTGTACCCTTATATCAGCATTTTGTTATTTCCCTTCCCCTCCCCAAATTAGAAAAATGAATATACAAGATGCAGGGCACCAGAATAAATTACAGTGAAAACAGGGGTTATATTGTGGGGGAAGAACATATAAAAGAAATAAAAAAAACACACGATACATTAAAAACAACAGCAACAAAGAAAAAAACCTCTTGTGTCCCTACCTTGGGGTTCATTTCGCTTAGCATCATCTTATATGGTCATATGTACATAGCTTTTCTGTATATTTTTATTGTAAAAATACTGTACAGAGGGGTTACAGTTACATGAGCAAGGTAATGAGTACATTTCCTATCGAGCACTGTTACCCCTCTCCTTTGTTTTTCCCCTACCATCCTTTTCCTTCCCACCTCCTCAACTCCTCCCCCTCCCAAGTTGTAAAGTTCGTTTTCAGCATAGGTGTCTTGTACATCTCATTGTTACAGTGGGTCAACCTGTATCCCTATTTAAGCATTTTGTTTTTTCCCCTCCCCTCCCTGAATTAGAGAAGTGTATATACAAGATGCAGAGCACCGGCATCAAATACAGTGAAAACAGTGGTTATACATGGGGGAGGAACAGACAAAGAAACAAAAAAAAAAAAAACATGCTACATTAGAAATCATTAGAAACAATAGCAAGAAAGAAAAAAATTATTTTTGTCCCTATCTTGGGGTTCATTTCACTTAACATCATCTTATATAGTCATATGTACGTAGCTCTACTTGTCCTAGACATATACAAGTTATTGCAAATAAGGGAAACTATGGGACTTAGTTTCTTTTTTTAATTTAATTTAATTTTTTTTAATTTAATTTAATTTTATTTGTGAACATACTGTACAGAGGAGTTACAATTACATGGGCAGGATAATGCGTACATTTCTTACCAAGCATTGCAGCCTCCTCCTTTGTTTACCCTTCACATCCCTTCCCAGCCTCCCCCCTCCCCGGGACTTAGTTTCTTTGGGCCTGGCTTACTTCACTTAATATAATTTTTCCAAGTCTTTCCATTTCCTAACAAATGGGGCAATGTCATTCTTTCTGATGGAGGCATAGAATTCCATTATATATATATATATATATATATATATATATATATATATGCACATCTCTCTATATCTATCTATCTATCTATCTATATATATATATATACCACATTTTCTTGATCGATTCATCTACTGAGGGGCATCTGGGTTGGTTCCCTATCTTTGCTATGGTGAATAATGCTGTGAGAAACATAGCTGTGATGGTTGCTTTAGTATGGCCTTGTTTGTGATCATTTGGGTAAATGCCCAAAAGTAGTATTGCTGGATCATTAAGGGAGCACTATGTGGAGTCTTTTGAAGAGCCTCCATACTGCTTCCCAAAGTGGTTGAAGTTTACACTTCCACCAACACATAGGATCACTTTCCAGCTATTAGTGTCCCAATATTTTGTTCATATTTCAAGTTAGAACTTGCCTACAGAGATTTCATGAGTGGTTCCATCAAATTCCTTCACACTGTCTGGATGCATTATGGCTGCTGAATTTAGTTATTTAGCTGTATTGAAATTATTTTTTAAAAAGTCTGACATTTTGCTCTATAGTTTTGGGAAGGATCTTATGATTTCTCCTGGGTCTAACTTTGGAATATAATCTCCTACTTATGCCTATCACATGACTTGGATACACCACTATATCTGGCTTTTTGTTGTTGTTGTTGAGATGATGGTCTCATTGATCTTTGGCTTGCACTAGCTTCGAATGATGATTGTCATGATCTCTATTTCTCAAGTTGCTGAGATGACAGGCAAGTACTCTTCTATCCAGACCAAACATATCCAGACCAAACATATCCAGTTTCTCCAATAGAAATATTATTGATTTAAAATATCTAAGACAAGAGAGTAAGTTTCTTACGCAATAAAATTTACTGGAAAATTGTTATGTTAATTTCATGCTTTATTTTAATTTCATTTTTTCATTGAAGCATGGTTTGATCTAGAAAAAATGTTTTAATCATAAATACATATTTTGAGATGAACAGAAAATCAGATTTTAAAAAAAGAGATAGAATTATATGTCTCTAATCTATCATATATCTATCTATCTATCTATCTATCTATCTATCTATATATATAAATACTGTACAGAGGGCTTACAGTTACATGAGTAAGGTAATGAGTACATTTCTTATCTATCATTGATACCCCCTCCTTTGTTTTTCCCCTACCATTTCTTCCCTCCCCACCTCCACAACTCCTCCCCCCCAAGTTGTAAAACTCCTTTTCAACATAGTGTCTTGTACATCTCATTGTTACAATGGGTCAACCTTATTTCAGCATTTTGCTTTTTCTCTTCCCCTCCCCAAATTAGAAAATGTGAATACCACATGCAGGGCACTGGAATCAAATACAGTGAAAACAGGGGTTATAGCTTGGGGGAAGAACATACAAAAGAAACAAAAAATATCACATAGTGCATTATAAACCCTAATCTATCTTGCTTTCAAACCAAGACTTCCATGAAAGAAAATCTCCATTACAGATTTTCATCTTTTAGAAAATGAAAAACTATGCTTAATTGAGAAAAAGGAAATGAAAAATATTTTTTTCTTCCAGTCTTTCATGTTGAAAGTAGTTTCCTGTGTCAGGAGAAGCCTGATGGAATCTTTCCAATTCACTTCTTTTGTTTTAGAGTGTAGGGAGCTCTGGAGCCTGTTGTAAGGCCAGGAAAGGGTTAAGAGATTGGAATGCTGCCTCCACTGCTCTCAGAAGGCTGAGAGCTGGACCTGGGAAAGGTCAGTCAGAGCAAGACAGGTCAGTCAGGGTATAAGTTATTACTCTACCTGTGTTGAAGTTAGAGCTGTTTGGACACTAATAGCTTAAGACCTTGGAGATAAGATCAAAGTCTGTGTTATGGTTGGAATGTTTGTTGCTCTCCTCTGTTCCCTAACTATAGGGGAGTCAATTATCACTATGTATACAAACTATACCTCATGTTAATGGTTGTAACCACAAGATAGATTGATACCCTAGTTTCTGCATGTACCTGTTGTCACCTCCCCTGTACTGAACTTCATAAATAAGATGGTTAACAGGAACTCAGGGTTCAGAAGCGAATTAACATTGGACCCCCCTGGTTTCCCCTTCCTAGCCTCTCTTTCTCAGTTCTTCTGCATGGTATCCTGTTGCACTGTCCCTGGTTGTGGGTAGCAACAATAGATTCTGCAATTGTTTGACTTAGTCATGACAGAAGAAAGCAAAAATGCAATCTTGGCTAGTAAACTAGAATTTGAGACTTTCGACATTTTTGATTGTGGCAATGGTGATGAAAAAGAAAACCATGAGAGAAAATTCTCCAGACAAGGAAAGTTATTCCACATGTGCTAATGGTGCACAAAGGGCTGTGTGCATTGGAATTGTTGTACATCTCTTAAGTCAGGGTTTTTCAACTAGGCTCCAGGAGCATTTTTGAGTAGAGAAAATGTTTCTTTTGCAGTGGTGGGGATAGAAGCCAGTGCCTTGCACAAGTGCTCTAATACTGAACTACACCTGCTGCCCTTAGAGAAATTTTATTGGAGAGTGTTCTGCACCTCATAGGATAGGTTACTCAGCTTTGGCTTCTACAGTTGACAGAGGACAACAGTTCTCTTTCCCAAGTTGTGACAACCAAAAATGTCTTTTGTCATTGCCAAATGTCCTTTATTGGGAGTCTCCTTTTGTGGACATGGATGGCCAGCCCCTAGTCAACACGTTTTCTTTCATTTAATATCACATCTAATTGATGTGACCTTGGTGACTTTACACACTAGTCCAAAGATAGAAAAGTGAAGAAAAAGGACATCACAAACTTAAAAATATATTATTTAAAAAAACAGTAAAAACTGGGAGACATGGAGGGAAGAGGTAACATTGTCCTAAAAGAAATGTACTCTTTACCTGACTTATGTAACTATAACCCCTCTGTACATGAACTTTATAACAACAATAAAACATTTAAAAAGAATAAATGTTTCAGATATTTACAGGGTTTTTTGGCTCTCAATGGATTAATAAGATTAATCCATTCCTTTAGACATTATTTTCTGCTTTAATTTCTCATTTTGTCATTTCCTTTTTTTCTTCCTCTCCCCTCCTCTTTTCCCTCCCTTCTCCTCCTCCCTGCCTTTCCCTTCCTTTCCTTTCCCTTCTCTTTCTTATTTTTTTTTCTTTTGTGCTAGCCCTGGGGCTTGAACTCAGGGACTCAGAGCTGTTCCTGAGTTATTTTTGCTCATGACTAGCACTCTACCACTTGAGCTACACCTTCACCTCCAGCTTCTCTCTCTCTTTCTTTCTCTCTCTCTTTCTCTCTCTTAGTTTATTGGAGATAAGAGACTGTGATCTTAGGCTGGTTTCAAAGGGCAGTCCTCAGGTCTCAGCCTTCCTGAGTAGATAGAATTACAGGCATGAGTCACTGGCTCCCAGTTTTATTTTCTCATTTTCTTGGACTTTGCTTTTTTATTCTGCTTTAATCTTTGTCCTTCTTACAAGCCATGTATTTTGTTTTGGTCCTGCAAATCATTTTTAGATACAAAATGTCTTGATAAACAACAGCAAAACTTATTAGCATTATATTGCTTCTGCTGTTAGTAATTTATTTTCTCAGGGCCACATTAAAAATCAGTATACCAATGATTTCAAGTATTTACAACCTAATTTTCAAAACTAAGCATAGATTAAAACCAAATTGATTAAAGAAATGGTAAGTTAGAGCCATTATCTTTTAGACTTTTTAATTATTTTAATCAGTAGGTATTCCCCAGGGGAGTATAACTTTCTATTTCTTCATCATACTTTATTAATCTCCTTCTAATGGCCAATTTCTTAAAGGCAAAGTCCTGTTGAATTGAAATGAATATTAATTCCATGCTCTCATTCTAAGTTTTTAATGCTCTTCTTTTTTTTCCCCTTGTGATATTCTTTCTCTGAGAGATCAGATTCTTAACTATTTCTTGCTTTTTCAGGGATAAAATTCTTGTAGACAGTAATCTGACTTGCCTGGGCACAGCATTTCTACATGTCTTCATTTGCCATCACCATTACCATACTATGACCAATTTAGTTAAATCTCAAAATATATGTTGAAAGCTGGATGTTGATGTCTCATGCCTGTACTTCTGGTTACTCAGGAGGCTTGAGAGCTGAGGATCGAGAGTTAAAGCCAGCCTAGTCAGGAAAGTATGTGAGACTTTTATCTCCAATTAAACAGCAAAAACCCCAAAGTGAAGCTGTGGTTTAACTGGTTGCCAGTCTTGAGGGAAAAATATAAGTTCTTTAGCTGGGTGATGGTTTTACAAGGGCTAGTTTTAATATTATTTAAAAAATGCATATCTGTTTAATTTGCTCTTCTTTATAACTTCGAATCACTTCAATTGAATTCTGAGAGAAATAGGCAGTGTTGTGTAGAAGAAAAAATAATTGGACATTATATGATGGAATTAAAACCAGGATCACTATTGATATTATTCTTGTTCTGATTATGTCAACAGCCAGGGCTCAGTTTCTGGTTCTATAAAATGGAGTCACTGAGCCACCTGGATGTCTTCTTGCTGTTAACTTTCTATCTTTTTATCATATATAATTTCATGGTACCTGTTCTTATTTTCAAGCTTACAAATTTTTGGCTGTGAGGATTAACTATAAAACTACCATATTTGAGCAAGGTGCCATAGAAATGTCTGAAGTAAATGGAACCATGGAAACAGTATGGCTACGAACAAAAGCTGCCATGCATCTGTGGTTAGTCCTTAGGGGAGAATTCCAGTTTCATTTAGTTGACAGTCTTATTTCCCACATTGCTTTTTTATTTTTCCATTTCTTCTCAGCCCATGTGAACATTTTCTGTTAGTGGAGTGATGTGTTCTCAGGCTGGGGATTCTCTACTTTGCCATGGCTCTGAGAGTCCATAGGTCTTCCGAGCCATAGCTTAAGAAAACTTCTATTAAGCAGAAAGCTTGCCCATTTTTTTCTGTGATATAATTTTTTTCTCTTTTACATTATACAACTGGTTTGAAATTGGAAAAATCAGGCAAGTTTGGAGGCATACACTTTATTTCCTGGAGCATTCTTCCTTGGCAATTTTTATTTTAATGATAGAAGTTGTAGGAAAAAGATCTTTGTCTTTAGAAGGAGATAATGAAAAGCAAGGATTTTTTAAAAAGAAATTCAGGCACAGAAAGAACTTCTTGTGATTAAAATCAAAATTTCGTTGTTACTTGTTAAAGCTAGAACAGAACATCCATGATGCTGTCATAAAAAGAACATTGGACTGTTGAGGCTAACTTAGTTATGGGATTTGTAGTAGCATGAATCTGTCCCTCCTCTGAAATATGTCACTCTACACTTCACAAAAAGTTCTAATTTAAGGAAAGTAGAATTTTCCTTTTTTCACTTTGTATTTTATCTTTAATTAACATATGGTAAATGATACATATTTATATGGTACTGCACAATGTTTAGGTACTGTAAATCAAAGTAGTTGCCATTTCTGTCTCCTCAGTTTTAATTTTGGAGGAGGTTTGAGACAGAATCTTGCTATGCTACCTAAGTTAGTTTCAAACTTACAGTCCTCCTGCTTCAACATTCTATGTTTGGTTTTTAAAAAATTATTTGTTATCTTTGAAGTCTTTTCTTCTAATTGTTCATAAAATGTACAATTCATGATGATGAACCACAGTCACTCTACTATGACTTAGAACACTGAAATTTATTCTTTCTATGTTTATGTGTCTTGGTACGTGTTTTCCAACCTTCTTTTATCCTGGCATCCTTAGTTTCTGGCACTTATTTTTACATATTCAGGTCAACATTTTAGCTTCTGTGCAAGAGAAAAACATGTGATATTTGTCTTTTCTGTGAAAAGTTTATTTTACCTAATAATCTACAATTTTATTTTTACTGTAACAAGACTTAATTACCTTTTTTGGAATGATTAATGTTTAATTGTGTATACAGTCTTCTTTATCTGTTCATCTGTCCAAAGACACATAGCCACATACACTGGCCATTGTGAGTGACTCTGATTTTGTTGATTTCATTTCATTTGAATAAATTTTCAGAAATAGATGAGGTGGATCAAATGGTAGATCTATTTTGGTTTTAGAGGAATCTCCATGCTGTTCTCCATAAATGGAGATTTACATTTCTATTAACAGTTTGTAAGGGAACTGTCTGCATCCTTCTCAGTATCTGCAAATTTTTACATCATTTGATAACAGCCATTCTGACTTGGGGGAGATTGTATCTCACTGTGGGTTTGATTTGCATTTCCCTAATGATGGTTGTTTGATTGTATTTCTTCTTTTGAGAAATGGCTATTGAGATGATTTGTCTGATCTTACTTGTATAATTTGTTATTTCTTGTGTTTTTGGAGTGGCTTATATATTCTGGGTATTTCTCTTTTATCAGGTCAGTTGTTGTCCATTTTTCCTCTTCACTCTGTTGATTGTCTCTTTAGCCCCAAGCAGAAGATTCTTAGTTTTTTCTAATCCTATTTATGTATTTTTGCTTTGGTTGCTTGAGTTTTTCAGGTCTTATTAAAAAAAAAAAAACAAGTTGTCTATATTGATGGTTTGAAGTTGCATTTTTTCACTAGAGTTACATATTTCATGTCTTATATTTAGATCTTAGGTCATTTTACATTAATTTTTGGTATAGGGCAAGAGAGATGGGTTTAGGTTTTATTCTTCTGCAAGTGGATATTCGATTTTGAAGCACTATTTGTTAAGGTAACTGTTTTTTTCTTAAGTGATTTTGGTCTCTTTGTGGAAAATGAGTTGGTCATAGAAGTGTGGATTTATTTCTGGGATCTCTATTTTGTTTCCTTGGTCTCTGTGTTGATTTTTATGCCATTATAAAGCTGTCCTGGTCAATATACTCCAGTAGTACATTTTAAGATTAGGTATTGTGATATCTCCAGCTTTGTCTTTTTGCTCAAAATTGTTTCCACTATTTAGGATCTCTTGAGTGTTTGTGTGAATCTTAAGAGTTTTATTTTATTTTCTAGTTCTGTGAAGACGGCCATTGATATTTTGATGAACATCTCATTGAATGTGAGAATTGCTTTGGACAGTATAAACATTTTAAGAATACAAATTCTTCCAATGCACAACAGAATGGCTTTTTTAAACCTGTCTTCTTCAATTTCTCTCATCAATATTTTGTAATTTTTATTGTAGAAGTCTTTCACTTTCTTGGTTAACTTTCTTTCATTCCAGATGGTTTTTGTTAGCTATTATGAATGGGATTGTTTCCGTTTCACAAAATATGTCAGTCATGTATAAAAATGCTACTGATATTTTTATGTTACTTTTGTATCTTAAAACTTCATCAGTTTGGACTAGGAAGATGACTCAGTGGTAGAGTGCTTGCCTCACATGCATGAGGCTTAGTTGGATTCCTCAGCACCACATAAGCAGAAAAAGCCGGAAGTGGTGCTGTGGCTCAAGTGGTAGAATGCTAGCCTTGAGCTGAAGAGCTGAGCGACAGCGTCCAGGCCCAGAGTTCAGGCCCCACAACCGACAAAACAAAACAAACAAACAAAAATTTTTTTTATTGATTTGTAGGTCCTAATAATCTTGGTAGAATTCTTAGGTTATTCTCTATGTAAAATCAGCTCATTTTCAAAGAGGTATGATTTAACTTCCTCTCTTTAAATATATATCCAGTTTTTCTTTCTCTTAATTGTTCCGGCTAAGACTTCCTGAACAATGCTGAGTAAAAGTGGTGAAGATAGACATTCAAGTCTTATATCAGTATTCTGAACTTGCCAGTCTTTGGAAAACCTAGAAATGAATACAATTGTACAAATAATCTTACAAAAGTTAACCATAAGAACAGAAAATCTGAACAGACCAATAATGAATGATTAGATTAAATCAATAACAAAATGTTTCCCAACTAAGAAAATCTCAGTAGTGGTTGATTTCTACCACACGATTAAAGAAGAACAAACATCAGTTCTTCTCAATCTATTATAATCAAATTGAAAGTGAGGGAGCTCCTCCAAATTTATTACCTTGATGCCCAAACCAGATAAGGACATGATCAAAAAACAAAAATGAACACCTGGAGACCAACATCCATAATGAGAATAGATGTGAAAAATTTCAACAAATTAAATCCAACAGTATATTTAAAAAAATCACTTGGAACAATCGATTTATCTTAGGGAGGCAAGAATGCTCCAGTAGATACAAATCAATACACATAATACATTGTATCAACAGAATGAAGGACAAAGATCATATGATTATTGCCATAGATACAAGAAAAATCCAATAAAGTTAAACATCCTTTCATGATAAAAACTGATAGATTGAGAATAGAAAGTGTACTGCAACATAATAAAGAGTACATATGACAAAACCCACAGCCAATTATCATCTTAAACATGGAAAAGATGAGATAGACTTTCTCTTTGAATGACAGATTCAGCATTTCTTTCCTTCTTCTTTAATATTTGAGCTAATGGCTCACTGATATTCATGGCTCAGAGTGCAGAATGGCTTTTGGAATTACACATGATTCAAATAAAAGTCCATGTAGAACAAAACACATAGCAGTAACTCTTTTGTTCAAGAAGTTTTCACCACTCAAGTTACCACCAAGTTATTGCTTAGTTCACAAAGCATTTAAGTTTGGCATATGGCTTAAAACCCAGAATAAATTAGAGAATTAGTAGTATTCAATGATTCCTAAAGATAGGACTCACCACAGGAAGGAATTATATTCTAGAGCTATTATTATGGAGACATTTGAAATTTACCAATGCTAAATAAACAAAGGCAAGCATTTTTATTGTAGAACTATAACTCATAATCTTAAAATACCATCTTAAATCTTTTTAAAGTTAAATAAAATGGAAGAAATGTATAATAAAGGAAAGTAGAATTTTTCAGAGCATTTTTTTTACCATTTAAAGCATAAGAGGAGAATAATTGACTCATAAAACAGAATTTCTTTCTACTGTCAGACATGAGCTCTCCATTTTGCATATTTATTGATTCATATTGTGTATCCCTGTTGTCTACTCTGTTTTTCTTTCTACTTTTCTCTCCTTTAGACCTCCTTGATATATTGACCTCC
The DNA here is from genome assembly GCF_024711535.1 of Dipodomys merriami. NCBI lineage: Eukaryota > Metazoa > Chordata > Mammalia > Rodentia > Heteromyidae > Dipodomys > Dipodomys merriami. The sequence goes on along the minus strand of NW_027204159.1, from coordinate 4,395,714 downwards.
TTGATATATATTGACCTCCTTGCTATTCTCTAATCTCACCATGGACACTTTAAAATACAAAGTTATCATTTGTTAGGACAAAATATCACAGCGCTACCAAATTTGGAATTTGGGAATCCTCAATAAAAAAGTACAACTCTTTGACAATTGTAGGAGGTCATAAAGATACATGAAACCCAAACATACCACCACTAAATCTGGTGATAACATTAATAACCTCGACCAACCCAAGAACTAGCGAGAAGTGAAGCACTTACAATTTCCCACTAATACTATTACAAGTGAAGCACTTACCATTTCCCACTAATACTATTACAAGGCACTACCTAGATTATTTTTCTAGTTCAGAACAGAAATTGGCTTCTTGGTTGAATTTCTTACTGAGTGGTTCCAGCTCTACCTCTAGATATGGACATAAAATATGACTTTCTTCTACTTGACGATTTTTCTACTATGTGCCACATGATTTGACAAGTGTTCCACCATAGAGCCTAGATTTTTCCCATCTTGGCCAAAAATACTACAAAAGATGTAACCCAGTGTTTAATTGAAAGTTGAATGTTCTATAACTTCAGCTAACTTCATTATTAGTGAGTTGTGGAGAAGCTTAGAGAATAAGGTTATAGTTTTTTAGTGGGTATACGCCTCTTTCTTCTCCAGCCCATTCTGTACATGCTGCTCCTTTTTCAAGTACATGTCCTGATGCTTTGAATGTATGAAACTGGAATTTGCCATACCTAAGAGTGATTATTTTAAAACATTTTCCTAAATACACATGGCTCCACATTTTTGTGTATTTGTTTGTATATATTGTTCTTTTGACCATGACTATCATTTTCCCCATTCATCACTATTTCTCAAAATCTAGATCAACCATCTCCTTCTGAAACATTTACCTTGACCCATATATGAAGCTTACTGTTTCCTCTTCCACCCTCCTAGAGTTCCTGTCCTCATCCATTCTTTGTTCTTCATAATGAAACTTAAGTGTCTGGGGTTTTTGAGGACAGAGGCCATGTCTTTCTAATTTTTAAAATTTTCATTACTTAAACTCTCAGTTGGCCCTTACCAAATATTTTCTGAGCATGTGATGCCTGAGAATGAAGGAATTGCTCAGATAAAGTTGAAAATCCAGAAAGTTCTAGAAGACAATTAGTCTGATAGTAAAAAAAGAAATACATTGGGAACTATACATATGGCTTCAGAGGATCCTGTTCCCGTGAAGAGAATTCAACAAGAAATTTATGGAATCCAACCCCAGGTATCCCATGATCATGGCATGTGTGCTAATGGAGAGGCCAAAGGCATGGAGCACCTGCCTGTATATTGCCCCTCTGGGACATTCTCACTGGACAGGGCTTTGGGCCTATGCTTTCCATAAAATTAAGATAACCAAAATTATTGTCTGTGGCAGGGATGAGGCTAATCATTCTTGAAAATGCTTTTTACAAACCTTTTTTTTTTCACTGCTATCCTGACTTTGCCTTCTATGGTGTTTTTTGTTCTCCTTCCTTTAATTCATTCCCCCTTCTTTGCTTTTGTCCTCCCCCTGTTCCTTGAATTTATTAGGTCAACAGTGCTTGCTGTGAAACAAGAGGTGTCCCACTGGGATTTCATTGTTCTAGGTATGTTCCAGTAACTGTTATATATAAAATTCTTTCTTCACTTCTTGGCCTGTCACCTTTCTCTAGCTAACTTCTTGCCTTATTTACCTATTCAAGTTTAATACAAATGAAGAGAATAACAGCCTTGCCTGCCAATAAACATTTACTGCTTAGAACAGTATCATATGGCCTGACAAGATAAAGAGGAATAAAGGGCTGATTTCCTTTCATCAAAGAACATAATCCAATCCAAATGACCATTGACATACCTAGGCATGGAGCATCACCACATCAAAAGCACAGATGAATCCTTTTTCTTTTTGCCCTCAATTCTACAAGAATGGTGGCCTTTTGTAAATGGTAGGGAAATGCTTTGGGGCTTGTAATGTGGAGACAGGTGTCCCATATAAAAACACATAAGTCTCTCTCTCTCTCTCTCTCTCTCTCTCTCTCTCTCTCTCTCTCTCTGTCTGTCTCTGTCTGTCTCTCTCTCTCTCTGTCTCTGTTTCTCTCTTCCCCCCCCCCTCTCTCTTGCCTGATGTGGGGCTTGAACTCAGGGCCTGGGCATTGTCCCTAAGCTTCTTTTGCTCAAGGCTAGCACTCTATCCTTTGAGGCACAGCTCCACTTTCAGCTTTTTTTTTGGCAATTCATTGGAGATAAGACTCTCACAGTCAAGGCTGGGAAGGTGGCTCAATGGTAGAGTGCTTGCCTTGCATGCATGAGGCCCTCGGTTTGATTCCTCAGCACCACATAAGCAGAACAAGCTGGAAGTGGTACTGTGGCTCATATGGTAGGGCGCTAGCCTTGAGCTGAAGAGCTGAGGGACAGCACCCAGGCCCAGAGTTCAGCCCCTAAGATCAACAAAAATAAATAAATTAAATTAAATTAAAAAAGAATCTCACAGTCTTTCCTGCACAGCTGGCTTCAAATCTTCATCCTCAGATCTTGGCCTCTTGAGTAGCAGGGATTACAGGCATGAGACACCAATGCCTACCCTCTTCTCTCCTCTTGTTTTATTCTCTTCTCCACTTCATAAAAGCTTGTGGAATCAATTAATAGTATAATTTGTTTGTCAAGAGATGCAGAAAGTTGTATGTGGCAGACAGTGAATTAAAAACTATAAATGAACTTTGTCTAAATAACTCAGAGGCAGATGATTCACACACATGATGTGCCTGCAAGGGCTGCTGGGGAAGAGAATGGGATGTGGAGTTTGAGAAGTGGAGGGGGCAGGAGGGGGAGGATGGTGGGGTAGGGAGGGCTCTTAAGTGGAACCAGACAGGAAAGGAGCTACTTTTGTCCCTTAGCCTGGCCTTGACACACAGTTGGACTACTATTACTCTGTTGTTTGTAATACCTGAAACATGGTATTTCATTAATATGAAACATGATAACAATTCCAGGATATTTGAAATGAAGCACAAAACAAATGAACACAGTCTCAAATGAGATTTCAGATGTTTTTACATTATTGAGATGAGTATAAATTAATACATTTTATTTTGGGGATTTTTTGATGTTTGGTAAAATTGAATGCTTATAGAGATTTCAACCCAGCCATATCACTGATAAGTTAATTTCCCAGAGAACAGTTTGACAAACTTTTCTTTTTGTTGGTCATGGGGCTTGAACTCAGGGTCTGGCACTGTCTCTTTTTCTCAAGGCTAGCACTGTACCACTTTGAGTCACAGCTCCACTTACAGTTTTTGAGTGGTTAATTGGACATAGTCTCATGGGACTTTTCTGCAAGAGCTGGCTTGGAACCACTATCCTCAGATCTCAGCCTCCTGAGTAGTTAGGATTACAGGTATGAGCCACTGGTACCCTACAAACTTTTTTCCCCCCTAAAGATCAGATAATAACTATTTTCCTTGGTTAATAAATTATTATTATAACTACTCTACTCTCTCATGGTAGTATGAGAGTAGTCATCAACAGTTATGCAATAATGAACATGATCAGATTCTAATAAAGCTTACAAAAACAGCTGGCTAGATACGGGCCACAGCATAGTTTGTTGACCAATGCCCTAAAGAAACATTCAATCATAAGTACAAAAAAAACGCAGAAGAATGTTTCTAATAATATTAGCTGAGTAAGTGTTCTCTATTATCATGAATAAATATCACAAATAAAATAAATAAAAAAAGTAGAAAGAATGCACACAAGATGATAAAATTTATTTATAGTTTTAGAATATACCAATCAATTACACATAATCTTTTGTGATACTTACACATAAATTACAAGTATAAAGCAATATATGGGGGAAAAACATCAAATTTAAGATAGTATTAACCTATGAGAGAGAGTAAGGATAGTGCATTTTCAGGAGATTTAAATTGCACTATTAATATTTTATTTCTTACGCTCATGGAGGACTATAAATGGGAAGAAAATTTGTGCTCATACTATTGCCTAGATTCTTTATATGTCTCAAAGATTTTATACCATAAAAACCTAGATGGTTTTAAAATTTAAATGCCTTTGCCTCTGCATTAGACTGCAGCTTTTGACCCATTATTAATACAAGATGTAGTCATCTTAAATTCTCCTGTTACTGCCATACTGTGGCCACATAGTCCATCTATTTATGGCATACTTATGATGTTTGTACTGGACAATGAGAATGTTTTAATATCCTTGGTCAGCCAGAAGTACTCTTGTTTGTGATAGGAATAGGTTGCTATGGAAATTTCTGGGTGAGAAAAGGATTTCCAGATTTTATTTTTTTTCTGTTATTTATCTTTCAACAATCAATCCCTTCAGTTTCCTTATTTAGATTCTTGGTTTGATTGTTGTTCTTCGTGTTTTCTCTTATACATCTCAGGAAGAGATTCATCAACTAGCTTTGGTCTTGGCTATGTAGCTGGATGAATTTAGGTCATCAAGTGTCCAAGTTAGGTGACTTTGTTGTTCTCCAGAGAGGATGAGAAAAATTGGAAATGTCTTCTAAATGGGGAATTGATTAAATTCAGATTTTTCCCACACTGGAAAGATGCTGATTTGGATTCATATTCATGATATGAGTCAGACACAGCTGGGAACATACTGTCCACTCAGAGTGAGCTGTTCCACAGTTGGGAAAGGTGACAGACTGGCTGTGGGAACAGGAGAGGCAGCTATTGGCTTTGTTTTGGTGTTTAGGAATATTTTCCATGAAGATATATGTTGGACTACCCAACTTACTTTGCATGGTCTTTAAGCACAGCTGTCTGGGAAGAAGGCTGGGTTTTGTCTCTGATAGCTATAAAACACAGATGAACTTGATAAAATTGAAATGTCTAAGATAGATTCTAGCCTACAGATTGTTGACATAGAACCAAAGACCACCCAGACATCTATCTCATACATACCCTGTGAAGGCAGGGTTGAGAAACAATAAAGACTTGAAACTCATAGTTCTTGTTCTAAAACAACTGGAAATTATTTCATGAGATTTGGTCAGCATTTATCCAGCGCACTTTATTCTGTCTTCTCCACAGCTGTTCACTGCCATACATTTATGACCCAAAATACAAAGTTGTCCAAAAGGGTGGAACATATTGACCTGATCTTCCCACTAGGGAAATAGCATTACAGGAAAGATGAAATTATTATAATGAGTCTTTGGTGAGAGACTCAGTATTACTAGACTCATCAGGAAGGTTGGTTTTTCTGCCTCTCTCAAGTGCAGTTTATCTTCAGTATTTAAAGTTTAGAAAATAGATTTTCCAACAAAATGTAATTTTGATGTTCAAAGAATTTAACATAGCTCCTGAAAACAGTATGGCTATGTGATTGCCACAACAACATGCCCTTTTACAATTCATGAATGCTAATAAAAATAACATAAGAAAAAATACTGGTAATATGATTGATAGGGCAGACTGGGACTATAATGTATGAAACACTAAGAGTAAGGAGGAGAAAAGTTCTTAAGTTTCAGCAACTCATAAGCCAGAATTCTTGTAAGAAACCAAGAAAGAATGCATTCAAATACTTCCAAAAATATTCATGGTGACTAACATATGCTATCAAAATATTATTTGATAAGATGTCTTTAAGAAATGTGCAAAATAAAATTTGAAATTATCAAACTAATGCAGTATTCTTGATAGTGTTCATGTCCTGGATGGAGGAAGAACATAATAACACAGTGTTTAAAAGTATAATGTTAGCCAGGTGCCAGTGGCTCATGTCTGTAACCTTGGCTGGGCAGTAAGCTGAGATCTGAAAAACTGAGGGTTAGAGCCAGCCCAGGCAGGCAAGTCCTTGACACTCTCATTTCCAAAAAAACAGCAAAAACCTGGAACTAAATCAAGTGGTACAGTGCCATCTTTGAGTGAAAAACCAAAGCAAGAGTGAGAGGTCCTGAGTTCAAGCCCCAGTACTGGTATGCACAAAAACAACATAATGTTTTCAAGTAGCCCAACCTACTTCAGTCTGGTTGGTTTCTATCTGATATTGTTTTTACACCTGTGAGAGAAGATTCCCTATCTCAGGAATCTGTTGTGAAAATTTAACCAGATAGTGTAAAGCAGTCACTATGAATCCTGAAATCAGCACTCAACCAATATCTTTAATTACATTACATCCTTAATATAAGGGATAGATTGAAAACATCTTTTTCAAAGTCAATGAATATCCTTCTAGAATATAACTGATAACCACCCATATCTTACCATTTTATATTTCTTATTAATAGTACTGACAATTAATTCCAGTTCTTAATTAAAAGAGCACAGAATCTGAATTAGTAAAAAATGAATTAAAGAGGGTTTTTTTTTTGCTAGCAAGTGTAGTACTTAGGATGTCTAAAGACAATGGTTTAATTAATTTTAGGAAAAAATATTAAATCAGCTTCTGTGTGTAGACAATTATGAAATATTGTACTGTGGAGGACTGGATATAGTCATGAGTGTTATCTTTGATTTTGTGCTTATAAAATGTCAAAGTTATTCTTTGGGAACATATAAAGCCATTGCCCCAGGGAAGTTAATGCCCATTAGCTAAATTATGTTACAGAAAAAATGGAATACTAATGAAGAGACTGGAATATTTTTTTACTTTTCTCATTTATTAAAATTATTGCTTACTTCTTAATTGGTGGATTTCTTTTGTTTTTTATTTCCGCTGCTCTGAAGAGCAGAGGTAATCTGGGGGGAAGATGTGGCTGGTCTTGAGGTAAGGTCAATTGGATTCTACAATCTGTAGGGGAAGAGCAGGAGAGAGGAAATGGAAACCTTCTGCTCAGGTCGGCCTCCTGAGGGAGTTCATATGTCTTCATAGCCATTTCACTAAAAAAGAATGAAAGCAGAGAGAAAAAAATGGCCAATGCCAGCTGACCACTGAGAAGGAGCTTCCAAAAGACTATATTTTACTGTGGTTTGAGTGATAAGCATATCATGGGTAAAATGAAAAACTTTTGCATTCTGTGTTATTCAAATCAAATAAGATCTAATGTTCTAAACCCCAGAGCTCCCCACATGTATAAAAGAACACCAAAGAGCTTCAGTTTAGAGCTGCTTGCCATTTGTGATCTTGAGTTTCATTTCAGGATCTGTTTTGGGGTGACAAATTTTATGCTCACTTTCTTTTTCTTTTTTAAGAAAGAAACTAAGGTAGAAATGAAATTAACTTGATATGCTCTCACTAATAAGTGACTAACAGAATTGAAAATTCCAGATTAATAGGTTATCTTGCTCACTAGTTTGTTCACCGTTAGTTTTTCTTACACATATGTTTGTTTGTTGTTCTATCAGAATCTCTTTGGAGAGGTTCCTTGTCTTCCCTCGGTTCATTTGGGGAGGTGGGGGGCTTGGTTATTTCCTAAATGTTCCAGGCTGGAAGATTTTTCCAGCATCTCCTTAATGGAACAATTATCTTTGATTATCTTTGATTGTGACTGGCTCAGAGTTGAGCATGAGATCCAAGGTGAAGGACCAAGAGTTAATTCAAGAAATTTACTGATGTTAATAACGACAGATGCTGGAGGGGATGTGGACAGAAGGGAACTTTACTGCCTTGTTGGTGGGATTGTAAACTTGTTCAACCACTTTGGAAAGCAGTATGGAGGTTCCTCAAAAGACTCCACATAGAGCTCCCCTATGACCCAGCAATCCCACTTTGGGGCATTTACCCAAATGTTTACAAACAAGACCATATTAAAGCTACCAGCACAACTATGTTTATTGCAGCATTATTTACCATAGCTAAGATATGGAACCAACCCAGATGCCCCTCAGTAGATGAATGGATCAAGAAAATGTAGTATATATACACAATGGAATTCTATGCCTCCATCAGAAAGAATGACATTGCCCCGTTTGTTAGGAAATGTAAAGACTTGGAAAAAATTATATTAAGTGAAGTAAGCCAGGCCCAAAGAAGCATAGGTCCCATGGTTTCCCTTATTTGCAATAACTAGTATATGTCTGAGACAAGCAGAAACGGTCAGATAAGTTGAGGTTGGGTGAAATGAAGCCCAAAATAAGGACTCAAATGGTTTTTCTTTCTTGCAATTGTGTCTAACATATTTATAAGATGATTTCTTTGTTGCTTTGTATGTCTCTCCCCCACGGTATAACCCCTGTTTTCACTGAATTTGATGTTGGTATAATTTGTGGAGGGCAAGGGAAAAAACAAATTGTTTAAATAGTGATACAGGTGGACCCATTGCAACAATGAGATGTACAAGACACTATGTCGAAAAATGAACTTTACAATGTAGGCTGGGGTGTGTGTGTGGAGGGGGGAGGGGAAGGGGGATGAGAGGGGGGTTCAGTGGTTCCAGGGAGATAGAAAGGAATGGGAAGGGGAAACAAAGGAGGAGGCTACAATGTTTGATAAGAAATGTACTTATTACCTTGCCCATGTAATTGTAACCCCTCTGTATGGTATTTTCATAATAATAAACAAACAAACAAACAAATAAATTAAAGACCATACTAAAGATACCAGCACACACAAAAAAGAAAAAGATAAAGAAATTTACTGATGTTATTTAAATAGGCTTCCTAAGCTAGTGGTCATCCTTCCCATCTTCTTAGAGATCCTGGCTGAGAACGATGCCCAGAATGAGGCATACAGGACTATGAAACATGGCATCACCCAGGGCTTTGGATCCAAGTATTCTGAGGCCAGATTCAGTTCTTAAATTCCTACTTAGATGTGTCAATGATTTCAGTAGTTATTTTGAGATTGGAGTCTGTCACTTACAACAAAAATACTCTTCCCTTCCCTGTTCCCTTCCCTTCCCTCTTCCCTTCCCTTCCCTGTTCCCTTCCCTTCCCTCTTCCCTTCCCTTCCCCCACATCTTCTTTGTCCTTTTGTTTTCCTTCCCAGTCCTTTTCATCCTTTCTTTTCTTTCCTCCTTAAAGTTTTTAATAAGATATTGGAGAGGAGTCAAATGGTGTAATTTCTTAGAGAAATGAACTCACAGTCCAACAAAATGAATGCCAAGAAACTGGTCCTTGTTCTTTCTTTCTTTTTTTTTTTTTCCAGTCCTGGGGCCTGAACTCTAGGCCTGGGCACTGGCCCTCAGTTCTTCAGTTCAAGGCTAGCACCCTATCACTTGGGCCAGTGCCACTTCCAGTTTTTTCTGCTTATGTGGTGCTGAGGAATCGAACCCAGGGCCTCATGCATATAAGGCAAGCACTCTACCACTGAGCCACCTTCCTAGCCCTTTGTTCTTTTTTTTTTTTAAGTATTTGTTGTTTTTTGTCTTTTCTTTTTTTTTCTATTGCTCTTGTTTTTTTTTTTAATTTAATTTAATTTTATTTGTGAACATACTGTACAGAGGAGTTACAATTACATGGGCAGGATAATGCGTACATTTCTTACCAAGCATTGCAGCCTCCTCCTTTGTTTACCCTTCACATCCCTTCCCAGCCTCCCCCCCCCCCCCCCCGCCCCCCATCCCAATCCTTCTCCTTCCCCTCCCTCCCCCCCCCCCCCCCCGCACCGACGTTGTAAAGCTCGTTTTGGACATGACAACTTGTACTTCTCATTGTTGCAACAGGTCCACCTGTATCCTTAAACAACTGGTTTTTCCCCATCTCCTCCACAAATTATACTGACATCAAATATAGTGAAAGCAGGGGTTATACTGTGGGGGAGGGACATACAAAGCAACAAAGAGATAATCTTATAAATGCGTTAGAAACACATGCATGAAAGAAAAAAACATTAAAATACACATCTAAGGGTTCATTTTCCTGACATCACAATATCTGACCTTTTCCGCTTGACTCATACATATACTAGATATTACAAATAAGGGAAACCATGGTTTTTTGTCTTTTCTTTTTGGCACTGGGGACTGAACCCAGGATGTTGCACTTGCTAGGCAGTGCTCTGCCACACAACCCAGGTGTGTACGAAGGGAGATCAAAGGGAAGCTTGTAGAAATATGGAGAGGAAGAGGAAAATAGTCATCATATTCAATGCATATCCTATGAAATTAAGAAAATTGAAGGCGGGAGTTGGGTTGAGAGGGAAGAATGAAGAAAGGCCTAACCTCAATCAAGATAAATTATGCTCATAAACTGTTGTGTTGAATGGCAACTTCTTTGTACAACTACTTAAGGACAGCAAAAATATAATAATAACAAAAGTAATCAGTGTTGCATGCTGGTGGTCATGCCTATAATCCTTGCTACTCAGGAGGTTGAGAGCCGGAGGATCATGGTTCAAAGCCAGCCTCAGCAGAAAAGTTCACCACCTATAATATATACACACAGGAGAATTACAAGTTTGAGCCCAACCCAGGCTGCAGAGAGAGTTCCTGACTCAAAAAATAATAACAAAAAACACCCAATGAAATAAAACAAGGTTGTCAATAAACTCATACTAATCCCAGCTATTTAGGAGGCTGGAGCAGAATTGCCAGTTTGAAACCATCCAGGGCAACACAGCAACATCTCATCTTAAAAGGATAAAAAATGCTGGGAGCCAGTGGCTTATACCCGTAACAGATTCTAGCTACTCAGGAGGCTGAGATCTAAGGATCGTGGTTCAAAGCCATCAGGAAAGTCCTGAGACTCTCATCTCCAATAAAACTACTCAAAAAAGCCAAAAGTGGAGCTGTAGCCAAGTGGTAGAGCACTAGCATTGAGCACAAAAAGAAGCTCAGAGACAGTGTGCAGGCCCTGAATTCAGGGCCCAAAAGAAAAGGGCACAAAAAGAAAAGATAAAAAATTTTGGAAAGAAAAGAAATTGTTAACTAATGAAATATGAGGAATAAAGGCAACGATGATTCCAAGATTTTGATGTCTGAAACACAGAAATAACTAATGGAACAAAAATGACCAGTAGATAATAGGCGGAGAGAGGGGTGAGCTGATTGAAGGTAACGGATGATTCTAGGTTGACCTTTGTTCTTGAATTTGAGTTAAGGCTCAGAGAAGCAGGTTTAGAATACAGATATCATTACTGAAAATATCAATCTGAAGATCATCTAAAGTAATCTTTGATATAGCAGGCAGAATTTTGTCAAAGAATGTTATCAAGGTAAGGTCAGATATCCAAAGTTTTAGGCATGGAAAACAAATTAAGAGAAAGGAGAAAGAGGAGTCAGAAAATAGGAGAGAGGTATCTAACATTTGAAAAGCAGGAAGAAACCCTGAAATGATAATGCCAAACCAAGAGAGATGTTAATCTTAAGAAAGGACAGTCTCAAACACCAAAGTAAGGGAAGAGAAATCTATGCATGAATATGTCATCCAATATATTAACAAAACTTCTGGGAACACAACAAATCAAAGAAAGGTTGGACAAATGGGATTGCATGAAATTGCAGAGCTTCTGCAGGGCAAAGGACATAGCTAGCAAGATCAATAGAAAGCCCATGGATTGGGAGAAGATCTTCACTAGCCATACAACGGACAAGGGTCTCATATCTAAAATATACTTGGAACTCAAAAAATTAAATCCCCCAACAACAAATCTTCAAAGAAACAACTGCCCAATAAATAAGTGGGCTAAAGACTTAAAGAGAAACTTCTCTGAAGAGGAAAGAAGGATGACCAATAGACACATGAAGAAATGTTCAACCTCCCTAGCCATAAAAGAAATGCAAATCAAAACAACATTGAGATACCACCTCACCCCAGTTAGAATGGCTATAATCAAGAACTCTAATAACAACAGACAGTGGAGGGGATGTGGACAGAAGGGAACCTTACTTCATTGTTGGTGGGAGTGTAAACTTGTTCAACCCACTTTGGAAAGCAGTATGGAGGTTCCTCAAAAGACTCCACATAGAGCTCCCCTATGACCCAGCAATCCCACTTTTGGACATTTACTCAAATGATCACAAACAAGACCATACTAAAGCTACCAGCACAACTATATTTATTGCAGCATTATTTACCATAGCTAAGATATGGAACCAACCCAGATGCCCCTCAGTAGATGAATGGATCAAGAAAATGTGGTATATATACACAATGGAATTCTCTGCCTCTATCAGAAAGAATGACATTGCCCCATTTGTTAGGAAATGGAAAGACTTGGAAAAATTATATTAAGTGAAGTAAGCCAGGCCCAAAGAAACATAGGTCCCATGGTTTCCCTTATTTTCAATAACTAGTATATGTCTGATACAAACAGAAACGGTCAGATAAGTTGATGTTAGGTGAAATGACCCCCAAGATAAGGATTCAAATTTTTTTTCTTTCTTGTGATTGTTTCCAACATATTTATAAGATGATTTCTTTGTAGCTTTGTATGTCCCTCCCCCAGGGTATAAGCCCTGCTTTCACTGTAATTGATGTTGATATAATTTGTGGAGGGGAAGGGAAAAACAAACTGTTTAAATAGGGATACAGATGGACCCATTGCAACAATGAGATGTACAAGATGTTATGTTGAAAAACAAACTTTGCAACTTTGGTGAGGTAGGGGGTGGGGGTGGTAGAGAATGTAGTAGGGGGGATAGTGGTAGGGAGGTGTGGGGGTGGGGGGCGGAGAGGGGAAAGGATGGTATGGGGAGACAAAGGAGGAGGCAACAATGCTTGATAAGAAATGTTCTCACTATCTTGCCCATGTAATTGTAACCCCTCTGTATTTTATTTTCACAATAATAAAAGAAAAAAAAGATTAAAATTCAGCATAAAAAAAGAAAACTTCTGGGAATTTTCAAAATATAAAACTGCACCAACATCAAAATAAATCCTAGGGAGAATAAAATGCAGCATAAACAAATAGAAAAACTAAGTGGTAACACTGAATATTCATCAGCTCTCTTGACAGAAGAGAAATTTGTAAAGTGATATGGTAGAAAACTCATGAAAGCAAAGCTCGTTAGATTTGATCACAATTTTCTTGAATCCAAAAAAAAAAAGCCCAACCAAGTTACTGAAAATACATGTAGCAAAATCTGACAGTGACTCAATATTGTAAAGTTCAAGAAGGACTAACCTAAGGAAAACATTCACAAAATGGGAGGTTGAATATGGCTTAGGCATTCATTTCTTCTACATATCTGACAGTTAGCTCTTAAGCTCCATGAGGACAGGACCCCTGCTCCTGTTGTTTCTGCAGTCCCAGTATTTAGCACAGTGGAGAGGAAATGGGATACTGTTTCCCAGAAAGAGAAGGTGTGGCGTGAAGAAGGATTTGGGTTTGCTGATGCTGCCTTTGTGGTACAGTGGATGTTCATTGTCCACCTGCAGTATAAGGCTCAAGAGCTCAGGGGAGAATTTCAAGCTGGAGATATGGGTTTGAGAGTATACAGCCTTTAGTTGGTGATTAAGGATGTGGTCTCTTTCCTGCATAGAGTGAGGAGCAGCAGAGGAAAGAATGTCAAGGAAGCCCAGCATTTAAGAACAATCCAGAAGAAGCAAGGAAAATCAGGGCAGCATATCCCTAGGAGAGTTCCAGAATGAATGTGTTTTTCAAAAAGGGTGTGTTTTACAAAGCCAGTCACAACTGGACCATAATAAATGTTTAAACAGTTAGCTGTTTATGAATAGTGAGTAATGGCAGGCAGCTGTATTAATACACTATGGAATTCACCAGGACAGAGTAAAGATGTAAGAGGAGAGCCAATTGTCAAGGCTGCTTAGAATGCTGAACATGGAAAATCAAAGAGAGAACATGCCATGGGAGCTGGATATGCACCAGGGGGCAAAGGAGAGGAAGATCTCCATTGTCTGAGTGCTGCCTGGTACCAGGTGAATCACTCAAATGCTTAACAGATTCAATTTCACAACAGCCTCCAAGCTCCAAAGTGAGCAAGCACCAAGTCAGTATGGAGTTGCAGTTGAGGAAATGGATAAATAGGCAATTAGCCTAATGTTTGCTGCTACTAAGAGGTAGACCAAGGCTTTGATCTCAGGCATTCTAAATACCCATGCTTAATTTCTTCTGTGTAGAGTTTCTTAATTAGGTGGGTAATGATAATAATGTACGTTTAGGGGGGGATCTAGAGCTCAGCAGCCTCATGCCACGGTTCTTTAGTTTATTAAACTGTAGTCTTTAAAAAAATGAGCATTTCTAATGTCTTTAAATAACAATATCAACCTCTGTATCATTTTAGGTTTCTTCTACAATTATTTTATACTCTGTCCCTGATAATCACTCTTAACCATACTTACTGATGTTGTTTGAGAGCAAAACTCCTTTGCAATGAATCAAAGCCACCTGCAGAACTGCAGATGTGCACTGATGCAGACAAGGGATCAGGAAAAGCAGCAGAGCCGATTTTAGAACAGTTTTTAAGTTCTAACGTGACTGAATGACTGAATCACATGTGACCATGACTCTCACTTATCAGATGGGAAGGCACTTTTTAAAGTGAGAAAATTCAGAATACTAACACTGGAGGCAAATATGAATCATTGTAGTCTAGTGTTACTTGATGTCATTTTCAATAAAAATGTTAAATGGTATTAAACATTTAATGGCAAGCATTGGAATTGAAATTTCATTAACAAATAGCTATTACATCCTGCCAACTTTTCCTAAGATACTTATCATAAAAGAATAAAGAAAATGTCTTTTATGAGGCTAATATAACTGTTTAATGAGAATAATACCTAGAAGTGACCCTTGAGACAGATACTTTTACCACAAAAGCAAAGTGAAACCAAAGTTATTTTTGCTCTCCTACAAAAGTTGGAGTAGATGTACAAGAATCATCTCCTGCTTAATAGCTATGTGCATATGATCATATACAATAATATTCTGAAATGAAAAGGAAACAAGAGCTCTTCTTAGTGGCTGGTTTTGTTTTCTTTTCCTTGTGTTTTGTTTGTTTATATTTGGGAGGATAAAAGGGGGCACAGAAAAAGGTGGAACAAAGGGCTAACAAATACAACAGTGGTACTTACTAGACACTGTGTGGGAAATGAACTGTACATCTTGTGGGTAGGGATGGAAGGGAAAAACTGGGAGAGAGCTAGGGAAGGGGTGACATGGTTCAGAAAGAATTGAACTCACTACCTGACTCATGTAAGAGTAACACTGCTATTTATCACCTCTGTGATCACAATAAAAATAAAGTAGCATTCAAAAAAATCATCTCCTGGATTCTCACATGGTTGTAGAAATGCAGACTTAGCGGTAGTGACCATGTTATTGTGTTGACATGGCCAGATGGAGAGCATACAGGTAAGCATATGCAATCTATGTAAAGAACAACAGAACTTAAAGGTTTATATTCCTGTGGTTGGTTCTGCTAGGTCAACATCTTAAATTACTTTTAGTACATGTACATTATCCTCTAGGCCAGTGAACACTGAAGTTTTTAGCTATCAACTCCATTTTCAGATATCCTATCTCAAAATACTAACACCAGTCTCATATTCCTTATGTTGATGCTATATTCCCTAGACTTCTATAATGTGACTATATCTGGAGATTGCGTCTTTAAATACTGATCAAGCTAAAATGATATAATTAGGGTAGACTCTAATCCAATATGACTGATACACTTATTATAAGCAGGCATTTCAAAGCAGTGGCTCACATTTGTAATCCTAGCTAAGAAGAAGTAGAACAGGAGCATTGTGATTAGAGTCTAGCCCAGGCCAAAAGTTTGTAAGACTCAACAGACCAAAAACTTGGTATAGTGATATGTGTCTATATCTCAGCTGTAGTAGGAAGCATAAATATGTCATTGCCCATGCTGCAAAAAGAGAGATCCTACCTCAAAAAATAAGCAAAGCAAAACCAAGGCCTGGAGGCATGGCTCAGCAATAGAGCACCTGCTTAATAAGTAAGGCACTGTTTGCTTTTCAAATTGCCAAAAAGAAACAGAAAAAGAAAAAAAGAGACCCATTCAGATTCAGGCATGCACAGAGATAAGACCATATGAAGACAGCAGAAGAGTGGCATTTACAAACCAACAGAAGGGCTTCAGAATAACTCAACCTTGCTGATACCTTCATCATCCAGAACTGTGAGAAAATGATTTCTGTTGTTTAAGCTATTCATTTTGGCTATGGTATAGCATCCCTAGCTAACAAATGCAAGCAAGTATGCTGCTGGGTTTTCACTCCAGATTATAACAAGGTAACGGAAAATATGAATGATAATTTCCCAGATGGTCTTTGTCATGGATTACTCATTTCCAATTGCTTTGAGAATGAGGTCTGATGTCCTTGTATTGATTTGTAACTCTGAGGTTAATGAAATGCCATAGTAATACTGTGATTTCTCCCAGAAGCAGCCTTCAAATAGGAATTGATTTGTCTTATCCCTCCTTGACCTCCCCCTTGCCCCAGCGACCTTATTCCATAAGATGTGACTCTTATGGAAGATTTCATGGAAGTCTGATGAGAAGGTTTGTGTTACACACACCCTCTCCTAAGTGTCTCTTCCCTTGGCCGGTATTTAATTGGCATCTTTTGCCTGTAATATACTAGAGACATAACTATAATGGTTAAACTACGTTCTCTGAGTTCTTCCCCTAAATTATTGAGCCAGAAAGTCATCCCAAGGGCACTTGTAGTTGGCAAAGAAGTGGGGGTAATCTTTGGTATGCCTGAACTTGAATCAGGTTTCATAAGTGAAGGTAGATTTATATGCTCCAATCTTTCCCCCAGTCTATTTCCTCTCCTCTCTGTCTTCAGAACCAGGGCCTACTTCTGTAACTCTGGTCTCCTAGGACAAGGTATCTGGATATGATGTGATGGGGAAAACAATGCCTACATTAGCCAAAGTTTCTGCCAGTTGGAAAGGAAGATATGTGTCTGCTGAGTTATTTTTCATGGAACACGGGAGACAGACAAACAGAAACTTTGATCTTCTTGTCAGTATAATCCCATGTCTGTGAGCCCTGTGATAGCAGAGAGAAGTCAACTACCTGGTGGGTGAGGGTGTGGAGGAAGATGATGTTTAAAACACACCCAGATAATCGGGAGGCGGGAAAGGGGGGAAACTAAGTTTTATAAACATTGCTTTAAGTTTACTTTTACCTTTTATATCTCTCCTTAAACTAGATTTTACTTGTGGAATTTCTCAGTCTTCTTTCAGATAAGGTGCATCTTTGTTTACTAGAAAAAAGTAGAAACCTTAAATCAGTGTTTCAACTTATATAATAAGAACATAAACTTTGGAGGAGTTTTGTTTTGAAAACCCACTGCACTAGGCAAAGAGAGTAGCTAGCAATAAGAATTCTTTGAATTAAGTAATTTGGTTTGGATTTGATTCTTCATATATACTGTACTTATGATCTATAAAATTTCTGTAACCCCTGAGTTTGCAAATACTGAACCTTGTTCCTAAAAGAAACAGAAGGTAGCTTCAAGCTTCTGGTCATAGCATTTTCATCAACAGATACAATACACAATTTGATTTCATGTGTTTCTGTTTTAAAACATCTTGCCTAATATGCATTGTTGATTAATTAATTTTGAACTCCTGTCTAACAGCACTAAAACTCATGCCTGAATAGTGTTATCTAACATGGCTCTCTTGTGCTCAGAGACATTAAATAGCATTTCAACCTTACTGCTGAGAACAATTTTAAATAGAAAAATTACCAAGAAAAAGAGGGAGTAATGTGGCACTTACTGGCTCATAAAAATAACAGATGTTTACAGTAGGAAAGACAAAACAGGAGATAGACTATCACCTGTTTGATGACCTCAGCTGAGAACTTAGATGTGAAACAACTGTTTATCTAGCATTTCAAAGCATTCCCAGTAATAATCACAAGAGCACTGTGTGTATTGATTTAGAGGTGATGAATAAATTACAGCAAGTAGGGAAATTTACAATATAGAATCCACAATCAATGAGGGTTTTCCACGTTGTATCATCTCTGGTTGTGCTAAAATATCTTATAAAGAAGCTCGTATATTGGACATTTTGTCTTTGATAGCTCTTTTCCCTTTTCCTACCTTATAATTCCAAAGAGGATAAGACCAGAATCCTTGTCTCTTTCGCTTACCTAATAGATCAATGTTTGTGATGAGATAGTTAGTATTGGCAAGAAATATAGTTTCTATGCTAGAGAGTGTTCCCTATGAAAGAGTATGAAGATTCATTAAATCTTTTTCAAGAATCAAAATAGTTGTGAGAAGAAGGTGGGAAAGGTAGACCGAGAGCAAAGTACAGGGTAATTTTTAAGCAATATTAAGGAGGATAAATGAGTCTATTCCAGACAGATTATGAGAAAAATAATAAAATTAGAGACTTATTTGTAATTGAATGCTTTTCTAGCTATTAAAGGCATAATGGCAGGGACACACACTTCCCAGCTCAGTGAATGTATAAAGTGCTCTTTATATTCAGCATAGAGACTTCATAATCTATCTTAATTGCTTTTGCCCAAAGGTTTTGAGAGTATTGTTAGAGTTCATGGGTGATCTCTGAACTGAAACCTGCTATAGACTAAGCCATCCATTGATAGCAATAATAAGAGTAGCTAGTGTTCACTGGAAGTTGTTTTATGCTTGGATTCTGTTTCAAGCACTTTATAGATATGAAAATATTTAAATATTACAGTAAGCCTTTGAGATAAGAAACAGTATCAACCTCAATTTGTGCATGAGAAAAATTGAAGCATAAGTTAGGTACTTTGCTCTAGAAATTCTACATATAATAAGTGACAAAATTAAGAGTCAAACAACTAGGCCAACTGCCTATGGGGTTCATATTATTAGCTCTTAGTTATTATACCAGACTGTTTTTTCTCAAGGACATAATGAGCCTTGTTTTAAATTCAAATCATTTGTCTTGATTCAATGTTTTATTTTAAAAATTGAGGTTATATGGACACTGTTTGCTCATATCTTTAATCCTTGCTACTCAGGAGGCAAAGGTATGAGGATCATAGTTCAAAACTAGCCCAGACAGGAAAGTCAATGAACCACCAAAAAACCAGAAATGGAGCTGTGACTGAAATGGTCGAGGGCTATCCTTGAGCAAAAGAAGCTCAGGGACAGCATCCAGGTCCTATGTTCAAGCCTCAGGACTAGGAAAAAATGAGGTTAATAGAATAATCTATCAGGAAACAAAATAAAAATAAGATATACTTTGATAATAAATTTATAATGGTGATTTGGTTAGTTTTGGCTCACAAATGTTTATATAATATAGTTTAGTAGTTTGGTGACCTACCTGATAATCTTTACTCAAGAATGACAGAAGAATTGAGAGAGAAAAGCAAGGATCAGATTACGAAGGTCCTTGTATCCCAGAAAAGACTGTAAGCAATAGGGTAAAGAACTCAGTGAGGAGTGTGGTGAGGTCAGAAGGCCATTGCCCTGGATGAAGATGGCCAGAGCCAATATCACTGGTAATCCAAGAAGAGTTGGATGGACATTGGGCCACGGGAAACCCTGAAGGAAAACTAAGCCAGAATGGAGTCAAAAGGAAGAGGCAAATATAGACACTGTATTCAGATTTCTGAAAGCAAGGCAAGTCAGCCAAAAATGCACACAAAATTATTATAAGTTTCAGAATTCTAAGATGTCAAAAATCAGGTCAGAAAGTTAGAAATGGGTGACAAGGCCCTTAGAGCCAGACAGCACTGGGTCATTGACCCCATGAAATTATGTGAATGGGAAGATGTCGCTTATCCAGAACAGTATGTAGGCCAGGGATAAGGGAGAGCAGTATAGAAACCAAGAAAAGTCCTCTTGAAACAGTCAAAAGAAATTAGGGACCATATTCCTTTGAGTTCTGTTTTATTAACTATATTATACTATTTTATTATGCCTGTATCTCCCCCTGGCATTACTACCGAATGGTAAGGCATACATATATTCATTTCTTCTCCATGATACTGTGTATGGCTGCAGTTGTCCTGATGTCCTGCTGGAACTTTCTCTGTTGAGGTCTCTCTCCTCTGTCCCTCAGTTCTTGATATATATATATATATATATATATGCTCCTGGCTATTCAGACTTTGCAAAGTCCAAGCCTTCCTTTCTGGGATCTCGAGATTTCTGGGAGTAAACAGCTTCTCTGTGTTCAGAGGTTGTCTGGAAGAGTTCTCTTTCTCCCTGATTTCTGGTGTTACCTTTCTCCTGCATGGTCATAAGCAGAGCCTGGTTTCTCTGAAGACTATGTTGAATTGGAAAGGTAGGAAAATAATAGGGCAAATGATCCATTTTAAATGATGTTGTAAAATACATTTCTCTTCCTAAAAATAATTTTCTAAACACACACACACACACACACACACACACACACACACACACACACACACACACACACGCACACACACACACTATGAAATTACTCTTTCTTTTCCAGTCCTCCTGCCATCTTCCTACTCACTCACCTTGCCTACTCCACAGTAATTCAGGTCTTTATACAGAATGTGCTCCTCCACAACCATAACTCCCACAGGCCAAGCAGCATCTGGCTCCAAACTTGTGTAGGTAAGTGTCTGAAATTACTACCTCTTCACTTAGAGCTTACTGCTTGTAATAGAAAGAACCACAGGGTTCTCTATCTTTCAAGAACAGTGCTGTTGTCTTTAGGTTGCTAGCCACGTGTATTGAAAGCTGGGATAAACATGTAGTGAGCCTCACATATCAGACACTAAGAAACTTATTGTTTATGCCAGCGGATAATGTCGATAGTTCCCAATATGAGCCAGTAGCCATACTTTCCTCGTAAGATTAAAGGAGTACCCTTGAGCAATTTATGTATAACAGGCTAAAGAAACCTAGATCTTCTCAGATTCAGTATGGCTCCTCCACCGAATAGACCCTTTCTGGTTTCTGAGACTATCTAACCCCTCCTTTGCCTCTGTACTAGTAGCTGTGAGCTCTCATAGCTACACTCACTAAATGAGTGCAGTCTGTATCCTTGTACTGGCCTTAAACAACAAAGAATAGTTCAGATGTTCATAAACTCAGACATTCTGGGACTAAGCAATACTCTTTATGGAATTACTGACTAGTTGGAAATGGGAAGTTAGGAAAGTTAGACAAGGATTTCTTATATCAAAGAAAAAGTGGAACTTGAAAAGTTGGGAAGTAATGGATATGGGTGACAGAGGATAGCCATTTTGTCCTCTTTCTGTCAATGCAGGGTTATGAGTAATGGATTAAGACAGAACAAATGAGGAAAGAATCCAAACAAATTTACCAGCCAGTAGGGTCAACTGTAGTTGTAGCCCTAGACTGTTCTTTTGGTACTTGATCACTTATGGAATATTCCATAATTATTTCACTTATTTTCTTTGGGGAATTCCTTCCTAAATACTAAATATCTAAATGATGACATGTCTCATTTGTACTAAGAGAACTAAGGAAAACCACTCTGTTCTCACTCGGACCAGAGTTATAAAGCCATCCTCTTTTCCCAGATGCTGGATGTGGTAAAAGAAGCAAGAAGCAAAGAGAGAGCCATGGGCATGGGGGAGAAATTGGGATTACTTGTGTGTATATTTGTGTCCTAAATC
The DNA here is from genome assembly GCF_024711535.1 of Dipodomys merriami. NCBI lineage: Eukaryota > Metazoa > Chordata > Mammalia > Rodentia > Heteromyidae > Dipodomys > Dipodomys merriami. The sequence goes on along the minus strand of NW_027204159.1, from coordinate 4,374,257 downwards.
ACATTTCCACTGAAGCCTTAAAGTTTTGAATAGTCAAACAATCCCTTCACTGTTGTAATGTTAAAGTGAGGTTAGAGACTCTTGCACTGAAAGATCTTTTTATTCTAGGTATGTCAGATCTGGTCCAACTCTAGGGAAGAACCATTTACCATACAGAACTTCATTAGGTTAGAGCAAATTGTAAGTGATCTTTCTACCCATTCAAGAAGAATGGGGCTTTATTTGCTTGACTTTAGGACCAAACTGGACAGAAACCAGGACTTCTGTTGTTAAGGCTTTGGTAACTGGCTAAGTCACAGATGAATGATTTGACTTTTCATTTGGCATAGATATTCAAATTCATAGTCTTATATATCGAAGGTCATGATTCCAGAAATATCTGCAAGAAGTTTTCTCCTTATAACCAACATTTTAGAGTGAACATTTTAAACCTTTAAAAGGACAAGGCAAAAATGTTATTGTTTAATCGCAAAGAAGAAACTAACAGAAAGTTTGTATTTTAGGAGGTTGAAATAATGTGCATGGATTCTGTTTTGCTACAATTGAATGTTAGTATTTCTTGACTTACACCATTTTTTGACTTGAAGTTTGAGTCTAAACTTAGACACTTTGAATTACTCAGATAATGGATGTGACTATATCACCGTAGGATGGCTATGTTATTTTGAGTATGGCATTTTGTGTTATTTTAATCATTTATGCTAATATATTCCATTCAGTATAAATCATGTTGAACTCTTTCTTACCCATTCCCATGTTTTTTTGCTGCAGAAGAGCAGTGCTCCATTTAATGCTCCTAGGTATTTTTGTTGGGGGTCAATCTGTAGCATATTGAGGAAGTCGGTAATTATTTGAGAAATTTAGGGTTAAGCAAGTTAAATGGATCTCTTGGCAGAAAGACTTTTCTCTATAGTCCTTAATGTGTTATATGTACATTTTGAATCTCAATCTTTCCTAATTCCCCACTGCCACACCTAATTTTGGTAATCAGTTAATATCATTCTGGATACATTTCCTATAAGACAGTTTGGGGGACACTATTCTAGGGATACAATGAGATGCAATTGGTTTAATCATAACCAGAGTGATTTCAGCCTCTCACCAGATGGTTATGGAAAGAAAAACTTTGGAACAACTGTTACCTCCTTTTTCAGAAAGCCTCATGAGAAAGATACCATTTGTTTTAAATAGTGTTACATAATCTTTTGAGAAAAAGGAGAGACTAATCCAAAAGACCCATGAAGGAACTTGCCAGTCTCTTGTTTTAGGATTTGATATTTTAAAATATTTGATCATTGTCAAAGCCAGAAAATACAATCTTTAAACATGTATTAGTTATCCACAGCTGCATAACAAATGTCCCTCAAATTTAGTGAGTTAAAAACAAATACGTTATCTCACTGGTTCTGTGAATTGGCAATTCAGGAGTGACTTAGTTGGGTTTTCCAAGTGTGATATGGAGAATTTAGGATATGAGTATCTTAAGGCTTGACTGAAGCTAGAAAGTCAGCTTCCAATAGGGCTTCCCTACATGTCTGTAGGAACCATTTTCCTTCCCTCCATGAGGCTTCTCCTTCTGCTGCTGTGGTGTTGTCATGATGTGACAGCTAGCGTCACTTTTGCTTTATTCTCCATGTTAGAAGCAGATCACCCAGTTTAGTTCATTCTCCAAAGAGGAGAATTAGGCTTCACATGCTATAGGAAAGAAAATCTAGGAATTGTGGACATATTTTAAAACCACAATAGGAGGTTTAAATAATATGAACATGAGAAGAAAGAGCAAGATACGGCAAGGCTTGGATGACTTAACCATTCTTTCCATCTTCTACTCTGCTGTTGCTAGGTGCCTTGGCTTTGTCCTCATGCTGGTTGAATAATGGCTGCACAAGTTGGTTCTAGCATGTAGTCACAATGTCCAGCACAAATCAATCATGGCTTCCTTGCAAAATTACTTTTGAGTAAGGAAACCTTCCTTTCCTAGGAACCCTCACTTAGCTTCCTAACTCACTGCCCAGAGCTGTTTCATATGCTCAGGATGAAACCAAGCATAGGTAAGAGAAGTGGGGCTGGTATGAGTGGATTTCCTCAGGTACACTATACTCCTGAGCTAGAACAACATAGGTGCTTAAGTGATACTAAAATAAACCAGCATCTCTTTTACAAAGCAGGGAGAGAAATACTAGGCAGTGGGTCAAGGCTTTAATCCTAGCCACTCAGGAGAGAGGCCGAGATCTGAGGACCAGGGTTAGGAGCCCACCTTGGCAGAAAAGTCATGTTGCTCAAGTGGCAGAGCTCTTGTTTTGAGTGGAAAAAGCAGAGCCAGGGCTTGCTTGCCAATGGTGCACTATTTTTGTGCAGAATTCAATTTTGCCTTGCTGAGACAAGAAAGAAAGCCAAACAAGGATGTGAAGTCCTGCACCAGTTCAGAGAATGAGGAGGAGGAAAAGGAAGAGGAGGAGAAGGAGGAGGAAGAGGGAGAGAAGCAGCAGCAGAAACAGGAGGAGGAAGAGAAAATGTCTACTGGATTAGCAATTGACAGGTAGCTTGCCAAGTAGCCATAATTTTCTTCCATAACTGTCTTCAGGATACCATGTCTTGTGTATAAGGCTGGTAACAGCATATGTTTGATAAAATATGGAAACCTACACTTGAGATAGAAAATTAAGTCTAGAGAACTTCTTAGTAGTTCTTGCTGCAAAGCTCATTCTATGGATCAAGAAAATGTGGTATACATACACAATGGAATTGTAGGCCTCCATCAGAAAGAATGACATTGCCCCATTTGTTAGGAAATGGAAAGACTTGGAAAAAATTATAGGAAGTGAAATAAGCCAGGCCCCAAGAAACATAGGTCCCATGCTTTCCCTTATTTGCAATAACTAGTATATATCTGAGACAAGCAGAAAAGGTCAGATAAGATTATGTTAGGTGAAATGAACCCCAAGATAAGGACACAAGTGGTTTTTTTCTTTCTTTCTATTGCTTTTAACATATTTATAAGGTGATTATTTTGTTGCTTTGTATGTCCCTCCCCCATAGTATAACCCCTGTTTTCACTCTATTTGATGGTATAATTTAGAGAGGGGAAGGGAAAAAACAAATTATTTAAATAGGGATACATTGTAACAATGAGATGTACAAGATGCTATGTCAAAAAATGAACTTTACAACTTTGGCGGTGGGGGAGGAAGTGTGGTCATGGAGATGGGAGGGCAGGGATGTAGGAGAAAAACAAAGGAGGAGGCAACAATGCTGGATAAGAAATGTACTCATTACCTTGCCCATGTAATTGTAACCCCTCTGTACGGTATTTTCACAATAAAAGAACTTATTTTAAAAAAGCTCGTTCTAAAGTATAAAGAAGATAATGATAAAATATATCTTTAACAATATATAGTGGTAATTTTTTGAATATTTTTATTATCTTTGAGTAGTTGTACAAAGGAGTTGCTATTCACCAAAGAGTTTATGAATACAGTGCATCTTGATGGATGTCACCCCTTTCAACGTTCTTATCCGCCCCTCCCAGCCCACCCCTTCTCTCACTTACCTTAATTTTAGGTTATGTATTGGATTTCCCCCCATTTAACAAAGCAGTTTTTTTTGTTTTGTTTTTATAACATTTTACTGTGAAAATACCATACAGAGGGGTTACAATTACATGGGTAAGGTAATGAGTACATTTCTTATCAAGCATTGTAGCCTCCTCCTTTGTTTCCCCTTCCCATCCTAACAAAACAGTTTTTTTTATATACAATGAATCTTTATTTAATGTCATCACTTCAACATCTTCACCCCCTTTGATACACCCCTTCCCTTATATTTCTCAGTTGTGTAGTATATACCCAATAAATTTTTGCTTGTATTTCCTCCCTTTATCCCCTTCATTCTTCTGGGCTCTCCTCTGGGCTTTCCCCTCCTCTCTTACAAGTACCCATTTCCTGGTTATTTTGTTGGGTTTTGACAGTCTTTTTTCACTCTCTGTAGAGTCTATTGCACTTCAGCTAATTCATTTGTAACCCCTTGCTTTTACCACCCAGTGTGTTTACTTACAGACTTATGGGCACATTCTAATCACCACAAATGAGGGAAAACATGCAACCTGGGCCTGGCTTACCTCGCTTAATATAATTTTTCCAAGTCTTTCCATTTCCTTATCATTCCTTCTGATGGATGAGTAGAATTCCATTGTGTACATACACCACATTTGCTTGATTCATTCATCCATTGAGGAGTATCTGTGTAGTATTAGTTTTAAAAAGAGAGGAAGGTTAGGCTACACTAAATTCATCACTTACAAGAGAATCATTATATATTGTTAGGTGTTCTCATTTGGTGACAGACAGGGCACTTGTACTTAAGGGATCTAACATTTAAAAAGGAATTCTGTGCTGCGTAATCAATTAGATTAGTTATCCTATATCTCATCTTCCCTGGGTTTTACTTGTAGTAGACTCTATACTCACTGCTCTTGCTAATGTGGAGGACTGCAGAGGGAAGAGGTAGAGAACCATAAGTCCTGTCTTCCTTTTTTATGCTCCTGAGACCTATAGAACTATTTGTGGTGACTTCTGCATTTCTTACCCACAGTTTTTTCCCCTCATCAGCCTTTTATGCCCAGCTTTATTCTGCTTTAGTCATTTCAAGAAGTTTTACACTTGCTGAACAGTCTCCTAAAGATAAATCCAGGGGGCAAGAAGGAAGGGGATAGGAAAGAGTAATGTGCTCCTCTTGATAGGAAAATGAAACTTGAATAGTTTAATGGAGTTTGGCTTGGTGCTTTGCATTTCATAGATTGTTATTCACTTACTTGTTTATTCATGTGTTCATTAACTTACATATTTAGCTTTGACTCTATTCATGAGCTTTAAATTGCCGTCATTTATGGAGTAAGCAAAGGATTGGGGGTAGAAAAGTTTGCCACACAAGAACTGCTTTGACAAATTGAGCAACATAGATGTATGTTCCAGGTCACAAGTTAACTCCACAAATTAAGATTTTTGCCAGCTCTGAAAATATGTGAAGGTCACGGTGTGGAATTCGCCTTTCTTGTAGAATGTTGTATCTGTCATGCACATGCTAAAAGAAAGAAAATTTTTCCATTTGAAATCAATTTTGCAATTCCAAAAGAACCTAACTGAAAACTCTAAATGTCTGTGGCTGGAGCTGCTTAGAATACGTAGTACAGAAAGGCCACTGCCCAGACCTCTGCAGAGCTGGTTTGTTGGTATTGATTGGCTTGAAGCTCTGAGGCTGACCACAGCAGTAGTTGGGGACTGTGGACTCTAACTCTTCAGCACACTGGCCTTCTTTAAAATGCTTTTTAAAAAGTTACTAAGTATCTTTAAGTTTTCTTTTTATTGGATTCTATATTTGCTCTAAGTAGCATAGCACTTTATAAAATATTCATATATCAAAATTAAAGGCAATATTTTGCCAAGATTAATTGGAATGAAAGGCATTCTAGGGCTCTTAAGTAGAGCTACTAGCAAAATCCAGAAGAAATGAACATGTCCTCTGAAATCCTAGCACAATTTGCTAAAGGATCATTTTCCGTTTCTTTTAGAAAGGGTGAGAAGAAATGCCACTAGTTTTACATTTCAGTACTGATTGGCTCAACATTAGATATATTATTACACAGCAAGTATTTTTCCCTAATTGGAAAATTGTGCATATAATGATTATCCTGTTAGATATTGCTCTATAAAAGGTTGTTTGCTTTCAGGAACAAGAGGATTTTCTGGTGAGTATTCAGAGCTCTTTTTAAGAAACAGGTTAAATTCTTCAGTATGAAAATGTATTTTTCTTATACTGGCCATTTTTGTGTGTGCCTGGGGCCTCAATTTTCTCTTTCCACCTCCCCTTTATAGTTAGTTGCTTCCTTCCATTCCATCACCCTAAAACAGACTATGGTAAATATCTTAACTAACCATTAACATGTCCAAGAGATGTTACAACTCATGCATGAGCATTGTGTTACAGAAAAAGATAGCTTCCAGGAAAAAAAAGTGAGCAACCCATTATTTCTTCAGTCCTTAAAACCCCATACATAGAAAGACCTCATACCTTCTCTTTTCTAAGACTGGAATTCAAGTCAGAGGATTGACACGGGTACAGGCAAACACACATAGTACAAATACTGTTGGCTATTTTTTTCCCTAGTGAAAATTAGGTCTGTTTTTCTCAATTTAGGGATTCTGGGACCCTTTGTTTGCCATCTTCCTTATAAGGGCAATTTCTAAAAATTAAAAAAAAGCTTTGAAGTTTTAAAGAAAATATATTTAAAGCATATATATTATATGTTAGAAATTACTTACCTTTTTAACTATTTAAATTTATGATAAATTTTAGATGTTATCTTAAATTCTGTGGGTAAGTTGGGTGCCAGTGATTCACACCTGTAATCCTAGTACTTAAGAGGCTGAGATTTAGAAGATAATGGTTTGAAGCCAGCTTGGACAGAAAAGTCCAATAGACTAGAGACATAGCTAATCAAGTACAACCTTAGATTCAAACCTTAGAATCAGAAAAAAAGATCTGTGGAATAGAGTTTGTAAAATTGCTTTAAAGCATACTGGGGCAAATATATTTGAAGACCTCTGCTCTAGAATACCGTATCATCTCAGAATGTTGAGGAGCAGCATCTCACTGTATGCCTGGCGAGCTCTTTGGCACCATTTTGTCTTTCCCCTATACTCTGCCTTTCCTCTGGAGCTTCTTTCCCATGGATTTCTGGCTTCTAGGCTTCTCTAGGCTAGGACTCACAAAGCCTTAGATCTTCTCAGAGCTGTGTTCTCCATCCCAGCTTGGGCTCCCTTCTGTCAGATTCCTGAACTCTAAGAGCAAAAATCTCATGATGTAATTTCAAGTAGGCCATTTGCTTGCTGGACATAGTCATTCTTTTGTCTTGTTATGTTTTGTTTGTATTTAAACTTCCCATCTTGTGGTTTGGGACTCCTTTCCTCTTTTAGGCTTGATTATTGGAAGCTAAACTGATCTCCCACAATAAAATCTGATCTGAATCTGATTTAAAGAGTTCCTCACATTAAGAGCCCATCATCACTAAGTACTTAGGAAACAGTATCTCATGTAGTGCTCAAATAACCCTGTGAAGCAAGTTCTATTACTACTGAATTGATACAATGGAGGAAATTAAAACACAGTGAGAGAAAAGTAATGTAGGCATGCAAGTAACTGACGAGCCAATCAAGTTATTAGCCACCATGCAAAATCACAGGTACCAAGGTTCAAAGTCACTGCAGGTTTATTAAAATTTTTTCCCTTGTAATTACCTTTAAATAGTTGTAGAAAGGAGTTTCCATTGCACAAAGCAATTTATGAATACATCGTTTAACATCTTCATCCCTTTCCTTCACTCTTCTTAATCTTGTAGGACATATATTGAAGTGTTCACTACATTCTCCCCTTTTTCTCCTCTGCACTCCTCTGCAGCTTTATATTCAAGCTGATGTTTCATGGAAGTGGTGATAGGAAACAATATCTATACCTGGGGAGGGCCACTGCAGTTTTCTCCAGGGCAATAGGCAGTGATGTCAAACAATAGCAAAAGGAGTCTTGGCCTGCTGTGTGCACTGTGGCCTGGAGGGCTCACCAGGGGCAGCTGAGATCCACTTTTAGGGGTGATTGTGGCAGTGGCTCTGGCTGTGGGCCCTTCTTTCTGGTTCTTTCCCTGAAAACCAGCAGTTCTGAGAAAGCTATTTATCTATCTATCTATCTATCTATCTATCTATCTATCTATCTATCTATCTATCTATCTATCTATCTATCTATCTATCTAATCTATTACTCATCTATTTTCACAAGTCTACTATATGTAACTTTAATACATATATAGTTATAGTTATATTTCCACTATATAGTTATATAATATGTATAATATATTGTCTTTAAAGGTGAGTGTTGGAACATTCTTCTGTTTTTATCATTCTTGGCTCTCAACAAAATGCTCTGCTTAGAGCAGCTGCTCAAAACACATTTCTTGCATGAATAATGAGCTGCTACACAACAAGGTGGTAGTGGATGATAATGACTTATAGGTGCAATTCTTCTGGCAAAATTAGCATTTAGATGCAAATCCCTAATGTCTCAAGGCACTGGTTATAACCCATTAATGAGCCCTGAAATCAATTTAGTTGGTTGAGCTAGCATTTTAATAAAATGAAATAGAGTCAATTTTAACAGAAAACAATGGAGTTTATTATAGATGAGAAGAACCAGTATTACTTTGCTTTGATTATGTTCATGTGGTGTGTGTATTTTATGGTATTGCTATGGGCTAAGGATGTTTGACATGCTCAAAGAGTGGCAGTGACTAATGGTCAGGGTGTCACAACTCCTGGCAAAAGTAGGGGGAAAACAAAGGAGGAGGCAACAATGCTCAATAGAAAATGTACTCATCACCTTGCTCATGTAACTGTGACACCTCTGTACAGCATTTTTACAATAAAAATGTACAAAAAAAGAGTGCAGTGAAGGTTTGGGAGACAGTATGCTAATTATCCTCATGATCACCTACCACACAAACCCAATGCAGGTCCAAGAACACCAAATATTAACTTATAGCTGCTGAGGTAAAGAAAAAGGCCACAAGGAAATCAATTCCTCACTCAACATCCACATACACCTATTTTAGACAAGGTGGACTGTCCAATCAGTAATCCATTCTAGAATATGAAGTAACTACTCTCTAGTGAAAAGCTGGTAAAACATACATTGATGCATCTAAATATTTCTGCTGTCATACAAAACATTATATAATTGCTAGTGTATTTCTAAGTGTAGAATATCAAACAATAATCACAATATTCCAGTGTATTTGCATTTCCTAAACTTTCTTTATTTTTTATTTTTAAATAATTTTTTATTGTAAAAATACCATACAGAGGGGTTACAATTACATGGGAAAGGTAATGACTACGTTTCTTTATTATTATTATTATTATTATTTTATTTTATTTGTGAACATACTGTACAGAGGGGTTACAATTACATGGGCAGGATAATGCGTACATTTCTTCCCAAGCATTGCAGCCTCCTCCTTTTGTTTACCCTTCACGTCCCTTCCCAGCCTCCCCCCTCTGCCCCAATCCCAATCCTTCTCCTTCCCCCCACCCCCCCGTTTCCCCCCTCCACCCCCCTGCACTGACGTTGTAAAGCTCGTTTTGGACATGACAACTTGTACTTCTCATTATTGCAACAGGTCCACCTGTATCCTTAAACAACTGGTTTTTCCCCATCTCCTCCTCAAGTTATACTGACATCAAATATAGTGAAAGCAGGGGTTATACTGTGGGGGAGGGACATACAAAGCAACAAAGAGATAATCTTATAAATGCGTTAGAAACACATGCATGAAAGAAAAAAAAATAAAATACATATCTAAGGGTTCATTTTCCTGACATCACATTATCTGACCTTTTCCGCTTGACTCATGCATATACTAGATATTGCAAATAAGGGAAACCATGGGACCTATGTTTCTTTGGGCCTGGCTTACTTCACTTAATATAATTTTTTCCAAGTTTTTCCATTTCCTAACAAATGGGGCAATGTCATTCTTTCTGATGGAGGCATAGAATTCCATTGTGTATATATACCACATTTTCTTGATCCATTCATCTACAGAGGGGCATCTGGGTTAGTTCCATATCTTAACTATGGTAAATAATGCTGCAATAAACATTGTTGTGCTGGTAGCTTTAGTGTGATCTTGTTTGTAAACATTTGGGTAAATGCCCAAAAGTGGGATTGCTGGGTCACAGGGGAGTTCTATGTGAAGTCTTTTGAGGAACCTCCATACTGCTTTCCAAAGTGGTTGAACAAGTTTACATTCCCACCAACAATGGAGTAAGGTTCCTTTCTGTCCACATCCCCTCCAGCATCTGTTGTTGTTAGAGTTCTTGATTTTTGCCGTTCTAACTGGGGTGAGGTGATATCTCAATGTTGTTTTGATTTGCATTTCTTTTATGGCTAGGGATGTTGAACATTTCTTCATATGTCTATTGGCCATCCTTCTTTCTTCTTCAGAGAAGTTTCTCTTTAAGTCTTTAGCCCACTTATTTATTGGGCAGTTGTTTCTTTGAGGATTTGTTGTTGGGGGGTTTAATTTTTTGAGTTCCAAGTATATTTTAGATATGAGACCCTTGTCCGTCGTATGGCTAGTAAAGATCTCCCAATCCGTGGGCTTTCTATTGATCTTGCTAGCTATGTCATTTGCCCTGCAGAAGCTCTGCAACTTTATGCAATCCCATTTGTCCAACCTTTCTTTGATTTGTTGTGTTTCCGGGTCTCTATTCAAAAAATTTCGGCCTGAGCCAAGGAGACCTAGGGTTTCTCCTATTCCATCCTGTAATGTTTTCAGTGTGTCTGCTTTGAGTTCAAGGTCTTTGATCCATTTGGAGTTGATTCTGGTGCAGGGTGATATATAAGGATCTAGCTTTAGTTTTCTACATGTAGTTAACCAATTTTGCCAGCACCATTTACTGAAGAGGCTGTCTTTGTTCCATTCTATAGTTTTAGCTTCCTTATCAAAGATTAGATGGCTATAGGTCTGTAGGTTCATTTCTGGGTTTTCAATTCTATTCCATTGGTCCTGAGGTCTGTTCTTATGCCAATACCAAGCTGTTTTGATTACTATGGCTTTATAGTAGAGTTTGAAATTTGGTATTGATATTCCTCCAGCAGTGTTCTTTCCATTGAGGAGCGTTTTTGCTATTCGGGGTCTTTTATTGTTCCATATGAATTTTTGGATTGCCTCTTCTATTTCCTTGAAGAATGAGGTTGGAATTTTGATAGGTATTGCATTGAATTTGTAGATAGCCTTGGGAAGTATTGCCATTTTCACGATGTTAATTTTTCCAATCCAGGAGCAAGGGAGGCTTTGCCATTTTTTTAGTTCTGTGTTGATTTCCTTTTTCAAGATTTTAAAGTTTTCATCATAGAGGTCCTTCACTTCTTTAGTTAAGTTAATTCCTAGGTATTTTATTTTTTGTGGGGCTATTACAAATGGAGTTGCTTTCCTAATTTCAGCCACACTTTTCTCATTGTTGGCATACAGAAAAGCCATTGATTTTGGGAGGTTAATTTTATAACCTGCTACTTTGCCAAAGTTTTGAATCAGCTTGAGTAATTTGGGAGTGGAGTCTATGGGATTCTTTAAGTACAAGATCATGTCATCTGCAAAGAGGGAGAATTTTATTTCTTCTTTCCCTATTTGGATCCCCTTTATGTCTGCATCTTGTCTTATTGCTGTAGCTAGGCATTCTAATACTAGATTGAAGAGAAGTGGAGAGAGTGGGCATCCTTGTCTTGTTCCTGAGTTAAGAGGAAATGGCTTTAGTTTTTCACCATTGAGTATAATGCTGGCTGTAGGTTTGTCATATACAGCCTTTATTGTATTGAGGAATGTTACATGGATTCCTAATTTTTCCAAAACCTTCATCATGAAGGGGTGTTGGATCTTGTCAAATGCTTTTTCTGCATCTATTGAGATAACCATGTGGTTCTTATTCTTGCTCCTGTTGATGTGATGAATAATATTAATTGATTTGCATATATTGAACCAGCTTTGCATCCCTGAAATGAATCCTGTTTGATCGTGGTGTATGATATTTTTGGATGAATTGTTGAAGTCGATTGGCCAAAATTTTGTTGAGAAGTTTTGCATCAATGTTCATCAAAGAAATGGGTCTATAGTTCTCTTTCTTTGATGAGTCCCTGCCTGATTTTGGGATGAGGGTTATGATGGCTTCATAGAATGTGTTGGGTAGTGAGCTTTATCTTTCAATTTCATTGAAGATTTGGAGGAGTATTGGTGTGAGCTCTGCTTTGAAGGCCTTGTAAAATTCCGCTGTAAAACCATCTGGTCCTGGACTTCTTAGCTGGGAGGTCTCTTATTGCTGTTTCTATTTCAGTGCTTGATATGGGCCTGTTAAGATAGTTTAACTCATCTTGGTTTAGTTTTGGCATGTCAATATTTGCTAGGAAGAGGTCCATTTCTGTCAAGTTCTCAAACTTATTAGCATAAAGTTTTGAGAAGTATTCCCTTATAATGTTCTGAATCTTGGTTGTTTCTCTGGTGATGTTTCCATTCTCATCTCTGAGTTTATTAATTTGCGTGTGTTCTCTTCTTTTTCTGATAAGATTTGCTAAGGGTCTGTCAATTTTGTTAAGTTTTTCGAAGAACCAACTCTTTGTTTTGTTGATTCTTTCTATAGTTTTTTTGGATTCTAATTCATTTAATTCTGATTTAATTTTGATTATTTCTTTACATCTACTGGATTGGGGTTTATCTTGCTGCTCTTTTCAAAGGGGGTTTAGATGTGTCATTAAATTGCTAGTTTTAGATCTCTCCAATTTGTTGATGTAGGAGCTCAGAGCTATAAACTTGCCTCTGAGTACTGCCTTTGCTGTGTCCCAGAGGAGCTGGTACTTTGTGTGTTCATTTTTGTTGAATAGCATGAACATTTGAATTTCCTTTCTAATCTCTTCCATGACCCAATCTTGGTTCAGCAGTGTGTTGTTCAGCCTCCATGTGATACCGGACTTTCTTTGGTGGCTTTTGGTGTTGAGTTCTAATTTTATTCCCTTGTGGTCAGAGAGAATGCAAGGTAAAACTTCAATGTTTCTGAGTTTAGACAAGTTTGCTTTGTGGCCTAAAATGTGGTCTATTTTAGAAAACATTCCATGTGCTGCTGAGAAAAACGTGTATTCTGATGCTGCTGGGTGAAATGTTCGGTAGATGTCTGTTAAGTCTAGTTGATCTATGCAGCTGTTTAGATCTGCGGTTTCTCTGTTGAGTTTTTGCCGAGTTGATCTATCTAGTGGGGAGAGTGGTGTGTTAAAATCCCCAACAATTAATGTCTTTGGATCTATATGGGATTTGAGGCAAAGTAGTGTTTCTTTGATAAATTTGGGTGCTCCATTGTTTGGCGAATAGATATTTAGAATTGTAATATCCTCCTGAAGGAGAGATCCTTTAATTAGTATGTAGAGACCTTCTTTATCTCTTCTCATGAATTTTAATTTAAAGTCTATTTTATCTGATATTAGGATTGCAACTCCCGCCTGTTTATGGGGGCCGTTTGCTTGGTAGATTTTGTTCCAGCCTTTAACTTTGAAAATGTGTTTGTTTTTACGGGCATGATGTGACTCCTGCAGGCAGCAGAGAGAAGGGTCTTGTTTTTTAATCCAACTAGACAGTCTATGTCACTTAATTGGAGAGTTCAGTCCGTTAACGTTAAGAGATAGGACTAAGAGGTATTTGGGAGTTCCTGCCATGTTATCCACCTTCTTGGGGACTGCAAAAAACTGGGTTCTTCCATCTTGGATTCTCAGTTTGGGTGCAGTTTCTTGGCCTTTGTTGCGGTCTTGGTTTTCTATGTGTAGGACATCTTTAAGAATCTTTTGTAGGGCTGGTTTGGTGGAGATGTATTGTTTCAATTTTTCTTTGCTATGGAAGGTTTTTATTTGGCCTTCAGTTATGAAGGAGAGTTTAGCTGGGTACAGTATTCTTGGTTGATAGTTGTTTGTTTTTAGGGCATGGCATACATCATTCCAGGCTCTTCTTGCTTTGATTGTCTCTGCTGAGAAATCTGAGGTGATTCTAATTGGTTTCCCTTTATAGGTGATTACTCTTTTCTCCTTGACAGCTTTAAGGATCTTTTCCTTGGTCTGGGTTGATCCTGTGTGGATTATAATGTGATGGTGGGATGTCCTATTCTGGTCTGGTCTATTTGGGGTTCTAAAAGCTTCTTGTATCTGAATAGGCCTATCTTTTTGTATGTTTGGGAAGTTCTCTGCTAGGATCCTGTTAAACAAATTTCCTAGACCATTAACTTCTGTTTCTAGGTGCTCCTCTACACCCATTATCCTTAGATTAGGCCTTCTGATGGTGTCTTCCAGGTATTGGATAGATCTATCATATATCTTGGACTTGTCTTGGATGGTTGTATGTTCTTTCTCTCTAATATCTAGGCTGTCTTCAATCCCTGAGCTTCGATCTTCTGCATGGTCTAACCTGCTGTCAAGACTCTCTACTTTGTTTTTTATCTCTTTTCCTTCTAGTTGGTCAGCTTTGATGGCTTCAAGTTCTTTGTTGAAGCTCTGTTTTAAGTCTTGTATGAATTTCTTTACTTCCTTAATTTGGTGTTCAGTGTTTGTTCTCAAATCACTTAGTTGATTGGTTATGGTTTCTTTGGACTCCCATTCCTTCTCTTGGGTTCCATTCAGCACTCCCTTTGTGGTCTCCCTAACTTCCGTCAGCTCTTTGTTAATGCATTCTATGAATGCCTTTAGTGATCTTTGTGTATTCTCTACCTGGTCTCTCAATTCCTGTATTACTCTTTGATTAGCTTCTTCCCATTCATGGGATTCCTGTAGTTCTCTTTCCTCTCGTTCGTGGGATTCCTGCAGTTCTCTTTGAGTGTTCTCAGCCTGCTCACTCCATTCCTCCCTTTCTCTTTGAGTATTCTCAAGTTGGTCACGCAAATCCTGTATCAGTTTTTGAGTAGCTTCCTCACGCTTATGATATTCCTGTATAAGCTTTTGGAATGCCTCCTCTCTCTCCCTTTCACGCTCATACAGAGTCCTTTGTAAGTTGTCAAACTTCTCATTTATCATGTTTGCCAGCAGTGTTTGTAGAGCTATTTGGGAACTCTCCTCTGGATTATTCATTATCTGTTCTGACCCCTGATTATCAAGATTGGGACTTGAGATATCCGGATTTGCCATTTTTCTAGTGTTTTTTCGGCTTACTCTGCCCATTTGAGATGAAAATAGCACCAGTTTTGTGCTAGAACACTATCTTAAGGCAACCATCAATCAAAGTTTGCATTTGTACAGTCAATAGTCTACAGATACAATCTAGTTCAACAGATACATCTATTCAACATCAAACAACTATATGTTAATGGGCTTCGAACCGCAGAGAAGAATTTGGAAAACCAGAAATTATTAGGGTTACGGAGAGATGTGGGTAAAAAATAGGAATAGATTGGTGTGGGGAGGCACAGGGAGAGTTAACTATGTCCTAATCCCAATGCAGGAAATAGGTTGGGTAGGATGCATGTAGAGAGAGAGAAAAAAAGAAGAATGGGAAAGGGAAATGAAAAGAGACCAGAAAAAAATAGAAACGTAAAAATTAATATTATTATAGAGATTAAAAGACCATCTATTTAGAGAGGAATGTGAATATATTAATAGAAAGGTAGGGACATAGAGGAGAATTGAAAAACTTAAAAAAATGCTTAAAATATTATATAGGTATAAAGAGGTAGTACTGCTATTAAGGAATTTATGTCTCAGAGGTTTTGAATTGAGTAATAAATTTGTGGATTAAGTGTGTACACAATGGGGGATAGGGTCTACTAGTTAACTACAGGTTTATCTGAGGATGTGCAGGACAAGAGTTAAGTCACATACAGAAGATCAAAAGAGAAGAAAAGGTGAATAGGACTAGAAAGGGAGAAAAAAGATCAGAAGTTCAGTAGAGCTAGACAAAAAAACAAAAAAGATAGTTAAGAAAGAAAGAAAAAGAGAAAGAAGACAAGAAAAGAAAGGAAAACACACATTCATGTGTTCCTAAAATAAAAATTATAAGAGGAAAAAAAAGTTACTGGAAAACAATTATTTTTTCAAAAAAGGCAAAAATTAAAGATTAATAAAATTTTTAGAAAAGGAAAAAAAATTATATATATATATATATATATAAGGTACCAAAAAAAAGAAAAAAAGAAAAAAAAAGAAAAGAAGAGGAAGAAAAAAAAAAGTTCTTTGATTTTTTTTTTTTTGATTTTTTTTGGGAGGGGTGGGAAGAGTCCTGTATCTCCCTTTTGTCTGTAGCCAGCCTCTTGTTGGAGTCTCTGGTCAGCTTGAGGTCCTGTGGCTTGATTGGTTTCTTAAGTCAGTTTGTTCGAACAGGCAGAAAAATGCTCTGCTTTACCCAAGATTTTGAGATCCCCCTCCCAGATTAGTTTACTGGTAGGGTGATCTGCTTTGAGAATCACAAAAGAGGGGGATGCAGTGGTGAGGCTAGGTTCTGGGTAGGGTTGAGGCCTTTCAACAATCAGTAGCTTTTTCCTGGGGCTAACACAGAGCTCAGCCTGGAGCCATTCTCAGGGTTTCTGTTTTTCAATTGATTGTGGAGGCTGCTAGAGGGAGGGGCAGCCTCTGGCTCTGGTTACCCAGTGAGGAAAGCCACTCCAATGGCTGGTGCCTGAGCTGGGTGACTTTTCCCTGGATGGAGCCGAGTCTGGCAGGTCACTTTGCCATTAAGTTCTTTTGACCTGCTAAATGACGCGTTTTATTCCAAGGCCTGGGTTGGAGCTGGCAGCTCCTCCGAGCTTTGTCAGTATTCAAGATGGAGATAACCGGTCCTGGGGGGGGAGGGGTGGCCTTCCCTCCTCTGCTCCCTGAGAAGGAGTGAGGACGTCGGGCTTCTACTCATGTCGAGTCTTGGATCCTGGGTCGTCTCTGGTCTGCGAACTGCAGGATGAAGATGTCTGCTCCTTGTCGGTTCTTGCTGGTGTTGAGTAGAATCCGCTCGCCCGCTGCGTCTGGCTCCTTCGTCCCGGACTGTCTGTGTGAGCGCTCAGTTATGGCCCGGGCTGCGGACTCCGCCGCGACCCTGCCGCCGCCACCGCGGCGGCTGCTGGCAGGTGCTCAGATGTGTCTTTTTGCCTTGGCTTCCCCTCTCTTGTCTAACTCTCTGTCCTGTGATGGCACACTTGGTGTGATTCTCTGGCTTAGGACTGTTCACTGGAACTCTAAAACTGCTTTCTATGCGAGAGCTTGTTCAGATTCCAGCTTCTCCTCCGCCATCTTCCTGGAACTCCTCCATGAGTACGTTTCTTATCAAGCATTGTAGCCTCCTCCTTTGTTTCCCCTTCCCATCTCCCATCCCCCTGATTCCCACCCCTCCACCCCCCCACCAAAGTTGTAAAGTTTGTTTTTTGACATAATGACTTGCACATCTCATTGTTGCAATGGGTCCACCTGTATCCTTATTTAAATGATTTGTTTTTGCCCTTTTCCTCCACAAGTTATACCAATGTCAAATACAATGACAGCAGGGATTATACCGTGGGAGAGGGACATACAAAGCAACAAAGAAATCATCTTATAAATATGTTAGAAACAATTGCATGAAAGCAAAAACATTGAATACTTATCTTGGGGTTCATTTCACCTAACATCAACTTATCTGACCTTTTCTGCTTGACTCAGACATATACTAGTTATTGCAAATAAGGGAAACCATGGGACCTATGTTTCTTTGGGCCTGGCTTACTTCACTTCATATAATTTTTTCCAAGTCTTTCCATTTCCTAACAAATGGGGCAATGCCATTCTTTCTGATGGAGGCATTGAATTCTATTGAATTCTATATATACCACATTTTCTTGACCCATTCATCTACTGAGGGGCATCTAAACTTTCTTTCACTTTTCACTCAGCCTCATTTACTCAGCCACTTTAGAACTTAAACAATTTGTGTGTGTGTGTGTGTGTGTGTGTGTGTGTGTGTGTGTGTGCATGCACATTGTTTGCAGCCCCAGAAGAAAGAACATGCTTACATAACCATACTTAATGCTTGTGACTTGATTGTCCTTGGACAGGGCTGCCTGAAGCATAGAAAAGGAATCTTCAGGGAGGGAAGTAGAATGGGTCCTAAAACAGATACAAATACCAATGCACTGCATATGGAGGCATGTGGTGTAGTGAAGACCTGCATGCTTTTGCGTCTCCTTCTCACAACAGCACTGTGCCCTTTTTCTCTGTGATTGCCTCTTGCAGCCTTATGAAAACCACTGCAGCCAGTTTTTATTTGAGCCAGTGTCTTAGGTCAGTCTCCCTAGAGGCTGAGTGTGAAATGATGATTCAAGTGGAAGTCATTTATTAAGGAAGTACTCCCAAGAGATGCAGTAAGGAAGTGGAGAAAGCGTTACAGAATGAGAAAAGTAAGTTGTGATGTTAGGCAAGTTCCTAGAACATAGATTTTACCTTGGAACCCTCCTGACCTGAGGCCAGAGAGTTATGCTTTCATTGTCCTGAACTTTCTGTCTCTGGGGAAATGAAAACACTTGGACACCTCCAGCCCACGAAGTATTAGCAACTCAGTAGCCTGAGGGAAGTCCTCGAAAGCAAAGTAGCAGATGAGGCTGCAGCAAGCAATGGCTTAAGGAAACCTGCATAAAGGCTCCCAGAAAAGTGGAAGAGATTCCAAGGGCAGCGAATGACTCTGATAGCATCTATTACTGTTGGTTCATGTGGTTCTCTGTACCTGCAATTACAAAGACATTTATTAATACACAGATATGTTTCAAAAGATAACCAAGGAAAGAGAAGGAGATTTGTACAATAATGGAAAAGTGGCTTTCTGGAAGTAACTTTAAGGAAAACTACTTTATATCGGAGAAAGTTGCATCTTTAAAGATTCTTAAACTCTCTAATAACCTAATATGAAAATGTTCAACCTCAAAAATACAGTCTGTGAGTAGAAAGACAGACTCCAAAAGCTACTTAAAAAATGATAGTACCTGGTGCTGGTGGCTCACGCTTGTAATCCTAGCTACCCAAGAGTCTGAGATCTGTGGATCCTTGTTTGAAGCCAGCCCAGGCAGGAAACTTCAGGTCACTCTGATCTCCGATTAACCACCACACAAATGGAAGTGGAGCAGTGGCTCAAAGTGGTAGAGCACTAGCCTTGAGTGAAAAAGCTCAGGGACAGCGTCCAGGCCCTGAGTTCAAGCCTCATGACCAATAAATAAAAAATAAAATTAGTAGTAATTTATTTATTACAACCTGGAGCCAAGAAGTCTAAGATCAAGGAGCTGGCAGATTTGGTGTCTGCTGAGGACCTGCAGATGGTGGTTTCTAGCTGTGTCCTTATAGTATGGATGGAGTCAGGCAGCTCTCTGGGGATTCTTTTACATGGGCACTAATTTCAGTTAAGAGGGTTCCACCCTTGTAACCTAATCATAGCTTAGATCATAGGGGACACAGAGGTTTCCTTTCCAATACCATCATTTTGGAGATTAGTATTTCAACATGAATTTTGAGAGTAGGCCCTCCATCAATATTTCTTCTGCTGTTCCTAACCTAATTTCGAGGCCAATTTCAGCTAGTTTTGGTTAGATTGTGAAGATCTTCTGTCTTCTAGGTAGTATTTAGCAATCTGCCACTGGTTTTAGCTGGATGGTCAGCATAGATATTTATTTTTTGTTTTTTATCTTTTGTATGTTTTTTATTGTAAACATACTATACAGAGTGGTTACAGTTACATGAGCAAGGTAATGAGTACATTTCCTATTGAGCATTGCTGCCTCCTCCTTCATTTTCCCCCTAGCATCCTTTCCCTCCCACCTCCACAACTACCTCCCCCCACTCCCGCCCCCCCACCAAAGTTTTAAAGTTCATTTTCAACATAGTATCTTGTATATCTCATTGTTACAGTGGGTCAACCTGTATCCCTATTTAAGCATTTTGTTTTTTCCCTTCCCCTCCCCAAATTACAGAAGTGTATACATAAGATGCAGGACACCGGAATCAAATACAGTGAAAACAGGGGTTATACCATGGAGGAGGAACATACAAAGAAACAAAAAATCACATAGCATACTATAAATACATTAGAAACAATAACGAGAAAGAAAAAAATGTGTCTCGATCTTGGGGTTCATTTCGCTTAACATCATCTTATATGGTCATATGTACATAGCTTTTGACCTTTTCTACTTGTCCTACACATGTACTAGTTATTGCAAATAAGGGAAACCTTGGGACTTAGTTTCTTTGGGCCTGTCTTACTTCACTTAATATAATTTTTCGAAGTCTTTCCATTTCCGAACAAATGGGGCAATGTCATTCTTTCTGATGGAGGCATAGAATTTCATGATATATATATATATATATATATGTATATATATATATATATATATATATATATATGCCACATTTTCTTGATCTGTTCATCTACTGAGGGGCATCTGGGTTGGTTCCATATCTTAGCTATGGTAAATAATGCTGCAATAAACATAGTCATGCTGGTAGCCTTAGTATGGTCTTGTTTGTGATCATTTGGGTAAATGTCCAAAAGTGGGATTGCTGGGTCATAGGGGAGTCTTTTGAGGAACCTCCATACTGCTTTCCAAAGTGGTTGAACAAGTTTACACTCCCACCAACAATGCAGTAAGGTTCCCTTCTGTCCAGATCCCCTCCAGTGTCTGTTATTAAATTTCTTGATTATAGCCATTCTAACTGGGGTGGAATCTCAATGTTGTTTTGAATTTGGATTTCTTTTATGGCTAGAGAAGTTGAGCATTTCTTCATGTGTCTATTGGCCATTCTTACTTCCTCTTCCGAGAAGTTCTCTTTAAGTCTGTAGCCCACTAATTAATGGGGAGGTTATTTCTTTAAGGATTTGTTGTTGGGGATTTAATTTTTTGAGTTCCAAGTATATTTTAGATATGAGACCATTGTCCATTGTATGGCTAGTGAAAATCTTCTTCCATCTGTGGGCTTTCTATTTATCTTGCTAGCCATGTCCTTTGCCATGCAGAAGCTCTGCAGTTTCATGCAATCCCACCATAGATACTTTTTTGAAGGAGAAAACGTAATATTGTACAAGAGGCTTCACTAAAGATATCACAGGTGCATATCTTGTACTTTGATTAGATTGATTCCTCTGTTAGCTCTCTCTATTGCTCTCTTTTTCCCCATCCTATTTTTCAACAGCTTTCAGTGGCTTTCCTTATGCTTACTTCATACATAGAAATAATATACTTGGATATTGTTCACCCCCACCAATAGCTATCTTTTTTCAGTGCTTTTATAGATGTGCCCAGATAACTCTGAAATGATCTATGGATCTGGAATGAGAATATATCCTTTAAGCTAGTGATAGATTTTGCATCTGACTGTCATTCTTACCACAAATTTTATCTATTAAACGGACCTAAAGCTAGAAGTACTAAGGATCACCAAATAATTTTAATGTTTGATTCCTAAGAATGATTGGTTTTCTTTTATTCAAGATTGTCATGCTTTTACTTTTTAATGTGCATCTGTGTTTTACTTGAATGTAAGATGCCTCATCCATTGTTAGGTGACTTTCAAACTGACCTCATGCAGGGTAGAACCTCTTCTGCTCTCTTATACTAATAGTCCAATTTTTGTAACCAGAACCAAGACAGGGAACAAAGTAGGACTGGAAATTTATCTCTTCTCTTAATTGTGCCACCATTTTAAAGACCTGTGGAGTAGGAGATCCACTTCTCTTCATCTATCACTTCACCCCCAACTCTGTTTCCTATGAATTTCCTCTGTGTTATCTATGAAGTCTCATTGGGCATTAAGTAATCTCTTCTCAGAAGTTGGTCACCTAGGACTCTGAACTATGGACTTATTTATCAGAGATGCTTATTTTTAAAATATTTTTCAGGTTATTTTTTATATATCAACTTCCTTAAGTTCCTTGTATACAAAGTCCTGCTTTCTGCTAAGAAATAGCAGTCTTAGTCTGTTCTAACGGATTAATGAAAGACACGTACTAGCTCTTCAATCTCGTGAAAGCACTTGCAAACTTTAAGGGAATTTTTTTTAATAATATTGTCTGCAACAGGAATTAGTATGACAGTATAAAAATGAAGAAGTCCAAGATTTGGGGTCATGCTGATATGAAACTTAACCCACATTGCACACTCACTGTCCTGTGATCGCCAATGAGTTATTTAACTCCTCTGAACATGTCTGACCTGCCTTTACTATAAAAGGAGATTGACATGTAGCTTCTATTTCTGTTGATGCTATTTAATTAAAACTTTAAGCAGCCAGATGCACAGAAGATGTTTCACATATTATGACTAATATGTTAACAATATCTTAAACTAAATAGGAGACTAAAAGCCAATTATCAGCCATTATTGTTAACTCAATGAATAAATATTGCTTAGTTATTGCACAAAAGAAAAACCAAATTAGAGTTCACCTATATTTCTCTTACTCTTTCTTTTTCTCTCTCTTTGTTTTTAGTGGTACTATGATTTGAACTCAAGGCTCTGTGATTGCTAGCAAGCTGTCTACTATTTGGTCCACATGTATGACCATTTTTTGATGTTAGTTTTTTTTTCACATAGATTCTCATGCTTTTGTTCTAGGCCTGCCTAAGATCACAATCCTCTTACTTCTGTCTTATGCACAATTGGATTACTGGCCCATTTCAGCTCTTCTCTAGATATGCATCCACTGATGTTCATTACTTTATTGATTAAATTAATTACATGCTTATTAAGTGTAAAGGGCTTGGAAGTACATAGTGTTTAATCCCATGCTGGGCTACTATTGAATGTGACAATGTCTTTAGATATAAGGAAGAGACAGAAAAGGGGATATTCAGATCCTGTCCCTTAATCAGAATGAAAACTGCTTGCAGAAGTGAAATACAGAACAGGTAGGAACTGGTGGTCTGAGAGCTTTATTAGCCTGAAATTATTCATAAACTATCAGAACCTAAGGGAATAGAAACTATAAATACTTGAGGAACGTTAAAATAGAAACATTTATCAAGATAAAGACAGAATATATTATGAGTCAACCTAAATGGCCAGGTCAGCACATGGACCCAAAAGGTAACAGGTCCATAGTCTAGGTCAGTGGGGAACAGGGAAATGGATACAAAGCCAGATCAAGATGAAAGACCAAGTCCATGTCAAATGTGATGGGAAGTCCC
The DNA here is from genome assembly GCF_024711535.1 of Dipodomys merriami. NCBI lineage: Eukaryota > Metazoa > Chordata > Mammalia > Rodentia > Heteromyidae > Dipodomys > Dipodomys merriami. The sequence continues at coordinate 4,351,510 of NW_027204159.1, read as the reverse complement.
TAGTCCAGCTTTCCAGGCTCCATTTAAGCCTTAATGGGAAACACATAACACTGGATGAGGGAATCTGAAAAGAGAACAAAGAGTAGAAAAAAATGATGGAAAATGTTGCCATAGCAACGTCTACCAATTCCTAACTTGGGAAGAAAATGGAAAGTAGCCCAAAGAAGTAAAGTGTTATTCTAGTTCAGCTACTAGATATACAAGTTGTAATCTGAAATGAGCTGACTATGCTAGTAGCTGGTATAGTGCTTGCAACTTGAACTGGGGAGACAGATAGAAAGGAATTCCCATGTTTTCCTTGACACTTACCACCTGCGTACCTTTGGACAATTTCTTTAGCCTTGTTATTCCATCTGTAAAATAGCAAAGACTAGCACTTGCTCATGTTGCTGTGCTGGACACCACTTGAAACACTGTGTATACACAGCTCAGCACAGTATGTGGCACAGAGTAGAAAGGCGAAGATCATAAACTATTTTAGGTTTACATTCTACGGCTAACATAAAACGTCTGCTTGTCTCCTCAAGCTTATTCAACTGGTCATAGGCCTGTGTCTATTTTTATGTCCTTAGCTAGTCATAAAATTAACTTCCAGACCCTATGACCATAGCCAAAAAGAAGTCGGGTTGAATGTGAAGAATAGTAGCACATTTATGAGCCACTTAATCTCTCTGGCAACGCTGTTCTCTCCTGTTTGTAAATTATTGAAGAGATTTGTGCTCCTGGGAAAAAAAGCCAAACACATCTCCAACTCATCAAGGCTCCTCCAGTGATCCCTCATAGACCAAAAGGGTTTCTTGCTGCATTACAGGTGCTCAGGCAGTAGCTGGCCTGATGAATGTAAACATGGATAGTATCAGTTATGCATAAGACATCCATAGAAAGGCTCCTTGCCTTTCTACTATGTGCCACATACTGTGCACACCACTTGAAACAGTGTTTCAAGTGGTGTCCAGCACAGCTCGGTCAGTGAATGCTAGTCTCTGCTATTTTACAGATGGAATAACAAGGGGCATGCATTACCAATAAGGATAATATTAATGAGCCAGATGCCTTTTTTTGGTTATTGAACACAACTTGTGGAAGTAATCTAGCAAATAAGTAATGCTTCCGCAAGATATGTAAGCAATGTAAAATAAGTAAGGCAGATTTTCCTTTCCATCTGGCGGCAGCCATCAGGTAAGCCAAGATTTGGGTGCTTACAAGTCCATCCAGGAGCCATGGAGGAAGAAGCAGTCGGACCTGGTGGCTTTCTTCTGAGAGTTGACTGCAGGCAGAGCCGTCAGCTCTCTGGTCCAACGAGGCGCTGCTGCCTGTGATACAAGGCCAGGCAAAGTTTTGTCATATACAGGATTCATGTGCGCCCTGGCGGCTGCAAAAGCCCGGTTCCTAAGGATGCGACTTATGGCCCGCCCGCCCATCACGGCAGCTCTTTGGCCCACAACCTTGCGTCACTGAGGGGCTCTGATCCTGAATTCTTGCTGGCTTGGTGAAGATTCCACATACAAACTCTTTCAGGGTATCCTCATTGATCCCTTCCGTAAGATCATCAGAAGAAATCCTGACACCCAGTGGCTCTTCAAACCAGTCCACAGTCCTCAAGAGCGACGCGTGGGCTGACCGGTGCAGGCCACAGGAGTCGTGGCCTGGGAAAGGCCACAAGTTCCGCCACACTCTGTGGTTCCCACCCCGCAGCGTGGACAAGGCACAGTACTCTCTGGCTTCATGTTACCACGAATAATAAAAATAATATTTGCACAGCTCATACCTAATACATAATTTAGGACAGTCATGTCTGCTTACAGGTGTTTGTCTATTAGAACTAGCCTGAAGATTATTTCATGACGGCTTTTGTCAAATTATGGATATGCAATAATGTTTGAAAACTAAACTGGTGTGTTTTGTTTCTACTAAGATAACCTTTCTCCATCTTTGTTTTATCTTCTTAGGGAATTATGTCAGGGTTTAAAACATGCTGGGTGATATAAGAGGTGTGAAATAATCTTGAAAAGAGAAAAAAGAAAACAGTATTGAGTACCTGCTATGTTGTCAACACTGGTAAACTGGTATAAACAGAACACCGGATGCTGGTTGTACTCAGAACTCTAGGAATAGGAACAGTAGCCAGAACTGGGGGAGGAGGGGATTGTATTAATAATGGTGGTCCAGAATACATGACAATCACCAGACCATGAGAACAGACATCAGTGGTGCTGGTGATATCTAGAGAAGCACCTTTTTGCCAGGTATGACTCATGTTGCAGGCGATGGCTCCAGAGCATGCGGGGAAAAGAAAGGGCTGATACAGTAGGATACCATTTCTGAGACATGCAGAAGCTAAATGTGGAACTAGTTGAATATTTTGAAAACTTTGCTTAAACACAGCAGAATATATTCACGTATTCTGCAGTGAACAAGGAAGACAAGGTCTCTCTTTCAACTGCCTTCTTTTTGAGGGCTTACCTCAGTGGCATCAGAGCTTACTTTCTGGGAGAGCTTTGAGTCTACTTCAGTCCATAGCCCAGTGCCTTGATAGTGCCTAAACCCACAGCAGGTAAACACTTGGACTCTTAGCACCATCCATTTTTTTTTGAATATTTGATACAAGTTTTAATAGTCTATACATTTCTTCTCATGAAGAGAACCAGTTATAAGTAAATGCATTTTCTTTTGTGACTTGTTCAGTTCTTGAGGTCTTTTTGGTTGGGAGAATATCCTGCCAACAGTCTCCCACAATGAAAACAACAGCCAATTACTCTCCACACATTGACCCTTTGTGCTGTTCCCTGTGAGAGTTCTTCTTGTAGAGGGGAAAAGATAATTTAGCTAGCTTTTATAGAGGCAGTTGGTAAGCTCTTCAATTCATAGTTACAAAATTTTAAATGTTTCTATGTAAGAGACTAAAAAGGATGTTATCTTTTCTTGGTGTATAGAGTGAAAATCTTGGAGGTATATGGGAATCCGCAGTAAGGGTGTTTTGGTAAGTATAATCAGGATAAACTTGCCTCGCTGATGATTACTGAATTTAAGGAAATAGAAAATATATCATGAATCTTCAACAAATTCATTTATTTTCTCTTGTAAATATGCATTATATGATAACAGTAAATTGTACTATGCCCATCATAACTTATCAGGTAGATCTATTGTGTGAAAAGAGAAATCATAAAACTATGGCTTGTCCGTTTATTCTTAATTCTCCACTTAATCCACGAAAGGAGCATTTGATAGTTAGAATCTAAGAGATGATAATGCAGTAACAGCAGAGCTATCCATATCCAATTGTGCCATACATGTTTATCACAAAACAATCAGATGGATCATTCCTGCTAGATCTGTTAGATAGGACAGCGATTGCCATAGCGGCTCTGGGAGGAATTCACATTAGAAAATGAAAACGTTGATATGTAGATGGAATACATTTGATGTGCAAGCCATTGAAAAAGAATAGATGGGGATTTACCCAGAAGCACTTTCTCACTATCACCTCAGTTTAAGTATCTGTTTCTTTATTTGTGGTTTATAGATCCCAAAGACTTAGAAGCCACTTGAGATTACTTCATGTGGAGATATAAAATTTATCACTCTACCTCATTTTCCAAAAATATCTTGATCTGCTTCATCCACTAGAAGATAGAGAAAGCTGCATTTTATTTTGAAAATGCAGAAATAGATCTCTTTTTTTTAAATTTAATTTTATTTTATTTGAGAAGATACTGTACAGAGGGGTTACAATTACATTGGCAGGATAATGCATACATTTCTTACCAAGCATTGCAACCTCCTCCTTTGTTTACCCTTCACCTCCCTTCCCAGCCTCCCCCCTCCCCCCTACCCAATCATACCCCCCTCCCCCCCCACACCGACATTGTAAAGCTTGCTTTGACATGACATTTAAATCCTTTAATCAGCCATGAATAAGACTAGATTCCATTTAAAATGTTTACAACTGATCCTCAAATACGCAAATTAACCCTCTATTTTTGGTCTGCATGTTTTCTTTGACAATTGTTTAAAGGTATCTTATACTTTTTTGTACTTCGGTAGCATTGCTCATCTTCCTAAGTTGGTATTTATTGGTATCACTTTAAATTATCTAATTTCATTACCTGCCATGGACATACAGTTAGAATTTTATTTTTGTTGGGTTTAATTTGCCTTAGCAACCAGCACTATAAAGAAACAACCTTAGATAAATGGATAAAGAACATTAATACCAATGAAGATAATTTTAGTTCAGATTTGTATTTTTCATAGAAGCATAGCAGTCACTCATTAAATTTTACCATGTTCCTTACCAACTAGTCATTTTTGACTAAGTTATTTTCCCTACACATTGTTTTCCTTAGCCTGCTTTATAGCTGAGATATACTTATATACATATACCCATTACTATTTTCTTAATCAACATTGGAGTACCCTATGTACTAGTACTCATCTTGGTGCTGGGGCTATAAGAAAAAAAATACACGGAGGGGAGGATAGGATGGGAAGGGGAAACAAAAGAGGAGGCTACAATGCTTGATAAGAAATGTACTCATTATCTTGCCCATGTAATTGTAACCCCTCTGTACAGTATTTTCACAATAAAAAATTAAAAAAAAAAGAAAAAAAAAACCAATGTGCAAGATCACACCTGTAATCTTAGCTGATCAGGAGGCCAAGACTGAAGATAGATGTTAGAAGCCAGCCTCAGCAGAAAAGTTTGTGAGACTCTTATCTCCAATTAGCCAGCAAAAAGCTGGAAGTGAAGGTGTGGTCATGTGGTAGAACACTAGCCTTGAGCAAAAATGCCAGGTGAGAGCATAAAGCCCTGAGTTCAAGCACCAGTACTAGCATGTACACACAGAAATACAATGTGATGATAATTCTTACAAGTATAATAAGCAAAGAATTTTGTGGAAGATTTTTGGGGAAGTATACCTCAACTACCTGAGGCAATGTGAGAAGATTTCTCAGAGGAAGTGAGTTAAGGTGTAATATGCCTAGCAGAGAAGTCATGATTTTTCCTTTAAGATCTGTCCTTTCCCTAGAGTTTTCTCTGCTCAATTGGGCTACAACTTGGTTACAATATTTAAATTTTCATTTTCTTTCTCATCACCCCTGATGTTCTTCTCAACACTGATTTCAATCTCTCTTGCTGTGACTCTCTTCCAGGCCTGTTTATCTTGCACATAGATTTCTTCACTTGCTTCTGGACAATCTTCTGGCTTCCACTCCTGCTTGCCTGTTCACTCAGCTGTTGTCTGTTTAATGGCTAACAGCAATCTTTTTGAAAACGTAAAAGACGTCATGCCATAAATTTTAACAGCATCAACTCCTTTCCATGATCTACAACCAGGCTGTGATTCATCCAGGAGGTGCTGGAAACAGCCTTATTGGTGGGTTTTGGACAGCGCCCGTTCTGAATGTTTGTGCCCATGCCACATGTCTTGTTAAGTATTTTACGTATCATCTCTGCTTCCTTTTCAACTGGAGTTAAGAGCAATGGCAGATATCCTACAGGACACAGAAGAGTAATAGAATTATTTGGCTCCCCATGTCAGCCAGACCCAAACTGAGATAACATGAGATTATCCTCTCATCCCAGCCTGCTTCATTCACATCATTTTCTCCCTTACTACTAATCTTGCTCTACTTGACAACACCATTACTATCCTCAGGGATCTCTATATTTTTTTTAGCTGTTTAATGTTTTAAATCACAACACTGGAGTTATCTGAGACTGTCATGCTTAGCTGATTGTCTCTTCTCTGCTCTGTCCACCTAGAATGCCAGCTTCATGAACAAAGGAATATTTTCTGCTGTCGCTTCTGCCTCTATAATACTGCCTTAGTACTTGCTGAGTGAAGTCTTTCTCCTGCTCACTCCTCAGGTGTTCCAGGAGTCTCACTTGTTCCTCATTTCCAACAACTCCTGAACCCCACTCTTTTCACAACTTCTAAGGGATATGAGGCATAAGGTTAAGTTGAGGACATCTGTTTCAATGTATTACCCAGTAATAAAAAACAATTGAAAGCATATTGATTTGCTTTTTAGTCCTCGTCAATTTGTCTTTGAGTTAGAATGACTGCTCATTAACATGACCACCACCACAGGCATGGAACAGCTTGAGATGGCCTGGTAGCCAAAGACGTTTCTTGTCTCCTTTCACTTAGATGGTATTTGGGCTTTTTTTTTTTTTTTTTTTACGTGGAATGTTTGCCTTGGAATCCTCTGTTGAAGTTGACTGAGGGTTTTTCTTGTGATTAAATGTTTTACAATTGCTGTTGTGGAAGATCTGATTTCCACTCACTGTCATCACCACAGAACTATGATGATGACTCCTGTGTTCACCAGAACAGCCTTCCCATAGTGCCTTGCCAACTCTCACTCTGAGAGAACAGCCTTCCCATAGTGCCTTGCCAACTCTCACTCTGGGACTGAGCTAGAGGCCCATATTCATAGGGCTCTCTCCATTACAGGCTATGGCTTAAAAAGAAATATCACTGGGGATTCCTAGGTCATTATAGGAATTAACTGAGACAAGGTCTGCATTGCGAACTCGACTTTGGAGCTGGAGAATCATGTCTCAACACAGAAGATGCTGTTGTTTTCAAAAGCTACCAAAGATCAAATTTAAGGGAAAAACATCAAACATGAATTCCTGAACCCCACCATATTTAATTTTGTTCCAGCAGGAACTCCAACTGGAAAAAATACCCCAATGTTATGTGGTAAAGCAACTTGATGAGAATTAATTTGTCCTGAGCTTGAACCACAGAAATATCTGCTAAATCAAGGGGTTGTTTTTGTTCTTAAAACAAGAAAACTAGTCTAATGCTGGTGGCTCACTTCTATAATCTTAGCTACTCACAGGGCTGAGACATAAAAGGTTGCAGTTTGAAGTCAGCCTGGGCAGAAAACTTCAAAAGACTCCATCTCCTATTGACCAGTAAAAATCTGGGCTGGAGATATGGTTCAAATGGTAGAGTACCAGCCTAGTAAGTCAAGCCACTGTGTGGCTTTGATTTTGGGCCCTCCCCCTACAAACACCAAAAAAAAACCCCAAAATAACAACAAAATTGACCATCATAAAGGTAACCATTTTAATTTATTCTTGACCTAAGATAAACCAAGAGCTTATTATTATTACAGTACTATTTACAAAAACTCAAGTAATTCAGACTAATGTCTCTGCTCTTTTAAATCTCTCTAAAAATGCTGATCTTATTCCTTTACATTTCATGATAATTATAAGATGGTAAAAATTAAGTGAGTGCCTAGATCCCCCAGGATCAGCAAGAAATCTTAACTTATGTTTAACCCTTAAAATAAATGTACTTCCATATTATTACAATGGTTACTGTAGAAGATCTCCAATTTGCTAACATTACCATAGAAATACTGTAATGACTATATTCCATGTGAATAGCTTCCCTCCTGTCTGGTTCTTAAGGGTACTTAGATGATGACCTTCAGACCCACATCTAAGAGCTGTCTGCCCAAATATACTGGTGATCGTCTGTACAATAAAGAGCTGGTCCTTTTTTATTGGCCTTTCTTTTCTAGTTTTATCTTCTAAACAGATTATGGAGTTCTCCCATAATAAATAGTTTTATTTTGCTTTGGAAACACAGAATGCAGTTCCACTAGAAGCCTTTTTAAAATATTAAATCTTACTCTGAGAGAGTGAATAGTGATAACCTAGAGAAGAAAGCAAAAGAGCTTTAGGAGTTACCCAGTTTGTTTTGATCCATGCAACAGCTGCTGAGTGTATTTTTTTAAATCATTATTTTCTTTACTGAGTTTATTGCACATAGAATCTGACAACTGTGTGAGTATTGTCCAAATGAATGTTTTTCTGTTATTTCCTTATTTAGTTCTGAGTTTTGGGATGATAATTGCAATGAAAGCAAAAATGCATCCTGATGAGTGGACAGAAATTATTTGCAGCTGCTGGGGCTTCTACCCTGATTTTGTTTTTCTGGGATTTGGATGCTATCTTCATCCAGACAGGAAGGTCTGGCTGCAACTATCATATTACAAAGCATTGAACCGGACTTCCTGTGTAATATCATAAAACTTGCTGTTAGTATGACCATGGAAGAATTAATAAGATTGTTTTTCACTTGAATTCTAGATATTTTTCTAAGTTAGTGCTTAGTTCTGTTCATTAGTATTTTCTTTTCACATAGTAGAAGGTTTATATTGTTGGCAGTTTTGCTTTTGCTAATAAAAGACCCCATTAGTGGTCTCCAGTACTAAGAAGTCCATGTTTTCATAGGGTTTATGGAATTACAAGTCAGTATCTTGAATAGCTGCTGGGTGGTGTCAGGCCTCCTGAACTTCTGCTTTTTTTGTTTCTGAGTAACTATGTTAATGTATACTTTAAAAAAAATAAGAAAAAAGGTAAAAAGTAAAACGTAAAGTTAGTTATATTAGATTCTAGGCTAAAGTTTTAACTCATTTCCTTCAGGGCTTCCCTCTCTCTCTAACTTTGTATGTGTATATGTATATATGTGTATACATAGAACAAAAATAAAACAAGTAAGGTATTTTCAATGTATCACAATCCCTCCTTTAAAAATCTGAGCAATGTATGAACATGGCAAAAATTGTTTATAGTGAGTAAAATTTGTCTTCAAGTAACTTCTTTGGGATCCTGCACAGATTTGATCCTTTTTACTACTTTCCTGAATACATCGTAACCTGATATCTAAGTGATAGCATCTAATGTCTCCCCCTTTCTTTTCTATTCACATTTTCACACTTTTACTCTCATCTCTCCTCTACATACCCTGAGGAAGACATTGATATCTTCTTAAAAATATATGTATGTACATACACATGCAGTCTTTCACAATAGGAAGTGTTGTGTGTTTCAGTCTTTATTTATATGAATGATAGTGTTGTGTCTCCAGTTTCTATTTTACTCCCTAAACTGTCCCTTGTTCTGGTGTTTACTTTTCTACTTATTGCTACCTAGTGTCTCACAGAAAGCATTACTCTTGTATTTATCCATTCCCCTAGGTTTTTTCCAGCTTCTCACACCCATAATGGTCACATGTATACATGTTCTCTACAGACCTAAGGAAGAATTTCTCTGATGTGCATCTCAGAAATGTGATTGCTGAGTTGTGGATCATACAAGTATTTCATTGTCTGTCTTCCGTGTATTTGCTGAAACTTGTCAGTCCACTGATAACCAGCCCCCATGCTTGTTTTCTTTGCCAATATGTGCATGCATGTTGTACTCCTATATTTTTATTTCAATGTGGTCTTAAGAAAGAGGAAAATATGTGTGCTCACTCCAACATTTAAATGAGAGTGCTAACCATTTTCTTTTGCATTATACTCAATTTGGAGTGTTGCAAGAGGAGGAAGCTGGAGGGGGGAGAGGGTGTGGAAAAGATACTGCTATTGTTGGTACACTGTATGCAGTTGAATCCCATTACCTAACCAGTGGGACACAGATAAAGTGAGCTTGCAAATAACTAAAAGCAGGTATTGTCAGTCATCATTGCCTCATAATTTAGAAGTCAACAGACTTTTAGCCCCCAAACACATTTCTGGCCAAAAAGTCCCATTATTTTAACTGACCCCCACCTAAAGATTATAGATATTGGAATCCTGTTCCAAAGTTACTGTTTTCTTTAATACCACCATAAACTGGTAACTCTTGTAAAGTGCAATTTTAGAAGTTAATTTGACAGGATTTTTCCTTTAATTTCAGACAATTCTGTAATTGTTCTAGCAAGACATTCTTGAGTATACTGCTATAAAGCAATCAGAATTACGTTTTCTAGACCAGTCATTTAAGGGACTATGAAAGGGCCAAATCCATTTTCTACTTGGGTGAAGCTGGAACAGGACTTTGTAAGAAGAATGTGCTGCGACAATGTCTGTCTGCTTCTCAACAACAATGTGCCTGGTCATGCCAACACTTTTTCAAATTAGAGTGTTTGGGGGGTAAAATCTGGCAGGGGTGTCTTTAGTTGGATATGAACAGTCTGCCTGAAAAATAGTCGAGCAAACGTCAGATGCTAGAGTATTCTATGTGTGTCAAGGCACTTTATCTCTTTCCCATTTTTTATGTCCACTAAATGGCCATAAAGTGGTACACATTACAGCTCTACATTGTAGAGGGTGACTGTCCAATTTAAGCCAACACTCTTGTGTCTACACGGACTTTAGCAACTCATAACTGAATGTATAACCCACAGTTCATAATTTCTCGAGAGTTATGAACTGGCAGCTTGCACAAGTATTGTGGCCTTTTGTATAGATTCATTCTTAGTTGCAATTCTACATCTTCCTCTTTCTTGCCTGTGCACATAGGGATGATGATAATGAAAGTCCTTCTTCTTCTTTGGAAAGTTGCTATGGGCAAGAGATAAAATAATTTACCTAGTGGCTTAACGAGTGTCATTCCTTGTGCTATGAGATAAATTGTGTCCATTTTCCAGCCAGATTCATAGAGTAAGTCCTGGTTAAAGACTTTAAGAGAGTGTAGATGAAGTCTTTAAAGTGGACCCTAATTCAATATGGACACGCCAAAAGAAAAACCCTAATTATGCTGGGTCATGAAGTTAATCAGGATTATGTAAAGTTGTGACAGTGAGACTTTCTAAAGAAAAGGCACTACTACGTAGCTTGCTTTCTCTCCTCTCCCACTCATGTGTGGCAATCACAAGGAATCATTCTCCTAGGAAGAACCCCTCACCAAATCCCAACTGCCTGGCATCCTCATCTCAAGCCTCCAGCACTGTTAGAAAGTCAATTTCTGTTGCCTAACTCACTCAGTGTGTGGCAAGTCATTATGGTGGCCTGATGCTCACTACTGCTGTTTCCTTTTCCATCATGAAAACTCCATGGAGTCGGTACTGTGTCTGTGGATCCTGGAGCACTGTCTGGCACATTGCGGTGTTCAAAGAGTAATCCTTGATTGAATAATTACAACTTAGGTCAAATATGAAATGCTACAACAGTGTGTGGCGATTAAGAAAACATGGAACATCTGAAGCTCAGTGATGGTTTTGACCATCCACATGCTCATCTAGGCCTTGGGTGAGAAAAGTGTTGACTCCAATTTTTTGTTTTCATCATCCCTGTCTCTTTACTAAGAGGAAATAAAAGGGACTAGTTAAAACCTAAAACCACTCCATGAGCCCAGTTTCTTAGTTTATTGATACTGAAATTAGCAGGCAAAACAGCAAATGGCTCATATATAGCTAACCTGGGTATAAAGGCCTTCACCACAAGATATTTATGGCACTGTCTGTGGGTTGGTCCCAGCTTGGGTCCCTTGTTTTCCGGTCCCAGTACATGTCTCCAACCTCAGTTACCACAATTTAAACTGTCCTTTTGTTTCCATCAGTGAAGTTATTGTCTGTGGTGGATAGTGGAAGCAGCATCCTCCCCCCTAGCCTCTCCTGTTGGTATAGCTGCCACTGGGGCACTGGGGCTGCCATATTCCAGCACTGCTCTGCAGGTGCCCCTGGCCACAATGGATTGGCCAATGTGGAACACCTAGGTATTGGAATTTCTCTCCTGAGAGTTAAGTTAGGGTCCTTTAGAATCTAAAATGGTAACACCTGAAGATGATCAACTGTGCTTTTGATCAAGTGTGGCAATAGTGATGAAAGGAGCAAATTCCAGGAGTGGGGAGGTTCTCAATAGTGTTCAAGTTTTTGGTTTAAATAACTGTGTCCCCAGCTGCATTTTTTTTTCAGTCGTTGGGCTTGAACTCAGGGCCTAAGTGCTGTTCCTGAGCCTTTATTTGCTCAAAGCTAGCATTCTACCACTGAGAAACTGCTCCACTTCTGGTTTTCTGGTGGTTCATTGGAGATAAGAGTCTCACAGACTTTCCTACCCAGGCTGGCTTTGAACTATGATCCTCACATCTCAGCCTCCTGAGTAGCTAGGATTATAGGCATGAGCCACCAGCACACAGCATTAGCTACATTCTTGAGCCTGAATTTTATAAGATGCTCTATTGTTGTTACAAATAAGATTTTTATTTTCACTTAGCTAGTTGAAGTTGATTTCTCTTAAATGGTTACAAAAGCAGCCTAACATACCTAACACCAGTCTTGTTGCATTCATTTGCTGGAAGTTCTTTTCTAAAGAGCAGGTTGTGACTTTAGGAAGGAAAGGATAGAGTTCATTGTGGTCAATGGTGAGGCTCAATTTCTTGTTGTTTTTCCATAGCTTTATTCTTTAAATTATGTATTTATTTAATTCTAATTATTATTATAAAGATGATTAACAGAAGGGAGGCTCGATTTCCTGATACAAATGCCACTTTAAAGGTGCCCACCCCTGCTGCTTGCTACCTGTCTGTCATAAGTCTGCTGAGCCTCCATAGCATAAAACTATAGACTAGGAAGATTAGACAGCAGAAATGCATTTTCTCACCATTTTAATAGTTGGAAATCCAAAATCAAAGTTTCTGCTGTGTTTGATTTCTGGTGAGTGCTCTTTTCCAGGTTTATAGATGAAAGGTCTTCTCCCTGTGTCTTCTCACTGGCAATAGAATGAGAATGAGCTCCTGAGTATCTCTTTTGATTAGGGTTCTGAACCTGAAGGATTAGGGCACCATTCCTTTTAGCTTTATTTAACCTTTAATTACTTCCTTGCTCCATACAATCAGGTCGGGGGATAGGCCTTCAACATATGAGCTTTGCAGAGACATAATTGACTCCATTGCTGTCCTCTATTTCATGGTATTGTGTAAACTTGAGTACATTCATTCAATAAATATTGGTCAATATCTATATGGTTTAGGATATAGGAGAAGTGGAAGCAAAAAAAATACAAAAAGCAAGTATGATCTTCAAGGAGTTCTCACTATGGAAGCAGAGGCAGAGAGGTGAGCAAAGAGCTATACAGCACCATCTAGAAAGTGTCTGTACTGTGTGAAGGAACAATGGGAACATGGTTAATTTTCTTAGGATGATATATTATCATTTATTTGAAAAGGATCTTGTAGAGTTGTCAGCACAGGAAGCGCTAAGGGCTTTAGAGGAAGCAGTCCTCAGAAGTTTGGCAGGAACTCACAAGATGGAAGGAGCAAGAAACCACAACCGGAAGTGGGGCAGCTGTTAGTCACAGATTAGCTTTAGGGCATTAAGAAGTGAGGTTCTGCCTTAGGTAGCAACATCAGGGTGAAAGCAGACTGGAAGCAAAACGAAGCTGGGTATGATGGTTCACATGTGTAATTAAACAGTGCTTGAGACACTGATTTCAGGGGGCTAACACTTTGAGACCAGTCAGGCAAAAAGTTCACAAGACTCTATTTCAACCATTAAAAAGTTGACCTGGTGGCTCATGCTTGTTATCCTAGCTCTATGGATGAGAGGATTACCATCCAAGTTAACCAGGAGGAAAAACAAAACCTTCTTAACAATAAAAAGATAAATAGATAAAAGCGAAAGACTGGGGTTCTGGCTCAAGTAGTAGATTGCCTGTCTAGCAAGTGCAAGACACTGAGTTCAAACCCTAGTACCAGCCTCCTCCCCAAAATAAGGAAAAGGAGAGTTCAAAACTGGTATTTTGAGTTATACAAAACATATTATTATTTTATTATTCATGAATGAGAAAGATTGAGTACAGAGATGAAGAGTTAACATTCTGGTTCTACTACTCACCAGCCTTGTGATGTTTGATAAGTTATTTAAGTTTTCTATACTTCACTTTCTTCATCTGTAAAATAGATTTAGTTATATTACTCACAGGATCCTATAAGGCTATTGCTAAGTTTCATTTGTAAAACACTTAGACGAGTGCCTGTGAGATAGAAATGTATAATAAATAAAATCTGATCAGCTAAAGATAGGCATAGACTTAAGTCTCCATTGTTCTTTGTACCTCACCAGCACAACCGTTAAATAAAAGAATGATGGCCAGTCATTTTTCTTATGTAGACAGATTGGGATTTCTTTCATTTTGATTTTCACAGCGCAAAGTGGGGGACTCACAGGCCAAGAACTCCACATTTCCTTTCTAGGCCTGCCTGTAGGAATTATACTTCTCAGGAGGCCAGTAGCTTGTCTCTCCTAAGTGCTTTAAGAGTCGTTCTCCAGGGGAAGAGGGCAGATAAAATGAGTTCAGGCCTCATTTTCCCTTTGGAGTCCTGTCATCTTGAATGACCAGTGAAATTGGCACTAGTACTTTTGTCTGCCACCTGGAAAGTACTTCTATTAGGAAGAAGTATAATGAGAATAAAGTTAAATATTCCAGAAGTGATGAGTTAGGTTAGCTTGATTGTTTCTGGATGGTGTTTATGAAGTAAAATGTTTTTTTTTATCTATAGTTTAAAAGGTATATTAGGAGACAGAGAAGCTCCTGATGACCTAAGGATTTTAACTCTGTGCCCATGAGTCATTCTGTAAATTCTATGATATCCTGAGTAGTTGAAACCACAAAAAGATTTCTATGTTGTCCAAATTTTATTTGTTTAATTGATGTATTTCTGAAAAAAATGGTTCAGCAAAAATGTTATGAAGAAGTTTCTTTTTTCTCTCTTTAAAAAAAAATTAAAGCTGAAGACCTAGTGGAAAGTAATGCTCTCTCTCTGTCTCTCTCTCTATATATCCTCTCTTTTTATATTTGCTTCATAGTACCATTATTATTTTTAGGGAAAGTATCATTTTAAAAATTAGCAGGAAAGGAGAAATTTAAAGAGAGAATAGTCAAAGGAATTTTATAGCAAAGAAAGTCACAAAATTAGGAAAAATGTTATCACTTGGCAAAATTTTCAAGTAGGTGAATTGTATTTTATGCTCTGATTTCACTGCTTACTCCAATTTAGATCATTCCCTGTGTTCTTTCTTTATGAATCTATTCTTCAGAAAATTCTGATACAATCATTTTGTTTATCAAGAGGTGAGTTGGAGTTTACCTGTGATATTTTCATTTTAACAGAATTTGAAGTCCAAAGTACAACTTTTTGTGTGATTTCAGATGGTTATAAGGACAGAGACAGAGACAGACAGAAAACAAAGAGAGTTGAGGCTAAGTCCCAACATCTGCAGGCTGAGTGCTGAATTTGAAGACCCAGGAGAACATGTAATATAGTATAGTTTAGGTCCAAAGGCCAGCAGGTTAGAGGTCCATGAAGAGACAATGGAATTCAATATTGTGGTAGAAAATAAGATGCTAAAAGCTCTCTTGCCATTGGGATGATTTTGTGCTTGAAGGCTGTGACTTTGCAATTTTTTTTCTCAGAGGCTATTCTATAATAGGAGAAAGAAATTCCAGGGGTATTAGAGGCCTGGCTGCTGACACATAGGGAAATGGACCAGCCAGATGCTGAAATAAATAAAATATGCCTTTTGCCTCATCCCCACCGACTTGTTGCCAATTGCTGCAAATAGTCACTTGAGTTGGTGTTTTTTTTTAAATAAGGCTAAAAATCTGTGCATTTTGTTTGAAACTTACAGGTATTACATTGATGGCTGGCTTTTTTTGAAAAAATGAAATCCATCTGTGATTTTTGGTCCATTTGCTGTGATAAAATCACCAAGTATTCTGCTAGGATAATCATGATGAAACCAAACACCTCCCTGCTGATGCGTTACTTATCCTGTTTGTTCAGCAGAGAAATCTGTTAGCAGTATAACTTAGGATTTCCTAAATATATTGCAACCTAAAACCTGTTTGTCTCTCTGCACGAGAATGTGGCAGATGTAATATTTTCAGCTCTGTGGTACCATTTTGGAAACACACTGGAAATGGAGACCCTCTGAAAGATCTCAAACTCATACTGTGAAGTTGCCTTTTCCATGATGAAGAGAGGTAGATACAGTGCTAAGTTCTCTTTGAGTTAGTGTTTTTAGTGGCTTTAAAACTACTGTCCTACAAGGAGGCTGCAATGCTTGATAAGAAATGTACGCATTATCCTGCCCATGTAATTGTAACCCCTCTGTACAGTATGTTCACAAAATAAAATAAAATTAAATTAAATTAAAAAAATACAGATCAATGGAGAGAACTCAGAAAAAAACTACTGTCCTACAATGCTTGATAGGAAATGTACTTGTTACCTGCTCATGTAACTGTAGCTCCTCTGTACAGTATTTTTACAATAAAAAACATTAAATAAAAAAAGTACTGTCCTTTCCTTTTGTCTCAGTGGAAAGAAGAGAGAAGGGAACCTTAGACCTTCATGTCCTAAACTTCAGAAGAACAATGCAAGAGATTTGGGTAGGCAAAATAGGAATGGACTACTTAATAGGTATGGGGATTCTTTTTGAAATGTTCTAGGATTGGTGATGATTGCGACTACATTTGAATACTAGAAGTCACTGGATTACATACCTTGAAATGGTGCAAATGGAGACTAATATTATGTGGATTTTACTGTAATTTTTTTAAAAGTCAATTTCCACTGGCCAGGCAGATAACAGTGCCATGTTTTATTTTCTGAAAAGATGCTTCTATTTCTCAAATTCTTCTTATGTGACTTCTAACCTCCCTAATATTCAGCCTAAGATTTCTTGGTTATATTTAAATTTTTCTCATTTGTAGATGCTATGGACTTCTACTGGTATACCTCCACTTCAATCCACATATTGAAACCTTAACCCTTAATGCCACTGTATTTGGAGACTAGGTATTTACGAGCGCTCTGGCTCAGGCTTGAGTGTGTTCCCATGTATGTGAGAAGCTTGGTGTTCCCAGTGTGCTGATGTGAGAGTGAGTGGAGCTGTGAAGAAGTGATGTCTAGTAAGAGTTCCCACCTAACTGTCCATAGAAATATAATCAGGTCACTGGATACTGTTTTCAGACATGATTTTGATGTAGCTCTTATGGGACTCCAGCCTCTTCCCATCCTCACCC
Source organism: Dipodomys merriami (assembly GCF_024711535.1). Taxonomy (NCBI): domain Eukaryota; kingdom Metazoa; phylum Chordata; class Mammalia; order Rodentia; family Heteromyidae; genus Dipodomys; species Dipodomys merriami. The sequence goes on along the minus strand of NW_027204159.1, from coordinate 4,334,686 downwards.
CCCCCCCCGTCCCCACTACACTATAGTTTGCTGTAAAAGAACAAGGCTTACTTCCCTCCTCTCTGTATGTCTTGTTATGTGATGTCTCATAGTTCTCACAAGAGATCTATGGCCATCCACCATGATGGGGTGCAACCATCCAAATGCCATGCATTTGGAACTTCTAGCCTCCAAAACTATGAGCTAAATAAATATTTTTTTTTTACAAATTATTCAACCTTGTGTATGTTGTAATACAAATAGAAAATGGACTAATATAAAGAATGAACTATTTAAATGATATCACATTAGTGGTCTTAAGAGAAGAGAAGGAAGAAGGAAAAGGGATGAAAGAAGAAAGGGAAAGGTAGAAAGGGGAAGAAAAGAACTTTCTACATACATACATGCTTTTTTGCATACAACTTTCTACCCCATACATACAAGAAAAGTCTATCTGAGCACTCAAGAGAAGGCCAAATCTGCAAAAGTAGGAAGAGAACCCTCACCAGAACCATGCATGCTCCTTGATCTCAAACTTTTAACCTCCCTAACTATGAGAAAACAAATTCTCGTTGCATAAGCCTCCATGTGCTCCTAGTGTGTGGTATTCTATTTATACTAGCCAAAGTTAAAGCAATGCTAGTTGAGGACCAACACTATTCCCTAACAGTTCCCACCTAACTGTCTATAGACATAGAAGGAGCTCCCTATTTCAAGGCAATGTTGTGCATCCAGACTTGGAAGGGAGTGGCTGGGACGCATTCTTCTCTAGGGTAAATTCTGCCATTGAAACAGGCAAGAATGTTTTCTGCAAGCACAGATGTTGCTAAGTACCATGTTGTTCACATTACTTTCACTTCTCTGAGTCTCTTATCTGCTCCTGCTGTCCCAGAGTGAGAGAGAAGGACACTACCTCTGAGAGATCTGCCGTGGTCCCTTGTAGTCCACACAGAAAACACTCCACTCCTTCCAAATGAGCCAGGTACTCACCCTAACTTGTTCTTTAGAACTGCTTCCCTTGAATATGTAATAATAATCAACTTGTAAAGTTTTACAAAAAAGACCCAGTTTCCATTTTGAATCATCAAGAACAAAATGGTTAGTTTATTTCCTGCAATATGCTGTAAATATAAAATTCATTACATGGTAATACATGCTGATAGAGTTGCTATACCCTAATGTGTCCTTCTTTAAATATTTTTAGTTATAAATTTTAATAACTATTATAGTCCCGTGGATCTAATTTCAACAATTAGAAAAATAAAATGTATACACTGAGTGTTTTAATTCTCATCTTCATCTTTTCCTTTCTCCAGTAATTAGTTTCGACTCTCCCAGGTGTCCATCCATTTATATTCATTACTTTGTATCCTTCCAGAACCAAATTTCTCAGTCTTTTATTATCAGTCTCCTAAGGAGACTTTTAAGACATGCCTTTCTTGATTATCAATCACATTTTCATTCACAGATGTAGTACATGTTTGGTTTTTCATTTTATGTATATCTACATATCATATACAAAAAAAAGAGATACTCCCAGCTAAAACACACATTTATTTGTCCCATTAGGGGTGATATCACCCTAGTGAAAATGAATGCACCTGAATCGTTTTGTTCATGTTCATTTATGAAATGTTATTGTGTTTAAAAAGTTAAAATTGTGTTAAAAAGTTAAAATTTTGTTAAAAAATGTAAAGCATGCTGGGCGCTGGTGGCTCACGCCTGTAATCCTAGCTACTCTGGAGGCTGAGATCTGAGGATCAAGGTTCAAAGCCAGCCTGGACAGGAAAGACCGTGAGACTCCTATCTCCAATAAACCACCAGAAAACCAGAAGTGGCGCTGTAGCTCAGTGGTAGAGTGCTCTCCTTGAGCTGAAGAGCTGAGGGACAGTGCCCAGGCTCAGAGTTCAGGCCCCATGACCGACAAAAAAAAAAAAAAGTAAAGCAAAGAATCTTATGGTATTATGTCCATAACATTGCACCAAAATATCCTCACTAGTTTGGGGAACTACATAGTATTTTGCTCTATACTTAAGTTGATTTTCTTACCTGAATTCCATTATATTTAGGTTATTAACAGGATATCATGCTTATAAAAATGTTGTAATAAAAAGAATTGTCCAGGCTGGGAATGTGGCTTAGTGGTAGAGTGTTGCTTAGCATGCATGAAGCCCTGGGTTTGATTCCTCAGTACCACATACACAGAAAAAGCTGGATGTGGCGCTGTGGCTCAAGTAGTAGAGTGCTAGCTTTGAGCAAAACCAAGCTCAGAGACAGTGCCCAGGCTCTAAGTCCTAGCCCCAGGACTGGCACAAAAAAAAAAAAGTCTGTTAAACATTGAGGTCTATGACAAATTGAGGCTGCTGTGATTTCTTTGATAGTCCGCCTTTAAGTAGTGCAGTTTATACCCCATTCCTTTGAATTTCCATGAGCTTCATGACTGCTTGAACAATAGAATATAATAGAAATAATTGTGTTCTCATTTCGGAACCCAGACATTAAGAGGCTTCCTGTATCTTGCTGTTGGAGCTAGTTGCCAAGGTGTAAGGAAGTACAAACAGTCCCCATGGTGAAGAGAATACCAGATGGCAGCCCAGCTGTTTCTAGCCAAAAGCCAGCACTAGCTTACTGACCATGTGTATGAGCCATCTTGGAACAGAATAACAGATAGATGGAATAAAGTCTCTTTTTAAAAATTTTTCTCATAAAGGTGATATACAGAGGGATTTCATTTATATAAGTCAGGTATTGAGTACATTTCTTTTTGAACAGTGTCACCTCTTCCCTCATTTTCTCCCAGAATTTTCCCTCCCAACCTCCTTTCCCACAAGTTGTATAGTTCTTTCTGACATAGTGTCTAGTGAGGATCACGTCTGAATTGGTTCACCCTTTATCCCACAGTTTTTGTGCTTCCCCTTTCCCTCCCCAAATTAGATAAACTTACATATAAGATAAAAGGTACAGAAATCAAAAACAGTAATAAAAGGGTAAAAATAGAAAAAAACCATGAAAAGTAAAATTAAAAACCTCATTTCCATTTCTTAGAGTTCATTTCTATAACCATTTTATATGATCATATGCACATGATGATCCTCTCATAACCATATCCTCCTTTGCTCTCACTGTGTGAATTTACCAGGTCCAGGTGTAATATTTTTGTTTTGTACTATTCACTGGGCTTACTTGTAAATTTATAGGCACATGGAATCAAGTCTTTATACTATTCAACTGCTCATCATCATCATTTGATATTAATTATGATTGCTTCTTCACACTTTCACTTTCTGTTATTTAGTAGCACTACACTGTCACAGTTTTTCTCACAGCTGTTTCCCAACAGTTTCCCATCCTCCATCCCCAGACCAGGAGAAATCCACAGCTGAGAGCTTGCTACTTTGGATCTGAAGCTGTCTTCAACTTCACTATACTCTTTCATACCTTGGAGAGAGCCGTACCTTTCTTTTGCATAATAATGAAGTAATAATAAAGTAATAATAATAAAGCAGATGCTCACATGTAGCTGGCTTCCTTGATGTCTGACTTAGTGAATGGAAATATTCAATGGCAATCTGTTTTTTCCACATCAACCTACCTACTGTTAGACAGTTTCATATACTTTTTGTATGGATAATTGTTTGAATCAAAGGTCTTTGTGACTACACTCAGGGGCTTTTAATTCTCATGCAAAATGTAGACAAGTATATGACAAAATGAAACTCACTGAAAGCTGTTGAATAATAGAAGGTAGGAGGGATGGGGAGAGTGGGAATACATCAGGGGTTAATCTGATTGAAGCACTGTATATGCATGTGAGAAATACCACAGTAAAACTCCTTTTGAACAATTATCATATACTCGGAACCTAAATGACAATTTAAAGCAGATCCTCTCAGGGACCTAGCTGAAGGGTAGAGTCTAAATCAGGGGAAAGAGAGTGACTACAGCCAAAGTATTTTATGTCCAAGGGTGAAAATGGAACAATAATGTTTATTGAAATTGATCTGGGAAGGAAGGAAGTTGAGGGAGAGTGATAGGGGGTGTAAATCTGATCATAGTACAGTGCCCACATATAGGAACATGACAAAATGAACTCTCTGTACCACCAATTGATGTTAATAACAACAGAAGGGAAAATCAACTGTAATTCCAAGTTAATCCATTTCCAATGGAGGTTTTATACACATTTGGTTATTTGCTTGTAGGATGTGATTCACATTTGGTTATTTGCTTGCATGATGTGACTTAATGCATTTCTATTAATAAAATAAGTATATTCTCAAAATTATATTCATAATTCTTGAAAATAAGTAGCTTCTGTAATTCTTTATAATAATATAATAAAACAGTCATTATATTGAAAAGGAAAATAAGAAAATTACTATGTGTAGATATATCATATAATTCATTTTCATTTTTTAAGATACTTGAATAATGACCTGTATATAATATATTATATACATCAGGAACATAATTTCTTTCTGTACTATGATGCCCATTGTTAATTAAAAGCTTTTCAAAACTTTACTGTATAACATGATGAGCATTATCTTTAATCAGTTTTTTTTCACACCTAAAATATGCAAGCTATTGTTACTGGCCACATTCCTACATCTAAAACTTCTCAGAACAGACAGGCTATGAGAGCATAATGAAAAACATTTCAAATTGTTCTCTGTAGCAATCTAGCAGATGCTGTATTATCTTAGTTCTAAAATCTAATCATAAAATGACACCGTTTTGTTTTTATGGCTACTTCTGCTATCAAATAAGAGCAATAAGGTAATTGGTATTGGGGAGAGAGATAATCTTACCACAAACACAGAGAAGAATGGAATCTAACTAGCCCTGGGGAAGTCAAGAAAGACTTCACTGGGAAGATGATACTTACACTGATTCTTTTGGGCATCTGTCATCCATTTCTCTTGGCATTCAGAACCCCCACTAGTCTTGTTTATCACTAGCCACCAGTCACTACCATGCTTTTCTGATGCAAGCACCCCATGCATTAGTCTGAGCTACTGCCTAGAGTAGTAGGAGATAACACATTTGTGGCTGTTCCAAAACAGAGCCCCAATCTACCATCATGGCAGTTGGTCCATAAAATACTTCCTCTTCTCTGTACCTGAGGCTTCTGAGCTCCAGAAGCCTTTGACTCTTTCCATTTTCAAAGCAGTCAATTTCTTAATGCATTGTCTGCTGTGGGATTGCTTCTTCATTATTCCTTAAGACCTGAAACCATGAAACGATTACAGGAAGGAGTAGGGGAAACATTAGGGCTCCTGGGCACAGAAACTTTACTCAGAAACTTTCTGAGTAAAGACTTGGCAAATAGGACTGAATCAAAATGTTTCTGCACAGCAAAGGACATAGCCAACAAATGGAGAAAGAAAAACAGCCTACAGAATGGGAGAAGATTTTACACATAAGACAATAGCCTAATATGCAGAATATACAGAGAACTTAAAAATATAAATCCTCAAAAATCCAACAATCTAATTAACGAATGTGCTAATCAGCTACAGAGAGTCTTCTCAGAAAAAGTCGAAATAGCCATTCGACACATATTGAAAAGCTCAATATCTTTGGCCTTAAAGGAAATGCAAATCAAAACAACATTGAGATTCCACCTCACCCCAGTCAGAATGGCCTTTATTGAGGAAACAACAATAACAGATCCTGTTTGTTTTCTTTCCAAAATCTTTTATGTTTGTCTTACTTTCTTTTCAGAGAGTTTGTCAGTTAGTTCTCTGTATTTAGAGCGGAAATAGACAAAATCTTGTGTTCTTAGAGCACCATCTTGATCCAATCTATAGAGCATTCATAGTTAAAATTTTGTTATGAGCAATGAATAATGAAGTTATACATAAGACATGTTACATATATTTTCAGAAGATTTTTTTAAAGTTCTGTAGCATTGGTATAATGCTTTGAACACATACAACATTTTCATATGAATTATCTGTGACTTTTGAACATAAAGCTAGTGTTCACATTGCTCTTTTTAAATGATGCCTAGTATATGTTGGGTGATGTGAAACAAAAGTAAAAATATGAAATGTGCCTTGCTCTGGAAGACAGCTCAAGTAATTTTTCTTTTGGGCACTGATTGGATGTGGCATCTAGGACAGATTAAAGAAGAGAAAGACTAGATTCAGCCAGACCAGAGAAGTGGTCCCTTCGATAATCTAAGCACTAACTAATGAGACCCAGGGTTTCAGTGCAAACAGAATGGACATGAAGGTACACATGAAAGAAATATTTCCAAGAAACTCATGACAGGTCAAAATGAAATGTTGGCTAAGAAGAGAAAATTAAAGAGAACACCGGTTTTCAGTGTCACTCTAAGGCATCAACTATGGAGACAGAAAGCTCAAATGAAGTGATCCCTCCCCCCAAGTATACACACTCACACTAGTGCCTTACAACTGTTGCATTATGCCCTGAATTCAGTATAAGGTGATTTCATTTTGGACCCCATCCAGGAAAGTTTATTCCTGGAAGTCCTAGAAGAATTTCATTGCCACATAAGTTTTCATTTACTCCATGGTTGTGCAACTGATATGTAATAAGAGAATCATGAGTAAGGCTTCAGTGTATTTGTCTGCCTTAGAAATTAGCACAAAGACCTGCAATTGGGAGGAAATTTGGGCAACACTGTACAGCCACATTTGTGAGAAGAATGTGGATAAAATGTAGAGCGTGCCTTGTGCATTGGTTCTGACTTCGTTTAGTTTATGTTCAGATCTCCAAGAAACAACATTACCATGATACTTTTTTGTAGTAAGATGACCTGATTAAAAAGGTTTGGAGCTAGCTGCCTGTGGGACGGGAGATATTTTTGGACTTCTCAGTTAGATTCCTGGAACCATTCTGTTTTCAGCCTGGCCTGGCTTGACCTCCTCTTTCAGACTTTGGAAAAATAAATACCTACAGGTAAGGAAGGAGAGGAAAGGGGTGAACCAGCAGGGTGCAAGGCTGCATCTGACTCCAGACCCCCAACAGATTTGTGAGCACATTAGCTTTGCCCTTTTAAGCATTGTCGTCTGCCTCCCTTCCCCAAGGGGTCTCACAAGTTTCTGGCTTTGATTTGCTAGTTATACGAAACACCAAGGGGAGATGCTGTGGAATAGAACTTCCCTGGTACATTCATTGGACTCAAATACTGCTTTTTTATTCACCTCGGCAAAAATGTTCCTCCTAAAAGTAACTTCTCCTTTCTAAACTTCTTTAAAAATAATTTTCCTTTCCATGGATGAATATTTTGCTGTAGCATTTTGTTGAGCCTGAGGTTTTGGGGGAGGAAGTTAGAACTAGTATCTCTGTAGTACTGTGAAGTCCTTTTCTGAGTGCCAACAACCAACATCTATACTCAGAATAACTCCTTCTTAAAGAAAAGTGTTTCCGTGACTGAGAGGCAAGGCTCATGCGGTCTAACCTACAACTCAGGAAATCAGGATTACATGTCTTAACCAACTTTTGCAGTCCCAGCAATTCATTTCAGCCCATGGTAAATGATGACAAGGTGTGTGGGCATCAGGATCCATCTTAGAGCTGTGCAGTAGAAAGCAAAAGAACTTAGTCTTTTCCTGACTCATTCATTGTTCATAGTTGGGCTTTGGTCTTTTTTTAAAGTAATTTATCTCTCTGCTTTAGCTTTCTCAGTGGGAGATTCATAAGAAAGGCAATTTGGAGGTCTTTTTTGCGGGGGGGGGGCTCTGGTCATGGGGCCTGAACTCTGGGTCTAGGCGCTGTCCCTCAGCTCTTCAGCTCAAGGCTAGCGCTCTACCACTTGAACCACAGCACCACTTCTGGCTTTTTTCTTTTTGCTTATGTGGTGCTGAGGAATTGAACCCAGGGCCTCATGCATGCAAGGCAAGTGCTCTACCACTGAGCCACCTTCCCAGCTCCTTGGAGGTCTTTTGTAAGAATTACTCTGACATGGAAATGTTCAGTGGTGCTGGGTGCTAGTGATATATGCCTTTAATCCAAGCTACTCAAGAGGCTGAGGTCTGAACTGAAGTTTGAAGCCAGCCCAGGGCAGAAAAGTCTGCTAGTCTCCATCTCCAATTAACTAGCAAAAAGCTAGACTGGAGATATGGCTCAAGTTGTGGAAGACTAGCCCATGGGTGAGAGAACGTGAGGCCTTGAGTTTGAGCCCTGGTACTCGTGTTAGGGGGAGAAGTTTGAGTGTATTCCTGTTGATGGATATCTAAAATGCAAATATACACCTTAAATTATAAATGTAAGGGCTTTGCAGTAATAGTGAGGGAAACTTGTCTACAGAGACCAAGTTGAGTTCTAGCGTTTTAACTGTCTGATTGAAGTATTTAGCCACAACAATTATCTACTGTAAAACAAAGGATTTAGATCCCCCTCTTCCAGCTTTTAAGTGCCTATTACCATTTTCCATGGACCTTTTTGTCTAGAGCTTGTTCACAAAAGTCATCTTCTCCAGGGCAAAAGGTAGGCACAGATGTTCCCAAGGCACATAGGATGAGACTAGACCCAGTGATTTAGATGTTCTGAAATTTGTGGAAGAGAACTGTGTGAAAAACAGAATTACATGGGGAGAGAAACGGGGAGAAGGGAAGGGAATGGAAGGGAAGGAAAGGAAAGGGGAAAAGGGGAAAAACAGGACAATCTTACTAAAGAAGAGAGGGATGGGAGGCTGAAACAAGAAACATGGAGCTGCTAGTAGCCAGTAGTTCTCAATCTTGAGCGTTCATTAGCGTCACTTGAAGAGCTGTTAAAACAGACTATCAGCCCTCTTTTCAGAGTTTCAGATTCAGTGAGATTGGTGTAGTGCATGAATGTTTGCATTTCTAACAAGTTCCCAGTGAAAGCTGTCAGAGCCTCACTCCGAGTCAGTATTCCAGGTCATGTTTTCCTTTTTAGGGGGTGTAGCCTAAAAACTGAATATTTCCATTACAAAATAGACTAAACTAATAAAGGATTAAATGAGTCATTGTCTTTTTACTTGGGGGATAATTCCTGCCCCGGGGTTTTGGAAGGGATTGTCACTTGGGACAGTGGTGATATCATTTCCCTAACAGAAAGGTGGGCAGGCATTCATCTCTTCTCTCCTGCCATCCAGAGAACAACAGAAAGCAACATTTGTCATCCATTATTTTTTTTAACAGCTATTCTCTTACTATGTCCACTTACTTTTCTTGAAGCCAGGAAACTAGCAAAGAAAGACCAACAAAACTCTATCTACTCATGGAACTTATTTGTACTTGTATTGATCATCTGATCTCACCTTATCATCCAGAACCCTCACATCCAGCTGAGACTAGATAGATTAAACAGAAAATTACAGTAGATCTGGAGGCTGGAGTTTGAATTGGGGAATGTGTATTGCAAATGCTCTGTTCTTCACTTAGTGCTAAGTCATGTGATACTAATCTTAAGGTCAGTAATTCCGAGGCAGGAGAACCATCCTGTGGGCCCCTAAACTACCATTTTGGCTTTTGGGATACTGCTCTCTGGCCTGTAATGCCCACTGCTGTACTCACAAGAAAATTAGACCCTGTTGGGTCTGGGAAGGTGGTTCAGTGGTAGAGCGCTTGCCTTGCATGCCTGAGGCCCTGGGTTTGATTCCTCAGCACCGCATAAGCAAAAGAGAAAAAAAGCCAAAAGTGGCGCTGTGGCTCAAGTGGTAGAGCGCTAGCCTTGAGCTGAAGAGCTGAGGGACAGCACCCAGGCCCAGAGTTCAGGGCCCACTACCGGACCCAAGGAAAAAAAAAAAAGAAAATTAAGCTCTGTGTTTGCTCAGATAAACATAGTGACCTCTATGGCCAGAGGTGACAGTGACAAGGACTAGGCCAAAACTTCTGCACTTCCTCTCAGCATCCCCACCCTGCTTTCCAGGGAAATGTGCAGGCCAACTTTCATTTGTAAATCAAGCACATGAGCTTTAACTCCTGCAGAAATTTCCTTTTACAGCTGTGTTTTGTCATTTATAGAGCAATATTTAACTAGCGTGTTTCTATAAACAAAGAGCTGAGGTAAAATTACGAAGAGACTAAACCAAAATGTACACAAACAAATGCAACTTAAAATTAAGAAATACTGAACCAATCAACCTGAAATCAAGAAATGTTGAAGCTGGGGTCAAACTTACAGAACCAGTCAAGCACAGGTAACAGCTCAATGTTGAAGGAGGAGTAACTCAGCAGTTAGTAGGCCGTCAATGCAACCTATCTCCTCTCTTTGTCAGAGAGAAGCTGACAAAAGGACAATCTTTTTTTAAAATTTAATTTAATTTTATTTGTGAACATACTGTACAGAGGGGTTACAATTACATGGGCAGGATAATGCGTACATTTCTTACCAAGCATTGCAGCCTCCTCCTTTGGTTTACCCTTCACATCCCTTCCCAGCCTCTCCCCTCCCCCTCAATCCCAATCCTTCTCCTTCCCCCCTCCCAACACCCCCCCCCCCCCCCCCGCACCGACGTTGTAAAGCTCGTTTTGGACATGACAACTTCTTTGATGAATATTGATGCAAAACTTCTCAACAAAATTTTGGACAATTGACTTCAACAATTCATCCAAAAAATCATACACCACGATCAAACAGGATTCATTTCAGTGATGCAAAGCTGGTTCAATATACGCAAATCAACTAATATTATTCATCACATCAACAGGAGCAAGAATAAGAACCACATGGTTATCTCAATAGATGCAGAAAAAGCATTCAACAAGATCCAACACCCCTTCATGATGAAGGTTTTGGAAAACTTAGGAATCCATGGAACATTCCTCAATACAATAAAGGCTGTATATGACAAACCTACAGCTAGCATTATACGCTATGGTGAAAAACTAAAGCCATTTCCTCTTAACTCAGGAACAAGACAAGGATGCCCACTCTCTCCACTTCTCTTCAATCTAGTATTAGAATGCCTAGCTACAGCAATATGGAACAAAAGGACAATCTTGAAGTGTTTCTTCAATGACTCTGGAATAAGTCATAAAACTCCATTTCTGTTTTGTCAAGTTATGTATTTTTATTTGTTGGCAGTACTGGGGTTTGAACTCAGGCCTTGTACTTGGCAGACAGGTACACTACTACCTACTACTGCTGCTGCTACTACCACTACTACTACTACACTTCCCCAGCCATGTTTACTTTAGCAATTTTTCAAATAGGGTCTTGAATTTAGGCCCAGTCATCCCCTTTGCAATCTTTCCCCTGAAGCTGGCACGCCAGGCATACCACCCAACTTTTTTTGTTGGTTAAAATGGAGATCTCTCTTTAAAAAAAAGTATCATGAAGGTGATGTACAGAGTGGTTACAGTTACGTAAGTCAGACATTAAGTACATTTCCTATTGAATATGTCACCTGTTCCCTCATTCTCTCCCAGTTTTTTTTCCTCCCAACTTCCCTCCCCACCAAGTTGTATAGTACATTTCCAACATTTCACTGCTGAGTTTCACTGCTTTGTTCCATAGTCTCTGTGCTTCCCCTTCCTCTCCCCAAACCAGATAAGCTTATATATAAGACAAAAGGTACAGAAATCAATACACCAAAGAGAAAAGGAAAAAAGAAGAGAAAAAAACAAGAACTGCAAACAGTGCAATAAAAAAAAACCTCTTAGTTCCATTTCTTGGAATTAATTTCAATAAGCAACATATTATCTGATCTTATGCATATGGCTATTGAGCCCTTGTATTCCTCTCCTAAGAATCTCCTTCTTTATTCTCACTGAGTGAATGTTTGGACTGCTGTTTAATTAATCATTTCCAGCTATAATTATTTGTGCTTTACTATCCATTAGGTTTACTTGTAGGTTTATAGGCATATTAATAATATTCATTAATAATCCTAATTATTAATAATTAATAAAATTAAGAATTCTATTTGTTACACATGAGGGAAACCATGTAGCTTATGTTTCTTTGGGTCTGGTTTATTTTACTTAGTATAGTTTTTCCCAGGTCTTTCCGTAAAATGGAGATCTCTTAAACATTTTACTCTGACTGGCCTCTAACTGCAATCTCCTAATCTCTGCCTCCTAGTAGCTAGACTGAGGCAGTAGTCACTGTGTTGATCTTGAAGTTTTGATATTAAATTTACATAGGTAAACTTGAATGTCCTGATATAACCAATGTGGAGAATATTTGGGGGCACTAAGAGGCTCTGTTAAGGGTTAAGTATTTGAAGCATTCTTTCTAGTAAAGGCCATGTGAAGGTAGGGGCAGGAGATCTGGAACTCAGGTGGAGATTGGTGTAGCTTTCAACCTTGGCTTTTAATTGCCCAGTGCACTGATTGCAACATGGAAGTACAAAGTACAAGGCAACCAGTGTGAGAATTATTTATCTCCTCAGAGCTCCAATACAGGCGGTGAGTTGGTCTTCTTTGTAGTTTAAGGATTGAGAATAGTAAGTGGAACAGGCTTTGGGCTATGAAAAAAGACCCTTGTTTTGTTTTGTGACTCTGACATCATCTGTGTGACTTTAAGAAAGTCCACTAGCCTATCTTTTTTTTTTTTCTGTAACGATTCACTTAAAAGAATCTATTTCATGTTTTATGATCCCCTTGAAAACAGCTACAGTTGGGAGCCCTTTAAGTTGGCTGTCTATGTGAGCATAGAGCAGCCTAAGTAGCAATATCCAGGTCCTCCTTTTTCTCCTTCTACCTGTGGCAGGAGTGCTAGTAAATTAGGAAAGCAGGGATAGGATGTTGTGAGTCCTCTCCAACTGATCTCAGAGGTTAACATGAAACCCAGTCTACTACACTTCTGTTTATACTCAAATCCTCTCCAACTGGGGCACAGTGGACAAAAGAAGATTCCTTCTTTCTTTCTTTCTTTCTTTCTTTCTTTCTTTCTTTCTTTCTTTCTTTCTTTCTTTCTTTCTTCCTTCCTTCCTTCCTTCCTTCCTTCTTTCTTTCTTTCTTTCTTTCTTTCTTTCTTTCTTTCTTTCTTTCTTTCTTTCTTTCTTTCTTTCTTTTTCTCTCTTTCTCTTTCTCTTTCTGTGTTTTAAAATATTTTATTAAATGCATAATAAATAATAAATGAGGAATTAATGAGCTTTCTTTCTTTTAACAAACATTCTTACCACTGAAGTGTTTCTTTCTGCATTCTTTACGCACTCCAAGCTGTCTTTGGTTGTTCACTTTAAACCCAATTTCACCAGCATCAAAGCATTTTGGAGGTAGGTAAGACCTTAGCTGTTTGTCCTAATCCTGTACCCCTAGAGATGGTCTTACACATGGGATCAAGGTGAGGGTATTTTGCTTCTTACATATTAGTGAAACCAGTCTCTTCCAAGAATGTCTTCTAATCCCCTGAAGGCTATTTACATGAGTGAAGACTGTTGTACAAACAGGACCCCACAGCCTGTCAGTCAGAGAGCCCTGCTGGCTTCACATCACAGAGAAACCAGAAGTGTGAGTTAAATGATCCCAGCAGTCATTTAACCTCTGGGTCTGGAAAAATCCTGACTCAGAGAGTTATTTGGGAGGTGAGATTGAAGACTCCTTTGGTTAAAAATCTTGAAGTGCTTCAAACCAAAGTGAGTAAAAGTAGCAGAGTAGGACTGACATTGATTACTTACTATGTGCCAGTAGCTCTGCTAGTAATCCCCAGGGCAACTTAATATGTGGAGACTTGTTATTCTGCTTTTAACATTTGTAGAAACTGAGGCACAGAGAAAATAATCTCAACCAAGCTCCCAGAACTAGTAAATGTTAGCATTCAATTTGTTTTCAGATTAAATGTTCTCATTCAAATTATACATGATCCTATGGAAATATACTTCCTATAGCAGTAGCAGTATAATTTGGTATAGATACTTTCTATTGAGTAATACCTATTAAGTCTAAAGCTAATTAATTAATTCAGTAACTCCCCTTACTAGTGTTCACCTTAGGAAAGTGCACCCACTCATTTACCATCATGTACTGGTTTCATCAGTATATTAGTGAAAAAATAATTATTCATAAGGACACACATGGATGAATAAGCAACGGTGTATGCATCCTATAGAATATATAACTATTTAAAAAGAATGAAACAAACAATACAATACTACTTATGTAAAGACAACAACAAAAATACTGTATCTATTTACTGTACCTATGTGGCCAAAAAGATCATATCCAGAATACTACCAGTAGTTCTTTCAGAGAAAGTGAAGAAAGGGAGATAATAAGAGTGGTAACCAGAGGAACTCTGCTTTTATCTATAAATTGTTCGTGGTTTTTAAAAAAATTATTTTCATTTTCATACTGTGAAAATAGAAATTGAGAGATGCATAGATAGATAGTAATTAATTAAACATGTTTTTCATGTAGAAGTTCAATGCTAAAGAAATCCTCAAGAGGGCTGGGAAGGTGGCTCAGTGGTAGAGTGCTTGTCTTGCATGCATGAGGCCCTGGGTTCGAGTCCTTGTATCACATAAACAGAAAAAAGCTGGATATGACACTGTGGCTCAAGTGGTAAAGAACTAGCCTTAAGCTGAAGAGCTGAGGGACAGCACCCAGGCGGAGTTCAGGCCCCCTGACACACACACACACACACACACACACACACACACACACACACACACACACACACACACACACACATACACACAAATCCTCAAGAGGCATTTGAAAATACAAGATGTTGGAGCCAGAAGGGACTATATAGATTTTCTGGTCTAACCAGCATGTTTTACTAATTAAAAAATTAAAGCTCAAATGTTTGTGTAGTGTGTCTAAGATCTTACAGAGAGTCCTTAGCAAAGTGAGGCTGGGATTGAGCCCTTGACTCTGAAAATGCACTCTGCACCTTGAGCTTGTGAACTCATGCCCCGTGGGCAGGTGAACCATTATGAGGTACTGCCGGACAGAGCCCAGAGCCTAGAGAAAAGAGGTTGGAAAGGAAGGAAGGTTGATTCACCAGTACTTAGTTGTATGAGCTTTAACAGTCCAGGAGAGATGATGAGACCCCCAAATCAAACAGCTTTTCACCAGATTTTTCCAGACTCTGTGACAAGTCTTCCACATCCATATTCATGATGAAGGAGAGTGTTTCTATATTTGAAACTACATTTTTTTATTTGTTTTGGGTGGCTGTGTGGTTTGGATTTTTGTTTTTGATTCTTCCTTGAGAATAAAAGAGAAAGAGGAAAAAAAAATCCTACATTGCTTTCAGCTTGTGAAGCCTCCCCAGAGGTGTGAGATATAAACACAGTCTGTTTCCTGTGTGGCTTTCCCAAGGGCACTGAAAAATGTGATATTTAATTGGCTGTTCCATGTCTTCAGTTCCCTGTAAAGCAGCAGACACAGTCATGAAACAAGAAAGAGCATCTGTGCCTGAATCAGGGGGAACTGAAACTGCTCAGGAGAAAAGAGCAGCTTGTAGGGCACTTCTGACCTCAGAAGGGCACCTGCAAGCTTGTAGGAACCTTAAGGAAAGCAAGCAAACAAACAGGATTTAAGATTGTTGGGAGGAATCACCATTGTTGCCTCCTCTTATGCTCTCCACCCCTTCCACACAGTTCTAGTTCAGCTATGTCAGCCTGTGTCCTTCTTATTTTCATAGGCAGGAATAGTAAAACTCTTAACATACTGAAAACTTGTTTTTATTTAAATTGCTTTGTAACTTTATTTCTTTGTCATTGACTTTACTTTTCAGGGCAGTCTTAGATTTCTAGAAAGTCTGAAGGGAAATGCTCTTGAGTGCAATCCTCCTCAAAACTGTAAAACGTGTAACTCTTACTATAATTGATGAGCCAGAATTGAATTCCTCAGTATTCCATCTTTACCTCTGCTCCCTGGAATCATTGATCTTTCCACTGTCTTTATGGTTTTGCCTTCCTCAGAATGCCTTTGAGTTGGAATTATACAGGGTACATTTATTTTTAAAATAAGAGTTACTAGTTTAATTCCATTTTAGGTATCTAGAGTTTATACTGGAACTTGAACTCAGTCTTATGCTCTCACTCATAGCTGGCCTTCTACTACTTGGGCCATGCCTCCACTTGCTGATTAATTGAAAATAAGAGTCTGGGGGATTTGTCTGCTCAGACTGGCTCAACATCATGATTCTCAGTTCTCACACCTAAGAGTATAGGTGAACTACGAATGCCTGGCTAGAGTCTCTGAATTTTAACAAGTATGTGCAATAGTATAATCACCAACACAAACATGATATAAAATCTTCCTGCTACCAAAAAAGGAGTCTCCTCATGCCTTTTGTATTAATGTTTGTATGAGCACTTTCAATCATCACAGCAATCCTCAGAAGAAGGCACTACTCCTATGTCATCTTTACAATGAGAAATCTACATGCAGAGAGGTATAGTGATTTGCTCAAGGTGACACAGTAACAAAAGTTTTAGAGTCAAGATTTGAATCCTGGTGATTTGATTCAAAAGCCCCAAAGCTTAATTTTTGCTTGTAATATCTTAAAATCTTGTTTGCAAACTTCAAAAAATTGTATATTGAATCACAGGACATCTTGAATGTAAGAAATAACTTCTGAATTTGCTAGTAAAATGCATATGTTGACCCGTAGGCTTTCTCAAAGGTCTCATAAGGATGGAACTGGAAAACCAGGATTCTCAACTTTCAATATGGCTTCGGTAGTATATACTTTGCTCAAAGTTCCTCAATAAGTACTCGACAGATGAAAAGGAAAATAGAAAACATGGTATATGTGTACCACAGTATGGCAGGAGGCACAGCGGTGGGCCCCAGTGCAAGTCAGCCTGAGGCAAAAGAAGCTAGAACCTAGACACAATAGGTCAAATAAAGCTAGGTTGTAGACACCAGAGGGAAATGACACCACCCGATACCTGTCTTCCACGTGTCAGACACCAAAACCAGGTTGAGGTAGTCCCCTGGAGTCAGACACACAAGGATACAAATACTATTTAACTCTATTCCCTGCTTCCTTACTAAACCATTGTCCCCAGGGCAATCATCTGCGATTTGTTTGTCAGGAAGAAGGGAGGGAGCAGACATGTGCTCAAATTGGGGGGAAGGTGAAGCCCATATGTAGCCCATGTTTGTTTCTCCTCTCATAGTTTACTCAAGATTAACTCTAACTCTGTACTCTCCTGTCTAACAGTACGTCAAAACAATTTTTTTAACAGTACTGGGAATTGAACCGCAGGGCCTTGCGCATGCTAGACAAGTACTCTACCATTTGAACCATGAACCCAGACCTCAGATTGCAATTAGAAAAGTTTCTAAAATGTCATTCCTCTGCTTAAAGCTTTCCTTGGCTCCTTAATCGTTTCAGGATAAAAATCCACAACTCTAAAGATAGCTAAGCCTTTACGGTTAGAACATTTGAACTCACTTCTCTTTATTGCTGCTTCTCACAGGGTGGGCTGCAACTTACAGCCCTTCTTTATTTATTTTATCCAGTTGACTGGAATGTAGGGCCTTTTCCTTGTGCTTCTGACATATTGAATCCCCCTGTTTCCTCCTTCTGGCATGCCTCCCTCTTTGGTTGGACCCCTACCTACCTTTCTGTATTGTCCATTGCAGTGTTTTCCTCACTAGTCCAGAGCTATGTTCTGTCTGTATTTCTATATTCCAGAAGAGCCTTGCAGGTCTTGTATACTACTTATGCACATCTGCTTTGTAGTGTTTGGCCCCTGTGTGTTGCCCCCCCAAATGATCAGTTTCTTGAGGAAAAAGATTCTCTTATCCAAATGTATGCACTCAGAGGTTAGCCCCAGATCAGAGCAAGGTAGGAGATCCGAAAGTGTTGATTGAATGAAACAAGGGAATAACTCTTATGAGAGAAAGATGCAAAACACTTTTATTTCCTGCCTACTTACTATTGTTTCTGAAGCTCAAGCTCCACTGCTACATAATAAGAAACTTTTTCCCTCTGCTGATGAATGGCAAAGAAAATGAATTACTTTGACAAGGAACATTTAAGTGCAGCATTCATCTTACATTCTGAAACATTATTGGATGTCATGATTCTATGGCTTAGAGTTAGTTGGATTGTTTTTGGCAATCTCCATTTGAAGAAAGAGAAAATTGCCTATTGTAAAGGAAGCATCCACAACCCACTATTTAGCCAAGCTGTAAGAGCTTATTTGCTCATTACCATGGCAACCACCAGTGCACCACTGCACTGTAGTATACTTGTCTAGACAGCACCAACTTCATCAGTACTTCCTCTTTTGTATGCCTGATTCTAAACAGGCAGGTGTGTATCCACTGTAGTACGGAGAGAGAAAAGTTTTTTTTTTTTCTCTCCACGTGGGCAAGTGAGTGTTGAAAACATCCTGTGAGCATCTAAATGGGCAACATTACAATCTGTACTAACTGCAGAGTGTTAGTGTTAGTCTGTATTTTTCTTTTCTTTTTTTTTTAAAAGAAATCTTACTAGAAATAAAAAACTAGAAATATGTCCATATGGCCTGCCAACTGAGTCTAAAAATAGTTGATGTGAAAGGAAGATTTCACTAACTTTTGAATTTTTTGGCAAATTAAGAATTAAAATGTCGCTTTAATTGTATTCTTCTCCTTGTCACCAGTATATAGACAAAATATCAAATACATATTCAGAGTGATAAATATGGTACTTACTGATGCACTAAATTTCCAGTGGAGGAATTTGGGTAGGACCAAACCAATAAGATCTAGTAAGTTCAGTCCTACTGAAACTCAGGGTCCTGGTATGCCTGAGGCAATATACTTCCTGGATTTTTCTTGGTCTTAAGCCTATGACAACACAGGAAAATCTACTAACAAAAGTCCCCCAGAAATATCTTGAAATGGAAGAACTCTAAAGGCATATCTACCTTCCTCTTATATTTTGCACAGCTATTTCAGATGACCTGCTGAGTTGACTAGTTTTATGGATAGAAATAGAAACTTTGAATTATAGTTGTGCATATAGTTAAATATGTAACTGGTAATTGCATATATGTAATTTATTCTAATTTGCTAGTAAATAACTGGAGTCAACTAGGGACATTTGGCCCAAGCCTCACATTCACCAAGGCCATCAAATTTAGAAATTTGACCTTGTCTTTAAACAAGGATATACAAATAGTTGGACACAGGCTGACAGGATTGGAACCAGATGGCATTCATCAGACAAACTTTCAACTTAGATCCATTACTGGACCATAATACTTTGAAGAGCATTACAAATTACTATATTATAAACACCATTATTATTGCACAAAGAATATAGCTTCATCATATTGATTTACGTGTATAAAAATGATTAACCTGTTAAATATAATAGTTAGCATGTGTTATGCACTGAATGGTTCAATCTTCCCTTAATTTGTATGTTGAAACTCTAATTCTTTAAGTGGTGGTACTCAGAGGTGAGGCCTTTGGAAAATAACTGGGTTAAATTAGTTCATGAGAGTGGAGCCTCTGTGATAATATTAATTTCCTTATATAAAGAGAAAGAGATGGGGCTGGGAAGGTGGCTCAGTGGTAGAGCGCTTGCCTTGCATGCATGAGGCCCTGGGTTCGATTCCTCAGCATCCCATAAGCAAAAAGAAAAAAGCCGGAAGTGGTGCTGTGGCTCAAGTGGTAGAGCGCTAGCCTTGAGCTGAAGAACTGAGGGACAGCGCCCAGGCCCAGAGTTCAGGCCCCACAACCAGACTCTCCCCCCCAACAAGAGAAAGAGACATGGATCTTTCTGCATGTGTGTACACACTAAGGAAAGGTCATGCACAGACATAAGGAGGACAAAGAATCTTACTAAGAGTCTGGCTGGGCTAGCTCCCTGATCTCAGACATCTAGTCTTCAGAATTGTGAGAAATAAATAGTTTTTGAAGCCTCCAAGTCTGTGGTATTCTGGTCTAGCAGCCTGAACTAAGGCAATATATAAAAACATAAGTCTGTCATGTCGTCATTTAACATATATTTATATATAGTTTAATGGAACTGAAAAGGCTTAGCTCCTTTCTACAGCTGTCATGCCTTTCGGATCAAACATCATCTTTTCTAGTGTTTGGTCCTCTAAATCTTTTTGTTGATTTTATGTCATCCGGTTGATACTTAAGAAAACACTAATTTAATGAATGCATGCATGCATGAGTGAATGATGGATGTGAATAAAATTAACAAATTTGTATTTCTAACTCAGTTCTTATAAATTAGAGTTATTAAATCTGTCTTAGACCTAGTTAAGCTAATGAAGTAAATTTTGTATACAAGGAGCAGACCTAAGCAAAAATATAGATTTTTTTCTATTATGTCACTGAACTGTTAAGCTAGAGTCACAGAGAAGAACGCTAAAATATCACTGGTTAGGAAAATTGAATTTACTGAACTTCAAAATACTTTTTAGAGACTAAAGTCTCAGGGAGTGACATTATCAGGATAGCAGATTAGGGGTTTCCAGGGTTCATTCCTTCACAGAACATCAATTAACAAGCACCATCCATGCATGAAATTACCATTATAAGAACAAAGAACTTCAGACAAGAAATTATGGTGTTGGTGTAGTGAATTAAGGAAAAAAATCACACTGAGAGGATAGGAAGAGTAAATGCAAATTTACATCACCTGCATCACCCATCTTCCAGGCTGTGTGAGGAGAGATAAACCAGGTATCAGTGGTTCACGCTTGTAATCCTAGCTACTCAAGGAGGCTGAGATCTGGGAATACTAGTTCAAAGCCAGACTTGGCATGGAAGCCCATAAGAATCTTACCTTCAATTAAGCACCCAAAAAAGCTGGAAGTGAGGATGAAGCCTAAGTGTAGAGCACTAGCCTTGCATAAAAAGTTCCAGGGAATGCTCAGGCCTGAATTCCAGTCCCAGGACTGGCACTAAAAAATGAGAGAGAGATACTCTCCATGTAGAGGAAGGAGGGTGACCTACTCCTAGAACATAGGAGTAGGCCTGTCTTTTTAGACCCTAATGCTTGGCTGGCCTCTGAAGTCCCCCAAAATACCTAGAGGACCTAGGCTCCCTTTCTACACCAGTACAAGGTTGGCTCATAGTTTGCCCAGGCTCCCAATCCTATGTATCCAAGTTTAAGATACATCTGTAGACCAAACTCTAGGTCTGTTCTAGACCATTCTGATGATCAGGCCCTCCTCTATGTATCTATATACCAGACAAGTCAGCCCAAGGACTCCAGCAGCAAGCCTACCTGTAGACCTTCATCAGTTACTCAAAATCTCTTATAGGCTGACTGGTGAAGAACTTTTTCTGCCTATAGACCAAAAGAGATGCTTACTTCTTCAAATACTCAAGACACCAATATAAGACCTCAATAATCATTACTAATCATGATCAGAGTCTCTTAACAGTTAATCTGTTGTGGATTGGATTGAGAGATGCTTAGAAAACTTGAAGTCACCCTTCTGTGGGTGTGTATGAGGCTGTCTTCAGAGATGGTTGGCATGGGTCAGCCTTCCCCAAATATGGGTGACACTATTTAATAACTGGTTTTCCACTGTGTAACAAAAAGTTGGGGAAAAAGTAGAAGCAGGGAAAAACTCACCCATGTGTGCAGTTTATTCTCAGGAAGTATGCTATGGGTTGCTACTCTCATCCACATACAACAGATTCCAGGTTTTTCTTTGAATGTGAATTTATATACGTGACTTTCTGAGGAAAGTGTTAAGTCTTGGACTTGGCTTCATCATGAATCTATTTTTAGCAGCTACTGGTTTCCTTGGCTGTGAGACTATCCAATTTCTGATCCTGAATGCCTATCAAGTCTTTTACAATTAGGTATACATTCCATTGGTTCTGTTCCTCTAGAGAAACTTGGCTAATACAAGGACCATGAATAGAATAAAAAAGGAATAAAATAAGGCACCAGGAACGTACCCTAAAGAAAGGAATAACCACAAACCACTCAACAAAGAAATAGAAATCATAAATCTGGTGATAATGCAATGCATCTGTAGTCCCAGATGCTTTGGAGCCTGAGGCAGGCTCCTGAGTCTAGGAGTTCAAGGCTAGAACTAGGGAATATATAGACCCCCTGTCTTTTTGCTCTGGAGGCAGGGTCTCACTGTGTGTCTACAGGCTGGTCTCAAATTCAGTATGAAGCCCAGTCTGGCCTATAGCCTGTGATCATTCTGCCTTAGCATTTTGAATGCTAGGATTATAGACATGTTCCACACTTGGTTTAGATAATATCTTTTTTTAAAAAGTAGGAAAGTGGTAAAGGAAGAGTAACCCAACTGAGGTAGGCTTAGGTAGGAATATCTTCAAGTTTGAGGTTAGTCAGAAATACATGGAGAGATACTGACTCTAAAAGAAGCTACAAACATTTTGTTTTCAGACTGAAAAATACATATTTATAAATGAAAAAAATCTCTAGAATGATAAATCATTGTCTTTGGGAAGACATGTGAGATAGAAACTTGTAAATAACCAAAATATGCACCAAAACCTCCCAAATCTGCCCAAATCCACCAAATCACAGAGGAAGAGCAAGAGAGTAGAAAGGAACAACGAAGAAATGGTAATAAAACGATCAATCAAGTGACAATAATAAACCCTTACCTATTAATAATTTCCTTTAAACATAAATAGGTTTACATTTTCGAATCAAAAGGTATACAGTGGTTGAATAGCTTAAAAATGATCCAAAGTTAAGTGCTAGTGATGCACACAACTGAGGATTAATCATGGATCAAAGCCAGCCAGGGCAAAGTCCAAAAGACTCATCTCCAGTTAACCATCAACAAGCCAGGAATAGAGAGCTGTAGCTCAAGTGGTAGAGCATTATCCTTGAGTGAAAAAGTTCAGGAACTGCATCCTGGTCCTGAGTTCAAGCCCCAGGACCAACACACAAACACACACACACACACACACACACACACACACACACACACACACACACACACACACATCCAACTGTATGGTACTAACACCTGATCACTTAATCTTTAAGAACACAATACCTTTCTGTAAGAATTGCTGTGTGGCATAGATAAATCAGTGTTTTGGTTGCCTAAAAAGTATTAGTCAATGCCAGGCACTGGTAGTAAACACCTATAATCCTAGCTATTCAGGAGGCTGAGATCTGAAGATCACAGTTCAAAGTTAGCCGTGAGACTGGTTGTAAGAATGTCCATGAAACTCATCTCCAATTAACTACTAAAAACATGTCAGAAATGGAGCTGTGGCTCAAAGCTATAGAGCACTAGCCTCGAGCACAAAGCTCAGGGACATTGTCTAGTCCCTCAGTACAAGTCCCAGGGCGTGCGCGCACGCACGCACGCACGCGCACACACACACACACACACACACACACACACACACACACACACACACAAATTTTCTGTTGCCAGGTACAGGTATTTCATGCCTGTACCCCTATTATTTAGAAGGCTGAGATTTGAAGATCATATCCAAGCAGGAAAATCTGTAAGACTCCTTTTTTTTTTTTTTTTTAGTCTGGTCGTAGAGCCTGAACTCTGGGCCTGGGTGCTCTCCCTCAGCTCTTCAGCTCAAGGCTAGCACTCTACCACATGAGCCACAGCACCACTTCTGGCTTTTTTCTTTTTGCTTATGTGATGCTGAGGAATCGAACCCAGGGCCTCATGCATGCAAGGCAAGCGCTCTACCACTGAGCCACCTTCCCAGCCCCTATAAGACTCTTATATCCAATTAACCACACAAAAAAGCTAGAAATAGAAGTGTGGCTTAAGTGATATAGTGCTAGCCTTGAGAAAAAAAATAAGGCTCAGGGATATGCCCAGGCCCTGAGTTCAAGCCCCAGAAATGGTACAAAACAGAAGTATTAGCTGTTAATGTTCTAATTTAATATACAATCATTCATGCTTCCATGTGAATCCTTTAAAACTCTGATTACCCACTAAGGAAAAAATTCATGTCCTCACTCTTAAACAAACCTCTCTATTTAATTCAAGAATGGTGAGATTCCAGACTGAATGTCTCCTTCCACCAGAATTCAGAGCATTCTTCTCATCAAACCTCTTTCTACTTTTCTAGCCCCATCTGTGGACATAAATGCTATCTGTCACAATGATATCAGTGTAAGAGATCACCTTTGTACTTGGCTTCCCCTCTTGTTGGTTCATCTTTTTTTCTTACTATTGCTACAAAGATCAGTTTCTTTCTTTATTTTTTTGTTAGTCATGGAGATTTAACTTGGGGCTTGTGCTTTGTCTCTGGGCAATTTTTTTCTCAAGACTAGCACTCTACCACTTTGAGCCACAGCTTTTTTTCTAATTTCCTGGTGGTTAATTGGAGACAAGAGTCTCATGGACTTTCCTGCCCAGGCTGGCTTTGAACTGTAATACTCAGATCTCAGTCTCATGAGAAACTAGGATTACAGGCATGAGCCACCAGTGTCTTGCTAATGATCAGTTTCTTTCAAGCATAATTTTAGTGGAAGCTTTTTGGTCATTGGAGGGATCCCTTGAAGGAGATAACAGGATCTTGATCTCTATTTTTTCTTTTTTGGCAACCAGGCCCTGAAATAATGAGCTGTGTCCTGCCATGTACTCCTGCTTTGCTACAGGCCCAAGGCTACAAGACCAACAGAGTGTGGTCTGAAAGTTTTAAAACTGTGTCCCCAAATAAACCTTTTCTTTTTCTTAACACTATGAGGCATATAATATGATGATATTATTCAACACTGGGTAAAATCATAGTTTGTACAAAAACACTGAGAATTTATGTGAATGAAAATGGACCCATTTTTCCCTATGTCCTGGACTGGTAGGGTTTTTCTTCTTTGGGAGTGTATAGGCCTGTCACCATGGTAGTGAAGGCAACCGTAACTGTTGGGTCAGTCACACTTCATTACAGTTTAATGACAGGAAGAGAAGGAAAAATATCTTGTCATTTTAGTCGTATGGGAGAATTTTGGTAAGAACATACTGTGACTTGGCCAGGACATCTGCACTCTTAAGAAAACAATACAGAAAGCCAAAATATCCGTTTTATAGCTGATTTCAAAGAGCCAGTGCTCTGAGGAATGGTGTCCTTGGGTGTCATGTGGAAATATGGGCTGGGTAGGAAAGCACACATATTGAATCATGTCACCTCCTAGGATCTTGGTCATTGCTTGTACCTTGTTCCTAAGCAGAATGCATTGGGTCCTCCCTAGCTAGCCAGAACCAGACATATCACAGCCTTAGAATCACATTGAATTTTTTAAAGACTCATTTGTCTCTCAGTAACATTGTTAACTATTAGGTAAGAACTTTTTAAAATATCATTTGGTATATTAGAGATGACATATTTTATGACTTGAGAATTAATGCTGAGCATATTTTATTCCTCTAGCTCTGTTCTGTCCAATATGGCTGTTACTAGTTAACAAGCTCATGGAATGTAGTTAATCTAGCTGGGGGTGACCTATATCTATAACCCTAGCATGCAGGATGCTGAAAGCAGTACAATCACAATTTTGAGAACAGGATAAGCAATACACTAAGACCCTGTCTCAATCTCTGCCATCCCCCAGAATTAAATGTAGTTAGTCTCAATTGAATATTCCTTAAGCATCAAATCAACACTAAATTTAGAAGACATACTACAAATAAAGAGGATGTAAAGTACTTCAGTAATAATTTTTATATGAGTTACATGTTAGTAATAATATTTTAGATAGTTTAATTTTTTTTCTTGATGGTACTAGGGTTTGACCTCAAAGCTTCATTCTTGCTAGGCAGATACTATACTACTTGAGCTATTTGTGCTTGAGTCCTTTTTGCTTTAGTTATTTTTCAGGTAAGGTCTCATGCTTTTTGCTCAGGCCTCCCTGGCCTGTGATCTCCCTTTTTGTTGTCTCCTACAAAGCTGGGACACCTAGATTATTGATTGAGATGGGCTTTTGCTAGTTTTTTTGTAGGGGCTGGCCTCAACAACCGCACTCCTGAGAGTGTTACAGGTATGAGCCACTACACTTGGTCCTCCATTTTTAAAATTATTTCAAATAATTTCACTATTTCATTTTACTTTTTAAATGCAGCTGCAAATGAGACACATGTATTTCTTCTGAGTAAGGCTGAAATCTAAAAATTGGGTATTTTCTGTAATCTAGAAATTAGATATTAAAAGCTTTTTTTGGTGTGTGAAAATACCATACAGAGGGGTTAAAATTACATGGGCAAGGTAATGAGTACATTTCTGATCAAGCATTGTTGCCTCCTCCTTTGTTTTCCCTTTCCTATCCCTTCCCATCTCCCCCTCCCCACGTCCCCCTTCCCTACCCCCAGCCAAAGTTGTAAAGTTCGTTTTTCGGCATGACGTCTTGTACATCTCATTGTTGCAATGGCTTTTTAAGATTTAAAGTTTCCCAGTGAGATTCCATTATAGGTGAGTGTTATGTTCTTCATGTGATGGTAGAAAATATTATATGTTGTACAGTATAAGTCCTATAGAATTTGGCCAACAGATTTAGGGATGACCCTCTTGATCCCCTTATAATATTATATATTTCTTCCTTTTGTGGCCAGAAAGCAATCTATATAATGTTACCTTGGTACCATTTAAACAATTTCAGTTCCCATAATGATTTCAATACAAATGATCATCCTTGCTTGAATCCAGAATTTGATCAATGATTAATATATAAGGAACACTCAATTTTGTTACTCCTCCACATAATTCCTCTATAAAGTAGAAGTTTCCTGTTTAATGCAGGACATTGGGATGCTGTAAATTCTTATTGGAAAAAGAAGGATAAATTCTTACATTTTTAAATACCTGGTTTTTAAAGTAAGGAATCTACAAAATAGCTACCTTGAATGATGACTAAGTATTTTTCTCTTTTTCAAATAACATTATGAACTCACCTGGTGGGAGTTTTAAAAAATATATAATACAGGGAAGGTGGCTCAGTGGTAGAGTGCTTGCCTTGCATGCCTGAGGCCCTGGGTTCAATTCCTCAGCACCACATAAGCAAAAAGAAAAAAGCCGGAAGTGGCGCTGTGGCGCTAGCCTTG
This sequence comes from Dipodomys merriami, assembly GCF_024711535.1. Lineage (NCBI taxonomy): Eukaryota > Metazoa > Chordata > Mammalia > Rodentia > Heteromyidae > Dipodomys > Dipodomys merriami. The sequence goes on along the minus strand of NW_027204159.1, from coordinate 4,307,823 downwards.
AGTTGAAGAGCTGAAGGACAGCGCCCAGGCCTAGAGTTCAGGCCCCACAACCAGACCCCCCGCCCCCCCCAAAAATATATAATACATTTCAATTAGTAGCAATCATTATTTTAATGGTGGTGACTGTGTTTGAACTCACGATTGTGAGCTTACTTCTCTTGTTTTCTTGGCTGGCACTCTACCTTGAGCCACTCCCTCAAGTCAGCTTTCTGATGGTTATTTTGGAAATGGAATCTAGCATGCTTTTCTGCTCAGGCTGGTCTCCAAACATGATTCTCTAGATCTCAGCTTCCTGAGCATTAGTCACCAGCATGCGATTTCATTATTCTTTCTTTTTGGGGCACTCAGAGATACTAGTCTCATGAACTTTCCTGGCTGGCTTTGATCACAATCCTTAGATCTCAGCCTCCTCAATACTAGGATTATTGGCATGAGTCACCTTGCTCCATTCATCATTCTTTAGATGCTAGCAACAAAAGAATAAACCCAGTTGTCTTTTGACACAGCCTCTGTAATCCTGGGAAATGTTTTTGCTTTTCACCAATATACCTAAGCTCACCTTTAATCTTCCTTGTTCAGATCTTGATTCAGTCATTTCTCTGAAATCTATGGTTCTGGGCATTAGAAATTCTATTTGGAAACCAGGATTAGTAAGGAAATGGAAAGACTTGGAAGCAATCATATTAAGTGAAGTAAACCAGACCCAAAGAAACATAGGCTCTATGGTTTCCCTCATTTGTAACAATTAGTATATATCTAGGATAGTCCTAGCAGAGGATCACAATAGCTCAAAAGCTATGTACATAGGACCATGTAAAATAATGCTAATCAAAATGAACTTCAAAATATGGAAACAAGAGGTTTATCTTTGCCGTTGTTGTTGTTTGTGATGTACTTTGTGAAGTTATTTCTTATTTCTTTTGTTTTTCCGCTTTTGGTTTATTCCCTGTTGTCACTGTTTTTTATTTTGGTGCCCTATGTCTTGTAAATACGCTTATCTCCTTTGGGGAAAGGAAGGGAATGACAAAATAGTGAGACAAAGGACAAAGGATGAACCAATGCAACAGTGATATTCATGAAACACATTGGAAATTAACTTTACAACCTGGGGGGCGGGGGAAGGGAACATGGGAGAAAAAGGAGAGAGGGATGAACAGTGTTCGACAAGAATTGTACTCATTACCTTATGTATGTAACTGTAACCCCTCTGTACATTACTTTTACAGTAAAATTAATTTTTTAAAAAAGAAACCAGTATGTTGTGCTTTGGGATATAGTCTTATTTATTTGTAATCATTTCTAAATTTCAAAAAATTCATTTTTTATAAATGATAATTTCAGTAATGTCAGAAAACTAAATTTTGTCAATCAAAGTAACCTGTTCTGGAGCTTTCTTAGGTGTGATTCAATTTTAATTCAAATGCATGTCTTAGTCCCCTCAATTCCTTTCTCTCTAAGGATGGAATGGACAGGAGAGTTAAGGCGGACAGGATAGCCTTCAGAAAGATGGATTTCATTCATTTGAGGATTGCCACACTTCACAAATAAAAACAGAGGCCATCCTTTGTCAGTTATATTCACAGCAATAAACAATGTCTCTTCCACTTGGTCCTTGCAAATATTTCTCTGCATTCACCTTGTTCCAAGTGGAGAGGGATTTCTTATACCCCGTTGGATATAAGAAAATTTGTAAAGTACTTCCCTCCTCTTTTGGGACTTAACTTTCTCCTTTAATGTTGGCTTTTCTTAGAAATATTTTGTCTTCCCAACATAATAAATACCACTACTTTCTTTTTAAATTTTATTGTCAAGGTGATGTACAGAAGGGTTACAGTTATGTACACAAGGTAGTACATTTCTTGTCAAACATTGTTACCCCCTCCCTCATTTTTCTCCCATTTTCCCTCTTCCCAATGCCTCCCCAATTTGTAAAGTTAATTTCCAACATGTTGTCTTATACTTTTGATGCTGAAGTTCAAAGAAAACTTAAAGAAACATTTATGTTTAAGTTTCTCTGTTATTTTGTTGTATATTTACTATTCCTGATCTTTCATCAAGAGTTTGCCAGTGTGTTCCTTTCTGCATAAACTTCCTATTCCACCAGTTTCTATATTCAGGATTCCCCCAAACATGGAAAGTATACATTTCTTTTGCTATTGTAATATTCCATCCTGTCTTGTGGGACTTATTCATTTGTTCATTCTATAAAACATGCATTAAGTATTTATTACCCAGCAGATCTACATTTTTAGTTTTTGTGCCATTACTATGGCTTAAACATAGAGTTTCCCACAAGCCAAGCTTGTTTGCTCATGGCTGGTGATCTACACTTGAGCAATGCTTCCAGTTTGATTTTTGCTGATTAACTGGAGAGAGAGCTCTCAGACTTCTCTGGCCTGATTTGAATAATAATACTCCAGATCTCAACCTCCTGAGTAGCTAGATTACACCCCTTAGCCAAAGGTACCCAGGTTAAGATTTATACTTTTTTTTTTGGGGGGGGGTCCGGTAGTGGGGCCTGAACTCTGGGCCTGGGCACTGTCCCTCAGCTCTTCAGCTCAAGGCTAGCACTCTACCACCTGAGCCACAGCACTACTTCCGGCTTTTTTCTTTTTGCTTATGTGGTGCTGAGGAATCGAACCCAGGGCCTCAGGCATGCAAGGCAAGCACTCTACCACTGAGCTACCTTCCCAGCCCAAGATTTATACTTTTTTTTTATAGAACTATATTATGTACTTTTTGAAAGGAGAATTTCTCCAGCTCATGATTTTATTTCTGAACATTAATATTTTTGAATAGAGGAGGAAATTACAGAATGAATAAACATTTAAATTGTTGACCACCTAGATTTTATAAAGCTTATCTTTTCCTTGACTTCTAATGCCAGCATACCAAAATACTTGACTTTCCACAGTTTTCCTTATAAACTTACTTTCCTCTGCATCTATTTTCTCTTTAAGCCTAGTTCTAAGATGAAGAAGGAATCCTATTTTTAGGTTCAGGCTAGTTTTTAATGAACGTTCTGGTATAAGCATAACCTCTTAATTTCCCTAGGATCTTGATATAGCAATTGTCTCTTTTCCTCTACCCTAGCCTTTCCACTGCTCAGGTTAGAAGTTTTGGAATCTTTAAGCCCTCTACCTCTTCCCCTGCATCTCCATTTCATATATAACAAGAAAGCTGTACTCCAGCCTTCCTGAAGTATCTGACCTCTATCTTGGTATGCCTCTCTTCATATACTTTTGTTTTGCTTGCATTTCCTTATTCTTTCCTACCTGGTTTTACCAATAACTTTCCCAAGTTTCTGCTCAAGTGTTCCTTCCTCTGGGAAGCCTTGTAAAACTCCTGAACAGAAGATTTCAGCATGCCACTTACCTTTCCACTTTTAATTTTACCTTATATCTGACTGAATTGGTAATTATTTACTGGAAATCTGCCTTCCCTAAAAGATTGTGAGATACTTGAGGGCAGGTACATGGTCTTCTTAGTAATATGGATATTCACATTAGTTGCTATAATAGACCCTAAGGGCATTAACTGAATAGACAGATGAATGAATTAGATCCACCATTTCTTTACCTACAGCTACTGTACTATGTTCAGGAAAAATCCTATCATAGTTTAAGCCAATGGGTGTGGTCCTTCTGAAGCCAGCCCTGGCAAGGGCGGCATGACCTTGGCAAGGTTGTGTCATGTATTAAATAGGAAATCAACAAAGTTTCCTGTTTGTATAATGTTCTGGCCAAAGGAAAGATGGTTGTGTTTGGTAAAAGCAGCAAATGAAAAGACCTTCTGTCCAAGGAACATTCCTCTCTCACATTTCATTCACAGGAGGTTCTGTCTTGGAATTTAAATCATCATTCAAGGAGGGTTAAAATGAATCTTTTGCACATGTGTGAAGACAGGCAGACAGTCATGGAAATCATTACTGGTGTGTCTGGATATTCTGGCAAATACATGGAAAAAATCCTGAATAATTACCCATCCTGGCTACCAATTATTGTTTTATTATTTATTGAAAATAAGCCCTGGGGAATAAACTTAAAATCAATTCATCTAGAAAATCAACTTATTTTTTGCACTCTAGTTTACAATTTAAAGATGAAGAATTTGAGATTCAGAGCAGTGTCAGGTAATCTGGTAAGGTCACACAGACAATAATTTGCCAAACTGGATCTTTAACTCAATGACACCTTCATTATGCTAATTCTGCATATAAAATTGAAAAACTACACGGAGAGTGACAAGGATGGATGAAATAACTAAAATTTATTATGGTAGTATTAAATAGTATATAGATCTGCTTCGAAATATGACTTCCTTTCTTTTCCTTACACGGGCATATGGCCTGACGTTGATCTTTTCTTGCATTTGAAATATTGTTCGTTTGAAAGTAACTACTGTATGTTATATGCTTTGCATTTTCAACTACAAAGTACACGATTCTACTTTCGGAAGGATCATAAACCCATGACAGAAGTAATGAGCACTGCATCATTTAAAAGTCTGGAATGTTACATGATGTGTAATTTAACAAGTTAGCCTTATGGCTATTGTCAGAAGACATAGACTTTCAGTGAGGATCAAAGACTGTTACTTGGGAAACTAGTCATAAACAGACGATTGGAATTTGTACTATTTTCTTAAACCTCAATGACCAGGTAAGAGCTCCACCCATCATGGGATGGTATTACAGGAGAGTTAACCTTAGCTAGAAAATTGAACTCTTTCTTTATAAGCAGTAAGACTGTCTTTTGCTCTAGAAAGACATATCTCTATTTTTCTAGGGTGCTTGCTCTACAAACATATACAAATATTGTCAAAAAGATAGTCTGAAATAGTACTTTTGGTCAGAAGCGCACAGAAACAATTGCGATCCGGGAGTATTTTTCCAATGGATATCTCCTGATGTATCTATATTGTGTCAAGTATACCTGTGTACATGTCATCCCATCAGCCACATTGCTAATCTAATCCTAATACTAACCTTAACCTTGAAACAGAGGGCTCAGAACCAAATAGTTTAAGAAGTCTCATGAAGCATCTAATTAAGGCTATTTCCATTAGAATTTTAAACAGGAGAATGGGGTCTTTCTGTGATACTGACTGACCTCAACTATGCCCACAAAGTCTCAGATGCAACGAGCTCCACAAATCCTATAAACTGCAATTGAAAGTCTAATTGTTTTCTTCTTAAATTTCTTGGATGAGGCATTAACTTAGGTGCAGTGGAATGACTGATCATTTGAACAGATTCCTCTTTGGCTTGCAAGGAAGAAGTCTAGGACATCTCTATCATCCTTAACAACTCTGGGTAGTGAATTAAAACTGACCTAAACTCTTTCAGTGCTAAAGTGGTGCAATTGGTCAGTGTAGCTGAAGTCAGGGAAGTATTTTATATTGCTTTTCTAATTGAAGGAATGGGGAAAAGTGTCCTGAGGGTTCACATAAATAAATCACTTATCCTTCTTAATAGTGCTTTGAGGACAAGGTAATCCATAGGTAGAAGGATTCCTCCTTCCTTCCTTCCTTCCTTCCTTCCTTCCTTCCTTCCTTCCTTCCTTCCTTCCTTCCTTCCTTCCTTCCTTCCTTCCTCCTTGCTTCTTTTCTTTTTTGGCAGTAGTGGGGCTTGATCTCAGGGTCTCATGTTTGTTAGGCATGTGTCTTGAGCCATGTGTCTAGTCCAGGGTCTTACATTTTTGCTGGGGGCTGATTTTAGACTGAGATAGTCTTATCTTTGCTTTCTGTATACATGGAAACACCACCATACCATACTAGAAAGTATTTTGAGAAACACTCTCAGGTTTCCTCTAATGAACTCTGAGATGGAAACTACTGCAGTTAGTTAATGCACAGTGTTTACACAAAAACTACAGTTCTAGGGTTGCAATTGTTATTTATAACCATCAAAAGCAAAAAAATGGGTTATACATCATTCAAGCCACAGGTTAACAGTATCTCCAATGTAGCCTCACAACAAACCTAATGTTCCATGCTTACTGGGCATAATTGGCTTGCTTTAAAGGAGGTAATGTCTGGGGAACCTGCCCTAGCTGTCCCCAGCACCACGCAGGTTGCATAAAATGAATAACAGCTATGATAATGGAGGAGTTAGCTTTGCTTTAGGTAGTGTAGTGGGGAATAAGTTTTCCTTATTTAGCTGCCATTTCTTCATAAAAAGTCAAGGTCCTGCTGGGGCGAGTCTGGCAATGGTCTTCAATATAGAATTGCCATTTCAAAACAAGTGAGGCAAGTTGTACCTTTCAGACCTCATTAGTTGTTGAGTCTTAATTGGCTTACAGCAAGAGAAATGATCAAGCTGCAGAGTTATAAGGCCTCCATGGATCAAGCATTCAGTGTTAACAGGAGCTTTGTAGAAAACTAATAGCAGCTTCCAAAGGAAGTGTGCCTGGTAGCCATGTCAGGGAACTGACTCATTCAGAATCATAGAAGTGCTTCTACATGGAAGATTTTAGGGAAACGGTTTAGATTTTGCAATAGGCAAAGTCACCATCAGAGAAATGTACAGTTTATGAATGAGCTATCCAGGAGTTTGTACCCTTCCTCAGATAGTCTGGACAGAAGGCTTGTTAGTCTTTTACATATTCCATTAGCAGTTCTTCCTGCTAGCACTTAGGGAACAAGAAGTATAATGTATAGCACATCAATTCCAACTGCAGTAGTTTCAGATATACAAGTAGCAACAACAGTATATTTGTCCAAAAGAAACATCCCCAAAGTCACATTAGTCTTCATTTTCCACCATGAATTTTACCCAATCTTTATAAAGTGGTTCTTGTATCCATGCCCTCATAGATCTGTTGGGATGGTGGATTGATACCTATCTCCAACAAACTCATACAAATTTGAGTCTCTTCATCCTAATATGTCCAAGCATACTCCAATATGTGCATTTGTCACTGAAGAAAAGAGAGACTTGAGTTATAACCCTAATAAAATATTATCTTTAAGCAATTTAGGCCAGAAACAGAGAAAAGAGCAAGGGGAACGAAGGGTCCAGAATGCTCTGTGTTAGTAAACGTGTGTTAGCATTCTTTTGGGTTTGAGATATTATAGTAGTGGCTTGTGTACTTTCAATACTTCCAATGTACTGGACTCTGGTAATGCTTGTGTGAAATGAAGAGACCATCATGACTGACAAAATCTATTTGATTCAACAGTGATATCCACAAATATTTTCCACTGGAACTGTGAGGTTTGCATTCTTTGCTGGACTTGGGCTTGACTCATTGAGTGGCATTGCTTTTAAGAACTCTATCTTAATCCAAGGTATTTGATGCCCTTTGTCCTGGTAGCATTGAAGTTTTCACTTGAGTTTTAACCTAAGGTGATTCAATTTAGTGTGTGTGTGTGTGTGTGTGTGTGTGTGTGTGTGTGTGTGTGTGTGTGTGTGTGTGTGTGTGTGTGTATGAGTCCTGGTGTTTGAACTCAGGGCCTGGGCACTGCCTCTGTATGTTGGACTCAAGGCTCGCACTCTGTTACTTGAGCCACAGTTCCATTTCCAGCTTTTTGACAGTTAATTGGAGATAAGACTCTCATGGACTTTCCTACTTGGGCTGGCTTTAGAACCATGGTGCTCAGCTCTTAGCATCCTAAGTAGTTAGGATTACAGGCATGAGCCACCAGTGCCCAGTTATTCATTCAATTTTCCTTTTTGAACCAATCCTGGGGCTTGCACTTAGGACCTGGGCACTGTGCCCATCCCTTTTTTGCTCAAAGCTACTGCTTTATCACTTGAATTACAGCTCCACTTCCAGCTTTTTGGTGGTTAATTGGGAAAAAGAGTCTCACTGACCTTCCTG